>NW_027325358.1:23218159-23818159 GCF_036924035.1 Leuresthes tenuis | reverse complement strand
TGTCGCACCTCCCTCTCCAACTTCTCACCCCTTTACTCCGTCACACCGCCCCTCCTTTCCCTCTCCCATCTTTTCCTTCCAGTCTGGTTCTCCTGTTGTGCGGTTAGCTTTGGTGAGGAGTTGGGGGAGGGATCTCGCGATTATAGGGACTTTTTTTTTTCGGGGGGTAGAGGGGGGTCAGTTTTTTCGGAAGATGGCGCCCGTTGTTACGGGGTAAGTGCTGAAATGTAAAGCATAATGTTGTTAAAAATTTTCGGTTTCGTTGCGGTGTAACGTTGCCATGTCGTATTGCTTTCGGGTGATGTTTCTGCTCTTAGACTTGCTGTCTTAGTCTCTTACCCCGCACAGTCATACTTTTGTGGTCCCATGCGGGGTCAGTTTGGCAAAACTATTCTTCCTAGTGTCGCCTAATTGTTCAGCTATTTGTAGAACTGTCTCACGACGTGGAAGTTTCAGATGATTTCAGAAACTTTTTGTCAGTTAACACGTTTTCCCATTTGAACCAAGCTCCACGTTTTGACTCTGTTCAGCTTCTGCTTTAATGTGTTTGATGTGAGTGGAGTAACTATGGACCAGCCCTGAAACCCACGCAGAAGGCGACTCTGACAGAATAACTTCTGGTTTTGCTTGTTAAAACAACCTAACCCCTAATCACTCGTTCCCTTCTTTCGCATACATTTATTAACTTGGTTGAACTTTTCACACATTAAAAAGTTCCTCGACAATAGAGAATGGCTCGTTTATGTTCACTTTTTAAAAAAAACTTAATATTCATACTGCAGATGCTGACGTCTAAGGCAAAAGTCTGTCTATAGCAACTGTGCATTATACATTACATTTTAGCTCTATTCCACAAAAAACTAGCAACATGCACAGATACACTTGTTCATAACAGACCGACTGTCGTAGAGTCCTAGAAAGCATGTTTTGATATCTGCCCCACTAATTCCACACTGAGGCCAGGTTGCTTTTGTTTCTCAGGAAGTTTGGTGAGCGACCTCCACCTCAGCGTTTGACCAGGTAGGGGAAAAGAGCCTGACACAAGCCTGTGATGGCACAGATAACTGAAAGCTTTTTCGTCAGTTTCATGAGATAAGGATTGAGGAACAGGTCGTAAGTCGCTGCTGAGGTGTTAATGCACGTCTCTTCCTGATTTCAGGGAGGCTATGAGGAATTACTTGAAGGAAAAGGACGATCAAACCGTGCTCATACTGCATGCGAAAGTTGCGCAAAAGTCATACGGCAATGAAAAAAGGTTTGTTTGAGACTCTTTTGTGTGTGTGTTTTTCCTTGTTTGTTTGTTTTTTTCTCTAACTTATACCTGTGTGTAATAGGTTTTTCTGTCCTCCGCCATGTGTGTATCTGATGGGCACTGGTTGGCAGAAGAAGTTGGAGAAGATGGAGAAGGAGGGTTGCACGGAGCAGGAAGCCCAGCCGTGTGCGTTCATCGGTATAGGCAACAGTGAGCAGGAGATGCAGCAACTCCATCTGGAGGGAAAGGTGAGAGGGAATTTGTAAGATGAACAGTGAGCCACGCCTCATTTCTTTACATATTCGCTCCAAAAGAGCGAGGTTTTCTTGTAATCTCTTCAAGTGGTCTTGAGGAATAGTTCTCCAGGCTTTTTAAAGGCCATTGGCTGCTTTTTCCACTCATTTTCAGTCCATTTCATATACCTTTTTTTTGTCAGTTGAGCCACTTAACACTGATCTGTGAATCGTTCAATCATTAAAATGGCAACTCAGTCAAGGGATGAACCAGTATTGTGTCTACACATAACACACCTTAATGTTTAATTTTTCACTGGTCTTACAAGAAGAGCATTGTAAAAAACCCATACTTTGCCAACCCATACTTTGGCAAGTGCTATTACCCAAAGTGCTATTAGCCAGAAATGAGTCAAATCTTAGCATGGTCAGCAAGATGTCATGAAGTGGATGACAAAAGAAGAAGTGTCAGGCCTAAAAGTACATATATGCAGCAGAGGAACAGGATGTGAAAGTGATATTCTTAAGAAATAGGAAGAATTCCAACAAAGACCCGAAACAGGACCTGAGAGATGCATCTGACCTTTCAGAGCATCATCATAAATGGTCTCCATGGAGACATGGGAACTGGACCGAAAATCAGTGGCAACAGGTCTTATGGAGGGATGAATCCTCATCAGTCCAGAGAACTGAACAAAATGCAGCCAACAGCTGACTTTCAAGCTCATTAGAATCGAATAAACTCTTTATTTTTGCCATGTATGATTTATTATATATTACTTTACATATTTAATTTATGTCTGCGCACATTTCAGCACAAACATTTCTGTTTTCTTGGCTATACACAAAGAAAAAGTGTTTGGCTGAAGATATGGGCACACATTGTATATTTGAATGCATTTCTAACATGCAGCAGCTCTGCGCTTCTGTTCCACCAAAAGACACGAAAGAGGGGCAAACCAAACTTTAAAGATAACTCTTCCGTCTTTCTTTTTCCTCTCTGCGGTAGCACTTCTGCACAGCGAAGACACTGTACATCAGTGACTCAGACAAAAGGAAGCACTTCATGCTGACTGTGAAGATGTTGTATGGAAACAGCTCCAACATCGGAGTTTTCCTCAGCAAGAGGATCAAAGTCATCTCCAAGCCCTCCAAGAAGAAACAGTCGTTGAAAAATGCAGAGTGTGAGTTGAAGGAAGCGTCGGCAGGCGCTTGCTTACCAGACGGGCGTTTAATTAATTTATTTTAGCACACCCTGACCTTAAGTGTTGATTTTTGGTTTCACTGTCCTTCTGGTCCCTCCTCAGTGTGTATAGCCTCTGGGACTAAGGTGGCCCTGTTCAACCGCCTGCGTTCTCAGACGGTCAGCACCAGGTATCTTCACGTGGAGGGGGGGAACTTTCATGCCAGCTCCCAACAGTGGGGCGCCTTCTACATCCACCTTTGTGAGTCACACCTTGTTATTTTATGTTTTTTACCTGCTTTTCATCCCATTTTTATTTCTATAACGAGAGGACATTGAAAATCTTTTTCTGGCTTTCTGTTTAGTGGATGATGAGGAGTCTGAAGGGGAGGAGTTCGCTGTGAGAGATGGCTACATCCACTATGGCCAAACGGTGAAGTTGGTGTGTTCGGTTACTGGCATGGCCCTGCCCAGACTGGTATGTGAGCCGTCACATCGCCGACGTGCTGAAATACCGTTGACATTTTTGTTTTGTGTCAGCTCCCGTGTGTTCACATGAACGGTGTTTGTCTCCGTGTCTTCGTGTTAGCTGTGTTTGCCTCATTTCCTCAGGTCATTCGCAAGGTGGACAAGCAAGCAGCGTCGATGGATGCAGACGACCCCGTGTCCCAGCTTCACAAGTGTGCCTTCTACCTGAAGGATACAGAAAGGATGTACCTCTGTCTTTCGCAGGAGAGGATCATCCAGTTTCAGGTGCCCGGGTGCTTATATTGACACTCACACAGGTGTTGGTTGTGTTTTGGTCAGCTATAATGGCTTTATATCTCTGTTGTACCTTCAGATTTCAGGGTTTCTACCCTTTTCTGATGTAAAAAAAGTAAAAGTCTAACTTTTGAAGGCAGAATGTGATTTCTTATGAAATTGACAGTTGAACATATGAAATGTTGTTTGTTTAATGAGAAACAAAGAAAGAAATTGGTATCTTAAAATGTACATATGGGACATCAGCAGCACATTTGACGGAAACATCAACTGGAATAGTTTCCAAATGATAGTCTTCCAGCTGTTTTCTCAGCTAAGCAGACGAAAACATGAAATTAGATTGTCCTGCAGTGTTCCCATGGTTGTTCCCATGGTTACCCCCATGCAACATGTTGCTCCCCCCCTCTCCACTTAGAGTTAGGCAGCGCTGTCTTCTCGCCCCTTTGGATTACCCATGAAACCTTTGATGCCTCGTTTCATTCACCCATCAGCCATAACACGTTGATAGTAGCATCTTTGTTGGGCTTCCGGAATAGTTGCTGCTACTCTTACCAGTTATTCTTCAAGAAGATTCTTTTTTCTGGTTTCACAGAGGTTAGGACTTAAATTGCAAGTAATCCCCTGCAAATCGCTGCAGGAAGGTGTTTGATGGCCAAATTCTGTGCAAATGTAGCCAAAAAGCACCTTCATGTCTAACACTTCACAAAATACACGCTCGATCATAAATGTGGAGCTCCATTACACGTTGTTTCATGGACTTTTGTGTTTGACTTTATGTATACATTTGCTTTTGTAGGTAACATCAAAATATTAAACCGCCTCGTGAGCAGCTTGCTTACAACAGTTGTATGTTATTACGTGTAATGAGTGTTCCAAGGTAACAGAAGGAGGGTTTAACTGTGTCAACAACAAGCTTCTACAGCTCAAGTTTCTTTTTTTTCTGCCTGATTAGATGTGAAGGTGAGCACTGGAAATCATTTTGAAGTTATTTGTTTCTCCAGGCAACGCCGTGCTCCAAAGAGACCAACAGGGAGATAATCAACGATGGAGCCTCCTGGACCATCATTAGCACCGACAAGGCCGAGTATACGTTTTATGAGGGGATGGGCCCCGTCCCCACACCGGTCACACCTGTGCCGGTGGTGGAAAGTCTGCAGGTTCTGTCCAAAATAAGCTTATTTTGAACTACTCTCCGTTTAAGTTTCTATTTCACCCGTATTGATCTTTTTAAGACGTTAAATCATTTTCATTTGTCCGTGTGAAGTTAAATGGTGGAGGAGATGTGGCCATGTTGGAGCTGACGGGACACAACTTCACCCCCAACCTCCGGGTGTGGTTCGGAGATGTGGAGGCAGACACCATGTACAGGTAAGGTATCCGAGTGTTTTTATTTTTTAATTTTTTAAAGCTTCAAACACTAAACTCCTCCTGTGAGCTCCGTTAGGTGTGGAGAGAGCATCCTGTGTGTGGTGCCGGATATCTCTGCCTTCAGGGAGGGGTGGCGCTGGGTGCGACAGCCGGTTCAGGTGCCCGTCACGCTGGTCCGCAATGACGGAATCATTTACGCCACCGCCCTCACCTTCACCTACACCCCCGAGCCCGGGCCCCGACCTCACTGCAGTGCTGCTGGGGCCATCCTGCGGTCACGTAGCACCTCTTCATCCTCACCGGCATCTTCAT
Organism: Leuresthes tenuis; assembly: GCF_036924035.1. NCBI lineage: Eukaryota > Metazoa > Chordata > Actinopteri > Atheriniformes > Atherinopsidae > Leuresthes > Leuresthes tenuis. The sequence continues at coordinate 23,813,049 of NW_027325358.1, read as the reverse complement.
CCTCACCCTCATCTTTGCTGGGCGCCCTCGGCGACGGCCACAGGGCCTACGGCTGTAGTGACTCTGGCATGTCGGTGCTGTCATAGGGATCCCTGTTTTGTGTGTGTTCTCTGAATGACTGAGGAAATGCGCCCAATTACCCCAAAGAGGCTCACGGACCTGCGAACAAACTGCACGGAAGCTCCAGAGCTCTTCATTAGAATAACTGAAATCATGGAGAACGCTTCAAAGCTGAGAAAAACCTGGTTCAAAGAACATGCTTGTGATGACAGGCTCTGGACTTTATCGCCCTCTAGTGGAGTGTTGTGGACATGTTACACTCAGAGGACTTTGATACCTGCAACAGGGTGTATGTGGCATCTAACTCTCACAATGGGATTTCCTTTTTATACACCCCTTGGGTTTGAAAGCTTACTTTTCTCTGCTTTCTCATTACTAAGATCATATTTTGACAGAAAACTTCTTGATTTAACTCTTGTGGGCAAGGGAATATGTGTAAGAGTAACATAGTTTTTATGGACCAAGGAATATTATTATATTATTTTATTCATATTATATTTGATATAATATTCATATTATATATTTTTAGCTTTTTATGAGGTACATTTTTTGAGATTTTCTTTTTTGTATGATACTGCATAGCATTTTCTTTTTGTTATCAAATAGTTTGTCATGTCGTCAGTCAGTCCTATCTCTTCTTTGTCTCAAGGTGGAATTGGCTTTGAGTATTTCTCTAATAGTCTGCATACAGCTTTTCAGCTGTTCTCACCTCTTTTTTTTCCTGTCATTAGTGAACTTTAAACTCTTCTGTGTGCTGTGCAACAACAAACAGGGATCAGTCAGTCTTTGGTTTTAAGGAGGCACTTTAGAAAATGAAGACACGCACATGTCCGCCTGCAGTTAAAGGCTTCACCTTTGGATCTTTTGGACCACTGATTTGCTTTTGTGTCTCTGTGTGTGTGTGTGTGTTAAATATCTATATATGGATATAGATATATCCATATATATATATATTGATTTGTTTGTGTTTATGTTTTGAAGAAAGAGCTTTAATGCCATTTTTGTGTTGTAGTTTTAAGGGAGACCCCGGCAGTCCACCGATTTCTCATTGATGTCATCTTTATTTGGACTCTTGTTTCGGCGTCGGATTGCTGACACCATAGACCCGGGTTTAATGCTAACAGTTACGGCTGCGCTTTGGTACCCCCGGAGCTGAACTTAAAAATGGAACTCGACTAAGCAAACTCGACTGAATCTTTTGTCCTTACCCAAACAACCTGCTATATTCTGCTATCTTTCTCTAAGTGCTGCAAAAACTACCCCCAGTGAACCTCCCACTTGAGACTTTTGTGCCAGAACTGCGAACACAAAGTCGGGCAGCACAAAGCGGACAACTGTCAGCGGAACTGCAAAGCTGACTGAGCAAAACTCTGATAAGGGAGAATGAATCCGAGGGAACAGATAACAGAAAGGATATATTATAAAGGGCAATACATCTCTTCTTGTCCAAAACCACCGGCTTTTTATGGAAGTGTGGGGGGGTATCTTGGTTGCATTCACTGCTCTGCTCACATTTTGAATCCCTCTGTCGTCTGTTACGTTCTAAACTGCCAGGCTTTGCTCGGTTTCTTTTTACCCAGTCATCTCATCCTGTACACAGCATCTCCCGGCCTGGTGGGACAGAAGTCAGAGCTGGCACGAGGTTAACTGTCAGCTAAAACAACCTCGTTATGTCATCGTACTGGCAGCTTCATCGCTCTCATGTTTACAGAATAAGTCTCTTTCCTCTCATGTTCTGTACTTTGTTTGTATGTGCTCGTTCCCTAAATAGCATCAGAAAGGTGGGTCATGTTTTCTGTGTGGTGTATTACTCCTCCAGAAGGAAATCCAGCCACAGAGGTTCCTCGGCAGAGCATCATGAATTAAAATAAGCTTTGGGCAAAGTGTTATTTGTCTCACTGGCTGTTTCTTTCATGAAGTTAGATGTTGAAGACCCAGAGCCAGTTGTGCGGGGTCGGGCTCGAGAGGGGGAGCAGGGACTGCGTGTCACCACTGGGGCGTGCTTCACAGGGTAGAAGTCAAATCTGTCCATGACTATATTTAAACCGAGCCAGATCGCTGGAATGAAACCTGACACTGTGTTACGGTTAAATGTGTGCGTGTGTAGTTGTGTCGTTTGCTTGTGTCTCTGCTTTCTTGGTGTTTCTAACAATTTATTTTGAACACAGTAGACTGTGCATGTTTCTGCACCAGCGTGTCAAAGAAACTGCAAGCGCCCCATATAGATGTTTTCAGAAATCCAATGAACAGCTGCAGAAACATTTGCTAAGCCTTTCCACATAGCTCGAAGAACTGCGAACAAGAATATAGGCCACAACTGTCAGATCCAGGCAGACTGACTGTGATATGACACAGGACAGGCTATTCTTGGCATGAGAACGTTGATCTCAAGCAATACCTCTCGATATTAGAGTTGAAATGCTCTGAGTATCGGTAAGGTCCTAACTGTAGTTTGGAAAGGAAACGATCAGGTTAGGGTGGAGTGGTTTAGAGCATGATAAATAACAAGAAGTCTTGTTTGAAAAACATGAAGTCACATGATCAACATAAAGGAGTTTTTAACCTTTATGTATGTATATGGGTGTTTTGGGAATTAGGAAACATAGTAAAGGGAGAGGGGGTAGAGACTGCCAGTTTTGCGTAAGAGCGTCACGTCATGACGTCCCTGTTTGGGAAAAGGGTGACAGAGGGGAGAACGGTCGCGCGGCTTAACTTGGCTCCGCAACTTATAAAACACAGACACCAAACTCAGACTGGACACGAGGAGCAGAAATCCCGGTTTTCTGTAGTCATCCTGTTTATGCGCATTTTCCTGTTAGGGTGTGGTCACAAACCTGGATTTTATTTCTTTAACCTATGAGTGACGGATCAGTCTCAGGAATATTTACTCTGATTTTATCACACCGAGTATGGATTTATCATAGCATAATCTATCAGAATCTTCCCGGAATTATCCTTTTTTTTTAAGGAGAATTTTTACGCACAGATTTCTGGTGTTGAGACTATATTTTCTTTACCAGCAGACCCCCCACCCCACCCGATTTCTCAAGTGAACATCAGTATCACGTCTCTCCTGTGGCTGTACCCGTAATAGCAACTCAGATCGCTTTCGCAGACTGACACTGCGCCTCTCAGACAGGGTTTGGTCCACTATATGCAATTTCTCCAACTGTGTTAAAGGGCTTTAGAACTCTGGACAACAGTTTGGGGCTATCGACCGTCTAAAATGCTTCCTCTGTGCCCCCTATTCCTCGTTTTCCCCGCTGCGCTCTTTGTGGCCGCGCAAAGTGTCGGAGATCTTCAGGGCTTTATTTCTCACGGAGGCAGCGCCGGTTTCGACCCACCAGGTAAATACAAAAACTGAATCAAACAGGAAAGTTTGACAAAGTTTATTTATTTACTAAACTCAAATCAGCTCTGTAAAATATCAACAGGTGAGTCGGTCATATTAATCATGTCCTCACTGACTATTTAATCCTATGTGGAAAGTTCCACGGTGTCCACTCACCTGTGAAAGGCGCTAAACTGGGAGAGTCTAGCACAAATAACATGCCAGCGCAAGCAAATTATTTCCACAAACCTTTGTGGGACAAACATTGACTTATATCCATTCCTTGAAGGCTGACTGTATCTGTAACCTCTTCTTCGTTGAACTTAACCTTAAACCAAGTCTTTGCTATGAAATTGAATGATCCACATGCAAAAGTCACCTAACTCAAGGGATGAACCATTGTTGTGTTGACACAAAACAGACAACTTAGCAAAGAAACTATTTGGAATGGTTTCTTTAGGTGCTGTGGTGCCAGCAGCCTGCTGCAAAGACACATAATCTGTTCCTATTTCTTTGGTTGCATCTACAAAAAATGCCAAGGATACTAGTTTAACAGGCAGGGATAGTACTTTTGTACCAATAGGCTGTTTCCCAAAGATAATACCTGAGAACTTGGCATATCTCAGCATGGCATTCAGTGTACCCTTAAAAAGTAAACTGAAGAAACTGGACAAAAGAAGAAGTGGCTGACCTGAAAACAAGAACGAAAAAAATCTACAGCAGATAAACAGCATCTGATGGTGACGTCTGACACAGAGCCTGAGAGATGCTTCTGACCCTTCGGTTGATCTAATCGCGTCAGAAATACTCCTCATGAACTGGCTTTTTTGAAATGTCAAAAAGCCATTCTTAAGGAAGGGAACAGGGAGAGTAGACCAAGGAATGCCAAATGATGCAAGAAGTTGGTTCTTATGGAGTGATAAATCCTCCCCAGTGACTAGAGAACAGAACAAAGGGCAGCCAACATCCAAAGAAGAGAGAATGTCCTTCAGGAAACCTGTGGAACTATTCCCAAAGACTTAAAGAAATGACAAAGACGCTTGTCTAAGAGTGTTCATATTGTCTTAAAAAGTAGTGGTTGCCATACCAAATATTGACTTTCTAGCTTGTTAGTATTGTACAAACCCTGTTTTTGCCGTATATATTGTATTTACATTTATTTTTCTCAAGTTTTACTAAATCACTGCACTTATTTTCAGTTTTCCAGGCAACATGTAAAGTAATGTGGGGTGGCTGAGGGATTTTTTGCACAGTTCAGTGTTTTTATCCATCAACATGAGTGATACAAGACCACACACACACATATTGTTCAAACAGCCTTTGCAGACACCACAGAAATGTAATTGCACATCCAGCAAAAAGGTATCGTCACTGTTGTGTCTTTGCTCTGTACATATTGTGCAGACTCTTGTTGTGAGAACCAGAGGGAAAAAAACCCACTTAGATCATCATATGAAACTCTTTTTTTCAAAGGCATTCTGAAGGTAATGGCAGGAACATGAGAAGAAGTTACAGTTCACTTGTTGCCCAGTTGTTGCTGCAGTGGATAGTTGTTTAGTTCACTGGACTTAGAGCAACTTGTGTTACTTGGGCTGGCAGATGGTGGGTTTAACTGGCAGACCTTTGACCCCAGTCCATTGCTCCTTCGAGCACCCAAACACTTGAGTCACAGAGACAAAAATGGGCGCTGACTCAGAAGACTGACAGACAACGGGAAGCTGTGCGTCATCGTCCAATGTGTTCCCATCGTATACTCAAGTGTGGAACACTGTCCAATTTAAAGCCTAATTACAATAGTTAATTCAGGCATGATGACTCTAGAGGGAGCTCTCTTGTCATGTGGTTAAGTACATTCCGTACACACTTTTCTTTATGCTCTGTGTGTTTGTCACTGGCAGCTTGTGGGATGTTAAAAGTTAGCTCTTGTATTCTTGTGTTCAGTGTCCATGCTCTAAATAAGCTAATAGAAACAATAAGTTGAAAAAAAACTCATTAACAGTAATATTAACCTCCTTTTAGAAATACAGGACCACTCTTCTGTTGTCTGATTGGCTAATGAATATTTCTGGTGTTTTTGTAACACTTTTTTTTTGTAAAATATGTAAAAAAGTATATTCAAGAACTACAAACATTGTACACAGACATGAATTCACTCGGAAGGAGTGACTGAAACAAAATCTTCATCTACAGTACAATTTAAAATAGCCAACTAATCAGATCAATGAGATTACTGATTGTAATTTCACTGGTATCTACCTGCCTTTTAGACTTTTGGGACAGCATTTTTAGCTTTAATGACAGTGAAAAAATTAATCAAAGAGTTAATTTACATTCAGTCATTTGGACATTGTGTTTTAAACAAGTTACAAGTGAGGTACAACATTCAAATTTCAGTAGAATAAGAAACTCTGGCATAGCAACAAGTCTTCCAGTTGATACGATCATATAAGTTGTTATACAACCTATAAAAGTGCCCACAGTGGCGCAGACATCATTCTCAAGCCTCAAAAGAAGCCTCAACATTCTCAGAAGGAGGAAGGAAGAAGTGGGGCTTGGGTGGTGCAGTAACATGCAGCACTTTAAAGCATTCTGATGGTCACGTCGCAAGGTCAAGACTAACATCTGGCAACCAGTTTTTAATCTCTGACCTGCATTTAGTTTATAATGCAAACATTTACAAACCCACTTTTGTCTCTTTCTGGTTGGGTTTAGATTATAACTTTACTTGGCTAGAGTAAAAAAAAATGGTTAAGACTAAAATATATTCTTTTTACAATGTTTCTGTTATCGTCATGGGCACCGTTCTCACGATTCACATGCAGTTTCTCTCAAGACCACTAGAGGACACATATTCTTTACATATAATTTTTGGTCTATTTGGCTTGCATGAACAATTGCCCCAACTTTCATAGCGACACTTGATTATTTTCATTGCATAATATTAACAGTAACTTACAGTCACCTTGAAGGCAAGCGCAAGTGATTTAATTTTGATTCAGGTAGCCATGGGTAAACATTGGAGTTCAATGAGAGGTAAGGTGATGTGCACTTTTTAGTTGATCAAATACCAGACACTCCATCACGTTCTTGATTATTGGCAAGAATTTCACTGTGCATGCCAAAAGACCTGCCAGAAGGACTTTGAGCTGGATGGCATACGTAATCAGACATAGCCTGATTTTTCTTTTGTTTTAGAGTGCAAAGCGATATGACCGAGAGATTGATGCAGCATCAGTTGGTCATCAATCACGAAGCCAAGATTTAGCACAACCTTTATTGTGGAGATAGTTGAAGACTATCTGGAATGGCCAATAGATCAGTCTTAGAGAGGTTTATCTGAAGGTGGTGTTTCTTCATACATGTGAATGTATGAGTGAGACAAGCTGAGATTCATTCTGAAATAGTGGGGTCATCTTTTTATTATGACAGGTACAGCTGAGTATCATCTGCGTAGCAGCAATATGAGAACCCATGCAAGTGCATGACACAAGGAGGTGGTGTGTTTTAAAAAAAGAAGGGATCCAAGTACTGAGCTTTGGGGCACCCCTGGTAGAGTAGTATTGGGATCTGGATGGTTGTCCTTGCCATGAAACCTTGAAAGAGACCCCAGTGAGGTATGATTCCTACCAAACCTGTGCCATGCCTGAGAATCTTAATTCAGAGAGTACATCTGGTTGGATCAGGTGCTTTATGGTGTTTAAAAAGCTCTGTGTATTGCAAGGTAAGAACTGTTGAATAATATATATTGATTTTACAATGACTGGATGACATTTTACTCACTAACCATTGTTTTTTTGTTTTTTTCTTCTTACTGCAGTTATCCAGCATCTCACACTACTACTAATGGGGCATATATTTGCTGGGATTTTTTCCATTATGCATATACATTTTTAATATACATATATACATTTTTTATACAAAACTGAGGACGGTACTGTGCCAGATTTCTTTAGGGTACCTGTTATAGTTGCATTAAAAACATAAAGAATGGAAGTGACAGTGATGCTAATTGCATTCATTTTAATGGGCTGGAAGCAGGATGTTCTGTGTTACATATTTCGACAAACATACACAAATGTAAAAAACAACAACAATGTTTTGCTAATAGATTATGTATGTCCTGTAGATTGTACACACCCTGCATGAACCAAAATAATCACAGTCTCGGATCTAAAATGATCAGTCCTGGGATTTGATCTAACAAGAGCAGGGAACTCCTGAAAAAAATACTTAAGCAATAGATCAGTTGCTTATATGATTTAACCTCATTTATAGATGAAAAGAACTCTATTGACTAATTATTGATATAATGTCATTTCCTTCCCCGTCCACCAAGACCCATGCATGGTTGTGTCTCCACCATGTATGAGCGAGGCTGATCGCTACAGCCTGGAGGCTTTGCGGAACATCCATCAGATGATGGACGATGACCAGGATGGCGGGATTGAGGTGGAAGAGAGCATGGAGGTACAAAACCCATTTTGTTTGTTGTTGCAAATCCCTGTATGCATATGTTCTTGCATGCAAGAAGCACACTGTGTAAAGCTGTGCAACAACAGGTGTGCTGACTGGTGGAGTCAAATGATCCTTCAAGGATAGCAACAGTTTTAGTTAGCTTTTGGCTCAGTGACAAAATTGGTTTGCACTAATAGAATACTGCAACTCTGATGACCTTCATGGTTATACTTAAAGAGTATGACTGTGCCCTGACTCCAGTTTTCTTTATTTTTCAGCCAGTTTGTTTCAGAATTTGACAGACTCACTCGGTGGTATTATATTGATATAGTGACCTTAGATACCGTAAAATTATACTGTAAATGTTTTTTTTTTTTCAAAAGTTGTTTTGAAAAGATTAAAGAATTTGGCAAAGTAGTCAAAACCAAAAGAAAACTGGTGCTATGAACACATTTGTAAAGGTTTTCATTTCAAAACATTATCAGCCTGAAACTTTATGTTGCATGAGGTTATGTGTTCATTTGACATGTTTACTCCATGGAAGTATATTGATGCAGATCTGTTTTAACTGTCACTTTGAGAGCAGTTTCTCTCCAGCTGGACGTTTTTGTGTTTTACCAGTAAGTTATGTACAAAGTATTTTGTCCAGAGAGTTTTATTATGTGACAGTGGGGGTAAACCCAGAATTCCAGCATGCCTTTGGCTTTGAGAATGCTTTTCATGGATAGAGTGTCCAGGGGCTCGGGTTTCGGTCGCCTCAAAGATATCAGTAGACAGAAGCGGACCCATTAAAGTCCCTAAATTCCACTAGGCATCATATGAAGCCTCCACTTACAGCCAAGAATGCATTGCAATACACACTCATGCCACTGCATTCATTAAAACGCGCACTTTCAAAGCACCCGCTCATTACTACTCTGAAATTCAAGTACAATAACATCAAATTGGAGATACGAAGCACTGGCTCCCTCATTTTTTTGAACGGAGGTAATGTTCAGATAATACTCTACCATTGCTTTTAAATTTAATTCTAAAACAGTCTTTCTTTTCAACTCTTTGTTCCATTATTCTTTCCTGCTGTAGTTCATCATTGAAGACATGAAGCAGCAGCAGACCCACAAACACAGCAAACTGCACAGAGAGGACCAGCACATCACTGTGGAGGAGCTATGGAGAGGCTGGAAGTCGTCTGAAGGTGCGTTTGAGAGCGAACATTTTTGTTTCTGTCCAAAGGTGTAAAGATCCACCTCATGTAACTTCTTTTATCGATTTGTCAGTACATAACTGGACTCAAGATGAGGTGCTGCGCTGGTTGAAGGAGTTTGTTGAGTTGCCACAATATGAGAGGAATTTTAAAGACTTTAAGGTCAACGGAAACACCCTCCCCAGGTGAGAATGACACCAGGATGTGTGAGAAAGGTACTTTAAGAAGAAGCCACTTTTTGCTGCACACCACACCATCACTGAACCTGTGCTCACATTTGTTTGTAGGATTGCTGCGAATGAGCCCTCGTTCCTGAGCGGTCATCTGAGAGTTCAGGACCAGAGAGATAAACAGAAGCTCAATATCAAAGCTCTGGATGTTGTACTGTTTGGACCACCGACACGTATGAACAAATTCTCTGCCTATTCCCTCTCTTTTGATATGTCTCTTTAATATATTTTTTCAGTACTGCCAAATTCCCTCTTGAGCATGCACACCTATCAAGTTCTCTGTGCCTAAAATGAGTATCCGTTCTAATATGATTCACTTTCTGGTCCATGACAGGCCCCCCCCATAACTATATGAAGGACTTGGTGCTCATTGTGTCAGTGGTGATGGGAGTCGGAGGCTGTTGGTTTGCCCAGGTCCAGAACAAAGCCAGCAAAATTCACATTACTAAGATGATGAGAGATTTAGAAAGTCTGCAGAGGGCTGAACAGAGCCTCATGGATCTACAGGAACAGTAAATATTGAGTATTTGTCTTTTCTCTGCCAGCCACTTACCTATTGAACATAACTGAATCGACATTGCTTTGTGTAATCAGTAAACTTTATTTACTCAGACTGGAGCGAGCCCAGGAAGAAAACCGTAATGTGGCAGAGGAAAAGCAGAACCTGGAGGAAAAGATGAGGGATGAGATTATGGGGGCGCAGGAGGAGGCTCACCGTCTGCACGAGCTGAGGCAGGGAGCGGCGAGTGAGCTCAGCCGCCTCCGATATGCAGAGGAGGAGCTGGAACAGGTGGCAACTTTACAAAGGATATCCAAGAGAGTTGTTACACATTTTTGGAATATTGTAATATTATAACATAGGAAGCTTGTCTTAGAAGTTTTAAACAATCAGGTAAACATTCAAATGCCATTTCCAAATAAAGTGGGGTTTATATAAGAGGTTTTAAATCGTTTTGGAGCGTAGATTACTGATTATTGTAGTATTCAAAGAGGGATCTGTGCACATTTTCCCTGAATACAAGATGTCAGCTGCTCAATAGTCTTTAGTTGTTGTTGTCTTAGTCTTTTCCTCATGCTGCAGCATGCATTTTCAATAGAAGACTGATCTGGATTGCAGGCAGGTCAGTCAAGCACGCACACTCTGTGCTTATGAAGCCACGCTGTTGTAAGTCATACAGAATGAGGTCTGGCATTGTCCTGCAGATGTAACAACAGATCTTCCAGGGTTTGAGACGTTTTCTTGATGGTATATTTTGTAACTCCAAATTTCCAATATATGCCTCTGGTATCCTCACTCTTATGGAAGTCACTAGTCATGGTGATTTGCATACAGTCAGCCAGCATCTGTGATGATGGTATGTCATCACAGCCTGGATGTTTATTTCTATTTTTGGCACATATAACCAGACATATGTTTTTTTTTTCTAAAACCCTCTTAAAGGGGAGCTCTAGTCACTGAGAACAGTTTGGCAAAAGTTGGCGTCCTTCATCGACACGCATGGCTGCAGCATAGCTCATTCACTCCGGTAAGAACGTCCATCTTAAAGTCATCGTTCACATTGTCAAAATTTGATAAATATCCTGCCATGTTGCAAAAAACAGAGCAAGGAGTAAATAATCTGTGCTCCAGGGGGGCGTGTGGATGAAGTGGTCCCAGTAGAGTGCCTGTGTAGAAATCCCTCCGTTAGCTCTCCTATAGCCGCAAGTAGACCCATAACAGCACCTATGTGCTAACAGAGCAATAGTACCCGTTTGTTCATTCTTTCGTCTTAAAGTAATGGTGAAATAAAGACAGATAATGCCTTATTTAGAGGCTGCATAATCCCTGCCCCATTCACTCCTTTATATGGATCTCAAGTTATCTAAATAGCTTCCGAATTACGCCGACTTTCGACAAACTGTTCTCGGTGAGTAGATAAACGTATTTCATACCAGAAATAAGGTCTAGGTTTAAAAATACCGGAGTTCCCCTTTAAGTATGGATTCATCCGATCAAAAAACACATTTCCACTGTTTTTCTGTCCATCTGAGATTAACTTCTGCTCAGAAAATTAACATATGGCTTACACCATAAGTAATTCAGTTACCGGTTACATTTATGGATGCAGCAACGTACTGTTGAGTTTTTCAAGATACTGTATGTGGCTTTATTGATTATGGTCGCATAACAGTTTCACTTGCAGTTGCGAATAAAAGCTTGAAGGTCATGTGAATCCAACAGTGATATCTTTCCTTTGCCTTGATGTCTTTAAATCTTTCACAATATTTTACGCTGTAGATGTTAAAATACCAACGTTTATTTCAATCTTGCAACAATATTTTTTTTCTAATTTACTGATGATTTTCTAACAAAGTTTGAAGTGAGCCACAACAACGTGTTCCGAAACAAGACTCTGGTGGATTCTTCTTTCATACTCAATATTGGCACCCTCACCTCTCGCCAACCAATCTGCTTATTGTAGAATCTTCCAGAACAGTTTTACTTGTTTATTCTATAAAGTTTTCTGCCTTTTTTTCTTGTCACCCCCAACATTTTTTTTAATGAGCTGTTGACATCAACTTGTAGATATGCTTATACTTTGTAAATACAATTCAGTTGCTCAGTGAAAACACTGAAAATAATTTATTTTGACAAACAGACTCAAAGAAATGAAAGATTTACATATGTATTGTTATTGACCATCATCTCATAAAACTTCTAATGGGGGACATACAGTTTTTTAATGTATTTTGTTCCACAGTAATTGGATAATGATTGTAATATTTCGCCAAACTGTGACATCTTGCTGTAATCTTTGATAGGATTGAAGTTTTTTTTAAAACTGAATTTATAGAATTTGGGCTCAAACATGTACAGCAGATGCATTTGAGAAGTTTCTAATAAGTTGTTAATAACAATGTTTACAGTGGTGCTTAAATACTAAAGCTTTCACAAAACCTGCCTAAATGACATATCAGATGAGTAATATTTCTTTTAGGAGTGAGTTATGCAATAGTATCTCCCTTGAGTTAAGAATAAAATTATAGAGAAATAAGCATATTAGGTCTAATATATATATATATATATATGAGATCTAACAGAATTTTTTTTTTTACATACTGATTTCTAACATTTGGCCGATGCCATTGGTTCAGGTCCGTGGAGCACTGAAGCAAGCAGAAAAGGACATGTGGGCTAGTTGGACCGTCTCAGAGGCCCTTCAGCAGTGGCTGCAGCTGACACACGAGGTTGAGGTCCAGTACTACAGTGTTAAAAAGCAGAGTGCAGTACTGCAACTTGCCACTGCAAAGGAAGAGGTAATGCACAAAAAGATACATACAACGCATACGCAGACTTTTACTACTTTTTGAGAATTACAGACATTCCTATGAACTCACCTATACCGATGCTTTGTTGCAGGCAGAGAGGATTAAGAAGAAGAGGAGCTCTGTGCTGGGGACACTCCATGTGGCCCACAGCTCCTCTCTAGACCAGGTTGACCAGAAGATTCTGGAAGCAAAGTGAGACTGAAAATGACCTGTCCAGTTTCTGTTTTCAAATCTATCACAGTAAATAAGTAACATTTGGCCATGACTGTCCTTGTGTGCCCCATAGGAATGCGCTGTCTGAGGTCACAGCCTGCCTCCGAGAGCGTCTTCATCGGTGGCAGCAGATCGAGCTCCTGTGTGGTTTCCCTATCATCAGGAATCCTGGTCTAGCAAAACTCACTGCTCAACTTTACTCAGACTCAAAAGCCCTGGGTCTGCCCCGAGTGCCACAGTCATCTTGTTTGTATGACAGGTCCGTCCAGGGATCTATAGAGAATCTTATGGATGAGCCTTCATCTCCAATCTTACCACAGATGTCAGGTAACTTACAAGAGTTACAGGAGATATTTGGATCTCCATTGGTGTGAACCAACAAAGTATTCAGTCAGTTTGAGATCTGCTCATGTAGTACACCGCTCATATTTGCATACAGCTCTTACACAGCTTGCATATTTTTTATGTTTATCAATCACTGATTGACCCGGCATGTCTTGCTTGGAGAGAACTTTGATTGTTTTTTACTCATAAAAGGTTTTTTCTTCTTTCTTTGTAACCATGAATGCAGTTAGTGTCTTTGCATATGCCTGCACAGTAAACTTTTCTTTTTTCAATTTTATTCAGAATTAATGAAAATGATTAATGTAAGATTCAGTATCAAAGATACCAGCGTCAAAAGTCATATCACAAATCTCCTGGATGTGTTTGAGTCTTTTGCTTTAGAGTCATGTTTGTAGGACTAGTTATGTGCCAATAAATTTGCAGTTAAAAATAGTGACAAATTAAGTGAATAACATTAATCATCTGATTACGACATAATTCTGCTTGAAAATCTTGGATCCTGGCATATCTGTGTTACTGTTGATATTTACCATTTCATGATTGTTCGGTACATTTTTAGAATTCAGAGTTAAAATGCTCCTCCTCACCATATTGACCTCTGCTATGTGCTGGTTTTGACCTTTCATGGTTATCTAAAAAATAATTAGCAAATGGTTATTCCTAATTACCCAGAAACATTTTCCAGACGGTTCCACGTTCCAGGTTGGCTTTGGTAACATTCTTGCTGACATCAACTGCATGCTAAATTGCAAAGCTACAAACGTTTGCGAGACTTAGCATCAGAGCAGCTGCATTATGGCCTCCATTCAAACGTATGTTACATCAACTTTCCTAAAAAGCCACTTGACATTTTCAAATGTATATCTGTACATCTGTAGAATGTCCTCACACTTGCTGTAATCTTGGATTAAATCAAGTTTAAAGGACTGCGTCAAATGTCAAGAAAAAGCAGACAAGCCAGTTAATGTTTTAGAAGACCCATGACAGACACTGCATCTTACTGCTATAAAATCCTTTGTTCAATCTGTTTGAGTCCCTCCAAGGACAGCACCCCCATAGTAGTCCATCTTATTAGGTGCTCTCTCTCCTGACTCCTGAGATCCTAATCTAATCCCTCATATGTGGTATGCAGTTGACAAGTCATGGGCAACCTGTCTTACAGCACACCACAGGATACACCTGATGTCAATACCCCAATAGGTCAGAGCTGTTTTGGTGACAACTGAACAAACAATTAATGTTGTGTCTAAGACATGTATAGTATCTGTTTAATTAATTTTCTGTACAGAGTTCAGAAACAGGACAAATGACACCATGTTCGTTAGCCATACAGGAGTTTACTAACAAACTGTGTCCTCCCCTCCAGTTCCAATTTCACCTATGAAGCGATCTCCTCGACAACTGGGATCCACCATATGCAGGGCACGTCGTCCTGGCCTCATCACTCAGCCACCAGCTGCCATGATGTCCCCGGACCCTGACCTTCTACTACCCATCCGATCCCCTTATCCTTGCTATGATGAGGGAGAGGAGCTCTTTCTGAAAACTCTACAAAAACAGTACGTTTCTCTAACTCCTAAGTCCACATTGATGTTATATACTGCTCATTGTAACAACTATCATCGACACCTCTGTTGAGATATTTCCAATTAACCCCTCTCGCTTGTGTCCTCTTATTCTGCTATGCCTAATTTCTTTATGATTAACAGGGATTCCCAGGAGAAATTCATAGACCAAGACTATATAACATCCCTTCCTGTCAGCAAAATGTTTCCAAGTTCCACTGTCGATGCTTCCCCTCGAAAGTTCTATCACGATGAGGCTGAACTGCTTGCTGACAGTTCAGTTATAAAGCCTTTGGGTGAAGAATTTGAAGCTCCAGTTCGCAAAATTTCTGTGGAAGAGTGTGAAGCTGCTGTAGATATGACCGTTTCCTACAGAAAAAAGCCTAAAGACAAAACCATGGATGCCTCCTTGGAAACCTCTTCTTTGAGGATCACTACAGATGAGTCTATCATAAATGCTGCATCAAAGAAGATATCCCGAGACAGGAGTGAAGTTCCCACAGATGCAGAGTTTTTAACCAGGAAATTAGAAAAAGATACAACAGGGGATTTAATTGACATTTCCTCTTGGAATGTCTACACAGAGAGATGTGACCTACCACTGGATGTGAGAAAGATTCGTTGGACTGAATTAGAAGCTTCCACAGATGCACCAAAGAAGGTATCAAGAGATATGGCAGGGGTGTCACCGGACTCAGCCTCAAAAAAGATGACAAGAGATGATGCTGACCGTCATGCTGAATCCACAAGGATTATGAGAGATTCAGTGGGAATGTCACAGGACACAGGTTCAAGGAAGTTTACATTGAATACAAGACAGCGTCAGCTTGATTCCTCTGTGAGGGTGTTAGCAAAGGACAAAATGGCCGAGGCTGCTAGGACACAACTAAGAAACATATCTCTAGATGAGCCAGAGTATTGTACAGATAATGCCTCTATAAAGAGGCTGCAGAGAGATTCATCTGAAGCTATTTCGGATATCTCATCCTCAACAGATAGGCAAGGGTTTGGTTTGGAGCCATTAACAGGTAAAGAGATACCAAGAAATGAACTTGAGGTGTCTGCTAGTTCTCTCACAAGGAGAATAACAAGAATGCCTAGAGATGACATTAACAGTTCAGCAGACATTTCCACTGGGAATATCCCCTGTGACAGAGTTGATGTTCCAATGGAAATACCTAAACATCTAAAACTCAGGGAAGAGTTGGGAGCACCAGAATCAAGTTCTTTGCCGTGTCGAATTGCCCAGCCAGACCTTATGTTAACTTCCCAGGTGCCTTGGAAGTCATCAACAGACCTTTACACCATTGGCCCATTGAGCCAGCTTGTGTATAATGGAATCCTTGAAAAGTCATACAGCTCTATGGCTTCAACTCCAACAATCCTCTCTGCCTCCACACCCAACCTGCCTGAGAGCAGGCTGTTAGCTGAGGTGGAGTCACCAATTCCACCACGACAAGTTGTTCTCTCAACTCTTGCATCACCCCCTGAGAGTGGAGATGACAAGAACAAAGAAAAGGAGAAAAGCAAGACAATGTTAAAGCTTAAAAATCTTTTTAAGAAGAAAAATGAGCCAGCTCCAGAGAAGCTTCATAGTAGTCTCCAGAAACTCTGACAATCAGCAGAAAATTTTATTTCCTTTAAGTTTTCTTGAGTCCGAAGTTGGAATTTCAGATCCTCTTTAGCCTAATTTAGCCCAACAGAGAATCAGTTTGGTTTTTTGTTTTCCCACCGGTTCTGTGCCAGAACCACAGAACTAGCTGCCCTATTGCGTGTACTCATTGAAAGTAGTGCCATCAGGTCTTCCAACGAGTCCTCCAATGGAAACGGTTAAATTAGTTGTTGATGACGCATGAGCATTTCCACATTGGAGGAGATATGGGGGGGGCAGGTAAGCGCTGCTCTTTAAACATTTGCTTTTGTGTGATGTGAGATCAAGACCAACACAAATTCCATGAGTAACATGACAACACTTTTACTAAACCACACTTGTCACTTTTTGGTTGGGTGTAGGCGGTCAGAATACTTGCTTTGGGTTAGAAAACAACCATAGTTCGATCACAAATACACTGTTTTTACAATATGGTCTTCATCATCATGGACACCCCTTCGCCGAATACCTAGGTTATATGTGAACACAGCACGTGATGGCGAAACTTTGTAACTTTCTGGTTGGCTTTTGAATAGAAAAGAGCTTGCTTAGGGTTAGAAATCAAAACTACTTGGGTAAGATCATGATGTCATCATAACAATCATGGGTAGGTGTTTTAAAATTATTATTATTTTTTTTTTTACTTTGCATCCATCACTCTCTAGCATCTTCATGGATAACTTCATGTGTAGTTGCTTTTACAACCACGAGAGGTCACATATTCTCTAAACATAATTATTTACTGTATCTGTCTCATGAACATCACAAGGACACGTTTTGAGGAGGACAGTTATGGATTCCTGTTTGATACCAACTGATTTAGTTTTTGTTGAGAACGAATATTTTTAGTTCTGATACTTTGAGAATGAAACCAGTTCTTTGTTGGTCTGTAGTCAGAGAATTTCCTCATACGAGTTAAAATTTTACTGCCGTTATCAGCTTGTGAAATAGCTTGAAAACTTATTAGAAAAGCTTTAAAAGAAAAGATTCTTTGTGAAAACAGAATACGAAAAGAAATTAAACTCAACACAAACACTAAGCAATGAGGTGGAACATTTAATGTAGATTATTTTATATTTAAAGTTGCTTTTACTTTGTTAATAAGTCTTATAGACACATGGCTAACACCATATTATTTTAGATGTAAGGCTTTGATGCATTATTTAGACTGAAAGATTAAGTGATGTGTTAAAGGATGCTGCTTTTCTGTAAAACAGAGGCAATGCTTGAATTCACTATAAACCTCAAATTAAGATATTCAGTGGAGTATGCACTGACTGCACTCTGAGTTATATGTTTTACATCTTCCGTCTGAACCGGATTTGAGTTCAGTGATATCAAATATGAAACTTGCACACGTTACTTTTAATAAGACTATCTTGAACAGTTTTGATTTTGTCACATTTTAAGTGGGTGAAGTTCAGGTGTGAAACGTGTTTTAAAATATTTTCAACCACCACTGAGGATTTTGCATCAGAATCTTGGTGTTTGAGATTCGATCACAAAATGATCAAAACACACCCACATGGTCCTGTTGAGGCCATTTTTTTAATATTTGAAATTGTCTCTCATTTTGGCTTGACTATTGAGGACACTGTAACTCAGGATTTATACTGGATTTGAATTCAAGTATTTAGTGTCCTTCAATATGATGGACAGCAGAATTGGTGCACCAAGAAAACATATTGTCTAGCTAATAGTTAATTACTATACTACAAATAAAAGATTTATATGGTTTTGTCCCTGTTGTGTTTTAAGGAATATCAAATGATGTTGATGGTATGATTGTGTGTTTTTGAAAAGTTTCTCTTCAGTGGAAGAAATCTTTCAAAAGGCCTTAATAATTTTTCTCTTTAATGTTTTGCTTCCATCGTGAATTTCCTTTTATCTGGAAGAAACTGGCAAACTAAAAGTTTTTAAATGAAAATTAATGTATGGTGAATACTATCCATTTGACCATAGGAAATAATATCATTGAAAAATGGACTGATCCTTAAAGTTTGCTCAGAAGAACCCATGTTTTATTGAAATTGTTGCATTCTAATCTGACAGGTGCACACAAACAGTTAGCTTGAGAGGCTTTGCAGATGTGAAAATGTCATAGCCACGTTTATTTAAATGCGTTCTTTGAACCCTCAGTTATTTCACTTAGGATTTATGCCATTTTATTGTATACAGGCGTTAAGACTGAGCCTTTGTTTTCAATTTCAGATAATTCATAAATTAAGTTTACATTTGGACTGGAATGTAAGTTGATATATATATATCTTTTGTATTTATTTCCTTTTCATTGTGCCTTTAGACTTCTTTGTTTCCTTGTCATATGTAAATGTTTAAATGTTATCCATGGTCTTAGAAAAGAACACTTTTTGAATTATTGGATGAAAATTTGATTTCACTTGTTATTTAAGCGGTTATTTGTTGAATTGTTAGAAATTATGGATGATGTAAGCAAAAGGTGCGGCAATTAGAAAATGCTGGGAATTGTTCTGCAATAAAAATCTAAACCTAGCCAGCATGACGTCTTTATCATTTGTGAAAGAAATGCGACTTTGAAATTGGAGCATGAAGGTCATCTTTGTTGAATTTACAAGATGAAAGTCTGTTCCTATTCAGAATGAAATAAAAGTAGAAAAAATACAACAAATGACAACCTAATCGGTGTGATGTATGGGTGTCACGATGGGTGACTGGTACTGACGATCATTACAAGATTTTACAAATTAGATGTAAATATTGCGTCAATCATGCAATATAATCTCGTGATTTGATGTTGTTTTTCTGTCCATATTTCCATCAAATAATTATTGTGAAGGCTTTCAGCCACTATAATCATGCAATGAAAATTTAATACTAGGACAGCTCTGGTGTGGTGCAGTTTCCTTCTTTTTTTGGCAAACAGAATACATCTGACAGACTGAGCTATCTGTGCCTGAGCTGCACTTGAGCTCCTGATTTCGACAGAGAAGAAGTGTGTGCGGCGTATTAAAACAGATTACATATCTGATTCTGCTGCATGACCTTTGAAAGGGGAGGTTAGTTCTTTATTATGATTCGAATACTCAACTAATTAACGTGTACATCCCAGAGGCCCCTCTCCCCTTTTATTCTCCATAGTTATTGTGTGAGGTTTTGCTGACCCACTTAAAGTTTCAGTTGAATCTAACCTTTTTGCTCAGCAGTAAGTAAGACTCGATGGGTGAAGCTCCCTCATTAAAAGGGCCAAAATGAAACAGAGTACTGCAAGCTCATCACAGTAGAAAGAGACAAATCATTTATCATTAAGCTTTAGAAGAAGTTTGGGCTCTTAAGCTTAACTTGGGTCCAAATCTCTTCCAGTACTTTCTTTCTATCTGGCATTTCCTGTCATCTCCACTAGAGGTCAGACGTATTTTAAAGAAAGTCACCTTGCACTGATAAACTTCACACTGCTGTGAATAATTTTAGCTCCTTTGGTTTGACAGTGAAGCATCAGGCAAGATATAAACAAATGTATACCCACATGTATTCATTAAGAGGAACCGTTTATCTAAAAGTTGGCCTCAGTGGCATTATAATGCAGCAGAATCTTTGTATGAAACAATGTCTTTTCTCATTCTGTGATCTAAGCTTACAGTGTTGAAAAAGCATATGAGCTATATGACTAGTGCTTTCTGAGCTGCTGTAGAGGCATAGCTGTCACCTAGATGACAGGAAACGCACTGTGATTATGCAGCAACACTTTCAGCAGGCTTGAATCTGCCTGCATGTTGACCTATACGGTTGTTTGAGGGACTGTGGGTTTTCTGTCAATCTTTACTGATCACAAGGGCAGTATAATGTGGTTGTCTTCTTTGCAAATGACTCAAAACATTTTAAAACTAAAATTAAGTTGAATGTTAGGTCCATACCACTAACATTGCGATCAAATCATCCGCTCATTTCTTATAAATGCTTTATTCTGTCCAGGGTCACTTGATTGATCAAAGGTCACTGTGAGTCCCTCACAGAGCTAACACAGACTCCAACAACCACACAGCCCTCTCAAAAATCTTAACACGAATGTTTTTGGAGAACAGGCAGAAACTGGAGCACCTGGAGGAAACTCACACATGCAAAAAGTAAACCAGGGGCCCCCCAGCTGTGAGGTGGCAGTGCTGCCCACTGCACAACTGTGCTGCATGCGATTTTATCAGTTCCCAATATATTACTGTGGCAAACAGTCATACTGGCTCAGTGATAAGGGATGTTTCCACCCCAATCATTCTGTCCACCGACGGCTAAGAGAAATTGTCTCTTGATAGTGAAAAATGTTTTATTTCCTTTAGCATGATGACACTGCCGTTCAGGAAAGAGCTGGATGTTCTGTGTGTATGAATATCTGATATTATATATTAAAGCTTCATTATAAGAATGCAGAGACTGTCGATAACAACAATAATAATACCAATGATAATAATAATGATTATTATAATTTGAACTAATAGGTTTGGCAACAAGGTATAGCAATATTACGAAAGCACATCCATAAATACAATCATGAACTTTATTTAATTTGCAACAGGATTTCAGAAGCACAGGAGCAGAATTTCATTCTTCTTCTTTTTTTTTTACAGATGAATAATCCTTACATTCCTCATCTAAGTGAAATATCTTAATATTGCAGAATATGAAATATGGTACAATTTGCAGGGGAAACATTTAGTTGTCTTTAATTACGCATGAACTCAAGATAACACTTAAAAGAAACGTAAGCATGTAAAAGTGGGTTCTGAAATTTTCACACAGATGAGAAACAATATAAGAAACAAAAGTCAACATGTGTTTTAACAAGTTAAACAGTATAACTTCTGTCTTTTGATGTTTATGAATAAAAAACAACATAACCAACAAACTCAACTCAAGCAAAACATGATGATGGAGATCACAAAAGTCAATCTTAAAGAGGCTGTTAGTGGTC
Organism: Leuresthes tenuis; assembly: GCF_036924035.1. Lineage (NCBI taxonomy): Eukaryota > Metazoa > Chordata > Actinopteri > Atheriniformes > Atherinopsidae > Leuresthes > Leuresthes tenuis. The sequence goes on along the minus strand of NW_027325358.1, from coordinate 23,791,747 downwards.
AGTCACAATCCTCATTACAGAAAGTTCTGCCGGGCTGAACAATCCTAGAATTTTCCTTTAAACTATGAACTCATCCCTGCGTATGAGCGTGTTTGTCTGTTCTGAGGTCGGAACACGACTCGCGTTACACACCTGTCTTCATCCTAAAAGGGAATTTGATATTGAAAAAACAGCTCGACATTTAGTGCTGGGGTAGAAATTAAAGATTTGGAACAGTGACACATAAAACACAGAGAATACACGAAGAATAAAAGAATCCCTGCTTACCTGACTGGATTTCCTTTGTTCTTCTGCGTTAAGTCTTTCCTGGTGATGTGGAGCTACTTCCTCTACAGTTAACACAGCATTGTTTTACAATAACGCCCAAATACTCTTGAAGAATTTACTAATGATCAAGTTAGACAATTCTCTAGATTTGAATGATTTAGTTGGTAAGGAAAAACAGAAAATTATTTACACAACAATTTACTGAAGAGAAAAGCCAGAACTACTAATGGGAAAGGCGAATTCAGAGAATAACTATGGTTACCTGTTTTCTGACAGAAGAGATAAACTAAAATCATGGTGAGGAAAGAGGAGAGAATAGTAAAGGCTGGAGTGAACACCAACATCCAGGCGACAACAGATACTTCATGGCTGGTGTTTCTCTGTGATACATCCACCTCTCCTACAATCAGAGAAACATTAGAAATATATACACGTCACCGTGCTGTCTATTATGACTATTCCTACATCTAAACATGGTTCACTTTATGGCAGTAGAAGTTGGCAGTAAATGTACATGTGTGATGCGATTTTCTTTCTTCTCAAAAAACTATACAGAGTACATATACATGGTACAGAAAGTACAGCACCATTTCAGTCATGGGTTTTTACTACCAGGTGACATAATAGTAAAGATAAACATAAGAGTAGAAAAGGATTGCAGTATCATAATACTGCAATAAATATGATTAAATTCAATGCACATTAAACCAATAATTTAGGCAAAAGCACTTACTGATGGTGAGCCTTGTTGTGGTGTTGCTGTACCTGTAAGTTAGTTTTGAAGTAATTTTTTTTTCCCGCTCCACCTTCATCTCCTCAGTTCCACAGTTTTTAAAAAAGATTTATGGGTGATATATGCACAGTTGATTAACCTTTGGTTTTTAAATCAATTACAACCCAATAGATACCCAATATTTAGACTACACAATGTTTTACCTACTTGATATTCAGTATTGTAATAATTACATTGGACTAAATATGTAGGCATGATTGCAGTCACACGTAGTAAATTTAGATAAAAGCACTTACTGATGGTGAGCCTTGTTGTGGTGTTGCTGTATCTGTAAATGACTTTTGAAGTAATTTTTTTTTCCCGCTCCACCGTCGTCTCTTCAGTTCCACAGTAGTAAATGCCCTCATCAGACTCGGTGACGTTCACGATCAGCAGGTCGTAGGAATCAGAAGAAGAATTCTTCACAAATTTATAATGTGAATATTCCTGAATCTCTGAATATTTCCAGCTTTGGTCAGTCTTTATACTTAGAACAAGAGTAGGCTGGTTCTCATGGGAACAGTTCCTGAACCAGACTGTGTATGTTCCAGTTGACAGTTTGCAGTCGCAGTGGAGAGTGATGTTGTCTCCTGGTCTGACTGTCACCGCCAACACTGATCCCGAAATCCCATAATGACTCCAGGAAACAACACCTGGAAGAAATGACAAAACAATGTGATTCAATTGTTTACGATTTGACATTAAAGCTCAGCAGAACATTATCAAAACTACAAGAATGAAATCCGCAAAAAACAAAACATAACAATGTTACCCAAGAGAAAAACCTGAACAATCAGAAGCAGTTGTTCCATGACTGATGACGGACTGTAAAGCTAAAAGAGTGTCACATGTTTTACTGATAGCTGATCGAAACTGCACAGACATTTCCATTGAAGGTGATGAAGCTGTTTATTGGCTAGTTGAATGCAACAGTGTATTCTGTGGATATCTCTTTTTTTGGGTGCAATGCAAAACGTCTAGCAGAATGGTTTTTGACTTGATGCAACATCTTGGAACTTCATGTTTGTACAATGTACAATAAAACCAGCCACACAGAAAGTTTGAACTGAGGATCTTCAGACCGGGCCAAGTCCACTTTTTCTTTGGTCTGCCTCATTACCGACATTCTGATTGTTTATGCAGGACATGCAGGGCCTGCACACGCTTAACAGTGTTTTTGTTCCTTCCACTTTCGTCTCTTCAGTTCCACAGTAGTAAATGTCCTCATCAGACTCAGTGATCAGCTGGTAGTAGGAATCAGAAGAAGAATTCTTCTTAAATTTACAATATGAATATTTCTGAAAATGTTTCCAGCCTTCGTCAGGCTTTGCATTTAGAACAAGAGTAGGCTGCTTCTCATGGAAACATTTCCTGAACTATACTGTGCATGTTCCAGTTGACAGTTTGCAGTCGCAGTGGAGAGTGATGTTATCTCCGACTGTCACCGCCAACACTGATCCAAAGTTTGATTCTGGCTGCAAAAAACAAATCCTGGAAGTACAAACGCAGTGTGACAGCAAATGATGCTCACTCAAACTAAATAAACAAATAAATAAAGAAAGACAGGAATATTTGGTTATTTGAGGTGGATAATAGGAACAGGAATATAAACTTCAATGTTTTTAACAAAGGACGTACCAAAGAGAACGATGAGAAAATGAATTTCTTCCATGTTTTAATGATGACCTGCTGTTTGAAAGCAGGAGAATGAGTCTGGACTTGCTGTCATTTATAACCATGGCAGACATTTCCACTCGAACATGTGAGTGGTGATTGGTGCACTGAACAAAAGATTTTTGCCTGTGGCTTTTTTCTATTGGTCTGCCATTGTTTGACAGCACTGGTTTATGTAAAGACAGTAAAGATTTTTTCACATGAAATTAAAGCACACTTCTCCAAATGAATAGCTTTTTGTTTTTTATGTAGATTAACCATTTTTATACAGTTCTATAACAGTTATAAACTGCAGTTTTGATAATGTACTAAAATTGTATGGCTTCATATGACAACATAAGCTGTTGCCATTTGAATGGTTCGATATGCAATCAATTCAAGTCTTATTTTTAATATTGTAAGTGTACTACCACAGCAAAATCTTACAGAAGTCACAAGTGCAACCCTTGAGGGTCCGTCTACCCCACCTTCCTCTGATATCTGAGCTCTGAGTTTGTGGGAGGCGACATGTGAAAGAGCACTGAGAGAGGCTGGGCACCTGCTCTGCTTTTATGAAGCAAGTTTCTTCAAGTTTCTAAATGAGTCATAGTTGAAGCATTTATGCGTGAAAGTGAAATAACCTTTTTTGCTATTGATATATCAAAGTCACTTCCTGGTTGAGTTTAGAGAATAACCATACTTGGTTAGCTTTAGAAAATGATTGCGGTTAAGGCTAAAGGCATTTCTAAACTTCACATGAAGTTCCTCTCTGTTCCACTGTCACATATTCTTTAAACATAATCATAGGGCATGTCCGCTTGCATAGAGGACAGGCTGGAGCCATAGTATGTGATCAATTTAATTCATGAACAGAAGATGAGCTCAGAAATTGAACAAAATCACAAACTGATGATTAATTTTGAGTGAGTTAAGGCACCACACTGTATAGAACAGGTACCCGTTTTCCTGGATAGGCAATAAAACAAAAGGGGGAGGAGGAGAAAGGAGAGGTCAGAGAAGGCTGGACACAGGAAGAGCAGCAGCCTCTGGTACGTGGTCCAGTCTTGTGGAGTAAGTTGAAAAGTTGAAGTTGAATTCAGTGGCTCACTATGGTCTAAATTGATCAAAAACATACTTCATTAAGGGCTTTTGTTATAAGTTGTTTTTGCAACTTTAGTCTTCTAAATATGTGTCATAAAAAATGTCTATTTAACCCTTTAAAGTTTTGTGTCACATCTATAGCAATCTATTGGCATAAATGTAACATGATATTCAAAACCTTATTATGAGTAAATTATATCCAAAGACATAAAGCCCTTACAACTCTAATATATTGAAAGGTCCACCTGTGAAACCTCAGTAAACTGTCCACAACAGTGAGCCCAAACTGATCAGCACTAGTGCACTACAAATCAGAAACACTAGTAAAATTCTAATACACAGTAATTGGCCTCATATTTAACACCAGATAAGTGTGATATTGGGCCTGTCCTGCGAAGACAGCTCAGTTAAACAAATGAACAGATGTGAGATGATCAAGAATGAACTTGAACTTGAAAAGGAAAAACACTCATCATATAAGAACCTTATCCCACCTGTGAAATGTGGAGGTGGCCAAAGATGGCATCCATCATGGTTGGAACAAACAATTGTAATTATTTCAGTGAATTTTAAGTGGAAAATGTGACATCTGCCTGTGAACTGAACTGCAACTAAAAGTGGGTCATGAAGCAAGATAATGACTACAAGCACACAATTAGTTCAACCACTGAATGGTTAAAGAAGAATCAAATTGAATTTTGATATGGTCAAGTCAAACGGCTTACCTCAGTCCCAGTGAAATATTGCAACAGCAGTTTAATGTGAGGAAACCCATTAAAACATCCCAAAGGAGCAGAATAAAATTCATCCAAGCTGATTGCGGGACTGATCTACAGTTACCACCATTGTTTGCAATTATTCCTTCACAAGGATAACAGATGCTGAAAGGTTGGCAAACTTTCAAGCACCTTTCTAAAACAAGATACAAGGTACTGAGCTGTCTGCCCTCCTGTTCACCTGATACACTCAGATTTGAAAAGCATCGCCAGTTTGTGCCACCTCCGAAGTTTTCTGACAACTCCACATAGTGTGGTGTATCAATGGTGGACAGGAGTGGTGGGGTACAAATCACCTGCTCCTCAAAGTGAAAAAGACCAAAGAGATGGTCATTGACTTCGGGCGTAAGATGACAGCTGCCACACAGTCCCTGTGCATTTATGGAAGAAGCAGTGGAGGGCTGCAGGTATCTGGGTGTTCCCACTGACAACAGACTGAACTGGAAGACCAACTGTATGGCTGTGTACAAGAAAGGGATGAGCAGACTTTACTTTCAGAGAAAGCTCAGATCCTTTAATGTGTGCAGCAAGATGTTGGATATTTTTTATCTGTCTGTTGTGGCCAGTGTACTTTTCTTCACTGTTGTATGCTGGGGGAGCAGCATTGGTGCCAGTGATGCTAACAGACTAAACAAACTGATCAGGAAGGCTGGCTCCATTATTTAAACTCAATCTGGAGACATTTCAGGCCTTGGTGGAGAAAATGACTCTGATCATCATGGATAATCCTGACCACCCTCTCCATCACGTACTGAACAAACAGTGGAGTTCATTCTCAAGGAGGCTCATTCAGCTCTGCTGTCACAAAGGCCGCTACAGGAAGTCCCCCCTGCCATGTGCCATCAGACGATACAGCAGTTTACCTCTGCCTAACAGAGAGCACACCGTACTCCACAGTGAATAAGTCTTCATCTGTGTTTATAACTGTTTATATCTGTGTTTCAACTTAATTATTTAATATCTATACATACAGTGTGTATTTACACATGACTTAATTTTGCTCATCATTCTTTTGTAATTACTTTCATTTCGATACATTATGTATTTATTTTTAAATTCAAATCACCACTATTTTCTTATTATTTATCATTACTCTTATTTTTCTATTGCACTGTGCTCTGTCCTGGCTGCTGCAACACAGAAATTTGCCCGTTTGGGATCAACAAAGTACATCTTATCTTATCTTTGTCCACATCCTGACTGGCCAGAGCAGAGTCACTTTTTAATTTGCTTGGCAAACCTACTGCCTAGGCAATTGATTTTAATCCCAAGCACAATCTTTTCCTACACCTAATTTGATTTGGATGCTTAACTGAGCCAGGAAAATGCGCAGCCTAAACCTACCTAAATTGCAAGTGAACCGAAAAGTAAATGTGAATGAATGAAAACAAGAAAGTCCAAAAATAACTGTTTTAAAACTGTCTTGAACCGAGTCACATATTTATGGGTCTTAACATTTCTGACCCTCCTCCACCCCCCTCCAGTCATGTTATTAGACAATTAATTGCCACTTGTTTATCAGTGAACAAGAATGACACTCGTCAACATAAGAGGACCAGATGCAGAAGGACAGCGCTTGTGTATCAGAGATGGTAGGTGCTTTAACAAAACGACAGTATTTGACATCTAGGTGCTGATAACATCTCAACAGCCAGTCATGAACTGGCTGTTATATGACCGCAGCAATGTTAGTGTGGTTTTCCTGTCAGTCTTACATGGGCCATGTTCTTTTAAAAGGTGGTGTGATTGACACTTAAGATGAGAAAAAAAACAGGAAATTGCTCAAGAGCATGTACCACGTCCTCTTACAAACTCATCTAACTGGGCAACTGTTAGAGTTTGAGTATTTTTTTGCACTTTGGTCTTGGGTTTCTGGGTTGACTGTTTCACTTTGGTTTGTGTTCTTGAGTTATCAAGTTTGTTATCAGGATTTCTTAATTTTGTATTCTAATCTTTAGTTTACTTTTTAAACTACTCATCTTTTGTTTTTATTAGTTTCTCTTTGGGTCTTTCTTGTCTTGGTTCTGTTTTGTTTCCTCAGTCCCCATGTTCTGGTTATTAGTTAATCTGCCACACCAATTCTCTCAGCTGCAGTCATTCACCCCTCAGTTCCCACAGTATTTAAGCTCTCTGGTTTCTTACAGTCATTGTCAGATCTTTGCCATCACAACTCCATGGTTTGCCTCGCAGTAGTTATTGTTCATGTTCCTTTGTCATAGTAAAGTCTTCTTAGTTCTTAGGTTTTCTTTTCTTTTCACAGAGTGAAAAGAAAACCAGCTTGGATGTGCTTTCTGTTAGAGTTTTGAAAATAAATGAAGTCATTCATCCGCCTGCATTTGGATCCTCTCATCACTGCTCGCCCACTCTGACAGTGACAGACTGATTTCAATCAAAGCAGTAAACTTCAGACTGACCTGTTAGACAACAACAGGCCGAGTCTGAGAATTTATGAGCGGCTTCTAAACTTGAATCAGTTATTCAAGTGATGGAAAGAAGCAAAACTTACATTACACGTGCATTTTGCTAAAAATCAATATTAAAAGAAATGCCAAGCATTTGCGCAGACTGTGTGAACAATTATTCATAGCCAGGAAGACAATCCTGGGTCTTTTAACTCTTCCCAGATGTTTGTTTTAATGTTAGGCTTATTTTGTCTCATCAAAAGAAAATGAAAAGCAGAATCAAACATTATCAGATCAAAAGTTGTCTAAAAAATTCTCCAGCTGTGAAGGAAGAGGGTACACATTTTTCATATGATTGACATACTTGAGAGAAGGAGGAGTCTGAAAGAACACTGCTGGCTTTTCTCAATAACATGTCATCACATCTCTATGGCAAGGTTGAATCTTCTATAGCCGAGGTGTACTGAACGTCAGAATATGTGCTGAAATCTGAACTTTGAGTTATTCTCATCCTCTGTGCATTCTATGCCTGATGGATTTCCAGAGCAGCATAACACGTCTGCATCTAACCATTTGACATTTGTTATGAGGTATCATGAACATGTGGGTTTATACTTTGTGTAGTAGACAATAGACAATAGGTCAATGAATAGACATGCTGTCAAAAGTGTAATTGCAAGACAAGGCACTGTTACAAGTCAAAATATTCATGATGACAAACGTCTGTCCATGCAGTATAAATTTTGATAGATGTGCTGCTGTGAAGTACCTGTGTTCCTCTTGTCTGGCTTCTTGTGTCATATCTCTTTTCATCATCTAGAGGTTTATTTGCTTCAGAAATGTAAATACCAACAACAATATTTCTGGACAGCAAGCAAAAAAAAGTATTACAGTATTACAGTGATCTGAAGAAAGAGACAAGTGTGTAGCAGGCAAGGCAAGGCAAGGCAAGTTTATTTGTATAGCACAATTCAACAACAAGGTGATTCAAAGTGCTTCACAGAGACATTAAAACAGAAGAAATAAAAAGCATGATTTAAAATTTAAACAAAAGAAGGAAATAAGAACAATAGATAAAATCAGAAAAAAATTATATATATGAAAGATAAAATCAATAGTTAAAACATGATTCCGTTTTGAAACTCAAGCTTATTCAAATGCAGCTGAAAATAGGTGTGTCTTCAACCTGGACTTAAATACACTGAGTGTTTCAGCTGATCTGAGGCTTTCTGGGAGTTTGTTCCAGACATGTGGAGCATAGAAGCTGAATGCAGCTTCTCCAGGTCTGGTTCTGACGGATCCAGATGACCTGAGGGGTCTGGAAGGTTCATAGTGGGTCAGGAGGTCACTGATGTATTTTGGTCCTTGACCATTCAGAGCTTTATAGACCAGCATCAGAACTTTAAAGTCTATCCTCTGATGGAAAGGCAGCCAGTGTAAAGACCTCAGAGCTGGACTGATGTGCTCCACTTTTTTAATCTTAGTGAGGACTCGAGCAGCTGAGTTCTGGATGAGCTGCAGTTGTCTAACTGACTTCTTAGGCAGACCTGTAAAGATGCTGTTACAATAATAGTTACTACTAATACTAGTTTTTCCAGGTCCTGCTGAGACATCAGATCTTTTAGCCTTGATATATTCTTAAGGTGATAGTAGGCTGACTTTGTTATTGCCTTAATGTGTACCTGTTTTCTGGCAAAGCAGGTAAAAGAGAAGAGAGCGGAGAGGACAGAAACAGCTGTACACAAAGAGAGGAGCAGCATCCAACACACACCACAGTTCTGCAGAGTCTTTTTAGAATCGGGATCCACGGGTCCACCGTATTTTGGATTGAAATCAAACTAATACACATTTTGAATGTATGAATGATTAGAAAAGCACGTAGTTAAGTATCTTAAGACGTGCTGTATGAATGTGTGAGTGTGAGTGGGGTGAATGCGGCATGTAGTGAAGCGCTTTGAGTGGTCAGTTAGACTAGAAAAGCGCTATACAAGTACAAGTCCATTTACCATTTACCATTTTGTACGCCTTGAATTTGTGCCGCATTGAGAATCAACTTTCTTTTTTTTTCTTTTTTTAAATCGCTTTTGTATTGTCACGGGGTAAAATAAATCTGAATCCCTATTCAGCCAATAAGAAGGTTGAAGTCTTATTTTGTGATTTTTTTTCTTTTTTGCAATGATCTCTTCGAATGAGCGATATCCAACGGAAAGCAACTTATACAGACAATCACGTGTAGATATTTACAGCTGCATTATTTGATCCACAGCTACTAAATTTGATTATCTAAGAGAAATATAATCGTATTTAAAATGATCAGTTGTTGGAAAACTGAGACAAACTTAGCAAAACATTTTCTTTATTTGGTGTTTGCTAAGAACCTTGCCTCGTGTTTTTGGCACAAAACTGATCCTGAATAATTAATAGACAGTTGACAGCCTCGTCTTATTATTGCCTGTAAATAAATACTTACATTTCCAAACCTGTCCTGTAAATTGCCTGCAGTGTTCAATTTTCAACAGTTTTTCTCATAACTCAAATGTTAAACCATAGCAAAACTCATTAAATTGCTGTTAGGATGTTATGCTCATATAGAAGGAAAACCAACAAATCCAAGACATCACTAAAGGTTTTGCCTATATTCAGCATTCTAATCCAGATTGTGGGTTAACAAGTGATTTCATAAAGATTTGAAGTTTCACCTTTAATATGTCTTGACCTTAAATATAAGTGGACATGAATATCAGATAACATTTCATTACTGTGTTATGGTTATCGTATAGTCAAATTCATCCATTTGCTATTGCTGTAATCACATTCACATATGAGAAAGACCAAAGTATTTGCTGAATGCAAGCTTTGTCGTGACATTGTAATATATGTAAATGTATCTGGCTCCAATGTGTTTTTTTTAATCCTCCACCTTTCTCTCTTCAGTTCACAGTAGTAGAGACCCTCATCAGAAGCAGTGATGTTCTTAATCAGCAGGTTATAAGAATCAGAACAAAAGTTCTTCACAAAGTCAAATCGAGAAAGGTAGAGAAGGTCATTGGAACAGTCATGATCATGATCTATCATTTTAAGAACAAGAGAAGGCTGGTTCTCATGGGAACAGTTCCTGAACAACGCTGTACATACACCAGCTGACACTTTGCAGTCACAATAAAGGGTGACATTGTCTCCAGGTCTGACTGTCATCTCCAATGCTGATACAAAAGTCTGATTATATCCGCAAAACAACAAAAATGATGCAATTAGAATATAAACGCAATACTTCAGCTATAGCAGATTACTGCTCTGCAAAGCAACACTAAAACTGCAAGCAAGTGAAAAAATGTTTTAAAAATGTGATCGTAAAATTACGGTTAAAATGTAATAACATTTTTTGAATTATCCAAAAGAATCACCATAATGATGATTAGTCCATCCATGATGACATGGAGCTGAAATACAGCTTCATAGGTTTTACTGCCAGCTGTTATGACACAGACTTTTCCATTTATGTTGCTTTTCATTGACTAGTTGAATGGAATGTTTTCTTCTGTGGGTGATTTTTGGACTTTGTTTCGCTTTGTGCATTGATGTAAAGATTAAGCAAGGTTTATCCTTTAACCTTTAACAACAAGGAGGAAACAAGATGAAGCAATCGCAGAACCAATTTGAAATGAGAAGCTTCGGATCTGATCAAGTGCCTTTTTGCATTGGTCTATGCCGTAAACACGTGAATATGCTGACACAATGAAACTATAAGTAGATATATAAGTTTCAGAAAAGCAAATGTATGCATTATGAATATGTTTAAAAAGTGTTCTCGTGAGTACAGTTGAGTACACACCTTAAAATGCACTAATATTTTGATGCATCAAAATCATGGGACAGGACTAATTTAGCAGCTCAAGTCTGTCTTCATATAAAGACACAATTCAAACAACTAAAATAAGAATGAAATATGTGTTTGTGCAGCTTGACCATTATCAGTGGGCATTAAATTACTATATGTCAATGAGTAGGGGTTGAAGTAAGGCTTTCGAGATCTCAGTCCCAACACACATACTTTGTTATCATGGGGCCATACTTTGTATATGATCAAAATGACATGTCAACACTTTTAACAGGCATAAACACACGCAGAGCTGATATTATAAAAGTGCTATTATCTGTCTTAAAAGATGTTTCTTAACTTAGAGGAAGTTATACTGTTACCTGAATTCAAGACTTGGGGCAGGTTTTACGTTCAAAATAAACTGTGAAGTGAGCTTAAAATCTTAAAATCTCTCAGAATCATCAGCATGTTGCAGTATAAGTTTGATGATGTATTCTAATCTATTTCCCGTCGTTAACTGAAATTGATGAAAATAATTTGACCATTTCTTTCCACTTTCTTTGCTTATTTTTGCCATGCCTCTCACAGGAATGAGACTTCATTTAATATTATTATCATTTCTTTATGTTCTCATTTTAACATTCCTTTTTACTATTCCATTTTCGGAGATACATGCCATAACGTCTGCAGCAAGGACAAGGAACATAACAGAGATGTATCCAAGCCACTTGTGTCTTCTGTACTATTCAAAATGTTGAGGAAGTGATGACTGAAAAGACATGGAAAGCTAAGGAAAGTTGAAAAGGTGTTTGAAGCCTGTGTATTTTGTAATGATATAAGATATTAACCAATTCCTATTTAGTTTAACAACTGAAAAAAACGTTTAATTCTTTTGTGTAAAATTGTGAGGCATGTGCGCTATAAAAATGATAACCAGTAATTATTGATCTCATTAATGTTTTCAAATTAAACTGACTCAGAAATAATGCTTATCCACATGCAACCTAGAAAAATTTGTCTGTCCAACAAATTTCTCTCATTGTTATCCTGACAAGCATCTTCAAAAACACCACAACAAAGATTTGTAAATGAGTAAGGTCCAGCTGCAGCCAGAGCCACTACAAACCACGCCCCATACAAACCACGCCCATATAAACCACGTAGAGGACGAGAGGTCCCCACTCAATCAATAATTTGCAATGGGGGTGCAATAATAAGTGTATCTCTCTGGATCGCCATAAAACAAACTGACATAATTATGGTTTGCTTTCTGCAGAGTCCACAGGCCCTGCCACCGACCACATGTACCACAAGAGGCCTTGCAGCTTTCCACCCAGAGAGCAGGTTAATGTAAGTGAAGATTATTGCATGAGAACAAAATATCCAGTGTTTACAGCTGTGCACTAAGTCATGTCTTTGTGTGTCTTGATTAAGGACAATAATGACAGCATGGACCAACATGATGTGGCCACCGCAAGCAGAGATGTTGGGATCCTGAGTGAAGACACGTCGTCCGACAGGCTTGTGGTAAAGACATGCAAAGGATCAAGAAACAACAAATCTTATTTAATATACTTAACCAGAATAATTATGTTTAACATCTAAATTCTGTTTAATTAAATTTTAGGATAGGGCTCATCAAGCTGAATGCCAAAGAAGAGTCTCTAGTGACCTTCTTTTAACGTCCATCACTCAGGATAAAGGCCTACTGCAACATCTTGAAGTGAGTTTGAAATTAAAATCGCATACTGTGAGTCGCATACTGTAACTAATTTTGGTCAACACATGATAAATGAATTACTTAAGTGACTCATTTTCTGTTAGCCTAGTGTTTGTACATTTACTTTGAGCCTCCTCCCAAAAAATATACATATTTACAGGCCATCATCGCAGGAAAAGTTTCATCCTCCAGGGCAACATCAAAGGGCAGGGTGAAAGTTTTATTGTTTGTACATTGTTTATGACAGCCTCTCAGCGTGAATGTCCTTTTACTAATTGCTCTTTGCTATTTCATTTTGTCTCATCAGTGAGATAAAGCTGCTACTCCATTTTATTTCCAAAAACATGAACACGGAGGCACAACAGAAAATGGACATGTGCAGAACAACTCAGAAGAGCTCTGGACTTGGAGGAGTTTTTGAAGAGGCTGTAGAATTATGAATATGTTGAAGTGAGAATGTTTGTTTTATTTTATTGCCAATAAAAGTTGGCTGCTGGCTGTTTCATTTGTCTGAACTTTTTTCTCTTTTACGGTACACATTTGAAAGATTTGTGTATGGTCAAATTTATTTTACTAGTCTTGTGAATTGTATACTTCATCCAAAATATTTGATTTAGTTCTAAATAAATACATTTTATTTGTGTCAAAGGGCCAGCAATGTTTTCTGTTAACCCATAAGAAATCATCACCTTAGAGTGATATTTATGGCATTTGATGTAGTAGGCCAAGCTCTGTGGACGGTGGAAAAAAACTATTTTAATTGAAATAACTACTAATTATTATTGTAAATATTTTATTGAGTTTAAGATAAACTTGTGTGCATTCATTAGTCACTTATATAAATAAATATACTTATATATCTGCAGTCCTATATAATCTTTTTAATTACATTACTTTCTATTTTTGTATAAATTTGTTGTTTCAAACGCATCGTTTGCATTGAAAGACATTTAATGTTGTGAATCAGCCGTTAAAGTTGTTAAAATTGCTCTCATTATTGCTTTGTTTCCCTTTTGTTCACATTCTAAGCGCCATGGGCCACTACAGTAAGCTGGGGGTGTGGTTTATATGGGGCGTGGTTTATATGGGGCGTGGCTTGTAGATTTTGAGTTTATGCTGTGAATCATGAGGAGAAAAGGGGAAGGAAGAGAGAAGAAGAGGAAAAGGAAGAGAGGATGAGGGAAGCAGCAGCAGAAGAGGAGAATGAGCAGGACAAGGAGGAACAAGAGGAGGAAAAGGAGACAACAAGCAAGAGGAGTGGTGGAGAGAAAGAGAGAAACAGGGGACGAGGAGAGGGAAAAGATTTTCTATTTGGTATGAACCACGTTATGTACATTCATACCTCTTGCAGCATCTTCATTATGTGCTGATAGCTGCTCTTGCAGCCCCTCCTCTTGACGACACAAAGGACATTATCTTCGGCCTACTCGTCTAGTTTCGCCATAAATGTTGTCTCCAAGTTAACTACTAATTTTTCTGAATTCTTCGTTTATCTGTATGAAAATAAAAGGCACAAATAAAAAAAGCACAATTTGTTAATGTAGTGAAATTTATTTCAAAATGGCACAAAATGCAAACCATATCATGAAAAAATATTTACCTGAGCTGCATAGAGAAGAGCAGACCATCGGCCTTTTAAGTCACTGACTGGTGGTGCTTCACTGACAACTGCATATCTGCGAATTGAGAATGTTTGTTCTTTACTTCACTAAGGAGATCCTTTCTCAAGTTCCAAACTTTTTTGTTTCTCCTTGTGAGTGAGGAGGTAGAAAGTTCACCTCTGCCTTTCTTGGCTTTTTGATATTCTTGGCCGATGTTTTCTCATGTCCTCGCTTCTTTGACAGAGTGTTCATCTCAGGGTAGGCAACATACTGAAATGTGCTCTCTGCACGCTTCTGAATTGTGGTAAAGTTGAGTTGAATTCCATCTTTCTTGATAGCTTCATTTCCTGCGGCCTGCACAAGCACAATCTTCTTCAGTGTCTAGATTGAACCGCCTCAGAACTTCGTCACTCACTTCAGTATTTTCATAATCGCTCTCACAATCTCATCTCAGATTGATCGTTTTTAATTTAAAAGCTGCATCATATGCATTTCTTCGTTTGTTTTCCACATTGATAGTACAAATGACCATTTACAATAATTTAGTAGTGTAAGTGTGTTTGATTTATCGTACAATTTCATTGGACCACTGTGAACTATACGTTCATTTTATTGGTCTAACGTTATGAGGCAAAATGTTTTTGGCGGCATGAAAAAAAAAGAAAAAAACATATATTAGCCGCATAATAAGCCGCGGTGCTCAAAGCCTGGGAAAAAAGTAGTGGCTTATAGTCTGGAAAATGCATAAAAATATAGTTTTCACAGGGAATCAGTTCCTATTTATTGTATTTTGTCCTCTATGGTTTATTATGTTGGTGAAGAAGCATGACTGTCAAATAGATTTTTTAAAAAGACAGTGGATTTGTTATCCTAGGTTGATAATTTATATTAGTTAAACATAAATGAATGTGCAAAGGAAACAATGCTTATTCAATTTCAACCATATAAATTCAAACTTCATTTATTTGTTTTTTATTGCTTATATGCTTTTGTTCATGTACTCTTGTTGAGCCAGTTATGAACTAAAACCATTAGGACCATTAGGAGAGTTCAAAATGTGTTTATTACATAAAATGTGTGTTTATACAAAGTTGTTTATATAAAGCATAAAGGTAAAAAACAATATCTTCATTTTCGATGTCAAAAAGTATTTGCAGCTCCCAGTGTTTTCTTTTCCGTGGAAATCAGGTCCAAATGGGTTTTTGAGTGTTAAATGTCGCCGACCCCTGGTCTAGATGTAAAGTTTTTGTTTCTTGAGATAATGCTTGATGATAAGTACAATCAAACAGTGGGCACCTCCTAAACTTCAAAGATGAGTGTTTTAGTCACATTTGTTCACTGAACGGTGCGTTTAGTCTTAGCCAGTACAGATGGATATTCAGATGTATATCATCCAGAACTTTCTGACTAGGCACATGGGTGAGATAAAGTTGTATTTATACAGGATTAATTAGAAAGTGTTTTTAAAGCCATGTCCAACTGCTTTACAGATAAATGTTTAAGATGAAAACTAACTGTATTTTTTCAATGTTTGTCAGTTCATCAAATCATTATCAGAACATTGCTTCTCTACGTCAATTTGCCCTCTTTACTGATTGGCTATTCCATTGACAGGTTCTAAGCTGGGCTGCGTGATGTCACCAGAGGGATGCAGTATAGGTGACTGTAATTCAGTAGCCGAAGAAGTTGCCCTAACCAGATATATGTTATTATGTCATATCAAAGACGGTGCTGGTAAATCATGTGCATTTATTATATGCTGGCTTAGACTGCAAATAGTTAGTGGTCATATCATTCACACGAAGATGCATCAAGTCTTTCTCGAAAAAAACCAACTCAAGCGAGTGTGAAAACATTTTTTCCCCTCTTCATTGAAGTTTTTTTTTTAACAATTACCATTGATGTCTGCTAGGAGAATTAAAATACAGCAATGCGATGAGAGGGAGTAACAGTCTAGTCATCAAGAGGCTCACCTTCCAAATTCATGAAAAGGGTGGCCAAAAAGAGGGGACATAAAATGACCAAATAATATGTAAACTGGCAGCTGAAAAATGGTGTCGGCAGGGCAGAATGCATCATGTGAGCTGTGCAAATGAAAAACTTGGTTTGGTTCTTTTAAAAAACGTTGTTACATATATTCCTCATAATGAAAAAAAAGAAACAATTCTGGTTTCCTCTCTTTCTGCTAACAAGTCACACTGTGAGTGTCTGTTTTCGCAGAACAGAAACGGCTACGCTTTCCAACCACAGGCACACACCTTCTCGATCAAGAATTCTTTGTTTTATTTTTAGCGGTTTTCTTTTTTAAAATGCTCTACATTGTGCCCCAGCCGTTTCAGCACAGGAGCCTGTTACACCCATGCATTAAAGAGGTTAGATTAGGCAGCCTGAAGTATCCTTGGCAGTATCAATAATCAGTATCCATTTTTATGTTCAAAACTACTCAAATGAAATTTTACCATCAGAAAGAAAAAACGAGGTTCAATATTTCAGATACTTCAATGTGGCTACTTTTTTGTCACGACATTTTGCACCTAACAATGAAGTATCGTATTTTGCGCACTATAAGGCTCACCTGATTATAAAGTGCACCCTCAATTATGGGGTCCATTTCTGTACTTAACCCAGACATAAGGCACACCTGAATATAAGGCGTACGTATTACCTAATGTTCTCTGATTGGTTTATCACTGCCAGCACACGGAGTGTATGTACCAAGGCAACGTCGTCAGTCTGGGACATGGGCAAAAGCATTAATGATGACACGATTCAATCGCTAAGTACGAGCTCGATACAATCTTCGCCCCATTCAGAGTGAATGGGAATCCGCCTGACCCTGGATTCACACGCAAAGCGAGCGACGTAGGCGGCCAGTTGCCATTAATTTCCAATGTACGAGAGCGAAGAGGCGCGGCAAAAGTGAACGTGGAGGTGAGCGGCGCGATGGAAGAGCGGTGAGTGATGCTGAGGGGGATTGATGCCCCGATGAATGTTCGGTGCTCCCCGTAAGTTCAATGGCGGTATCCATGACAGATTTTGGAATCCAGTGCACACATAAGGCACATCGGATAATATGGCGCACGGCCGATTTTTGGGACAATTTCAGGCTTTTAGGTACGCCTTATGGTGCGGAAAATACGGTAGTCACCCGGAATAAGCTTTAGTTAATGGGTAAGTCAAAATTGGGGGAAAAAACAATCGGAATAAAGTGGAAAGCAAGTTTATTTACAAAAATGAGATTAATGATGTTGAAATTAAGTCCAACCACTGTTGAGGTCTGGTTGCAGAGAACTCAGAGGTATGTGAAAAGGAAGCCGACGGATGAGCATCCAGGTGGAAGTGTAAGACCAGACACAAAAAAAAAAAGCTTCACTGACCAGTATTCGGCTGAATATGTCTCCTTTAACAAGTAAGAGATTTCCTGGGTTGGGAAAAAAAAGGGAGACTGAAAAATTTCTCCGCCTAACCGTGTGAGCAGACGAGCTGGTGCGAGCAGAAAGGCTGACCCAGGCTTTTAATCAGTGAGGAGACAATCAGCAGAGGTGAGACAGATGTTCAGCCACGCAGGAACCCTCTGCAAGAAGGTAGGAGAAGAGGGAGAGAGGAGGAAAACAGGAACATGCAGAATAAAAAACCCACAAACTCTTAAGAAAGAAAAAAGTTGGAATGTTTTTATTCAAAGAAACACGAGAATAGCAGAAGAGCTTCCTGCTCATCTGTAAGAGTGACTGTTACACCCATATAACATTTATTTAAGGAGCATCTGCAACATTTGCCAGTGAATGTCAAGCAAAGTACAATTCATAAGACTACAAGAGAGCAACTCTTATCAGCACACACTTTGTTTGTCCAGAGTATTATTGCTATATTCACACACAGACTTGCATGCTGATTTGTCAAGGGTTGCAAATGTTACAAACATTCTGTCTGGGAGCATGTGAAGACACTTCTCAGGGCAGCAGTGCATGTGTGAAAAGCTTTAGTCTTATCGAGAAAGGGTGAAACCAGAGTCCGATATGATCAGATGAATAACTGTCTGAAGAAATACACATTTTTCATTTGATCTATATCTCAGTAGCAGAAGCTGAATGAGAGGAAATCATTATTGTGAAATCATGTCTTTGTGTTAAACTTGAATCCCTTTAAGCTCGAGATGTATTGATGGCGGAATATGTGCTGTAGTCTGAACTTTTGGTCGTGCTCTTCCTCTTTGGTCTCTGTGATGTCGGCCGGATTTCCAGGGCAGCATAACACACGTCTTCACTCTAAGATTGGACATTTGTAATCCAGCAACATGACCATGTCATTTTATACACAATATTATGTTCACAATCAGAATGGTCTGTACGCATCAGTACAAAGGAATTTGCTGCTGTTAATTACCTGTGTCTCTCGTCTTTGACTTCTGGTGCCACCTCCCTTTTCCTCATCTTGAGTTTCTTTTAAAGCAGAAATTAAAACAAAAAACAGCTTCAAATTGTTGAAAATATTCAAAATTTTTCCTTTTCAACAAGTCAAGCGTAGCAGGTACCTGTTTTCTGGCAGAGCTTGTAAACCAGAAGAGAGGAGAAGAGAGCGGAGAGAAAAGCGACAGCCGGACACAGAGAGAAGAGCAGCTTACAGCTCAAACCACAGTCCTGCAGAGTGTTGTTCACGTCAAGCTGAGGCAAAGTGGTGTCTGCTAAAATACAGAGATGTTGATTAGCTCTGTGAGCGCATCTGTGTACCTCATCTCAGAGAAACCGAACACAGTGAAGGACTTTTATGGTCATTTGCTCGAGGGTTAGGGTTACCCAGAAACCTTCTGCCCGAGCTTTTACCCTCACATCTTTTAAAGAAAAGTCCTCAGAAACAATGACTCAACATTATTACGCCAATGACAGAAAGTGTGGTTTGTGAAGTGAGGGATATCTCTTACAAGTGACTCTGAAATAGATGAAATATTTTTGTTGTTTGTTCATACAGTTTCATTAGGTAATAAACAAGCAAATTCAGATATTTCCAAAAGACACTGTTGCTATAATTTAATCTATAGACTGTAGAAGAATTGGGTAAATAAAGGTAAGATTTCTATTACCTATTCTTTATACCCTTTAATGGGGATTTTAGTTAAGCCTGCATTATTGATGGTCTGATCTCATCATGGTCTGCAAACAAAAAAACCCCCAAACAATCTAATTTGAATAATTTCTCTGAACATGGTTTAGTAGATCTTCAGCTGTTTTCTCCAAGCGCATCGTTCAGCCTTTTTCCCACTTTGAGCCCATTTTCTCAGATTTCAAATGTAAACTCATCTCAAAACTAAACCTAAAGCATGAGTGTATTTTTAAAAAGTGTTATGGGTGATATATTCACAGTTGATTAGCCTTTGGTTTTTAAATCAATTACAACCCAATAGATACCCAATATTTAGACTACACAATGTTTTACCTACTTGATCTTCAGTATAGTAATAATTACATTGGACTATTCCTGAATCTCTGAATATTTCCAGCTTTGGTCAGTCTTTATACTTAGAACAAGAGTAGGCTGGTTCTCATGGGAACAGTTCCTGAACCAGACTGTGTATGTTCCAGTTGACAGTTTGCAGTCGCAGTGGAGAGTGATGTTGTCTCCTGGTCTGACTGTCACCGCCAACACTGATCCCGAAATCCCATAATGACTCCAGGAAACAACACCTGGAAGAAATGACAAAACCATGTGATTCAATTGTTTAGGATTTGACATTAAAGCTCAGCAGAACATTATCAAAACTACAAGAATGAAATCAGCATAAAACAAAACAAAACAATGTTACCCAAGAGAAAAACCTGAACAATCAGAAGCAGTTGTTCCATGACTGATGACGGACTGTAAAGCTAAAAGAGTGTCACACGTTTTACTGATGGCTGATCGAAACTGCACAAACATTTCCATTGAAGGTGATGAAGCTGTTGATTGGCTAGTTGAATGGAACAGTTTATTCTGTGGTTATATTATTTTGGGTGCAATGCAAAATGTCTAGCAGAACGGTTTTTGACTTGATGCAACATCTAGGAACAATGTACAATGTACAATAAAACCAGCCACACAGAATGTTTGAACTGAGGATCTTCAGACCGGGCCAAGTCCACTTTTTCTTTGGTCTGCCTCATTATCGACATTCTGATTGTTTATGCAGGACATGCAGGGCCTGCACGGCTTTTGAATATTGCTTAAAATGCACATGTTGCCTACAAAGACGTTATAATGCTGAATGAAAATTGTCAATCTATTCTTATTTGTCAGAATGAATGTGCCCAGTGTCGTGGATCAGGATGAATTCAGCAGCCACAGTGAACAACAAAACAACAGAAAATATTTATCCTGTTGTCATGTGGAAAGTAACTCTAAATTTATTAAACAGGAAGCGAAAGTGAGTGTATAGCAATGAAACTGTTGACAGTGTGAGGGTGTGAAAAAATTTTGTCTTTAACCTATGTGTAGATTAATCATATTTTGTCAAGAATCAGGCAGAGTATAATATCTTTATGAAAAAATAATGAAACCCAGTAGATTTTGAAACCAAAACCGTTTCCTTAAACGTTTTCCATGACTGGACACTTGATGCTGTCAAAGACCATCACATTCTTCATGATGCTCTTTTCTTCAAACTCATGCCAACGTTTTGCCACTTTTGACAAAAACGAGTAGCAAAATACGTGAGGACATTTTTTAGAGATGTTTATTATAAGAATATTATGTGTGCTTTTTACACACTCTTTCTCAGCAATCAGCAGCCAAGCCTTTTTTTCCTTCACATTGCCTAATAATTATTGGAATTTTGGACCAGCTTAAGCTTAAAGTAATTTTATTTTCTGAATTGCTTCCTGCTTTTTTTCCCCGTTTATCTCTAGTTCTCCGAGTTGTGGCAGTTACTGCTTCTCTCACTCACCTGTGGCTCATCATCCTTCCAACAGCATTTATGCTCTCAGCTGGTCTCCATTTGGTCAGTTCACTTTCACAAGTACACAGTGTTTGTGATTCGGATCTGTTTATTGAATCTTGAAGTAACCCTGCTCTCTGTCTGTTTAACATAGTTTCTGTTTGTTTAAAGCAACACCAGTACTTATTTGCTCTAACACCCAAACCCACCTTGAAAATTCAAAACCTGTCGACTTACAACTGCCACATGTAATACTGTATCTGGACTGACTGTGCCACAGCTGTTTTCTGTTCAACCTGTCTTGTCCACTTTTGCTTCATTGTAGGGGTTCAGTGTTGACCAATACCTTTTTTGTTGTCTTCCCACACTGCCTGATATTTCTTCGGTATCTTCATGCAGTCCTCTTTTCTCACTATAATTTCTGGTCTGAAGATCACCAGGCAGACTCTCCTTATAAGTGACTCTGTTATGGCCATTTTGCCACTGATTACAGAAAACAATGGTATGAATCATTT
The DNA here is from genome assembly GCF_036924035.1 of Leuresthes tenuis. Lineage (NCBI taxonomy): Eukaryota > Metazoa > Chordata > Actinopteri > Atheriniformes > Atherinopsidae > Leuresthes > Leuresthes tenuis. The sequence continues at coordinate 23,770,216 of NW_027325358.1, read as the reverse complement.
TGGACATGGACATTTTCTCATTGAAAAACAAAAGAAAACATGGAAGTAATGCAGTAAACTATATATATTCTGATAAATCATGTTTTCAGTGGAACTAATGTGTCATTGTTGCATTCTTAGTTGGTGTGCACAAGGTAATCAAATTATGTGTATGGAAGAAACATGAAAACAAAGCTATCTGAAAAGAATTCACAGAAATGAAATAAACTGTGGGGGGAAACATGCAAAATAAATTGACAAATAAATTATCAATGGTCACTCCTGGGCTCTTTTATGACATCAGTGTCATACAGTGGTCTTTATTGCTCAAAAGCTATCTCCAGTTAGGGATTGAAAACTGGCCTGGAGTGGGTCTGTGCTCTGCACACTACTCAAACACTGTATCATCTGCCCTGCACAGGTGTAAGACCAACCCATACATCCCCATCTTGTGTGCAAGATCAAAACAACTACAGAATGTAAGATGATGGATGCGGGCAGTGATTACAATGCACCATGAAATCAAAAGTATGGAACATTTATAAGAAGGAAGGAACATTGGACAGAAGTCTGAAGATTGTTGACAGAGTACGACAGGTCTGAGCTCTCATCCAGTGAGACCTCATCCCCGGATGCTAATCCAGTTAAACAAAGCAGGAACAACAACAGCCCACAAGAAAAGATGCAGACTTTTTGTCAACCTCAACTTGGCTTGGCCAGGCCACAGGTAATTGCAGCCTCTGTTAAATGATTTATTGCTAATGAGTTATGACAGTACAGTGTGGTTGAGAGAGAGACGGCTGTGCTGACACAATACTGTCAATGAATTAGAGTGACATGGAAGTACTTCACTAACAAATGTGTGCCAGACTTGTACATCAAAGTTGAGAACAAAATCAAATCAAAACTATGAAAAAGATTTTTTCCTGTGTAGTGAAGTACCAAATTTACTTGTGATTCTCTGCTCTTTTACTGAATATTAATAATAGTTACAGGTAGATGTCCAATTCTCAATTCATAGAAATGGGTTCTCATTTATAATCTAGACAAAATATCCATGTTAAAGTAAGATTATTACAGGTTACTGTGTCAGACTGCATTGAATAGTATTCAATCAAGCTGAATAGTTTTGTTGAAGAATTTATTGTCCCTGAGTTGTATCTTTCCTCATGTGTCAGAGGTATCAGATTGATTTTATCTGTCACTTCCTGTGTATGGAACCGCACTTGATAAAACAGTTCAGAGCGTGAAGCTGATCTAACAAAGTCTTGTAGTTGCAGGGCAGTTACAGTATACCATGCAAGCTGGGTTACACTTAATGTGTCTTTGTTACACTGATCTCTGCTGACATCAACATAACGTGCACTGAAACTGTGCTCTTATCTGCCGGTTCAAAGCTAAGATCTGTCATTGTGTGAGGGGCTTTTAGTCATTGTGGGTTACTTGTGAGCTTCACCGATCAAACTGTGTGTGGCAGTATGCAGTGATTGGCCCGAGTGACTTTCAGCTGGGTTCGGATCCCAGCCAATCGCTGCATGTGAATGACGTATAAAGGTGGTCAGAGAGCACCTATCTGCCTCTCACTTGCTAGAGACTGGGTTACGTCACGTCCTGGCGTCTTTCACTCCACTTCCGTGTGGTGACAGAAGCCCTCTGGGGTGTTGCCTCATGCTGCTCACCGCTCCTAATTGCACTTGCTGTCCGCTGCTGGTAGCTCTCGTGTAGCATTGATTCCTCTGATCCACGCTGGTTGTCGGAAACGGCCTGACCGGATGAAGGATATCCAAACAGAAAAATTATATTTTGTATTCTAAACTGCGTCTCTGCCTCGTTTGCAGTGAACCTCATTACTTCCCTTTCTGTCTTTTTTTTGGGGCGATAATATTTCCCTGGGTGAAACTCCCAGGGTGGCGTTGTCTGACAACAAAATTAGAATCTTTACACTGTCCTCACCTGTACATCATGCCTAGTGCCGCCACATGTGCTTAAGGCTAGTTTCACTGTCAACTTTGTCTTCTCTCGTAAGTTCGTGGAAACTGAAATGAACAACAGTACCTGGATGAAAAAGCTATCAACATAAACAAACTGTTGCTTCTGTCTCTGTCTTTTTCATTTCTTTGGTTTATTCCTACTGGTCTAAAAAGATGGATAGAGTCACCCCTGCAAACTACGCCAGGCAGGCAACTCGAGCTGCTCTGCTGCCTTCCAGGTGATTTGTCTCATACTCAACATGCCACTTATTAAATACACCTCTCCAGTCTGGGATATCTTTTTAAGCTGCAAAGCTCTCTGCCTCATGCGTGGTGCTGCTGCTGCTGCCCTTCAGAACAGCACAGACCGCACACTGCCTGATATTTATGTTTTATTTTTATTTTTTTAGCCCCTCCACCACCCCAGCATCCACCTGCAAGCCATTTTTTGTTACAACTTTTTGCACCTCATAATGAAGTAGTCACCTGGAATAATCTTTAGTTAACAGGTAGGTCAAAATTTGGGGAAAATCTGACTTCTTTTTGTGTTTTAGGTCATGTGTATAGTGTAGCTGTGACTCATTTGCTTGACAAAGTTGTTGATTAACTGCACAACTGGTGGTTCAGTCCCCAGCTCTCTATGAGCTTGACTGTCCTCGGGCAGGACCTTGAGCTCCCAAGTTGCAAAAAGTTGTTAGTTTGACTAAAATGATCCATATATATACGGGGGTTATAGCATTCATTCATTAACTTAAGGCATGAAATTTTGTGTACACACTTAGCCACATTGTTTCAATTTACAACACAGCTCATACCAGCGTAGACTAGAAAAAGGTGATGTGATTATTAAATAAAGAGAATGTTCAGGTATTTAATGTGATGATCAGCAATGACTTAGAAGTTATTGTTACGAGCTTCTCAGTGTTTGGGCTAATCAGGAACAAGTAAAATATTTTGGGTTATAACTATTTTGCCGATAATCAAGAAGGACTCATTATCTAATGACATCTCTCAGTTCAGCTGTAAATCTCTGTGATCGAGGCTGACACTACTGTCAACTGCTGTACTGTGATGACTCTTTTTAAAGGGTTATTTCAACTCATGAGGACTTAAGGTTCCCAATAGACATGGGTACAGATAAACTGTTAAGTTCCAACACATAATGAGTTCAAACCTTGTGAGACGTGTCCATTGAAATTGTCCACTACTTTGAGTTGGAATCTTTGTAATGAGGTGTAGAATATATGACTGATGCCTTGTTAGTGAACTTCAAACTAAGCTGTAATCAGTTATTTATGTGGTTAAAAGCAGCTATAGATAATACTTTTGTTTTTAAAAATCTTCTAGTATAAAATGTTTTCGTTTGTTTCTTCTAGATAAAATCAAATCTGCATAAAACAAATAAGAAGGACTTTTCAATGTTGCCCAGATGTTGTTTGAGGTCTCGATTTTAGCCAATTTCACTCATTACCATTTTTTTCCATAGGGACATGTTCTCGCAATAGAAAATATACCAGAGTGGCACAAAATGTTACGGATTGCACTTGGAAGAACCCATAAAGAGATATAAGACTCGGAATGAAGTAGAAAGCAAGTTTATTAACAAAAATTAGATGAATGTTGAAATTAAGTCCAACCATTGTTGAGGTCTGGTTGCAGAGAACTCAAAGGTATGTGAAAAGGAAGCCGATGGGTGAGCATCCAGGTGGAAGTGTAAGACCAGACTTGGAATAGAAAAAAAAAGCTTCACTGACCAGGTGGGGTTTTCCTTGTAAGCTTGAAACACCCTCTCCTTAAGGTTTCCAAGCCAGTATTTGGCTGAATATGTCTCCTTTAACAGATAAGAGATTTCCTGGGTTCAGAGCTCCAGTTGAGGAAACCAGTGGAGACGAAGAAGGTCACAGGTAACGCGTATTTTCTAAAGACAAAAGGAACCAAAAACAGAAGGAGACTGAAAAAATTCTCGACCGAACCGTGTGAGCAGACGAGCTGGCGTCAGCTGAAAGGCTGACCCAGGCTTTTAATCAGTGAGGAGACAATCAGCAGAGGTGAGACAGATGTTCAGCGACGCAGGAACCCTCCACAAGAAGGTAGGAGAAGAGGGAGAGAGGAGGAAAACAGGAACATGCGGAAGAAAAAACCCACAAACTCTTAAGAAAGAAAAAAGTTGGAATGTTTTTATTCAAAGAAACACGAGAATAGCAGAAGATGCTTCCTGCTCATCTGTAACAGTGACTGTAGTATTATTGCTATATTCACACACAGACTTGCATGCCGATTTTTCAAGGGCTTTCACTATGTAACGAGCTGCATCTAGCAAATGTTACAAACATTCTGTCTGGGAGCATGTGAAGACACTTCTCAGGGCAGCAGTGCATGTGTGAAAAGCTTTAGTCTTATGGAGAAAGGCTGAAACCAGAGTCCGATATGATCAGATGAATAACTGTCTGAAGAAATACACATTTTTCATTTGATCTATATCTCAGTGGCAGAAGCTGAATGAGAGGAAATCATTATTGTGAAATCATGTCTTTGTGTTAAACTTCAATCCCTTTAAGCTCGAGATGTATTGATGGCGGAATATGTGCTGTAGTCTGAACTTTTGGTCGTGCTCTTCCTCTTTGGTCTCTGTGATGTTGGTTGGATTTCCAGGGCAGCATAACACACGTCTTCACCCTAAGATTGGACATTTGTAATCCAGCAACATGACCATGTCATTTTATACACAATATTATGTTCACAATCAGAATGGTCTGTATGCATCAGTACAAAGGAATTTGCTGCTGTTAATTACCTGTGTCTCTCGTCTTTGACTTCTGGTGCCACCTCCCTTTTCCTCATCTTGAGTTTCTTTTAAATAAGAAATTAAAACAAAAAACATCTTCAAATTGTTGAAAATATTCAATATTTTTCCTTTTCAACAAGTCAAGCGTAGCAGGTACCTGTTTTCTGGCAGAGCTTGTAAACCAGAAGAGAGGAGAAGAGAGCGGAGAGAAAAGCGACAGCCGGACACAGAGAGAAGAGCAGCTTCCAGCTCAAACCACAGTCCTGCAGATTGTTCTTCACGTCAAGCTGAGGCAAAGTGGTGTCTGCTAAAATACAGAGATGTTGATTAGCTCTGTGAGCGCATCTGTGTACCTCATCTCAGAGAAACCGAACACAGCGAAGGACTTTTATGGTCACTCAGTCACTCCATAATGCTTCTGCCTGAGCTTTTACCCTCACATCTTTTAAAGAAAAGTCCTCAGAAACAACGACTCAACATTATTACGCCAATGACAGAAAGTGTGGTTTGTGAAGTGAGGGATATCTCTTTCAAGTGACTCTGAAATAGATTAAATATTTTTGTTGTTTGTTCATACAGTTTCATTAGGTAATAAACAAGCAAATTCAGATATTTCCAAAAGACACTGTTGCTATAATTTAATCTATATACTGTAGAAGAATTGGGTAAATAAAGGTAAGATTTCTATGACCTATTCTTTATAACCTTTAATGGGGATTTTAGTTAAGCCTGCATTATTGATGGTCTGATCTCATCATGGTCTGCAAACAAAAAAAACCCCAAACAATCTAATTTGAATAATTTCTCTGAACATGGTTTAGTAGATCTTCAGCTGTTTTCTCCAAGCGCATCGTTCAGACTTTTTCCCACTTTGAACCCATTTTCTCAGATTTCAAATGTAAACTCATCTCAAAACTAAACCTAAAGCATGAGTGTATTTTTAAAAAGTGTTATGGGTGATATATGCACAGTTGATTAGCCTTAGGCATGATTGCAGTCTTTGTAGGCAACATGTGCATTTTAAGCATATTTTAAGCATCTAGTAAATTTAGATAAAAGCACTTACTGATGGTGAGCCTTGTTGTGGTGTTGCTGTATCTGTAAATTACTTTTGGGGTAATTTTTTTTTCCTGCTCCACCGTCGTCTCTTCAGTTCCACAGTAGTAAATGCCCTCATCAGACTCGGTGACGTTCACGATCAGCAGGTCGTAGGAATCAGAAGAAGAATTCTTCACAAATTTATAATGTGAATATTCCTGAATCTCTGAATATTTCCAGCTTTGGTCAGTCTTTATACTTAGAACAAGAGTAGGCTGGTTCTCATGGGAACAGTTCCTGAACCAGACTGTGTATGTTCCAGTTGACAGTTTGCAGTCGCAGTGGAGAGTGATGTTGTCTCCTGGTCTGACTGTCACCGCCAACACTGATCCCGAAATCCCATAATGACTCCAGGAAACAACACCTGGAAGAAATGACAAAACCATGTGATTCAATTGTTTAGGATTTGACATTAAAGCTCAACAGAACATTATCAAAACTACAAGAATGAAATCCGCAAAAAACAAAACATAACAACGTTACCCAAGAGAAAAACCTGAACCATCAGAAGCAGTTGTTCCATGACTGATGACGGACTGTAAAGCTAAAAGAGTGTCACACGTTTTACTGATAGCTGATCGAAACTGCACAGACATTTCCATTGAAGGTGATGAAGCTGTTGATTGGCTTGTTGAATGGAACAGTTTATTCTGTGGTTATCTCTTTTTTTGGGTGCAATGCAAAACGTCTAGCAGAATGGTTTTTGACTTGATGCAACATCTAGGAACTTCATGTTTGTACAATGTACAATAAAACGAGCCACACAGAATGTTTGAACTGAGGATCTTCAGACCGGGCCAAGTCCACTTTTTCTTTGGTCTGCCTCATTATCGACATTCTGATTGTTTATGCAGGACATGCAGGACCTGCACGACTTTTAAATATGCTTAAAATGCACATGTTGCCTACAAAGACGTTATAAGGCTGAATGAAAATTGTCAATCTATTCTTATTTGTCAGAATGAATGTGCCCAGTGTCATGGATCAGGATGAATTCAGCAGCCACAGTGAACAACAAAACAACAGAAAATATTTATCCTGTTTTCATGTGGAAAGTAACTCTAAATTTATTAAACAGGAAGTGAAAGTGAGTGTATAGCAATGAAACTGTTGACAGTGTGAGGGTGTGCAAAACTTTTGTCTTTAACCTATGTGTAGATTAATCATATTTTGTCAAGAATCAGGCAGAGTATAATATCTTTATGAAAAAATAATGAAACCCAGCAGATTTTGAAACCAAAACTGTTTTCTTAAGCGTTTTCCATTACTGGACACTTGATGCTGTCAAAGACCATCACATTCTTCATGATGCTCTTTTCTTCAAACTCATGCCTTCAAACTCATGCTAAACATGTAGCAAAATATGTGAGGACATTTTTTAGAGATGTTTATTATAAGATTATTATGTGTGCTTTTTACACACTCTTTCTCAGCAATCAGCAGCCAAGCCTTTATTTGCCTTCACATTGCCTAACAATTATTGGAATTTTGGACCAGCTTAAGCTTAAAGTCGTTTTTTTTCTTTTTTTCCCCGTTTATCTCTAGTTCTCCGAGTTGTGGCAGTTACTGCTTCTCTCACTCACCTGTGGCTCATCATCCTTCCAACAGCATTTATGCTCTCAGCTGGTCTCCATTTGGTCAGTTCACTTTCACAAGTACACAGTGTTTGTGATTCGGATCTGTTTATTGAATCTTGAAGTAACCCTGCTCTCTGTCTGTTTAACATAGTTTCTGTTTGTTTAAAGCAACACCAGTACTTATTTGCTCTAACACCCAAACCCACCTTGAAAATTCAAAACCCGTCGACTTACAACTGCCACATGTAATACTGTATCTGGACTGACTGTGCCACAGCTGTTTTCTGTTCAACCTGTCTTGTCCACTTTTGCTTCATTGTAGGGGTTCAGTGTTGACCAATGCCTTTTTTGTTGTCTTCCCACACTGCCTGATATTTCTTCGGTATCTTCATGCAGTCCTCTTTTCTCACTATAATTTCTGGTCCGAAGATCACTAGACAGACTCTCCTTATAAGTGACTCTGTTATGGCCATTTTGCCACTGATTACAGAAAAAAATGGTATGACTCATTTTGGACATGGACATTTTCTCATTGAAAAACAAAAGAAAACATGGAAGCAGTGCAGTAAACTATATATATTCTGATAAATAATGTTTTCAGTGGAACTAATGTGTCATTGTTGCATTCTTAGTTGGTGTGCACAAGGTAATCAAATTATGTGTATGGAAGAAACATGAAAACAAAGTTATCTGAAAAGAATTCACAGAAATGAAAAAAAATGTGGGGGGAAACATGCATTTTTGTGCGTGCAATAGAAATAAATTGACAAATAAATTATCAATGGTCACTCCTGGGCTCTTTTATGACATCAGTGTCATACAGTGGTCTTTATTGTTCAAAAGCTACTTATGATTTCCAGTTAGGGATTGAAAACTGGCCTGGAGTGGGTCCGTGCTCTGCACGCTACTCAAACACTGTATCATCTGCCCTGCACAGGTGTAAGACCAACCCATACATCTTGTGTGCAAGATCAAAACAACTGCAGAATGTAAGATGATGGGTGCTGGCAGTGATTACAATGCACCATGAAATCAGAAGTATTGAAAATTTATAAGAAGGAAGGAACATTGGACAGAAGTCTGAAGATTATTGATGGAGTACGTCATCCAATGAGACCTCATCCCCGGATGCTAATCCAGCTAAACGAAGCAGGAACAACAACAGCCCACAAGAAAATATGCAGAACTTTTGTCAACCTCAACTTGGCTTGGCCAGGCCAAAGGTAATTGCACCCTCTGTTAAATGATTTATTGCTAATGAGTTATGACAGTACAGTGTGATTGAGAGAGACAGCTGTGCTGACACAATACTGTCAACGAATTAGAGTGACATGGAAGTACTTCACTAACAAATGTGTGCCAGACTTGTATATCAAAGTAAAGAACAAAATCGGAACAGAATCGGTGACAAAGGGCAGCCCTCACAGAGTCCTCACCGGAAACGTATCCGACTTACTGCCGGCAATGCGGACCAAACTCTGGCACCGGTCATACAGAGACCGAACGGCCCCTATCAAAGGGTCCGGCACTCCATATTCCCGGAGCACCCCCCACAGGACTCCACGAGGGACACGGTCGAACGCTTTCTCCAAGTCCACAAAACACATGTAGACTGGTTGGGCGAACTCCCATGCACCCTCCAGCCTTGAGAAACTCAGGACGGACCTCTTCCACCCCCGGCGCCTTGCCACCGAGGAGCTTTTTGACCACCTCGGCAACCTCAGCCCCAGAAATGGTAGGCCCCGTCTCCGAGCTCTCCGACTCTAACTCTTCCGAGCACGTGTTGGTAGGATTGAGGAGTTCCTCGAAGTATTCCCCCCACCGACTCACAACATCCCTAGTTGAGGTCAGCAAAGCCCCGTCCCCACTGTACACAGTGTTGACTGTGAGCCGCTTCCCCCCCCTGAGACGCCGGATGGTGGACCAGAGTCTCTTCGAGGCCGTCTGAAAATCGTTCTCCATGGTCTCACCGAACTCCTCCCAAGCCCGAGTTTTTGCCTCAGCAACCGCCGAAGCCGCAGCCCGTCTGGCCTGCCGGTACCTATCAGCTGCTTCCAGGGTCCCACTGGCCAAAAAGGCCCGATAGGACTCCTTCTCCAGCTTGACGGCTTCCCTTACCACTGGTGTCCACCAGCAGGATCGAGGGTTGCCGCCACGACAGGCACCAACCACCTTACGGCCACAACTCCGATCAGCTGCCTCGGCAATGGAGTCACGGAACATGGCCCATTCGGACTCAATGTCCCCCACCTCCCCCGGGATATGGTTGAAGCTCTGCCGGAGGTGGGAGTTAAAGCTCCTCCTGACGGGGGATTTTGAAAAACGCTCCAAGCAGACCCTCACAATACGTTTGGGCCTACCAGGTCTGATCGGCATCCTCCCCCACCAGCGGAACCAACTCTCCACCAGGTGGTGATCAGTTGACAGCTCCGCCCCTCTCTTCACCCGAGTGTCCAAGACATACGGCCACAAGTCCGATGATACAACCACAAAGTCGATCATCAAACTGCGGCCAAGGGTGTCCTGGTGCCAAGTGCACATATGGACACCCTTATGCCTGAACATGGTGTTCGTTATGGAAAGTCCATGACTGGCACAGAAATCCAATAACATAACACCTCTCTGATTCAGATCGGGGGGGCCGTTCCTCCCAATCACACCCCTCCAGGTCTCACTGTCATTGCCCACGTGAGCATTGAAGTCCCCCAGCAGAACGAGGGAGTCTCCGGTAGGAGCATTCTCCAGTGCCTCCCCCAGAGACTCCAAAAAGGGTGGGTACTCTGAACTGCTGTTTGGCGCATAGGCACAAACAACAGTCAGGACCCGTCCCCCCACCCGAAGGCGGAGGGAGGCTACCCTCTCGTTCACTGAGGTAAACCCCAATGTACTGGCACACAGCTGGGGGGCAATAAGTATGCCCACACCTGCTCTGCGCCTCTCACCACGGGCAACTCCAGAGTGGAAGAGAGTCCAACCCCTCTCAAGAGGACTGGTTCCAGAGCCCAAGCCGTGCGTCGAGGTGAGTCCGACTATATCTAGCCGGAACCGCTCAGTCTCGCGCACCAGCTCCGGCTCCTTCTCCAACAGAGAGGTGACATTCCACGTCCCAAGAGCTAGCTTCAGTAGCCGAGGATCAGACCGCCAAGGCCTCCGCCTTCGGCTGCTACCCAGCTCACATGGCACCCGACCCCCTTGGCCCCTCCCACGGGTGGTGAGCCCGTCGGAAGGGGGACCCACGTCATCATTTCGGGCTATGCCCGACAGAGCCCCATGGGCACAGGCCCGGCCACCAGGCGCTTGCTGCCGGGCCCCACCCCTGGGCCTGGCTCCGGGGGGAGGCCCCGGTGTCCCATATCCGGGCAAGGGATGACGAGGTCCAAATTTCTTATTCATCATAAGGAGTCTTTTGAGCTGTTCTTTGTCTGATTCTGTTCCTAACTTTTATGGACAGAATTTCTAGGCGCAGCCAGGGCGTTGAGGGTGTCCGATTTGGCGACCTCAGAATTGGGTCTCTGCTTTTTGCGGATGATGTGGTTCTGTTAGTGTCGTCAGGCCGTGACCTTCAGCTCTCACTGGAGCGATTCGCAGCCGAGTGTGAAGCGGCTGGGATGAGAATCAGCGCCTCCAAATCCGAGACTATGGTTCTCAGCCGGAAAAGGGTGGAATGCTCTCTCCGGGTCGGGAATGAGATCCTTCCCCAAGTGGACGAGTTCAAGTATCTCAGGGTCTTGTTCACGAGTGAGGGACGAATGGAGCGTGAGATTGACGGGCGGATCGGTGCAGCGTCTGCAGTGTTGCGGGCTCTGCTCCGACTCGTCGTTGTGAAGAAGGAGCTGAGCCTTCTTGTCCCTGGGGAGGTGTTCCGGGCACGCCCCACTGGGAGGAGACCCCGGGGGAGACCCAGGACACGTTGGAGAGACTATGTCTCTCGGCTGGCCTGGGAAAGCCTCGGGGTCCTCCCGGAAGAGGAAGTGGCCGGGGACAGGGACGTCTGGGTTTCTCTGCTCAAGCTGCTGCCCCCGCGACCCGACCCCCGGATAAGCGGCAGATGATGGATGGATGGATGGATGGAAGAACAAAATCAAAATAAAACTATGAAGAAGATTTTTCCTGTGTAGTAAAGTACCAAATTTACTTGTGATTCTCTGCTCTTTTACTGAATATCAATAATAGTTACAGGTAGATGTCCAATCCTCTATTCATAGAAATGGGTTCTCATTTATAATCTAGACAAAATATCCATGTTAAAGTAAGATTATTACAGGTTACTGTGTCAGACTGCATTGAATAGTATTCAATCAAACTGAATAGTTTTGTTGAAGAATTTATTGTCCCTGAGTTGTATCTTTCCTCATATGTCAGAGGTATCAGATTTATTTTTTCTGTCACTTCCTGTGTATGGACCCACACTAGATAAAACAGTTCAGAGAGTGAAGCTAATCTAACAAAGTCTTGTAGTTGCAGGGCAGTTACAGTATACCATGCAAGCTAGGTTATATTTAATGTGTCTTTGTTACACTGATCTCTGCTGACATCAACATAACGTGCACTGAAACTGTGCTCTTATGTGCCGGTTCAAAGCTTCAGCGTAGACTAGAAAAACGTGATGTGATTATTAAATAAAGAGAAACTTCAGGTATTTAATGTGATGATCGGCAATGACTTAGAAGTTATTGTTACGAGCTTCTCAGTGTTTGGGCTAATCAGGAATAAGTAAAATATTTTGGGTTATAACTATTTTGCCGATAATCAAGAAGGACTCATTACCTAATGACATCTCTCAGTTCAGCTGTAAATCTCTATGATCGAGGCTGACACTACTGTCAACTGTTGTACTGTGATGACTCTTTTTAAAGGGTTATTTCAACTCATGAGGACTTAAGGTTCCCAATAGACATGGGTACAGATAAACTGTTAAGTTCCAACATATAATGAGTTCAAACCCTGTGAGACGTGTCCATTGAAATTGTCCACTACTTTGAGTTGGAGTCCTTGTAATGAGGTGTAGAATATCGACGAGCTGGCGTCAGCTGAAAGGCTGACCCAGGCTTTTAATCAGTGAGGAGACAATCAGCAGAAGTGAGACAGATGTTCAGCCACGCAGGAACCCTCCACAAGAAGGTAGGAGAAGAGGGAGAGATGAGGAAAACAGGAACATGCAGAAGAAAAAACCCACAAACTCTTAAGAAAGAAAAAAGTTGGAATGTTTTTATTCAAAGAAACACGAGAATAGCAGAAGATGCTTCCTGCTCATCTGTAACAGTGACTGTAGTATTATTGCTATATTCACACACAGACTTGCATGCTGATTTTTCAAGGGTTTTCACTATGTAACGAGCTGCATCTAGCAAATGTTACAAACATTCTGTCTGGGAGCATGTGAAGACACTTCTCAGGGCAGCAGTGCATGTGTGAAAAGCTTTAGTCTTATGGAGAAAGGCTGAAACCAGAGTCCGATATGATCAGATGAATAACTGTCTGAAGAAATACACATTTTTCATTTGATCTATATCTCAGTGGCAGAAGCTGAATGAGAGGAAATCATTATTGTGAAATCATGTCTTTGTGTTAAACTTCAATCCCTTTAAGCTCGAGATGTATTGATGGCGGAATATGTGCTGTAGTCTGAACCTTTGGTCGTGCTCTTCCTCTTTGGTCTCTGTGATGTCGGCCGGATTTCCAGGGCAGCATAACACACGTCTTCACCCTAAGATTGGACATTTGTAATCCAGCAACATGACCATGTCATTTTATACACAATATTATGTTCACAATCAGAATGGTCTGTACGCATCAGTACAAAGGAATTTGCTGCTGTTAATTACCTGTGTCTCTCGTCTTTGACTTCTGGTGCCACCTCCCTTTTCCTCATCTTGAGTTTCTTTTAAAGCAGAAAGTAAAACAAAAAACAGCTTCAAATTGTTGAAAATATTCAACGTTTTCCTTTTCAACAAGTCAAGCGTAGCTGGTACCTGTTTTCTGGCAGAGCTTGTAAACCAGAAGAGAGGAGAAGAGAGTGGAGAGAAAAGCGACAGCCGGACACAGAGAGAAGAGCAGCTTACAGCTCAAACCACAGTCCTGCAGATTGTTGTTCACGTCAAGCTGATGCAAAGTGGTGTCTGCTAAAATACAGAGATGTTGATTAGCTCTGTGAGCGCATCTGTGTACCTCATCTCAGAGAAACCGAACACAGCGAAGGACTTTTATGGTCACTTAGTCACTCCATAATGCTTCTGCCTGAGCTTTTACCCTCACATCTTTTAAAGAAAAGTCCTCAGAAACAAAGACTCAACATTATTACGCCAATGACAGAAAGTGTGGTTTGTGAAGTGAGGGATATCTCTTACAAGTGACTCTGAAATAGATTAAATATTTTTCTTGTTTGTTCATACAGTTTCATTAGGTAATAAACAAGCAAATTCAGATATTTCCAAAAGACACTGTTGCTATAATTTAATCTATAGACTGTAGAAGAATTGGGTAAATAAAGGTAAGATTTCTATTATCTATTCTTTATAACTTTTAATGTGGATTTTAGTTAAGCCTGCATTATTGATGGTCTGCAAACAAAAAAAACCCCAAACAATCTAATTTGAATAATTTCTCTGAACATGGTTTAGTAGATCTTCAGCTGTTTTCTCCAAGCGCATCGTTCAGCCTTTTTCCCACTTTGAGCCCATTTTCTCAGATTTCAAATGTAAACTCATCTCAAAACTAAACCTAAAGCATGAGTGTATTTTTAAAAAGTTTTATGGGTGATATATGCACAGTTGATTAGCCTTTGGTTTTTAAATCAATTACAACCCAATAGATACCCAATATTTAGACTACACAATGTTTTACCTACTTGATCTTCAGTATAGTAATAATTACATTGGACTAAATATGTAGGCATGATTGCAGTCACACGTAGTAAATTTAGATAAAAGTACTTACTGATGGTGAGCCTTGTTGTGGTGTTGCTGTATCTGTAAATGACTTTTGAAGTAATTTTTTTTTCCCGCTCCACCGTCGTCTCTTCAGTTCCACAGTAGTAAATGCCCTCATCAGACTCGGTGACGTTCACGATCAGCAGGTCGTAGGAATCAGAAGAAGAATTCTTCACAATTTTATATCGTGAATATTTCTGAAAATATTTCCACATCTCGTCAGGCTTTGCATTTAGAACAAGAGTAGGCTGGTTCTCATGGGAACAGTTCCTGAACCAGACTGTGTATGTTCCAGTTGACATTTTGCAGTCGCAGTGGAGAGTGATGTTGTCTCCTGGTCTGACTGTCACCACCAACACTGATCCCGAAATCCCATAATGACTGCAGGAAACAACACCTGGAAGAAATGACAAAACCATGTGATTAAATTTTTTAGGATTTGACATTAAAGCTCAGCAGAACATTATCAAAACTACAAGGATTAAATCATTTTTGAAACGGCTTTGGACAACTGTTCATTAAATGTTGAAAAAAAAAAACTACGTTACCCAAGAGAAAAACTTGAACAATCAGAAGCATTTGTTCCATGACTGATGACGACCTGTAAAGCTAAAAGAGTGTCACATACGTTTTACTGGCAGCTGATGGGAACTAAGCAAACATTTCCATTGAAGGTGATGAAGCTGTTGATTGGCTTGTTGAATGGAACAGTTTATTCTGTGGTTACCTTTTTTTTTTTTGGTTGCATTGCATAATGTATAGTGGAATGGTTTTTGAGTTGATGCAACATCTAGGAACTTCAGCCACACTGCAAGTTCGAACTGCAGATCTTCAAGTCCATTCTTTCTTTGGTCTGCCTCAATACCGACATTCTGATAGTTTTTGTAGGACATGCAGGTCCTGCGCGGCTTTTGAATATGCTTAAAATGCACATGTTGCCTACAAAGACGTTAATGCTGAATGAAAATTGTCAATCTACTGTCATTTGTCAGAATAACAGTCGTGGGTCACAATGAATTCAGCAGCGACAGTGAACAACAAAACAACAGAAAATATTTTTCCTGTGAGTGTATAGCAACGAAACCGCTGTCAGTTTGAGGGTGTACAAAACTTGTTGTCTTTAAACTATGTGTAGATTAGTCATATTTTGTCAAGAGTCAGGCAGTGTAAAATATCATTATGAAAAAATAATGAAACCCAGCAGATTCTGAAACCAAAACCGTTTCCTTAAGCGTTTTCCATGACTGGACATGTAATACTGTCAAAGACCATCACATTCTTAATGACTGCGCCTTTCTTCAAACCCATGCCAACGTCTTGCCACTTTTGACAAAAACACGTAGCAAAATATGTGAGGATATTTTTTAGAGATGTTTATTATAAGAATATTTATGTTTTTGTTCCTCACTCAGCAATCAGCAGCCAAGCCTTTATTTGCCTAACAATTATTGGGATTTTGGACCAGGCCACTTTTGAGGTCTTAAGCTTAAAATCGTTTTTATTTTCTGTATTGCTTCCTTTTTTTAATACTGTGTCTGGACTGACTGTGCCACAACTATTTTCTGTTACTTGTTAATTTTTTATTCATTGTAGAGGTCCAATATTGACCAATGCCCTTTTTATTGTCTTCCCACACTGCCTGATGTTTCTTTGATATCTTAATGCAGTCCTTTTTTCTCACTATAATTTCTGGTCCGAGGATCACCAGACAGGCTCTCTCTATAAATAACTCTATGATGACTGTTTTGCCACGGATTACAACAACAACAAAAAAGTATGAATCAATCAAAAACAAGAGTTAAAAAAATATTTATAAATAAATAAAAAATAAATGTCCAAAACTTGTACTTGGCGTGCCTCCAATAACATTTAAGAAGTAAACAGAAAATTTGGTACTTCTCCTTTAAAATTAAAGTTCACCTTAACCCATTTTATATTTATCCAAAAAGTATTACCCTTGTAAGAACGACACAGAATTTGGTTGAAACAACAAAAATAATTTATTACAAAGTTACGAATTGGATTGGTAATTTAGTCAATTAGTTCATTGTTGATCTTTAAGTATGCATTGAGAACAGTATTCAAAATCCTCATAAATAAACATAAACATAACCAAGGAAACTCAAATGTCCACAGCCCGCACTCACACACACATTCACGCAGGGCTATTAAATGTAAAGAAAAAATGTTGCAGGCCTGGCCAAAACTTGTGAGTGTCGAGGCCAGAAACGAATGGCCACTTCACTGGGTTTTAACCAGCATAAACAAAAAAGCACATGCAAAGTGCTAATGGCGTACTCACGAGTCCAGCAATAGTCAGAGATTAAGATGGAAAAAGAGGCAAAAGGGAAGGTTCAGTTTCAGCGGCAAGGAAATTGAGCGTGCGGCAAAGCAGCGCAGGGAACCACGCTCAAGTTCAGCAGCACAGTCTCCCTCCAACAGTCCAGGGCTCTCCCGGTCCTGACTCTCTCCCTCTTATGGCAAATGTCCAGTCCTCTGGCAGCTTCTCAGAGTTCTCACACACAAACCACGGGATGACTCTCCGTCCGTCTTGGAAGTTAGGAGTATTTTACTTTACAGCTTACAGCTATCCAGCTCAGACACCGATTAAGCAGCCTCTGCTGTCGCTAACGTGCTGCGGCATGTCGGTGATGCTAAGCTACCTGAACAAGGTGAGGACAGGATTGGCTAAGGCTACATGCATACTAAGATGAGAGAATAAAGAGATGCTTCACTACCTCGCAAACAAACGTGGTCTCCTGTCTTTTGTGCCGACAACCATATATGAATGTATTTTAAAGATAACACCACCTTTCTATCTCTGACTTTTAACTGTATGTGAAATTATTGTTTTTTTGTTTTAAACATATTTGCACTTTATGAACTTTTATTTATTGCCAACACAAACATTTTAATATCCGTATATGAATGAATGAAAATAATAGCCACAGGGCTACAATCTCCTCTTTCTAAAAGGTGTTGATGTCCTGATCACACAAGTTTACATCTGTCACATCCGGTATATGTCAATATCAAGGTCTGGCATGTGTGCTACAGACTAGACTCATATATATGTGTTTGTGCCATCATATATTATCCCAACTTTGACAAAGCAATGGGAAGTCTCTTTTGATAGTGATTCTCAATCCTCTATGTACAACTACAATAGGTTAATTGGTGGGATGGCCAGGTCTATCATAGCTGAACCGCACGACTGGCTTCACTTGTCTTCTGGCGGGACGGTTACAAACAGGCTTGGCACTACTTTGGGACTGACTAGTAGAGAGGAGCTCTCCCCCTTCTAGACCTGTTTGCACCACAGGGTCCAATTGCTGAATTAGCTCTGCATCTTGTCCTTCCGGGATTGCACCCACACCCTCCTCAGTATCCACATCAATGCCCTCTTCAACAGTGTTATGCTGAGTTAGTGCATATTCCAGGGGGACATCTCCACTCAAGTGATCCGCCAGCAGATCAAGGGCCAGTAAGATGTCCTTCCTCCGGTCAGCAGGTAGGTTCCAGTTTTCATCGTCATATTACGACTGTTCTTCCTGGTTTGGATTTTCAATGAATTTTTTTCTTTTGATATAATCGTGTCACAGGCCTCTGTGGTAGTTGCTTCACCTCCAAATCTGAGGGAAAGCTGACCAGATACCCTATGGGTAAAAGGTGGCCCCGATGTAGAGTCTTGACCATGCCTCTTCCCTTTTCAGGTTTTACTCTGTACACCGGCAAGTCTGGCATTTTTTTGACGACAACATAAGGATCAGAATGCTATTTGTCGCCAAGCTTGTGCTTTCCAGGCAAGCCCAGAGCTCACTCTGTTGTCATAGTACCTCTTGTTCTTGTCATGTGACTTATTAGCAACTGTCACTGCTAACTTGTATGCCTTTTTCAGGTCACTTTTCAGTTTGTGAACACACTGTAAATAGTCACTACAGTCGTACTCGTAAGTTCCAAAACACAGATCAATGGGCAGACAAGCAAACATCAAGTAGTATGGAGAGTAGCCCATCGCATTGTTATGGGTACAGTTGTAGGTGTGGATGAGCGAATTGACATATTGGCTCCATTTCTGTTTCTGACCGGGTTGAAGAGTACCAAGCATAGACAAGAGCGTTCAGTTAAAACACTCTGGCTGTGGGTCACCTTGGGGTGTAATATGGACTCGTTCTGGATTTTTTTATGCCTAACATATGCAAGAGCTCTTTGATGAGACGACTCTCAAAGATACGCCCTTGGTCAGAATGAATTGTAGATGGCAGACCATAATGCACAAAAAAATTCTCAACCAGTCAACTCCCAGATGGCCAGAATCATTGTGAACAGATTTAAGCATTTTAAAACGATGTTCACTGGGGAGGACAAGTTGGAAAGTCGGGCTGCCCACTGGTCTTTCAGTTTTCCTGTAAAACAAGTCTGACTTTATCAGAAACCTGCTGCTTTCTCGTTGCAGCAAAACAACATCTGGAGTGTAGCTTTGGGAGGTCGGAGGGCCAGATTCCACTTTGTACAGCTTGTTTGGCGACATCTATGTCGGGGTCCCTGTCTTGCACTTTGTGCAGCTCCTCATTGCTTAGCTGTTCCAAAGAACTCACCCTGAGTGGCGTGGATAAAGCATAAGTAGGGGGGATGACAGTTGGGGGAACTCCCAATTACTCTATGAAACGGTTGAGTAGCTTAGATGATTGAGTGACACTATATTGGTGACAGGATGTGTCTCCATTCGCTGTCCTCTTCCATGGCGTTCCTGGACAACCAGTCGGCATCCACATCCTAACGTCGAAGTTGTAGGTACTTAAGCTAGCCAACAATTTATGACCTGCAGCGTTCATCTTGGCCGTGGTGAGAACATAGGTGAGCGGATTGTTGTCAGTTCTTACTGTGAATCTGGCACCGTAGAGATAATCATGGAACTTATCCACTATGGCCCACTTCAAGGCCAGAAATTCAAGTTGGTGGATAGGGTAGTTTTTCTCTGATTGGCATAACTTACGGCTAGCAAATGGCTAGCTCATCCATGCTGGCATCCACATGTAGGATGTACGGCTTTGTTGCATCGGCAAAAGCCAACACTGGAGCACTGTTAAGACATTGGATGATTTGGCGGAAAGCATCAGCACAGGCTTTTGTCCAGCACTCGCCACAGGGCTCAGATGGTCGAAAATAACCATTAACATCGGATTTGATGGGTTTATTTTCCTTCCTCACAGGAGGGTATCCCTTTGTTAAATCAGTTAGAGGGTGAACTATGGCTGAGTAGTTCTTGATGAACTTGTGATAGTAGCCACAGAACATCAAAAATACTACAGCGACTTCCAGTGGATTGGTGGCTGCCACTGGACTACAGCCTTGATTTTGTCGGTGTTGGTTGCAATACCGGCTGCTGACACAATACGTCCCATGTGCTTTACTTCCGGCTGGCAAAACTGACACTTGTCCAGTGAAAGTTTCAAGTCGACCTTTGCCAGTCAGTCAATTACACGCAGAAGACGCTCTTTGTATTCTTCCAGAGTGTGATCAAACACTCAAGGTTGTCAAGGTAAACTAGACATTGAAGTAGGTTCATATCTCCCACTGCCTTTTCCATCAATCGCTGGAACGTGGCAGGGGCCCCGGTGAACCTAGGGGTATCAGCTTGAACTGATAAAACCTAAGCAGGCAGATGAATGCTGTTTTTTCCTTGTCCTCCTCGGACATTGCGATTTGATAACAGCCAGAGCGAAGATCAAGCACAGGTATGGTCTTCAGATTAAGGGTGCGATAATCAATGCACATCCTTATCTTACCATTCATCTTCCTAGCTATCACTATGGAAGAGGTGTATGGGCAAGGAGCTCCTGTAGATGTTTGTGGACGATTTCTGCTTGAGCAAGACGCCTGACTCTCTCTCGGAAAGGGCCAGGGTCTTTCAACCTAATAGAGTGCTCCACCCCTTTCACCAAATCCACATCCCACTCGGACAAAATTAAAGATAGCAGAGTCAAGTGTGCTAGATGGGGTCTCTGCCTGCTGCAGCTGGGTGACAACTTCTGCTTTGTGGACATAGGCGATCACTGTGCCTGGCAGACTCATTTTTCAACAACACAGAAAATCTGTTGCAATCCATCTCTGTGGAAAGTAGGATGTAGGGGGGCATTAACACTCCAGCTAGAAGTGCTCCATTGGAAGGAGTCTCTATCACGAGGATGCTATCTTCGAGTTTCTCGTTACAACACTTTGCGAATAGCTAAACGCTCACTACCAGGACGCACAGTAAGAGGGCCAGATCTACTCCACTTAACTAGAAACAGAGGATGACTATGAGGGAGTAGTGACTTAGACTGGGTAGGTAGCCGTGTATTTACATGCATGGTTCAAGCTAACTTGGGGTCACCTTGAACTTCACCGGACGGCGGGGCATAAATGAATGCTCGGGCATTGGTGCCAACAATGAGTGGCAGCTTTTCAGGGCAATTACCTTCTGGGCTGACTAAAACAAGCTCCACCTTAGGCTCACACTGATCACAATCTTCGAGAAACTGTATCTCAGCTGCAATGTAGCCTTTATAGACTAACCTGACTTAGGCCCCATAGCTCCAGGCTTGAAATAGAGTAAAGCGGTGGATGGGACAAGTTCTTGTTATAGTAATCTTCAAAAACAATTCACACATTAGAGCCACCATCCTTTAAAGTGTCACATGTGTGTCCTTCAATTATGACTTTCCCAATGGTAGATTCACGCACTAAGCCTTGAGGGATGTCTGCTGGTACGTTGAACCCTAGGGAACTACTTTTGAGTTGGCCTACATGTCTTGTTTGTTCAGGGGAATAGGTCGGGGGATCCTTTTGGGTTTGTTTGAGCTTTTGGTTGCTTCTGATTAGCTTGCTTATCACTTTGGAATGGTTATCAGTGTCACTGCAGTTTTTGGTGATGTAGCCATCCTCACCACAGCGGTAGCAAAATATACATTGTCCATCTAACGTGTCATTGCTTTTTCTAGCTTTAAAGGGCTGCTTTGCTCTAAACCTTTGGGGGTCCCTTTCTGGTGTTATTGGGGTACCTTGCATGGCTGCTTGCTCTCTGAGTTGATTTAACCCTCTAAGCGCCATGGTCAATTTAAGTCGACAAGATCGCGTCCTGAATAAAATGGCCCAATGTGGCAAAAAGAACGTCATATTTTGTTCCTACTCTCCACCTCTAGTTGGCAGACATGTCACACTTCACCTCTGACGCAAAAAATGTCATCCGTCTACATAAACTTTTCGTGCTACAGCAAGTTGAATCAGTACGAGTTCTTCACCGAGCGAGTGCATCATTGAGCTACAGCAGCAGAGCGATATAGTCAGCATTAGCATTAGTATTTCAAATAATTGCACAATGTCCACTAAAAAGTTTACCTGCAAAGAAGCGCTGGGTCTTCTATTCCCTGATCCTGATTCTGAAGGGGAAAATCTATCTTTGGAAGATGACAGTCAGATAGTCCCGGCGCTAGTCCCGGCGCTAGTGGCGATGTGTCCCTGCCTCACCAGCAGTCGGACAAAGTGTTTCCCTACACCAAACACCAACGTCAGATCCTTTGCCCAGCAATGTAGGTGGTGAGGAAAATGTTTCACGGGGTCGAAGTTTGCATCGAGGAGTTAGCAGGCGTGGTAGTGCCGGAGGGAACGAGGCTTGGAGTAATGTGGGTATTTTGTCTTTTTATCGAGCTCGCCAAGTGAATGCTGTGCTTTCTGACAAGGTGCCTTCACAAAGTGTCTGTGATCGCGCAGCCAGTAGCTTGGTCGAACTGTCCATGGGAGAGCTGGGGGAAAACGTAGCGGCGCAGTTTATGCACGTAGTCGCAGCCATGCTGCATCTCTTCACTCGACCGGAGCGCGTGTTAGCGCACTTGGTGGAGACATAACAGGAGCGCAAGGTGGCACACGTGGTGCATTTAGAGGCAGGCGCGCTGTCACACAGCGCAGAACCAAGTCAGCCAACATGCGTTTCACTAAGCCAGGTTATGGAAATGCAGGCTTTGAGTATTTGACTGATGAGGTGGGGTATCAAAATTGGATAAAGCCATTTGATGAAACAGTTGGATATCAGGGGGAAGGAGAACTCTCCAATGCTGATTTGTCCCTAGATTTTTTTGTCACTTTTTCTCAATGATGATTTCTGGAATTTATTGACTGTAGAAACAAATCATTATGCCCATCAGTTTTTAGCCTCCCATGAAATCAAACCACATTCAAGATTTCAGCTGTGGTTTGATGTAACTGTCAGTGAAATCGAAGCCTTCATGTCTCTGCATATGAGAATGGGTTTGGTATTAAAGGCAGAGAGAAGATTATTGGGCAGATTATTGGCCAACAGCAACAACTGGATTTGGCAAGGTGATGTCCAGGAATAGATTTGAAATTAAACTTTCTTTCCTTCATTTTGCCAACAATTATATTGAGAGAGGTCAGGCCGGCTATGACAGGCAATTCAAAATTTGCCCAATAATTGATTTGGTCATCCCACAGTTTTCAGAAGTGAATGGTCCATCTAAGCAGCTGTCACTGGATGAAATGACCATTGCATTCAAGGGAAAGTCAACACTCAAACAGTATAATCCAAACAAACCAGATAAATATGGCTACAAGGTATTTGTTTTGAGTAAAGCTAAATCAGGCTATGTGCTGCAGTGGTTCATGTACACTGAACAATATATTGTGAACACAGAGTTTGGTGCTACACACCTTATTGTCCAGGACCTTATGGCCCAATACACAGGGAAAGGTCATGAGGTGTACATGTACAGCTACTACACCTCACCAGCAATAGCAAATGAGCTGGCAAGCAAGGACACAGGCCTGTGTGGCACTGTCAGCAGTAAGTGGAAGGGTATGCCAAAGGGCCTCACCAAAGAGGAATTACCCTTGAGAAAGGGAGATGATCCTGTGTTCATGCAGAATGGGAAAATGTTGGCTTGTGCTTGGCATGACACAAAGCGCCTTCCAATGCTTTCCACACTCCAGAGTAACACGTGTCCGAAAACACATCAGAACAAAACACACTACTAGTGGGTACAGAGGAATAAATAGACCTGTGTGTGATGATGATTATAATTCATTCATGCGGGGCGTTGACACTGCAGATCAAAGAATGAAGACCTACCTCTTTCCCCACAGATCAAGAAAGTGGTAGAACAGAATTTTCAATGCTATTCTTTGCATAAGTATGGTGAATGCTCACATAATTTACTGCAGCTGTACTCTGGCTCCTCACAAGTCTCTGAAGGTCTTTGTGCAAGACATGGTAACTGGTTTACTGGAAAGCTACTCCAGGAAAGAGAGCCATAAAGGGAGGAAGAAGTCACCGGGAGAAATGCCACAGAGACTCACAGAACGTCACTTTCTGTATAAGGCTGATGACCAGATTGTGTCGTAGTTCTGTTCGAACCCAGCCTAAAGGGCGCCGTCAGACAAAATACAGGTGTAGGCAGTGTGGGGTGGGTTTTTGTGTGGTACCATGCAATGAGAGGTATCACAAAATAAAAAACTACAAACAGTGTCACCTGGACAGATAGGCATAGGCCTATGTTGACCTCTATAGGCAAACGTGAGGTTATTGCTCATGTGCATTTTTTCGTCCATTTATTAGAAATAATTTACAGTGTTGGTTTACTCTTTGCTATTTCCCTGAACATTTTGCATTATATAGCACATTGAATATAGAATATTGAATATAGCACAGAGATTAATAGGGGGCATATTTTGGGAAAAAGATTTCCCAATTCATTTCATCATTGAAACAGGAAAATTTCATAAAATTTCATAAATTTCTATAATCCAAGATGGCCGCCACCCATGACGTCATAGTATGCAAATTAGGAGTGTAAATTTGCTTCCTACATAAACTTTAACATTTCTCTGATTTATAGATAGTCTCTGTCTCTTTCTATCTCTATCAGTTTTAAGATATAGCCTTTTGAAATGTATTTGTCAAAATCAAGGATTTTAGAAAAAAACCTCTGGTGCCTAAAGGGTTAATTAGCCACTGGTTCCTTCAGTGACTGCGCTTCAGGATCAATGTGTAACACTGAGGGTCTCTCTTTGACTGATAGCTGCTTTACTTTAGCTTCTAAAGCTTTTACTTGACTCTTAAGAGCATCTACCTCAGAAGAGTGGACTGTACTCTCCTCTGCTGCACACACTGTGTGTGCGCTTGTGGTGAGATTTCGTCTAGTAACCTTCTGATCTTCCTCTACTCTAATCTCACTAAGTAGTATGTAGACATTTTTAAATCCAGGTTAAAAACATTTCTTTCTTGAAATCTGGTCTCTTAATCTCTGAATTTATTATGACTGTTGCTTGTTTTTATTTATTTTAATGCAGTTTAATTATTGTATTTCTTTCGATCTATATTCTTTTACAAATTTTTAATGCCTTTTCCGCTCCCCACTGCAATGCTTTTATTTTATGAAAAGCACTTTGAATTGTTTTGTACATGAAATGTGCTATACAAATAAATTTGACTTTTGACTTTAAGTAACTCCATGAAAGAGGGAGGGTTCCTTAACCTCTCTTTCAAGCGCAACTGGAGTTGGATAGGCATAGGCATAGGCCTATACAACTCCAGGGGATGTCAGATTCTGATGCGACACTTCTTAATAGCTGCTCCACCCCTGTTTGGTCTCTGGATGTACACTATAAGAATTATTAGGGTTGTTCAACTTAAAAACTTAAGTTCATTTGCTGCCTTAAAAACACAAGTCAAATCAAAGTCAAGGAAAGACTTTTCTAAACTCAGAAAGTTAAGCTGCTTATGTTACTGGATTTATGATCATTCATTTTTTTAACTTGATATTCTTGAGTTGAGGTAACTGATGATATTGTATTATCCAGTAAAGAAAACTTGTTGTCTCATGTTAAGTTAACATACAGTTATGTGCTATTTCAACTCACAAAACCCAGTTATACCAATTTTTTAACTAATGATTGTTTATTGTTTGAACTTGATTCTCCGAGTTGAAACAACTCACCGTATTACATTATGCATTTGAACATTAACCAAACTATGTTTATACCACATACCTTTTCAAGTTACATTAACTCATCTTTATAAGGCAGCAGTTGAACTTAAAATAGCTAATTCAGTTAACTAAGATTATCAATTTTTATTACTGGTCTCAACTATTAAAGGCAAGTTTATAGGGGGAAGGCCTCCTTTCTGGACTGCTTTTGATAACGCCTTTTCAAATCTTCTCAGGTAATCTGATAGCCCTTCACCTGACTTTTGTTGCATGGATCGGAATGCAAAATAAAAAATCTTCACCAGATATGGTAATCCCAAATGCATTTTCCAGCGATGCTAATCTTCTGGACGCGCGTCTGCATCATTGTGTCGCACAGCCTGGATTATTTCAAATCCTGGACCTTTTACACTTGAACAATCCTTATTTTTTTTCTTTTTTACAGAACCTTCGCACTCGTCCAGCATTAACTGTGCCTGCTCTAGCCAGTTTTCAAGGGTCTCCTCCCCTGCAGGTGTGGGCATCACTCCTGAAAAACATGTAACCTGCGAAAATTGTTGTTTTTTCCAGCAACTCTCCCACAGCACGAATGATGGCGGTTGGGTCTGACTGTGTGGGTGTGCTTTGATCAAATAATGGTTGGATATCAGTCAGTGATTTACCTTCACTTTGCAGTAAGTTCAGCTACTTCAGTGTGAAGTCATCAGGCAGGGTGGTGGCATGTGTGAGAAGGGTCACTTTCCATGGGGTTCCACCATTAAGGGGGTAGATATCAGGGGGAGCTGTTTTAGGGTCAACTGGGTTTTGGCACTCACAGAGTATCATGTCTCGCTGTAGCTGTGAGACAAATTGTTTAGATTTATAGCGAACTCGGCTGAGTACTTTTACAGCCTCCAGTGACTCTGTTATATCAGCTACAACTGCCTCTGTTGGTACATTACTCAGTGTCAAAGCATTGACTGGATCTACATTTACATCTTTAGATCATTTCCGTAGCTCAGCTACTAACTGGGGGTTGGATGAGTGAGCCATCATTGTATGTAAGTTTTTATCTTAATTACTTAAATTTAATTGGCCATACGGTGAACTAATCCCAGCGGTACCTCCATTTATAACAAAACCTTACTAAACCTGATAACACAGCTTAGATGACAGTGAGGATCTGACAATGACAATGAAGTGAACGACAACCAGGACACTAAATACTGTGGAGGGTGATCGGTGAGTGAGTGTAGCTGATGATAATGAACACAGGTGAAGGGAGTGGAACTGCTGACCAGAGGGAACTGAATAAAAAGGTGAGGAGATGGCAAAACTAAAGACTAGACAGAAAAATAAAATGCAGAACATGACAGCACTTTTGTACATACAATAGAAATAAATGCTCACAATGTTAAAGAATCACTTTTTAAAATTTTTTTTAATTATTTTTTGTCAATGGTCACTCTCCGGCTCTTTTATGACATCATACAGTGGTGTTTATTGTTTAACAGCTACTTATTATCTTCACTTAGGGGATGATTGATGCTGGCACTGTTTACAATGCACCATAAAATCAAAAGTATGGAAAATTTAAAAGACGGAAGGAACATTGGACAGAAGTCTGAAGAGCATTGACCGAGTACGACAGGTCTGAGCTCTCATCCAGTGAGACCTCATCCCCGGATGCTAATCCAGTTAAACGAAGCAGGAACAACAACAGCCCACAAGAAAATATGCAGACCTTTTGTCAACCACAACTTGGCTTGGCCAGGCCACAGGTAATTGCAGCCTCTGTTAAATTATTTATTGCTAATGAGTTATGACAGCACAGTGTGGTTGAGAGAGAGACGGCTGTGCTGATACAATACTGTCAATGAATTAGAGTGACATGGAAGTACTTCACTAACAAATGTGTGCCAGACTTGTATATCAAAGTAGAGAACAAAATCAAATTAAAACTATGAAAAAGATTTTTTCCTGTGTAGTGAAGTACCAAATTTACTTGTGATTCTCTGCTCTTTTACTGAATATTAATAATAGTTGCAGGTAGATGACCAATCCTCTGTTAATATAAATGGATTTTCATTTATAATAAGGTTACTGTGTCAGATTGCATTGAATAGTATTCAATCAAACTGAATAGTTTTGTTGAAGAATTAATTGTCCCCGAGTTGTATATTTCCTCATGTGTCAGATTGTATTAAAGGGGAGAGATACACACCCGTAACTGAGCACCCTTATGTTTATTTCATAATGTTTATGGGGCTCATCTCACACAATATGGAGCCAAATATACACAGGCTTTGTTGTGTTTACTTTGACATCATCTAACACAGTACACCATCGGATCCATTCTACAATATGTTTGGTGTGGCTTGTGTTTTAGCTTGTTAGTCTATTTTCAACATGTAAAATGAAATATGGACAAAATAAATCGTGCAATTTTTTTTTGAGGTTCTGTCTGTCTGCATGTTAAAGCTACAGTTGTGTGAGTGGCTGTTTGTGCTTGTGGATTTCCTGTGAGATTTACTTAAAATGAAAGGTACGAGGCTGTGTTTGTTGCCAAATTAGTTTTGTCTTATGACTTTAGAAAACATTGTGGTGTGGGCATCTTTTAATGAACAACTGACTAAGAAAGCAATTTTGGCTCTTGAAGTGACTTTTAGCGCTGGATAAAACTGGCAATGGCTTGAAAACAGGTATCATGGGTTGTTATAGAGAAAAAGTAATTCCAACTATTATTACATATTATACATCTCTGGTCTGTTACCTTCAACTCTGATCCAGAAATCCAGTCATGACGACAGAAAACAACTCCAGGAAGAACATGTGGAGCAGTGTTTCACATCACACCAAATGTTGTCCAGTCCGACAAACAGAATACTGTATGTGTTGATAAATGCAGAAAATAGAAAGGTGCCAAAATTGCTCATAGGACTCAATGGACATTACCTTCACAGATTTTGCCATTTAATGAGATGCAAGATGTCATTTGTTGTTGGATGTAACCTGTTCTGTTTGTGTAATATTAGCAGGTATAATTTCATAGCAGTTTACTACATTGAATGACTAATAAGTTGTTTGCATAAAGAATATTGAAAAAAAAGAGAGGTAGTCTTGTGATCAATGAAAATTAAATAGGGTCACGATTGAAATCTGTGACATTTGTGAATGAGTTTGTGTAGGAAGGTAATGACAAAAACCAATAAACCCACAGGGCCCAAAGAAACTATAGCTAATGTCTCAGTATCGAACACTCAAGGACATCCTCAGACATTCTTTGTCCGTATCCTGACTGGTCAGAGCTTTGTGGGGGCATGAGGAGGGCCTTCTCAGTATTTGACTCGCTATTGGTCTGGCTAATGTTTTGGCTAAGTGGTATTTATGAAATATAATAAACCCGGATCCAATGATGTGTGTACAGAGGACATGTGTTGCTGTGGTATCTTTATTTTTTCTGTCACTTCCTGTGTAAGGAACGCACTAGATAAAACAGTTCAGAGAGTGAAGCTGATCTAACAAAGTCTTGTAGTTGCAGTGCAGTTACAGTATACCATGCAAGCTAGGTTATATTCAATGTGTCTTTGTTACACTGATCTCTGCTGTCAACAACATAAAGTGCACAACGAACATTGGAACTGTACTTTTATCTGCCGGTTCAATCTTTCCGCAGGCTAAGATCTGTCATTGTGTGAGGGGCTTTTTGTCGTTGTGGGTTTCCTGTTTGTTGTCTGCTCTTTTTCTACAGCTCCAATTACAAAAAAGTTTTGACACTGTAAAATAAAAACATAAAAAAAAAAAAAAAAACGCAGTGACTTGCAAATCTCATAAACCAATACATCATTCACAATTAAACATAAAAAAAACCCATTTCAAATGTTGATATTGTGACATTTAATTTTTTCAAGTGTGTGTTGTCCTCAGACATTAATGTTCTTGGGTTTTACCTCAAAACATAGTTTGATGGGAAAATATACAGGTAAAGGACATATTAAAAAGATTATTCCTAAAACAAACAAACAACATAGGCGCACACAAATGTAATCTATATCAATCTATAGAACTATGTGTTAGTGGTTTGAATGTAGCCAAACCCTCCTTTGCTGGTATTTTCCTTGTTTCTTCTTACTTTGACATCTTTGGAATGCTTTTGGATTGCAACCATCAGGAGGTAGACACAATCCAATGATACCAGCTCTCTCTGTGGATGTGTGGACATCTTTATTTGTGTCAGTATATCACATTTAATTTCTCTGATCTATTGGTTTATGTGACTGACTGGATTCCAGCTTGCGCTTCCTTGAGAAGATGGTACTATTGTAGAAACAGCTAAAAAGCTTCCGCCCTTGTGAAAATATATCACTTTGTATCACATTACTTAAACTAAATCAAACTGTCTTATAGGCCAAAGAACAACCTGGAAGCCAGATGTCCCCCACACCAGAATTGGATATTATTTATTTTTTCAAAAAAGATCAAAGAACAGTACAGACATTTTTGTTTTAGCAGAAAACACAGTTTGTCATTGCCTTTCTCCTAACAGGTCTCAGATCAAGATTAATTTGCAAACCAGCTCTGCTTGTACTGGATCAGAATGGTGTAATCCAATCATAAGATATATATATCTAACATATTTTATATCTGCTGTCAACATATAAAGTGCACCATGGACATTGAAACCGTGTTCTTATCTGCAGGTTCAGTCTGTCTGCACACTAAGATCTGTAGTTGTGTGAGGTTTTTTTTCATCATGGTGGGTTTCCTGTGAGCGTCACCAATCAAAATGGGCTTAAGCTAGTCTCACCACCAATCTTGTCTTCTTTGGTAAATTTCTTGGAAACTCTGTGTGTGTCATATAAAATTTAAAATATATCCTGAAATAAACAAGCAACTGCGAGAACCACGGCAGCTTTGTAATTTGTCCTGAAAGTAAATATTATTTTCAGTTTGATTCTCTGTAGAAGAATCAATTTCAATATAACCAATACATTGACCTACTTGTGAGGAGTTTTAGCAGATGGCTAAGTTGACATAAAAACGTGGTGGTTAGCAACTGCACCAAACCTGATGAAAAACACACTGAAAAGAACAACAAGGATACCTGGATGAAAATACTATCGACATCAACAACCTGTTGGCTTTGTATTGGGATTTTGGATTATATAGATTATATGTGATTACTTTTTCCTGATCTAAAAAATAAATAAAGCACATCTGCTACAGCCCCAATTCCAAAAAAGTTATGTAATGTAAAATCTAAATAAAAACAGAATACAATGATTTGCAAATCTCAAAAACTAATGGCATCCTAACTCTCAAAACATAGTTTGACTGGAAAGCATCCAAATCAAAGACATATTAATTGAAACAAACTATAGATCTCCTTGAGGATATGGTACCATCGTAGCTAAAAAGCTTCAACTATAGCAAAATAACATCACAGTAACCTTTATTTATGAAATTACTCTTGAACCAAATCAAATCATCTTACAGGCCAAAAAACAACCATATCCCCTACCCCAGCAATGGAAAGGGTTATTTTCTCAAAAATGAGCAAAGAGCAGCACAGAAGACTTCTCAATGGAAAACACAGTTTGTCATTGCCCTTTCCTTGACAGACCTTGGATAGAGCTTGATTTACAAACTAGCTCAGTTTGTACTGGATCAAATAGTGAAATGAAATGAGGAAGTAGACAGAGTTGTTGTTCCTGGAATCGATGGCCTCAGATGCACTGACCTGATGATGCCATTTCTATCGGAGCATAGCTTTAGTCTACTTCAGTGTCCCTTGGTGTCTCAGCATTGTAAACACAACACCTCTCCACTGGGCTAGGCCCATCACAGATTGATTTGGCCTAAGTACACGTTGTTGCCCTCATTCTTGGGTCTTATTGGCCATTTGATAGCCAATGTGATATTCTTACCTTTCAGCTACAATCACTGATCCTTTCCATGACAATGGATGAAGCATTTATTGTGTTCACCTTCATTTCCCCGGTCTCTAATTCCATCTTCTGTGGCCTTGCATAGAGCTAGTAATAAATTACCAGTTGCCCACTTTTACGAGGTAGACCTCCATTATCCAGACCCTAGCCTTTTGCTGCAAGGTTAGGATATTGCAGCACCTTTTGTTATGTAGTCCTTCTACAATGTCTTCCCAGAGAAATTTTAATCCCACGATGAAGGCATGCTGTTGAATGTTTAACAGGAGGACCAGGTCTGGACTCACTCAGGTAAAGATATCTCCTAGTCCGTGACGGCAGTCAGTAGGCCCATGTCTTTGTGATCTGCTTACCAGAATTATCTGGCTTAGCTAAAGTTAAACTCAGGATGATTTTGGGCCATTTAGTTTGTAAATGTTCTCTTCAGTCAAACTATTAATGACTTTTTAACTATCTACAACCCCAGTTTCAAAAGATTTGAAATACTGAAGAATCTAGAATGTAAAGACTGTAAATGTAGAATGTAAAGAAAAACGGAATGCAATCATTTCCAACTCTCAAATCCATATATTGGCAATCTGTCCAGGGTTTACCCGCCTCTCACCCACTGGCAGCTGGGATAGGCTACTCAGTGCCTCAATCTGTGCTCATTTCCAAATTGTGTTTTTCCCACTACCTCATTTTGTTTTAGACTTTTAGTCTTCCCTACTGTTTCCATTTTACTCCCTGGACTTTTGTTTCCATCAGCTGAAATGATGCTGCATTTGGTTCCACTCATTCATTTTCAAATATAACAGCTTTCCCTGACAAAATTCAAAACCCCACCATTAGGTCACTGATTTTGTGTTCTCTGGTGTGGTGATCAACATAAGTGGTTCTGATTCAAATCCATCTGCTGACCAAACACTGAGATCTCACAAAACTGCTTCATATAGATGACACTATTGACTGCCATCCAGATAGAAATGCTTTTCATAGGGTTCTGCGTTAACAGAATAGACAACTGGATATAAGTAGTCATATGATAAGTATCATTAGATTTTCTGGAAATGAAAACAAGCATTGCCTCAAGTCCCTTATAGACATTCTGGGATGTTTTTTTTTTAAGTGGGATTATTGCAAGGCATTAGCCCAGTAAATATTTTTGAAAGGAAGAAAAAAAAACATCTACTTAGTAGTCTTGAAACACTGTCCACATTTTCTTCTTGGGAGGTGGGGGACATAGAAATTAATTAACTTAATGTTCAAAGCATTGGTGTAATTAGAAGTAGACTGAGTGGGGGAAGCTGACAATTTCTTAAGATATTTATACTTGCTTTAACTTGCTGCAGACACTTTTTGTATTAAAAGCCTCAAAATTATAGGAAAAAAAGAGAGCAGGATTTTAACATAAAACCGAAAGTTACTTTTTTAACTTGTCCATATGTTCACATTTTTGACACCAGAAACACAAATGTCACAAATAGGAAAGCCTTGTTGTGTTCACTGTTGCAAAAACGTTTCATTCGAAGTTTCTGCTTTATGTCCAAATAGCAACGGTTCCAAGTTTTAATGAATTGATTTGATAAGCAACAACTTATCTCAACTCAGTTCCATTTGCACACATTTAGATAGATTCAGCTTAAACTTACCAGAAGTTAACATGACAGAACGTACAAAATGATTCATTTATAACCTTTTGGAGCTTTGGATCTGAAGTTGTTTTACTTTGCAAGGTTTGCAGTGATCATACTGTATTTATTTCTAAAATAATTAAACTTGAAGTGCAGTCAAGGTGGACTAGTAAACAGAAATTATGTGTGAGATGCCTGTAATCAGTGACTGATGTGCAAGTAAAACTGAAAAGGATCCTTTTCACAATTTCTTGTGTTGTTCTGGTAGCACATTTCTGGAAGCATTCACTTTCACACTGTTTGTTCAGCCACTATGTACCACAACTATTTCCATTCTGTTGAATGGAAACTGCTCGGTCAACCTCTATAACCCTCTGCAAGTTAGCGCATGTACTGCGTGCATGCGTGTGTCTCTCTGTGTGAATGCTTTGTATTTGCTTCTGCAGCCGCAAAGGAAAAAAAAAAGACTCTTCAGTCCTCTGGAGCTTTGTAAACATGTAGCATTAGGATAACTGTCTTATCATTGATATTACATTTCCTTTATCACTGTGCTCTTTTTTTTTTACTTTTATCTTACTGGGAAGGTCTGTTGAGGTGGCAATCTCTTTCAGAAAGTGTCTTAGACAGAAAAATACAGCAAAAATAATATTGTGTTCAAATTCATTACTGATTTCATTGCTGATATAATCCTTTTTTATAAAGTTAATAATGTTGTCATTCTGAAAAAAAATGCTCAAGTTTAAAAAAAGATTAAAAACAATTTCGTTGTTAAACACATTACAACTTAGGAAAAAAAAGAAAACCCAATCCCCCTTTTTTCGGGGTTATATTCAAAAGCATTCAAAACCACTTGTGTTTGGAGTTTCATCTTTTTAAGTCCACTTACAGGTTATGTAGCCACCCACACGAGAGCTCTTTCACCACCACGTTCCAATGGTAACACTCGTGTAGACAGGAGCTCAGAGTGCTCAGAGAACAAACTGCAGCTTCTCATTGGTGGAGAGAGAATATATGAAACAGGAGACGCATTACAAAAGTGACACTATCAAAAATCAAAAGCCAGGTTTGGCTTCAGCTTTTGACATCCTACCTTCAGAGAGATCTGTAATCCATCACAACACAAAAGGACTTAAGATTTTTGGGTTTAACCATGTGTTTTCATGTGATTGTCTTTATATTGACATTAATATTTGATTCAAGTACCACTCGAGTATTGTCATTGTTTAATCATGAATCTGTGAACAACAGCTGCATTTCATTCTTTCTTACCTCTCTGGGGGAAATGTGTATTATGATTGTGATATTTGTTTGTACATTTTGTGTGTTGTGTACAGAATACTTGAAGAGATGTTTATGTTCTGCAATGACGTACACGTGGTCAGAACTACACAGCTCTAAAGCTGCCAATGCAACTTTTACTGGCAGTTTTCAGCCTCACACTCCCTTTCAGTGCCACTAGATGGCGATGTGGCCATTCACTGAGGCCATTAAAGGCAAACTGCCTGTTTAGCGCATTCATTACATTCTGCTCATTGTGCTCATCTCTATTTAGCACTGTACAGTGTTATCTGCAGCCTTATAGAGACTGGTTTATAATAATTGTGTCTGACTGGTGAAAATTAGTTATGTGTGACAAGAAAAACACTTTCTAGGGTCGTATCAGGGAGGTACAAATGACTCGGTAAAGAAATAAATAAATAAATCTATGGTATTCACTGCA
Source organism: Leuresthes tenuis (assembly GCF_036924035.1). Taxonomy (NCBI): domain Eukaryota; kingdom Metazoa; phylum Chordata; class Actinopteri; order Atheriniformes; family Atherinopsidae; genus Leuresthes; species Leuresthes tenuis. Next base: position 23,735,639 of record NW_027325358.1, on the reverse strand, counting down.
TTATGACAAAGAAAGAGGCTTGGTTACAGCTTTTACTTTCCATTTTCATACTTGGGATTACAGACATTCTCTTTAGGCTGCATGTCTCTAAATAATTTAAACTAGTGATACTTTCACTTGTATAAAATAATGTTAGTTTTCACTTGTTTAATCATAGTAGATTTAAAAGAATCATTCCAGTTTCTCCCATTAAGATGAATATATACTGTAACGTACAACAGTTCACATCACAATACCCGTGAGTGCAACGTCTAATTTGTCAACCATTTCTGTGCTTTGAAAATCTTTAAAAAAGAGGTTGACCCAAAAGTGTTGTCTCTCAAATGAGAGGGAAGAAAATGACCAGAGTTGAACTTGAACTTTTTCATAAAATGCAGATTTAAGAAAGATAGAACAATGACTGACTACGAGTGAGGACACCATAGAAATAATGAACATAAGAACCCACATAAAAATTAAGAAAAAATAAATCTTACTGAAAAAGTTCAAGGGGATTCAACTAATGGGGAAATATAGTGATCTGTAACTATCTGGCCTCAGTGTGTTATTCCTTCTGAAGTCAATTAAAAATAGATGAGAAGAATTTGATATTTTATTGTCTGTCAGTACAGTTTCATATCGTGTCTCATCACTGGATAGTAACCAGTGAAAACCACAGTCAGTGTTATGTAGCTTCTAGATGTCAAATGAATAAAAATTAGATTTTTAAATAAACAAAAAGGCGGACTAATGGATGCAGCTTGTTAAAAGATAATGAAAGAACATGTACATTTTAAGAATCTGCCGCCCTGCTCAAAGGGAATGATTTTTGATTTTTCTCTACACAATATTTTTGCCTGTGTCTTCTTCGCTCATATCTGTTTCAACATGAAATCTTTTCCTCAACAACGTTGATGATGTTTTCATAATCGAGGTAACTATGGCTACAACATGTATTCAGGCCCTTTTAGGTCACGAGGGGCTGGGACTTATCCCAGCTGGCATTGGGAGAGACAGGGTACGCACTAACTGATAGTCAAACAGTCTGAGAGACAGCTATTTCTAAAATGGAATTACTTTGTCAACTGTTACTGGTTGTTAAGTGCAAAAACAATAATGCAGCACCACTACCTCAAGTCCCATTTTGTACTTGACTGTTTATCTCTGAATTTCCTTCACAAATCAGTGAAAAGTGTCAGAGTTGAGCTTTGTGTTAAATATCTGACCTGCGAGCTCTGTATTTGTTCATTACACACTGAAAACCTGTAACATCAGAAAGCAAATTATTTTTATCATTACACAAGTATATTCAGAATATCCTCCACTCTCATTCTGCTATTGACAAAACCTAAACCAGACAAAAACATCCAGCATCCATCACATTTGTAATTATATCTGCTTCAATGCTGAATTTGTTTAATGAACAAATCTGCTCTAACGCATTCACTGATGCTGTCATAAAGGTTTAATGAGACAACTCGAATGGTATGCATACAATGGGTCTGCTGCAGCTTTAGAAAATAGCCTTTTACTATCTGTGCTTCAGATAGGGCTTGTTGTCCTTGCAAGATCCATGGACTCTAAAAAGAGGTTGAAGGTAAGTGCTAAGGGAATTCAGCTTTATTTTGTATCACTGCAGTTTGTGTGCATATAGTTTGGCAATGGCCAAGTTGCTCCATTCAAACCAAGCCAGTCTCTTTTTCTTCAGCCTATCCACTTGGTTTGACATGGTTTGTTTTGTGCAATGCATGTCTATAGATTTTTTCATTAACCTGACTTAGTCTTGTTTCTTTAAAAAACAATCCCAGTGTCTCCATTCACTAGTGAAGCAAATATGAGCTAATTTCATAGCCCTTTTTAAGTTTTATGTCCATCAAACACATTTCCATTGACTGGTTCCAAGCGAATAAACTTGGCTGCAGAGTCACCAGAGGGCGGAGGAATATGATAAATTGCTCGTGGTTGTAGTTGTGCGAATTGGAAACAAAACCTCAAGGAAGAAAAAACAACTGTGGTGGACAACCACAAAAGGGAAATTGAGAGAGCGCTTTTTCACAAATTATTTTAATCTCTGAGAACTTCTGGGATGATATATCTAAGATGACCCTGGTCAGTCATTTGACTTTATTGTTTGCCACTTCAGATTGGAAACAGCTGGTGTGTCATGTTAATTACATTTTTTTGCATCTCATTGTATTTTGAGCGTAAAAAGTTTGGCATCACTTTCACCTTATCATAGTGATGCTTTGTGTGGAAAATGTCAGGTTCGGAAAAAAAGTTGGATTTTCCACCAAATCTACACCTTTTCATAAGCCAATTCATTTTGGATGCCTAAATCTTAATGAAGAGTGAGGGAGAATCAAACTTTGTCCAAAAAAAGAAGAAAAAAGAATTGAAATGCTGTTGTGAATGCAAATCTAGTGGCTAAACTAAAGTATGCACACTTAGGATTAGGCACATGCTTCTTTTATGTAGTTGTGTTTTCGAAAAACATAAAATGACAATGTTTTACCTTGGCAACTAGATGGAGTGAGAAGTGTTATCTGATTGGTTTGACCATTTCACGAAACAGTGTAACAATGTACTACCCTCTACAAAAGTGATGTTCTCACAGTGTCTTATTATCTGGTTATTGCCCAACAATTATTTTTCCTGCCCCTCCATCAGTTGGGCTGTGGGTGCCCCATCTGGAAATGTTATCCCAATAATTTTTGCACAAGCTGCCACATAATAGATGAATGAGTAGCTGTTTTAAATATGTATTTAGCAGTGCTAAGTGCACAGGCTGTATTATTCAATAACTATAATCTAAGTGACCCTGTATTGACATTGCTTTAGAAATAACTATTGGGAATAAATTATTGGAGGACTACGACATGCATCATTAAGATTTGCTGCAAAATCCAAAAATAAAAACCCAAGAATTGAGTGTACTCTATAACAGCACCCAGAGATAAGAAAAAGAAGATGGCAAAAAACCACTTGTCTCGCATGGAATCGCATCAAGGTCAATTTATAGCTCTTTTTAATTTTGCCTTGAGTGCTCTGCACGCCTCATCTGGCGAATGCAACATTTTAACAAAGGGGAATCAGTCTGTCATAAAGATACACTGAGTCCTCATGGCCCGCCCTCTCAAACAAGACAGAACAGCTCTGCAGCAACTACGTCACTGTGGAGCTGCAGACACAGGGCACAAACTGCCTGAAATCATTCTCTGGGTGACTCCCACTTAGCTTCTTTCACGCAGAGCCAATTTTGAACAAACACAGTTGCACATACAAAGAAGCAAAGAACCCATGGAGTAATAATGCATGCAAGCATCCGTCTGCCCACACACACGCATTCAAACACTCACTCAGTAATACAGCTTACTCGCCGCATGCCAAAAGAGGGGTCACAGCCACTCGTGGTGAATGAGTGCCAAACAGGCTGGAGCAGATGAAGAGATGAGGGGAATCCAAACACATAGGCTACCCCCCTGCCCCCTCTTTCTCTTACTCTCTCAGCACCACCCTTTGTGCATGCACCCTCATGTCTGATTGTCTGAGTGATTCAGCCTTAACTGATGCTGCTTTTCACCCATTAGCCTTATTAATCTTTTTAATCAGCATAGAGTTCACACTCGTTGGCATTATCGTTAACCACATGCCGATCTAGTGGGGATTAACATTCAGCAGGTTGGTCCTGATGTCAACTACAGCTCAACGTGTCCAAGTAACAGCCAATAGGTGACTTGTTCTCAATTACTGACCAATACGGGATAATCACACTTTGTGACACTGACTGCACATAGACACTAACACAAGTATATACACAGCCACAGCTCCATAGCCTAAGATGACAAAATTAACTTTGCATGAATTTAGTCTAGACATAGTCTAACTTTAACCCAAACCTAACCTTACAGCTTCACATTTACATATGAAATTTACTTTCCTTGGACCTACATTTTAACCTGGTCAGGACAACAATTCCCTCTAATGTTACAGTGTAAACACATTTAGGTCCTCACAACATGATTAATGGCTACTCAGACACACACACACGCACACACACACACACACACACACACACACACACACACACACGCACACGCACACACACACACACAAAGTGAAGAAGTGGAGCAGGTTAAATGAAGCAAGGGAGACGAGGAGGGACGAGTTAAATGAAGGAGAGAAAAGGAGCTTTCCCCTCCACCTCATTCTAATCTGTTGCGATTGTATCCATAGTCAGGTCTGTCCATGGCCAGATGGTCAACAACAACACACACTCAAACACACACACACACAAGCACACTTCCCCTGACACACAAATAAATTCATGCATGATGATGTCCAGAGGCTTAAATTCGCACAGGAAACCAATTTGATTGGCTAAACCTCAACACACCAGTAAATGTTAACAGTAAATTGGTGAAAACAGAAAAAAAAAAAATATATATATATATATATATATATATATATATATATATAAGAACACTATAAAGGCTAAAAGATATTCAGTTAGGAAGGAGAGAATTAAGGCAGCCAGAGCCAAGATGAAGACAGCATAGAGGGAAAATAAGGGACAAAATAAGACTTCTCCTTTTTTTTTAAAATCTGCTCTTGTGTGGTTGCAGAGTGTGACTGCTTGGAACCGCTGGCGAAATAGTTTGTGTTCAATCACTCCTCTGAGACGGAAATTAGAGTTCTCTCTTTGGAGCTCTGCAGCGCACATACAAACACGCACACACACACGTACAAAGGCTCGGACTTGCAGTCATACACACAAATAAACACACATTACTGCATGAATCCACACACATTGTGTCAGTCTTTCCCTGAATAACCAAAGACTGTCTGCCTGCCTGCAGTAGCTGGCTGGCTGGATGCTCTGGGGCAAGTCTGACATGAATCCTGTCTGATGCCTGTTTTTGCACTCCGATAATTCAATTAGGAGGGACGATGGCCCTTGCAGTGCTACACACGCCGATCTGAAGTTGTGCCAAAACCCCAGGCCATTGGGTTATAGTGAGAGGAGGGATGAATTACAGGATGTTACCTGTATGCACTGACAAGAAGAGACAAGGCGTGACCTGTGGAGCATTTTAGCCAGCTCAGTGGCAACATGACCAGGCTGACTCTACAGGACCACCGCTTAGATTCCCCGAACCATTGACACATGCACACAGAGCACAGTTTGTTTGTGAAAAATAGGGTTAGCTAATAGATACTGTAGCCACACACTATATTAAAAAACCTACCACCTCTTTATTTCAATCCTTCAAAATGTAATCATAAACTAATACGTGATGTATTCAACTGATTTAGGAACTGTTGTTTTAAAGTCTCAAGTTTCTCATTTTGGCTGTTGCTGTTCTTCTTCTTTAAAGCAGATATGATTCGCAAGAAGTGGATCTGACTGAGAACCTGTGAACATTCATACTGCATCAATTTGTCCATCGCAAGATTGTCCTGGCTTGGTCGCCGTGGCGAGTTTTAAGAAACCAGGAAATTCAGAGACTCAAACAGATCTTAAAAGCTTACAGACAACATAAATCACTTCTGTAAATATCTCACCACATACTGAAGAGAACAATAGAAATGTCTCTCTGCGGGCTGCAGGAGACAGACTTAACTTGAAATGAACGTAGCAGGAAGTTTCCCAGATCACACAGAGCCACGGCCACAAGAAGATGTCAAAGTGAGATGTTGCAACACCATGACAGAAGGTGAAGCCACAGTAGAGGTGAGTGAACATCAACTGGATTTTCAACATTGATGTTCTCTTTCCGACCAGCTAGAATACAGTTTTAATATCAGTGTCCCACAAAACACATATATAATCATTTAGGTAATCAGTGTTAGATTGAAAGAGAGACGATATTAATATTAGTTTGAAGTATCTGTTTAAAGCCATTTAGCAAAGATAGGAGAAATGAGATCTACACAAGGATGCATTTCGCGTTTCAAAGAATATTTCAAGTATATGGACCTATATAAACTGTGTGCTGCCAATACAAAGCTTTCAGGACACTGTAATGAGAGCAGCTGGATGCATTAATGTAAAATCAGAAATTGCTTTTGCTGTTGAAATGTTTGTGCTTTGGTACTTGGCTGTGCCTGAGGAAGTGATAGACCATTTCCCACCATAATGACAGGGGTAATTAGCTCACTAAGTGAAGTTGTAGGACCGAACCTCCAAATGTTCTCTATTGCCTCCTAAATTTTTATGTTTTGTTGATGTAAACTGACATAGGAGTAATCTGCAAAAGTTCAAGTTCCAGGAATGTCTTTTTCAGGACATCCAATGGCTGATGGCTGCAGGAATTCACGATGCTGTCAGTAATTATACCCTTCATTCTTTCTGCACATTCTATACTTTAAATTCTGATAAGTCATATTCTATTCTTCTAAGTAAGTTCTAAATTAAAGTTTTTTATTTTTCATCCTAGTTTCTAATTAAAACAGATGAGAGCAGATGACAGCGTGTCCTCAGAGGGTCACACAACGGTAAGAAAAAACAATGGGGAAACTTGCATGGACACAGTTATTTAAAAATCACGAGTGGGTGTTAATTAAACCAAACTCGAAGCCTTGCAGGTTGCAAATGGATCCTCTTGACAAAGAATAAAGACTATTCTTTGATCATCTCTGTTGAACTGAGCCACTGCTATATCACACTGTACTTTAAAATAAATCATTTTAGATTTTCAAGACAGATGAAAACATGCAAAGACAATACTTTTCTTTTAAACAGTCTTTCTAGGGGTCATATCCGTATGTTTGAATGATAGAAGCAGTCAAACCATCAAAAGGATTCAATGCACATCAAAACTAAAATGCAGTGTATTGTCTGTAACACGCAGTAGACAGTTCATAGCTCCCACACAACAAAGACACAAGCAGATCACATATGCTCTGTTCAAAAAGAGAAACAGAAAACTCACTCAGCCATAAACCCCCCCCCCCGACTTCACCGTGTGTCAGGCACAAACGCCTCGCCTTTCTTGCCCTCCTTCTACTCCACTGCTCCGCTAATGTCATTCTTGACATGACACCAATGTTTTCCCCTCATCAGACATGTTGAGGAGCAGTGTGTACATCATGTCCTCTTAACTAGGGCAGACAGAGGGCCAGTGCAAATGTTTCTGTTCTCTGAAATTTTCATGTGTGTGTGCTAGTTGTTGCGCGTGGTGTCTTTAAAAGGTAGTACTATTGTTAGAGGGAGAGATTGTGCCTTTGAAAGCAAAATTCACTCAGGAAGCATTTGTTCCGGGAGGAGATGAGTAAGGAGATGAGTTGTTTTTTTTCCCTGCACTGGTACACACTCATACACACATATAAGGACACACAGATATACACACGCAAAAATGCAAGGACTAATGGCTCATGCGCACTATTACATACATATATATATATACCCCTCCAGAGGCAAAGAAAGGGGTGATGAGTTGATGGAGGGTTTGCAAGTTGTGGATAGGAGCGAAGGTGTTTTATTTTTAGGGGGAGAAGGGATGCAGAGAGCTTAGAGACTGAACCCTTGCCACTGAAGAAAACTACACAGGAAACATGAAAAATAGATGACTAGAAAGCCCTCCTTTTGGAATCATGGATGAGATTGAGGTTGCAAAAAACAACAAAGCAATAATGACTGAAAATAGAGGTCATTTATCCTTCCGTTTGTGGTTTCCCTGCAAACCCCCACAGGACGCTTTGCCTTCGAACTCATCTGAAGCCACACACGCAACCACACGCTTTCAATTCACCAGTTCAGCCTCTTTGACATGTGAACTGATCGCATATGGTGTTCTTTAAGGTCAGCCATGCACGGAGTAAGCCTGCAGCCTTTATTCCAGCAGTGTATTCCCTTTGAGATAGGAGGGAAAGCGATACACCAACAGGGCAGGACATGCAGATTGTGTAAAGCAAAACAACGCATCTGGAAAGTAAACACAAATGGGAAAGCGAGAAAGAGCAAACTTGTGAAAGAACATCAAAATAAGTGTGGGAGAGGGGCATGCAATCTAAACATAACAGACAGAAACTAATTCAAAGGTTTAACAGCTCCCTACTGAATCATTTTTTCCTACTCATACCAAGTGCTTTGAACTCTGAGAGAAGAGCGTGTTCTTTAAAATCTGAACTCTGCAGGCTGATCCCCACAGTGAGGGCAGACACAGATAGATTTCTAGCCCAAATTTGTTGACAAAGCTTTTGGGACAGTCAGCAGAAGGGAACCATGGGAACTCCTGCTCCAGCCACCTCTTTAGTTTTCTGTAATCTAAATACATAAATAAGGGATGAACAGACAGAATGGATTCATGAATAAATGTAAGATACCTCAGTGACTGGTGCATTGACATGGACAAGAAGAATGTGTGTTCACTTCTGGGACTCGGGTATTTCTCTTTTGTAGGGTTCCTTACAAATCTCACTGCGCTTGCACAAATAGAATCTAATATTCAGAAACCCATCACAATCACTGCACTCACAACATTTGTCCTCAAATAAACTCTGTAAACCTTTAATCTAAACTTTGATCGTCATCCCAATCAGCCACGTTTTTTCTGCTTTAGCTTATCAGAATGAATATCTTCATACCGAGAGCTCTCTCTTAAAATTTAAAAGGTAAAAGAAAATGGTTGATTTTTAGACCTTGTAGAGGCAGAGCAATACCTGAAAGGAAGCAAATGTGACACAAAAGCAATTAAACTGATTACTTGCACAGACCCGAGGCCTCATTTATCAAACTGTGCGTAAGGGGAGCTCTGAATCTGTGCTTAAAAACCAGCAGTGCACACAACAAAATGACTCTTTATCACATGTGGATACACACAGCTGTGATCTGTCAGTCATCATAAATCTGAAAACCTGCACAATCTGGTTGTGCTCTACCTTAGCCTACACCCCAAATAAACCATACAGAGTATGGTTAGAGGGATTTCATGATTCTTTTTTTTTTGTAAGTGGGGATCTGTGAAGTACTAATGAGTAGTTAATGTCTTACATGCAGTGGACAGCAGTCAGAGCGCTCTAAGCTTGAACCTTTTCTGATGAGCAAGTCAAAACTAGAAGTTCCAAGAAGGCCATCAGAAGAGCAAGCCTTTGTAAAACGACTCAAACCTCAAAAACATCACTGTGATTCAAGCAAATATTATGTACAAATCAATGTACAATGTGGCACTTGTGCATCATCTGTTACTTTGTCGTTATATTTTACAACTAAAGAATGCCTGTGTTGCTCCATATTATGAATTGTGCTGCTTTTCTGCATTGTTCGTGATATGTGCGTCCGGCTGGAGGCATGTGTGACATGAATTCTGTCATCCTCACAAGTCTGTGATGATCCACCCAGTTCCTTTGTGGCCAACTCCATGCAGACCAAACTAACTGTGGAGACTTAACATGCCCGACCACACATGTGCCTGATTTATCTCCATTCAGAAAACATACCAGACTAAAAGGACAATTAGGTAGAACAATATGGATGCTTGTTTTGTGGAGAGACTTTGCCGGCAAATGTCCATTATTCACACCTCCATGATGTACTGTAGTCCAATGATATTTCCATGCATGGAAGCATCAGCACAGTCGGCCGAAAAGGAGAGTAGGATCGTAAGCTCATCAACACAGTCCCACTTGGTTTGCACATGTGGACACTGAAAGCATAAATTCCCCATAAGAGCTGATTGTTGTGGAAAGTCTTGAGGTGGGGTGGGACAGTAAACTGGGGATGCAGATGAAAGGGGCTGAAGTAGGGATAACTGGGCTGGAGACCTGATAAAACCTGGTGAAGGACAGTACACAGCATTTTAGTTATTAATGTATCCATGATATGCCAAAAAGGGGGACTGGAGCCTATCCCAGCTGCCACTAGTACACCCTGGACAGGATGCCTGCATCCAATCTTTTCCTATTCAATATGCAATGCAGGCTACACCCCACTTTAACAATAGCTTTCAGTTACATTTGGTTGGTAAAATGTTTTGTCAGAAAACACGACAATCACATGTCCACTCCCCATACAATAAGTGGAGTTATTTCGAAAAAGTATATAGTGCATGTGTATGGCGTTTATACACAACTTTATATTCCTGCTTTGTTGTCTGGATCATTGCAAGCTGTGTTATCCTAAGACAGCATATAACAATGCAATGCTCTTCACTTGCCAATAGAAGATTTTGCTTGCTGACATAAGAGGTAGACTTCTATCCAAGGAGTATAAGCTCAAGTACTGTTTGTATGATTTTCATGCCACCCCTTTAAATGTATGGAAGAATTAATCAGAGCAAGATCTTGATGTCTAAAGGCTTTCATTTTTTAAACCAAATTGTTTGGAAGAAGGAAAACTAAAAAACAAAATGATGTTTACTGATATTCTAATTTGTTCCACCCATCAAAGCATTGAGCGTCCCTCAAAACTTCATTCTAGTCCTTGATTATTTTTTTCTTAGATTATTGGTTTTCAATCACAGACTTCCAACCTTTTAAAGCTCTTTATACTACTTTTGAAATATGGCAGGATATCCATCTCTCCTGCAGCCTTCCTGATTATTGAAGTCTTAAGACCTGTAATTGTAATTAGTAGCAGAACTGCACATCTTTTTCTTCTGCACATCAAACAGATAAGGGGCTACACTGAGATTTCCACATACGAGTCATGTGCATAGTACCTCAACAATGGCTCAGTAGCATGAGCTAATTAACCAAATTCAAGGAAAATACAAATTGTATGCTCTCTGAGGGTAACATATTCTTTTATTTGTTGTAATATTGCTGAATTTTAAAGATGTAGGTCACACTAAATGATACCATGAAGTTTATACTTTTCGGTTAGCGATGAAGAAGCGTGTAATCTGTATGTCGGAATGGTGGGATGTCAGAATGGCGGTTGCCCCCCGTTGTATATTACCTATTATGATAAGTATAAACATGTTTTATTAGTTTTATCAGAGAATTCAACCATAGATTCAATCTCTTCAGCTGACACAGAGAAGATGATAATGACTCTGTTATTTTTTCATGATTATGAACCTTTGTCTAACGGAGCCAAGCAAAGTAAATGCAGACACAGATTTTTAATTTCAACCCCCCTTTTTTAAAATTAACTTTCTTGATTGGATGCTGTTTCACAGACACCTACACAACAGTGCAATGCGAATGGACTTCCATTCTTTCCATTTCCCCCTTATCGTTCGATCCCTCCAACAGCCCCCCTCTCAAAAAAAGGAGAGTGATTATCATTGAGGGGGTGGGGTGGTCTCAGTCATCACAATCAAGAAGAGATGTTAAAGATTGAATATAATTCAAGAGAGGTCTTCAAGTCTTTTCAAAAGCGTTTAAAGAGCCATTGAAGAAATCTAAGCTTTTCAAGTCGAATGGACTGTAACAGCCTCCATCTCACAACAGGTGGGTGAGATAGAGGTTAAGGGTGTTTCCAATTAAGGAGTATGAGTCGCCAGGCCAACAGGGTGGAAAGAACAAATCAAGAACAGTCTGCATGTCTTTAGAGGTAATAGGCTGCAAGGGGGCGCCAAACAAGGCTAAGAGAGGTTCAGGAGTGACAGTAACATTACATGCTAGGGTTTAGAAGATTTCGGACCAGAATGTAGGAAAGCCTGGAACAGAACCAGAACATATGGAAAAAACATATTTTTAATGCTGACAGTGTCTTTTTTTTTTGGTGTTCCTCAAAACAAGTCTGAAATACAAAGTTTTAAAGTTCACAAAGTCCTCTAGTGTTGCTTTAAAGTGTGAGGTTGCTGGTACATATCCTTGCACATGCTTTTTCAGTCTTTAATTTTGCTCCCTTTGGTGCTTCTTTTCAACTTCGCTCCCACCCTCTAATGGCTTATCAGGAGTTAAAAAACAATATGGATAGTTTTTGAGTTTTGTGGTAGAAGAAAAAGACCAAATGAGGGTGTGTAACCAAGTGTGATTCATGAACATGGTGGCACATTGCAATAGTCTCAGTCTTTTGAAATACACTTTATGCTCCTTCTGATCCATATGAATAATTGGTCTGGTGGTTCAGTCTATTTCTATCACACTACCAAACACCCAACAGATGTTACAGAAAAGAGAAATGATGTAGTACCTTTGTGATGCATTTGTTGCCCATTAACCCTCGCATATTAAAATAGGCTGATCTGCAACTGTATCCAGCTGCTGGATTCGAGTATAGCTGCAGCTGCTGTTGCTCTGTAAGGCTGTGGCTAAGTATGACTATCGGCTGATGCTGTGGCTCAACCAATAGTTTTATGATTATGTCCAGCTGTAGTGTTTGTACTACACATGCACCAGAGGAATTCAGGATGTAAATAACTTCAACATGATGCTCTGTCAGTAAAGCCATCACTGTACACAACACTATTGCATGTAGTCAGTGTTAGACCCATTAAAAGTGAATGTGTCATAGTGAGAATGGAAAAAAACCAAAGCACAACCATGACTGCAGCTGGAGCCAAGTGACAGCTGTGTCATAGCAAGGCTGCAGTGGTGAGCAGAATCTGTCACAGCAGAGTCAGTGTCAGAGCTGGTGAAGCAACGCTCCCAGTTTTCTTTCTAAATGCAGCAGTGCAGCCTTGTGAGTCTGCAGCCATACATGTAGATTAAGCTACATTAACTTAAAATCAGCAGTTGTCTACTGTAATACATGAGATGGAAAAACCGACCGCTCACACTGAGATTGAGATCAAGGGTCTCTTTTGCAAGTGTCCTAGTCAAGACAAAGGATCAGCACAGTCACAACACAGTAACAACAGCTACTGTGCAGATATTTGACAAAGGCAATCAAAGAATCTTCCAAAAGGCTTTGGGCAAAATGATGAATCCCACATTTCCTCCCAACACGTTTCTCTTTTGTACATCACTTTGGATTTAAATCAGACCCAGTCCTGATAAATTAATTTAATCAACTCAATCCAACAGCGTGCAACAACAGAATTGGAAATCGCTTTCTTTTAAAAGAAAAAATGTCACCATTTTTTCAATATGCATTTGGAAAGTCTTGTTTCACTATGAAGGCTTAAAAATTGTACCACTACTTCACTTTCTAAGCTCCAAAGTCAGTGCATGCCTACATTTGCCTTTTGATAATACATTTGGGATGACATGAAACTGTCATGCGTGATCGAAAAGAAGGTAATAGGAGATGGAGGGTGGAATTACATGGCTAACTGCCATTAAAAAAATACAAAGTTTGAGCTGAATCTGACCTGATATTTTGAGGGACCTTTAACTACTGTCACTCACCACTGGCTTGGGTAATTCTTAGAAGAATACAAGGTTAATGTTAGATATTAATAAATATAAAACAATTATGGTTAGCAACAAAAACATGGTTTGAATTTAATTTAGTTAAAAACATGGTTACGTCATGTTATGTGAACTCCACCCTATCTGCTCCTGTATTGTGACACCACTACATTTTGGACATTTGCACATGAATACGTTTTCTTGTGAGGCTGATCTGAAAAAAAGAGTCTTACACCGTTTGATTGGTTTTCACATACAGTTTTGACGGGCTTTCAGTAGATTGATCAAAGTCATTTTTTTCTGGGAGAAAATGATTTTACCACATACATCTTAAATAGAAACAAAACAAAGACTAAGATACGATAGCTTAACTTTTTGTTAGGGTTGATTTTTTTTTCTTTTTCCTTTTTTTTTATGTTGAAGGCTACCTCTATTAGATGCTTTTGTTTGACAAGAAAAGAGTTGCCATTAAAGAGTGGAACATCAAGATACATTGCTCAATCAAGCATGGTAACTGTGCTACAAACATGTCATTACAGCTCAAAGAAGAAAAAACCCAGCTTTAAGTTCATGAAAGGCAGGTACATTGTTGGTTCCTGGGCTGTTCTTGACAACGTCTCAAATGCACACTGTTCAGGTTCTCTTATGGACCTTGTCAAACTGACAGCAATCTCATATGATGCACTTACAGTTATTTTTAACTGATGTTAAAAAAAATTGAAAAAAAATGGCTGAAATAGGCAATTATTTAGAAATTATCACAAGAGACATTTCTGACATGTTTAAACATAAGATCATCTTTACTATCATCTGGTCTGAGCTACTTAGACGTTCCCATTGTACTTTGCGTTGGCCAGTCAAAGTAGTGCTGTAAAACATGCAGATAATGGCTTCAGTCAGCCATGCTCATGACCAGGAACTTTTCTAGTGTGTGTGTTTAATTTTGACATGGTTTCAATGTCAGATAATCCTAAATAAATAAAAGGTTGTGCACAAATTTGTGAAGTTTTCTCTTTTATAGATGCATTTGTGCATTAATTCTGCCTCATAAAAGGAGCACTTCAAAGAGAGAATTGTAAGGGGAAATATTATCGAAATATATATCTTTACTGTTAGATATTCCAACAGTATGTGTGGATCATGAACATGCCACCACAGACACATACGGTGGCACATCAAAAGTGGAGCTACCTCCCCAGTCAGCACCACACAACCCCACCCAGCAGCCTCTATCCCCAAACCCTGCATTCTGAAACCATCAGAACAAATAGTAAGCTTAAATTCACAATGGACAGTTAAACAGAGGCTGGTACAGAATGTGTGTCATCTGGCCTGTGTTAGCACTTTGATCTGATTTGATTGCTTGTGATCTTTGCTTGGGGGAGCTCACTGCCATAAAAACATAATAGTGTCATCATGTTTTAAATCTTTCTCATCCGTCCTGCTAATTGTTAAAAGTCACAGGCCCCACTACAGAACAAATGCAGCACAATCAGGCCCACAGGGACTCTATTGTGTACGTGTGTACGTGATCGCAGGTGGGAAGCTGTCAAGGTATTCCAGAGTGAATGTGTATCAGTGGAAATGTTCCCTTCGAGAATAATGGTGACTTTTTGTAATATGAAATGTATGCACAATTATATCTTGACCTTGTCATGTCAGTGGCTCTTGCCCATCATATATCATATCCTTTAGAGTTGTTTTCATGCATGTGTGTATAGGTAAGCAAGTTATTGAAACTGAATCTAATGCTGGTGCTTGGTTACTGCTCAAGAATTTCTCTGTCTAGCCCCTGGTCAACCTTATTTCATTTACAACTCTTGACAGCCTGCTCGAGGCAGACAAGGTCAAACCTCTCCAGTGTGTCTAAACAACAATTCATACTTTAAACGGTCCCCTCTGTGAATCCTGCATTATCCGCCTGGCAGCCATCTTGTGCCCTGAGCTGCCAGTGTCTCTCTGACAGGTTCAATGGCGGCCTGGATGTGGGTCATGCCTGAACACATGGGGCTGTAGCTTGTCAGGAACTTGATGGCTCTACACTGGGGCTGCTTATCTCACAGACAGCCTCACTGACGGCATAGCAGCAGGTGAAAGAGAAGAAGTAAAGGAAAGGAATAAAGGCAGAGGAGAGTCAAGAGGTCTTGGGAGATGGCAATGGTAAAACGAGAGGGAAGAATAAGCAATTGAAGATGAAGGTTGGGGGCTCAAGTTTGAATGAAGATAGTAAAGCCAATGAGACATGAAGAAGAGGGAAAAAAGGGGTGATTGAAGGAAGGGAGAGATTTAAAAGGGATTGGATAAGGTGAAGTGGACAGAAGGAAGGATAGATGAGAGAGGCAATAAAAAAAGGAAAAAGTAGAAGTAAGAAGCACGATGGTGCTGAAGGAATAAGGCCAGTGAAAGAGGCAAAGCACCAATAAATGAGGAGAATGATGCCACTTCTTTGAGCCAAATCAGAAAAGGGCAACATGAAAGGAGTGGAGAAATGCTGATGACTCCGAACAAAAAGGAGAAAAAAATTACCGTGAGATGGAAGATCTTAACGGGAAGCAGGGGCTGAAGGCAGATAAGAAAATTGAGGGGAAACATGCTGATAAACCTCCTTTGGGTCCTCTGATTGAAAAGACATGGCAGAAAGGAAAGATGGGGAGGCAGCTTATAAAGCTAAATCGAGGTAAAAACAGATTAGCCACTTAAGTATTCGGGTATCACAGACATAAGACTGATAAAGAAGAGAGATACATATAGGTCTGAGGCAGAGGCTCATTTCACATTTGTTCTTTTCATTTAAAAAAAGGAATGTGCACTATTATTAGGGCTATATAGCCTGCTTCAAATTTGTCAAATACAGACTGTAGGTAGATAATAATATGTCAAAACTTGATATGAACTGAATGGCACAACCATTAAAGCAAGTACGAAAACTTTCAGGATATTGTGTACAGAACAGCTGTGTGTATCCATACCAGACGAGCAAAACTGCATGGATATCACAGGTGACCTTTTAAAAAGACGCACTGTGTGACTTTAATATCTCTCCTCTTCTTCCCTGCACTCTCCTCTACTTGTCTCTTTCGCCTCTACAATAGAGGCAATTACCTCTCATCTTCTCATCTTATCTGGAACCTCCTCCTACCATTCAGCCTCTTTCTCTGTCTATTTTGTTTTTATTTCTCATCCTTGAGTCAGACTCTGTAAGTGTCAAAATCCTCTTTTGTCTAATAAAATGAAGTCTTTTTGCTTAAAAGCTGACAGGGAGGTTCTGATGGTGATTTGGCAGCGTGTCATTGCAAGTAATGGCGTTTGGAATTCCCAGCTTCATTGGACTACATTATAAAGTGTTTGATCTATACTCCCCCTTCTTAGCACCCCTCTCCTTTTTTTTCCCATCACAGAGATCTTTGACAGGCGTAGAAATGAGATGGAAGACTCTAAGAGACTTTTCAATCTCTTCTAAAAAGAAACTGGAGCATTGGGGCGGGTGGGCTGGTGGGAAAGGACAAAATCTCATATATTCCTTGAGTTTTCATGACAGGATGGTAGTTTCAATATTTCAACTCCTTGAGCGAGGTATTATAGTTCTGGACTGCATAAGGGCTTCCACACAGCTCCCCTTGTGAATTATATCTCTCTCCAAAGCAGTGAATACATTTAGAACAGAAACCTATTCCTGTGGTGAAGTAGGTTTTGAGTGTTTTCTGTGGGATATGCACCATACCAGGATGTCTGATTATTGTGCTTCCTTGCAGTAACAGAGAGAATGATACATGGACATGCCCCATTTCCACCCACCAAAAAGCATAAAATAACGTATGCTTGTCAATTTGTGCCTTAGTGTCTCTCGTCTGTTGTTTAGTATCGGGCAGCATTCACATGGAACAAGTCCTCCAATCAAAATGACCGTGTAGGTTGTGTATTCATATCTTTAAATATTTACCTAACGGTGTTTTGTGAAGTAGCACCCCTACAAGCAGCAACAGAGAAATACGACCTGTGTTTCTCATGTCATTATCAAGTTTGGTCCTCAGCTCCACACTCACCTGTTCATTGTCAGGCTGTCACAGCTGCAGTCACTTACTCCTTAGTTCCCCATGCTCTTTTGTTCGTCTCAGTCTTTGTCAGATCCCCGCTGTTACTCTCACCATCAATCTTTGCCATAGTTCTGTTTTCTTTCTCTGTTTATTTCTCTGTCTAGTTGTTGGATTGTTTAGTCTTTTTTTCCCCCCAGAGTTTAGTTTATGGTTTCCTGGTTAAGCCGTGTTTTTATGTTCTTTTAAATGAAGACTTCCGTCAATCTTCCTTTAGCCTCTGGACTGCTGTTTTGTGCATTTGGGTCCTCTATATCCTTGCACTACTGACACCTTAACAATAAAAGTAAAAAAAAACTCATGAGGAGGAGATGGAAGGGGCGGGGCATTAGATGGTAAGTCAGGTGCAGTGCTTTAAGTTAGTTATGTTCAGTTATTAACACGGCAACTCTTCATTAAATCCCTCCCTCAATGGCTTTAGGCAATAACATTGTTTCATTAGGATTAGAAAATGATCATGTTTACGTTGAAAACATTTTCTTCATCAATGCCATTTTTTGAAACTGACATGAAGTTGCTCTAACAACAACAAGAGCATGTTCTTCAAGCGGAAATAGGTTGTGTGAAGAGCAAGTAAAATACAGTAATTGCACAATTTTTGATGGCTGAGGTTTGGGTCAGCTAGCCAAAGCCTGACTGGAGAAAGTTTAATTTACAGGGATAGATGGAAAGGAAGCAGCTAAGTGATGTGTTAAGCTATCACGTTGTAATGAATGCTTGCCATCTGTCTCTGCACTTCTATTAAAAACTCCTTCACAAAATCCACAATTACTTTACATTCATACACTCTCTCTCTCTCCCGGCACCCCTAATTGCTGCGTAGGCAGCCACCTTTGACATCCTCAATCACAGAACCTTCACACTTGCGCATGCAGACGGGTGTTGCTCACACATGCACCCATAAACATATGCACACGTACAAAATTTTAAGTAATAAAAAGAGAATATGATTATTTTAATGCTTATAGAAAGCCCTTCTCTGTAAGGTTGTGTAAAAGTGTGCAGAGACAATGATGGTGAGAAAGCAATCATCTACAGTGTGTGTACAGTGTGTATACGTGGAGCTGTGAGTGTTGGCTCCAGCTAATGAAGTTAAGAAAAAGATTTGAGGAAGTGTGGGCGGATGTCTTGCTAGCAAACTTAATAAACATCACATGCACTTTTAATTAGCTACATTCTCCTGTGACGACAAGGTACTAACAAGACCAGCGACACTCAATCATGCCTGCGGAAGGGTGTTCGAACGCGTAAATGTGTGTATTTGTTGGTGTGCGTGAACAGGAGGAGGTGTGTGTGTGTTTGTGTGTAGGTGTGTGCGACTGGGCCCCAGCATAGATACACAGTGCCTCCCCCTCTTCATGCTCAGTGCCAGTGTGTCAAGAATTAGTGAAGACTCATAATTGCATGAAAACTAATTTCATCTTTGAAAACCCTATTTAATGGCAGCAATTTTATTGCCTTATCCTCTGTGGCTATAAATTATGTGAATTACCGTTCTTTTTGGCTATAAGAAGATGAAAAAAAAATTAAGCCTCTCAGTGAATAATAGATACAGTTTGAATAATGGCACCTTGTAATACATTATACGCTATCTCCAATACAGAAATAGACTCTGCAACGCAACATTCAACAACAGTTTCAATCTTAAGGGAGGACCTGATTCAGATCTGTGAGACCGATTCAATTTAAATATTTATCATAAATCTTAACCCTGTATAGATAGACTTGGCGCCTCTTTTTTTTTAATAACATTCCATCGAACACAAAAGTTACACATAAGAAAGAAAGAAAAAATACAAGAAGTAATATAAGAAAAGATAAGATTGGTATAAAAAAATCACTACACACTGATCAAATATCACAGGCATTACTTACAAGTGATAATGTCAGAACAATTCTAAATGGATTTCTTTCTTTTCCTTTTAAACTGTTCATTCAATGTTAGAAATATTACCCAGAGGTTATTGTAGAAGAGCCTACAAAAATCTGCAAGTAGCCTGCAGGTATATTGATGATTAATTCTTCAAATCTTCAAATCTATCAGATCTTGCAGTTGAAACTCATTGAAATCGTAGCTGTTATCTTTAAAGTAGAATTGATGCTGTATACCTGATCTACAGATCTTTGCTGTGACTCAGTTTATTCTGTCATTTGTGTGTGAATGTATTATCATCTACGAGTTTTTTCTTGTCTTTGTATCATTGCTGGGTTTTGTTTTTGGGGCATTCTTGTATATAAACCGTTTCCGTGGCACACATTTGACTTTAAATAGTAGGAAAAGCTCAGGGCTGTATTTCACTTTTGCACCGCTGCATGTTTGTACAAAAGCAGAACTTCCTCTAAGCGGAATTCAGCCCTCATTAACGCATTGGTGCTTGTCGGACTATTTCAAGTCAAAACGTCTGCCGTGAAAATGTAACTTTCTTTAGTTTTGCGTTCGGTCTATGTTCACACCTTGTTTCAATTTAAGGGTTCATGAATTTTTAGTCACTTTTGGCCTTACTTTGCCTTTTGCCTGTTTGCTTGACGTACTTGGAGACTGTCTTCCTCTGCATATCATCATGCCCATGTAATCAATAATCAGGTTCAAAGAATAAGGAATTTGCATTATAGTATTTGAAGTGTAACAATGGCATCATTGAGAGTGATGGTGGCGTTGTATAAAGATTGTATTTTTGTACCATGTGATCGTTTTCTAACCCTAACCAGGTAATGTTTTCTTCTAAACCCAAGCAGGAGGTGATAAAAGCATTTTAGTAAAATGTTGTCGTGTCACTGTCTGAACTTAACTCAGAAGTGAAAAAAACAAACAAAAAAACATTGTTTTGTTATATGTTGGTCTTGATCTGGTATCACACAAAGCAGTATGGTTTAAAGTACTGTGTATATACCTCCCCCCCGTTTTGTGGCTTCTTCAACGAGAGACTTGACAATAATGTCTGCTCAGATGTGCAAATGGTTATGTGAGTTGCATTTGGCTGGAGGGAATTATTTAAGAATTATTCTTATTTAAGGGCATGAACAAAGTCCCTATATTGGAGGATGTCTACTTATTAGTTGGGGTCCTGCTCTGGTCCTGCTGTTTCTTTGGGCCTCTGGATTCTTTTTTGGGTTTACCTTTTTTGGATCATCTGCTCCTTCAGTGCCTTTGGTTCTTTGCCAATTTCAGTGTGACATTAAAGTATATATTTTTTTGTCTTTACCTGCTTGCCTCCTGCCCACGAGTCTGCATTTGGGTTCTCAACTACACACAACTACGACAAAACGTTCTCAGGCTAATTATGCGCGTCTGTACTTACCTCGTCATAATTATGTTGTGATAAAGAGATATTTGAATTCCGTCTTTCACCAGCATCCCAGTTCCACTTTTACGGCACACAGTAATCCAAGATAATTCTGTCTCTGTTACAAAATCCAAATCCCAAATTGTTCGCAACATCCTTTCTTTTGTGGAGGGGATAAAATTCTCAAGTCTTTCCTTCTCTGAACTGTTTTGTTCGAGTAACATTTTGTCGGCAAAGATGCTGAGACTCATTTTGATTTGTCTGTGTCTATGTCTTGCCCCCAGCTGACTGACACATAGTAGAGTGTGTGTGTGTGTGTGTGTGTTTTGAGTGAGAAGAAAATCTGAGAGAATCAAAGCCAAAGAAAAACAAAGCAACTTCGGGCAGCCAAGTCATGTTGAATGAATTAAATGAATTTTAGATTATGCATAGTATAAGTTGATATTTCGCATCTAGGCTATGACATCATAATTCCTAAGAAGATTACATTAAGCTCAGTAGAGAGAATAATTATTCCATGACAGATTTTGAATTTAAAAAATTGTCTCAGCCTTTCGATTGTTACCTATTGTGACAAGATGATGTTAGCTATTAGTGTATGAATGAAAACTTAATAGCAATAAGTGGGGCTGTGCAGAAACAGCAGTAACAGTTAAACTGGAGCTCAGTCAGTGCAGCCTCAGCTGCGCTTCTCAGCAACTCTAGCATTTTAGGAAGATAAACACGTAGTGGAGTTAAATCTTTCTTATGTACTTTGAGGCTACCTGTTAACATATTATAATGGAATTTTGCATATGCAAACACCACAGTCATGTGTAAGCAGGTGGATGTTGGACAGTACTGTTAGTGCAAGGGATTAAATGTGACACAAATAGAGACAAGTGCTATTAAACAAGAAATTAACACAACTCCCACTACTTGTTATGAACCGAGTAGCCATTGTGTCTTTAAAGATTGGGTGTTGATATGACTTATGACTTTGAGAGCTGGACTGAATTCACAAGGTTAAGCATTTGATCAAATTGACTAGATTGGAGTAATACCTGAAGGGATAATAAAAATAATTGTCAATTACAAAACCGCTATTTCATAGGGCTATTGCTATAAGCCTCCTGTACCATTCTTTGTTGTGGAAGAAGCCTATGTCTATATAAGCACTATATTATGTAGATGTAGATGGTGTAAAGTATTGTCCATATTTTGAGAAACATGTGCAGCGTTCTTCTTTGAACAATCAGCTCCAACGGCTCCAGAGCAATCCCTAGCACAGAGCCTCCCTTCTTTCTCAGCTGGTTCAGGTTCTTTGAGGTCACTGTGCCAACAGGCCTCTCCACCACAGACTTATTGTCAAAAATGTTTATGCAAATCTTAAAACCTAAGAGTCCTCACGAAGTACACAGCCTCTGTAGACAGCCTCAGTAATGCATTTGCAGTTCAGTCTGTTGTCTTCCACCACTTCCACTTTTTCCACCAGGATAGAAATAGTGTTTGGCTAATTCCGGGTCCTTGTAAAATCCACAATCATCTTCTTCGTCTTGTTTACGTTCAATATGAAGTGACTGTTCCCACAGCATGCTACAAGGTGGCTGACCCCTTCCCCTAACTCAGCATCTTGTCTGTCACTGATGCACCTCATAGCTGAGTCATCTTCGTACTTCTACAGATGAAGGAACTCCAAGTTGTACTAGTCTGAGGTGTACAGAGTGAAGAAAAACAGGGAAAATACTGTCCTAAGTAGTGTTCCTGTGCAGATGATCACCATCTTATGCACACAATCCTTTAGTTTCACAAACAAGTCTGTTCATGAGATAATCAAGAATCCTGGCAGTTGTGGAGGCAACTACCTGTATTTTCTGGAGCTTCTGACTATCAACTGTCCACCTCTGATATCTTGTGCTGTAGAGATAACACCAGGTCTCTTTACAACAGGGCTCAAACAGTGAGCATTAGACTGGTCCAATTCAAGCTGGTCTCATATTGTCATGCATTAATCTTTTTTCTTGTGCAGTGAAAAAACAAACAAACAAAGAATTCAATGTTTGTCTGTACAAGTGAGTCTTATCCACTAAATGACCACTGGTTCATTAATTTGCTGCATGGCAGTAGAGTTATCCAAGTCGTATGCCCCAGAACCCAGATCTCACATTTTTCAGAGCTAGTCTTGGTCCTCTGAAGGGGATTGTGGAGATCTGGGAAATCACCAGCCTATTTGGTTTTAAGCCACAAGACCCATACAGGCTTAGGAGGTCAATAGTGCTTATCTTCTGAAATCTGAATATAGTGTTATTCATTCCGGAGTGAGGAGTTATCGACGTTGATCTAGTACTACATCTCTTACAAATTTAGGTATGTCGACAAGTTGCATTACTGTGAATGATGAAAGGCAAATTATGACAGCAATTTGCAGTTACTATGGCAACGGCACTGATGACTGTCTTAGCGTATTTGAACAACATAAGCTTGTTTATAGAATTGTTGTAACAGATATATTCTCAAGTTACTTTTGATAAGTTATCTGCGATCAAAACCTTAGATCTCACTGCAAAGAAAACATGCGTCCCTGCACCTAACCACACAGCCCAAGTCTTTGAATTTGTCAAGACATCCTCTCACTCTGAAAGACAATTGTCATGGGAAAACTTGATATCAGAGTAAAGTGAGAAAGGAGGAGAAAAAGAAACTGCTGTCTGAAAAATGAGTCCCTGAATTTTTGAAAGAATTGACAGGTCTGTGTGTTCGTGTGTATTCAGAATTCTGTAAATGAAGACGAAGAACTGTGTATTTAATATTGATGTTTAAGCCTGTGTAATAAACCCACTGAAGATCCATCCTTTTCCACCGAGCAGACGGTGATTTCTGACTGTTCAGATTGTAATAGTAAGGCGCTTAGGCAGTGTGTCTGTCTTGCAAATATTCCAGGCTTGACTGGCATTCAATAATGATAATTGATACCGCTACCCATATGTCTTTGAAATATAAACTTACGTTGAAACTATTCTAACTGTTGATAATATCTGAAAATCTTGAAGAGTTAAGCAAATAAGACCGCCACCACTGTGTGTATAGATGAGTCTTTGATGTACTTTTGCATATTTCATATTTGCGAGAGATTTGTGATGAGGAGACTCAGATGGCATTGATACTATCTAAAGGTGCAGGGTGAAAGGCACAAGATAAAAGAGGTAGTATTTGTGGTTGCCACCGTAACTTGAATCTGTTTAATGAAGCCCAACAAATCTAATGTTTATATCAAGCTTGGATTTACAAGAATTATAGTGTAGTGGTAAGATCGCCACCTTTCATGTGGGCGACCTGGGTTCAAATCCCCTGCATGCAAGGTACTACCTCCAATAGGGGTCCTTAGGCAAGTCCCCCTTACCCTATCTGCCTACCTGTAAGTCGCTTTGGATAAAAGCGTCTGCTAAATGCATAAACATAAACATATGGGTAAGTTAAAGTTCTGCACAGTTTTGAAGCCCAAAGTTTACACAACTGCTTCCTGACATTACTTCCTGACAGCTAAAATTAAGTATTTGAAAACAAAGTGTTTGAAATGAGCAGGCCGCTGTGACAGAGAGATGATACCATTACTGTGAGAGCAAGAAAGGAATTTTGAAGCAAACATTTTTGAGTATATTTGATAAATGAGTGCGAAACGGATCATGTGTGAAGTTGCAGTGCAACTTGAACTGTCATGTACATGCCACCATGCTGATGAAATGTGTTACATTTTAATGTGCAGTTGAGAGGCTGTAGTTCCAATTGTAGCATTGTTTGTTGACTATGATTGGCAGTTTGATCAATGAACACACACACACACACACACACTCCCTCATCCACATGTACTAGCTTGTAGGCATTTTTTAACTTGATGTACAGAGACAGTAGTTCCTTCGATTCCAGGCCTGAGGCCCTTTGCTGCATTTCTTCCCCAACTTTCTCTGCTCTTTTTCCTCGCCGCCTACAACGGAAAAAATAAAGAAAAAAGAGGAAAAAGAAGACCGATAGGTACGGGCGTAGCACCAAATTTAGGTCCCTATGTATAAACAAAGATAATACATACTATCTTAATTCTCCCTCTATATTGAGAAAAGCATAATAAATAAGCACAAAAAAGTCTCATGTAATACTTAGACTGCCTTGTTCATCATTCATTATGGATTTCAAGTGGGAATATTCTCCTCCTCTGTTTCATTTGATTAATTTCAAAATGACAGTCGATCATTTGTTATTAACATTACAGTTTTTGGGGTCTGCTGCATTCAGTTTTTCAGATAGCGTGATGACTGGACTAAAATATTAATGTGAAGTTGAACACTTTTTACCATGAGGTCTGTGACATTTTTAATGATTGTCGGCAATAACATTGATGAATCTCTAATATTGATTAATCTGTGTTGTCACTAAGTGAAGCCCGACGTGCTGCCTTCACTCAGACACAACTGCTGCTGATATCCCCTCAAACTGGGAGTGTTAGTTCACACCTCTCAAAGGAATGAGTAAGGACCTGCTTCCCCTCACTTAATTTTCTCTCTGTCTTCTTTCTTTCTTTTTCTGGTATCCAGTTTTTGCTTTCTTAGGGAAAGACATGATTTTCACCTATGGCTGTCTGGCTTTATATGTACATAACAGTTGAACTGACTGGTGGACTAAACCAATTTACACAATTTTTGAGGGGTGATTGGGCCATCAAAGAACATCCATCACTGTTGTTCATTCAAAATTCAGTCTCTCAACCACTTCATTCAGCTAGACTGACTTTCATTTTGACGTAAAATAATTAGAAATTTAAAAATGAAACACAGAAAAACCTTTTCATCCCAGGATTTTCAAGGGCCCCCACCCTGCAGGGGCAGTTCCCCAGTCCAACGCCACTGGATAGGGGTCTCAACAACTAGCAACATTCATGTTTACAGCAAATAAAATCTTCGAATCATAATAGTCAATCCCATCTTGTGATTGAGCAGCACCTCCTGATTGAAACACTCTCTCTAAACATTCATTTGTTCTGCAGAGACCCCTTCTTGAAGAGCCATGATCTCAGCTTTTGACTAGTTTTTGACATAGTAAGTTTGACATACAATGACTTAAATCTATTTACGAGTAAGCCAATCAATTCTAACCATTCCACATAGGAGAAATGTAAAGTTTATGTTTGCCGTTCTTGACCTTGAGGGTGATGGCTCAGTCCGACATTAACAGCAAAATAAAAACTGTCGTAAAGTAGTGCAGTTAGCTGAAGCTGTGTTGTTATATTTGCATATGCATATAGTACTTTATGCACAACTTCTTCTAGTGCCATTCCTGTGATGTATTGCTGTTATTTTCTCATGAGTGATGCAAAGCGTTTAGGATGAAGACTATCCCCGGGAAGCAAAACATATTTAATCACAACTTTAGTTACAGGGAACATAGATCATGCTGAGTATTCCAATCACTATCAGTGACTTTGCAGAACTTGACTGCAGTAATGTAATGATTATCAACTGGCTCCCTGGAGTTCTGTTGGCAGCAGGCAGTTTTTATATGTGTTTCTCATGCCAGGCTGCTGGTCAACAGTAGAGCTGCAGGCATCCTTCCCTAGCATACAAACATGGCCACCACTTCTCAGCTTGTCTCATGTGTTCAGCTGTCTGAAATAAATGCTTATTTCAGTGTCAACACACGGTCAAATTGCCACATCCAAGTCATCTGGACACTTTTTTTTTTATCAGTGAAATGTTTGCTTGAGCAGAAAACAGGCATTTGAGTCCCAGAGGTCCTCAAAACGTAACAAACCAAATGTAAACAAAAAAGTGTGGGAACATTATAAAACCGACCTGAACACAGCTGCTGGTGGCACTGAATGAAAATGTTTATTCAGCAACAAAACCAGTTGTCTGGGGTATATGCATACTCTCGGCTACTTAAACACAAATGTCTGACTTTAGACAAGTTTGATTGAGGGGAAATGAGACACTATTTCTGCTCACGCAGACAAAAGTGCTCCTTTTAACTGCATAGCAAAGACTATATCAGCAATCACCTTGAGATGGAGCCCCCCGGATAAGGCCAGATTAGATGGGGCATGGAGATGTGAGAGAGAGATAAAAGTCTTTAACAAACAGTGAAGGTTGTAATTAGCACAATGAAGATTATTACTGTCTGCCTGAGTCAGCCACTGTGTCTTCAACCTTTTGTGTTGATGGAGATAAAGCATTGTTAGGGATAAAAACTCTTTTTCAGTGGGAGGCAAAAAATACTTTCTGTGTGCATATATATACATATATATATATATATGTACATATATATGCGCCTGCTTGACACAACTATTCACAATACAGTACAGTGATTCGTAATATAATACTTTTCGCCCACCTGCAATATATACACACTTGTCTCTGCTGGAGTTTGCTTGTATTTCTATGCTTTTGAGGACTCTGAGAAAAATAAAAAACATGAATAACAGTGTTAGACCCACATTTTCAAAAGTATGGAAAACTGGTCGTGATAGAAACATAAACAAATGTATCAGGATTTTGTTGGTTTAGGCATCAAGAAAAGGGACCAGTAATTTTTTAATCACTGAATTGAAAAGCTGTATGATTTTGGTTTTTAAATTTGATATGCATTTAAAGGTATATTTTATAACCATGAGCCTGCTGGCTTGTTTAGATGTCATTATGTACGGTGTCAAACAATGTTAGCTGTAGCCCACAGGTCCAAAATAAAAGATGCAGGTTTTACAACAAGCTATAAAAGGAATTGTTTTCAGGAAGCCTCCCAATTGTTCCTGACAATGTCAGGTGATTGACAGTAAGCACAGTGTAGGTGAGAAACATGAATAAAAACTATTCCAATAAAAGAGCAGTAACATGGCAACTACAGCAAAACCAAATTATAACTTTCTGTTTATGATGATGGATTTCCAAGCACATGCAATTTTCAAGTCTATGGAAGTTGTTTTTCAAACATTGTGAAATAAAACGCAATTTCCCTATCGTCCTCTGAAATGAACAAACAAAAGGAAAAGAAAAGCTCTAATATGCTAACTACACACAACAGAAATGGATGGAAAGAAAATGTGCCTCACCGATAAGTGACAGAAGTGCACACAAAACCATCCTTTTGAGCTAAGTTTAAAAGAACATAAATTAGCATATTCAAAAAGGGTCTTCACAAGTAAACTCTGCTATTGCACTTAAAGTTAACCTGCGACTTTTCCAAGAAACAGTACAATGTGCATAATTTATAACAAAGGTGTGAAAAACACAATTTCCTCAAGCTCAGCTGAAGTTGGAGACAAATCACAACCACAGACAGATGTGTGGCCACCTTGCAATGCAGCTGGATTTAACAATCTCAAAATTTCAATCTAAGGGTAATCCATCTTGCAAGCTATCAAGCAACATGCTTATAGCTGATCTACAGTGGGTGTTTAACATTCAGTGTCACACAAGGAACTACTAACAGGCAGAGCTTCTAGGTACATTTTTTTCTTAGTTCTAAGATTTAATGATGTAAATTAATCAACAATGAAATTATTTAAATAAAAAACAGAGTGTTCTCTCACTGACTTAAGCCAATTTAAATAAGCTAAAATATGACTGTACAGTCCCTGGTGAAACGCTGAAGTGACTGGTTAACATTAACTCACTTTGTTCACCGGCCCACCGAACGTTAACCCATTGATTAGACAGCAGTCAGCTGTGGAGGTGGGACACTTGCAGAGGAACTGGAAAACAGACAGCTCAGATAATTGTAATCTGGTGAGTTACAGGGCTGCCAACTTTTACCACATGTCGCGATCAGAGCAGCAGCAGCAGCAAGTTCCATCATGGTTATTACTTCCTGTGTCTGTCTGTCCCTCTGAAACTTTCTTTACAGATTTATGCATTATAATAGTCACTGATGAGGAAAATGTAGACTGAAATGACCAGAATATATGAAGTACAGATTATTGCTGTGTAACACTATATCCCCATTGTACTAGATAGTACAGCATAATTAGGTCATTTTACCCATCCAAATGGTTTCTATTTTTTATTTTAGTCTTAGATTTTGGAGATGATATGATTATGGGTCCATCGAGTGTTCGTTAATGCAGGCAAATATGACCTATAAATAAGTTTGAAGAATATGCAACCTCTAGTGGTCATCTGCATGCAAAATGTAAAATGGTGCCCTTGAAGGTCACAGTTGTGTTGCAAAAATATCGTAATTTGGACCTAAACATGTTTTCTAAACTAGGGAAGTTACTGCCTAAATACAACCAGAAAGTCACAAAGTCTCATCATAAAATGCTGCATTTGCATATAAACAAGGAAACAATCATGATCCCGATCTTCTAACCCTCAGCACGAAGTATTATTATTTAAATCCAACCACGAAGGGACAAAAATGTTTTAGGAAAGTGTTATTTTATTGACTGAAAGTAACTCAAGACTAGGAAAATCCATTGTTATTAGTTTGTCTTGAAATCAGTTTGTGAACATGTGGATGATTGAAAGTCTTTAACGTTGCCGCACCATCTGACCCTCCTCCCCCTATTTTGTAGCTTCAAAAAAGAAACACATGGCATCTGCTCTGATGCGGAAATGCTCATATGAGTCATATTTCCCCTCTGCTGCTTGTAGGACAGGTACTTTAAGAGTACATTATGAGTCATACTTAAAGATATGAACAAATAACTTGCATGGTCATTTCAAATTGGAGGTCTTACTGATCAAACATATCTACACTAGTGAAGGTGAATGTTTCCAAAATAATCCAAGTGGTCATGTTGTAATGTTTTGTAGTGCAGGAAATTGAAACTGGAATTGTCTTCTTTTCCCCCCTCCTATAGCATCCCCATACCCTTAACTGACTTTATTTTCCCAAGTTTTATTGTAGTTTTTAAATGCAACCAGACGTGCACAACCAGATGCAGACAGGCTGAGTGGAGACGGACAAATAATGAATCATGTCTTTACTAAACAAAGCCTAAGTAAGGGCACTGGACTAAAGAAAATTCAGCAAAAAACAAAAGCTAAGCACAAAGAAGAAGCACTACTGGAAAACCATGGGGTTGAGACAACAACAAACTGGAAAAAAATGGGAAAAAAATGGTGAGCTATAGATACTGGGAGGGTTGATGAGTAGAGTAACAGCAGGTGATTGATTAACAGAAAACAGTGTATGGAAATAAGACCAAGATAACTGGGGACATCAAGGTGTAAAGACATGAATAGGGGCACTAAACTAAACCAAGGCCTTCTAAACGGGACACAAACAGAATATAAACTTTTAGGACAAAAACAAGAATACGACAGAATCTAACTCAGAAAACTGAAAACTAAAACAGAGTACACAAAGGAATAAAGCTCAAACAAAATACCAGAAGTCAAACAGGAACTGAACCAGAACACAGAGCAGAGACAACACCAAAGCACAAAGAATAACTAAACCAGCGCATGAAACAAACACCAAATCAGCGATGACAATCAGAGAACTAAAGTTAATATAACATGGGATACCAAGAGACTAAGATGCAAAGAATAAAACTCATAAACTAGAACCCCATTAACAAACTAAAAGCCACCAACCCTAACAATACGTGTGTATATATATATATATTATATATATATATATATATATATACACACACGTATTATTACAGTTAATTCACAGGTTATACATATATATATATATATATATATACCCTGTGAATTTGCTTAAAGTGCATGTGTACCTTGTGTACCTTGCTGTGCATCATCTGAAAGCTATGACAAAAAGGATGTGCAGGTTATAATAAGAGGGTAGGTGTAGCTCTCTGCCACCCTGTCATTACTGTCATTGTGGACTGCATCTGTGTTCCTCTGTGCACAGCTGGCAATCATGGAGAACAAAATCTTACTTCACAACACATCCCACTGCTTGTTTCTACACCAAATGCGTTACGCGGACATGGTTTATAACATACACATATTCATGATGATCTACGTTTCTCTTGGTTTCCCTGTTTCTCTGCACAGATTTCTAACTGCATGCATCAGTAAGTGCTCCGAATCGTTTTTGCTGCCTCATTTTCATCCAAGTGCTTCATCGAAAAAGAAAACTTCACAACACATGCTGTGCTTTAAAAACAACACTAACAAGCAACACTGGCTTTGTAATGGTAGCAACAGTGGTTGGGTGGGGTGGTCAGATTGATCAGAATAAGGTTCTCCTTCATTTTCTTGGTAACCAGAATGACCCACCTATTTTTTAAGAGAAAACAAAGACTTTTAGTTACTTTTACTTGTAATAAAAGTTGAAGAAGAGGTGATGCAACATAGTGGTAAACGCACCCGTCTCAGCTTTAGTAACATGTGCTGCATTCAAATTGAACAGATTCTCATTCCCTTCTCCCAACATGCGTTTCTGTCAGTGTGAATGTCTCTACAGCAATTATACAACAGTAATCCTACTGCAGAGGTAGTTGATGCACCAGTTGCATACTAGTTGTCAACAGTAAACGTTGCGAGGTAAAGTTCCTCGAACTCCCGTGCAAGTGACTCATATTTGAGACCAACTCTCTTTTTGGTCTTTATTTTCGCTTCCTTCACTTTATGGCTGCACTACTTTGCTGCATATTATAAATGGCCTACATGGTGAGGGTTTGGCATCGTGAAATAGTTGACTAAGGTTAGGAAAACATCATGCTTAAGTAATAAAATGCATTTTATCATGGAAAGCTTCTTTGACATGTTTAATTTTTCCTCCATTTGTCATGTCGATATGTCCCAACATTATTACATTAATAGCTCAAGAAACTCTACACACCCAAAAGTGATGCTTTATGGAAATTCTGTGTGCTCTAAATTCATACAGCAGGCTCTTGCCAAGATTCTATATCTGACAAGTTGGAATTGGTTAAAATGAGCCTGATTGAGCAATAATAGGTCATAGCTTCAGAATGTGATGTCTGTCTTTGTGTTGACTTTAAATGAATGTTTAGTTTGAATTTACAAACCTTTGCCCTCTGTTTTGAGCTACATTCTGCACCACATATAGTTTCTGAATGGGGTTCTATTATTTTTTTAACGAATGAGTGAGAAATTGATCGACTTTCTAGACCCATGAGGTAGTTTGCCATTTTAAAATGTTAGTGTTAATTAAATGGATTTATAGATTAGACACTTTCTTCAGGGAGCTTGTGAGAATTAAAGGTAGATGTGACAGTAAATCCAATTCCCTTACAACATAAGATTTATAAGAGCGATTTTGTCCATCACCTCTTTCATCTCGCACTGATCTCTTGCACATAAATCCCTCTGAGGTGGAAGTATATTTTTCCATCATATTTTGCCCTGACTGTGGGCTTATTTAAAAAACTCTCATGTCAGACTCCTCTATCTCAGGATTTGTTTCTTACAACAATTCTGTCTCCTTAACATTTTGTTTGATGTTCAACCAGCAAAGAAAAACAATATTGATCATATTTTCAAAGGGACAAACTGAAACTGATTTTTGATGAGGCCTGTGTGAGCAAATGACCTTATGCTGCTTCTAATTTTCATTCATGCTTCAAATAAGTATAGCTGAATTCATTGCACAGACATTGTCTTTAAAGTAAAATGAACACCAGAGTTTTTCCGATGGAAGTGCAGTTTGGTCCTGACGTTTTCTGCAGTTGCTGTTCACACAAGCATGTCAAAGCTGGATGTTTTATTCTGGAGATGCACTCTCCGGGCTTGAAATGCAATGAAGGGGATGCGAGGGAACAGCTGTCTAGAGCATGCAGGAGGCAGCGCATGAGGGAGAAATGACACCATGGAAATCTGTGTTTTCTATACAACCAACTGAGAGTAGCAAATCAGGCTCCTCATTGTGTTGATCTGAGTACCACATGAATCTGTATGTATTCAAAATGGTGGTGAGTGAGCTGAAAGCAGTATATAGGCTAGAAGAAAGGACTAACTCTCAACAAGCACACATGTACTCACTCGTACAGTGACAGCAGATGATCAAGAATATTTTCTGACATGCTAGTATGTGTCAGTAAACTGTTTCACCTGTGGATGTTCAGGACTTTTAATTTGGGAGCTGGTTTGGAAATCTCCACAAGAAGGCCAGAGGGAGTGTTGTGGACATTTGCGTTCTCTGATGCCACTGCTTCGGAGCAACTCTCGAACATTTCAGGACTTTCAAGTTACATGAAATGGGATTTTTGTCACATGATGCCATGGTTATGAAATAAGGACGGCATAAGAGCAGATTGATAGGCTGGAGAAGCTTTAAACGATCATGAGTTGACTCATAGTCCTAATGGGATGATCTTCAATCACAACTTCATTTGTGATTTGGCCATCTGACAAAAAAATGAAAAATTAATAAAATATATGCATGTAGGCAACTTTATTTGTAATTTGGCTCTGTTAATATACACCATTTTAATGTTTTAGAATTTTTTTTTTAAAAGTTTGAGCTTAAGAGCTTAAGAGCTTGAAGAGTGGTTGCACTGACATGTTTACATGCATTTCAAAAGTCTGGTTTTGGCCTGACTAACACAATCTTTTTGTTTCTATTGTAATTTCAGTATGCTTACTACTGATGCATTCTTTTAGCAGTCAGACTATTGCCAAGCTCCTCTCTCTGGTTAAGACATAAAATCAGATACAGCACATTGGAATTTCTTCTGCACGAGTACTGAAACCAAAAGAAGAGTAAAACTAACATCTATTTTACAGTTTCTAAACTGGTTTCCCTGTGAATTTTTAAACTCAATTCAAAACTATTTTACAAGTTTACAAGGCACTAGCCTCATACCAGAGTACCACTTGGGAATGCATTTGATTTACAGTATGAGCCTGGAATGCCACTCAGACCTTCAAGTTCTCCGCTTTTAGTTGTTCCATTAGACAGAACGAAAATATCTCGAGATGTTGCTTTCATTTATTATGCCTCAAACAGCCTTCCAGAGGATTAGAGAGGAGATTAGGTTTGAAATTATTTATACTCTAAACTAAAAATCCATTTTTTTCCCTTTATTCTTCTCATTGCTTGCATTACATACCAACTCACCATCCATCTGTTGTCTTTTACTTCTGTGAACATTAGTTTACAGCCATTTGTTTCCTCACTTGTGAAACCCCTAAACTTGTGAAAGGTTCTACAGTATGTAAATAAAGTTTGATAGGTTGATGTTCCTTGTCTCTAACTTTAAGCGCCTTTCATATAGTTTTCTTTTTAACATGACTTTTTTTTTCCCATCCCCTCTCCTTTTTAAAGCAACCATGGAGAATTTGGCCATGTTTTTGCTCTTTGGCTCCCCCTACAGTAATGGGATGTAACACCACTGTCATAAAAACAAATCTCCTTGTGAGCCCAGCACATGCACAGCTATTCACATGAATTTGTTGTCATATTGAAGAGACCATAAAGACGTCATCAAAAGTTTCCAGATAATATAGGACAGTTTCAGGCAATGTGTATAAGTTGGTGTACTTCAAAACATTAAGCTTTATGGTTCACAAACTTCTCTAGTGTTGCTTTTAAATCTACCCTGTATTGATATTAATTTAGACTTTTTTTTCTCACCCATTCACCACTGTATCTCAACAGCACAACCTCATTATAACAAATCTTTAATATTTCACACACTTTTTTTCCCTAGTACCTTATCATCTCCACATACTTCCTTTTGCATTGGCTGCCAACTCCCTCTGCGCCTCCTTCGACGCAGACCAGATTTACCGTCTATCCCGGATAAGGTTGTGTTTTTGTCACTGTGACGGCAACGCCTGGTACAGACTAATTACAAAGGAAGCAGTCCTTGTCTACACATTGTGGGTGAAGGTGCCAGAATTCATGGGGTTATGAACAAATTGGTTCCGGTGGGAGAAGGAGGACAGGAAGCAAGCTTTGATGAATGTACCAATGAGATACAGCTTCTCATGAAAAGGATTGGTATTCACTATCTGTGTGAGTCCACATGTTTAGTTGACAGATATATGGTATTGGAGATTCTTGTTTGATGGCACATTATTTAAACAGATGGAGTGATATCTGATGCAGAGTTTCTAAGTATCCTTACTAAGTGAGAGCCACATTTGATACATTCCTCAGAGTTTGTTTTTTTGTAGTTTTTATTCGAGATTATATTTAAAAAGAAAAAAAAATACCAGGAAAACCAGATGCTGATCTCAAATATAGATACAGCATGTTTTATGAGAAATAAATATTTAGTTCCTATATGCAGCTCTTACACTACTCCAGGGGATGACCTTCCATTCCAAGAGGTACATGGAAAATGAAAATAGTCAAAGAGTGGGCGATTATCAGAAAAACACAATATTGCACATTTTGGTGTATGAGATGATTTTAGTACTTCATATTATTACATCATATTATTACCCTAATTTGAACTCTGATGAAGGCCATGGAACCAAGAAATGCTGTCTGGGCAAGTACTGCCGTCAAGCTAACTGTTATTTGTTTCTCCGTATCATCTGAAAAAATGTTACGTTAGTTTTTTTTTTTTTTTCATTTGCACAGTGCAGTGCAGTCTCACCAGGAAAGATATAACGGAAAGGTTTGTTCAAAACACAGTAGTGTCACAATCTAGACTCTAATATGTGACGTGGTAACATATCCCCTCGCTGTTTTATTCTGTCAGGCAGCACTAACAGGACACGATTAAGGAGGAAGCACATTAATAAAAATGTGTAAGCTGTAATAATGTAGATTTTTGTCTTTACCATGCATTTTGTATTAAATGTAACCATGTAATTTTACTGCCTGACACTTAGCTGTAGCAGGCAAGAGCACAGCAGAAGAAAAAAAATCGTAACAATTTCCAATGTGGAGGCAAGTACAAAAGTACAATGTGTATCAAAAACATTGTGAAGGGTGAGGAAGGAACATGACTCATGAGATTCGTATGGAGAAGAAGCTTAACTGAAAGTTAAGCTGTGTTCGTGTAGGAAACAGGGTGAGGAAACTGTAGTAAATGCACAATCTACAACAAAGTTTTTCTGTGGACCAATGTAGGTATTTCCCATTTTGTAATGAGACTAGTATACATGAGGTGTCATCTAAAGAAATGTGGTCTTCTTCTGTCGTGTCACTGCACTGCAACTTTAAACATCTCACGGAATTTTTTTTAAATAAAGCAATTCATGGACGCCTCTTTTGTTTCCCATCAACTGAATGACAATCATGAATCATTTCACTATTACAGGCTTGCACTATAAAGTCATTTTCACACATGGGAAATGTAATACTGCTGGTTTTATCAGTCTGTTAAGATGACAGTATTTTGACATTCACAGGTCACTGTGATGTGACTGATTCTCACAACTTTTTTGACACATACTCATTACAGAGACACAAGCACAAGGTTGGACATTAAATCATGTTAGTGTGATGCACAATGTCTGTTTTCTTACTCTGATATTTCATAATGAATGCAATTACAATTCATATTAGTCTAACAAGTGTGCTGTGGTTGTGTAAAACATAAGAGCGGTGGATGAGAGCAGGTGAAATAGCATTTTCACCTGTTAATG
Source organism: Leuresthes tenuis (assembly GCF_036924035.1). Lineage (NCBI taxonomy): Eukaryota > Metazoa > Chordata > Actinopteri > Atheriniformes > Atherinopsidae > Leuresthes > Leuresthes tenuis. The sequence continues at coordinate 23,699,534 of NW_027325358.1, read as the reverse complement.
GTGCACTTACATCAATGAGTGTGGTTGCTATCAAGTAAAAAAAAAACCTGTTGCAATCTGTCAGATTTCTCTGAAAATCTGATTACATGCCAAATAAAGACCAACCACTACTGTCTGTTAATTTGACAGCAATGCAGTTCAGATGTGTGCAAGTCTGAAAAGTAATACGTAAATGTTACAAGGTCAAACCGAGTAAGACTTCTGTCACAGACATATATTGGAAAAGCACCAGAGTTTGTGTTTGCATTTATATTAATGGAAATGTATGTCTGAAATGGGTTTTAATGACTCTTACTTGGCACTTATAGTTAAAAGCAACGTTGTTAATTCCAGAAAAAGAACATCATCTTTCGTTTCACTGGTCGCCACCATCTCTTTTTTGCCATCTGCTGTGTCAGACAAAGTGGTGAGGCATGAATGGGACCTAAATGTGGTCGACAACATTCTTCACAGTTTTTTTTTCCTATCAAACCCAGCTCAGGTTTGTGTGCGTATCCATTCATTTGACACAGACTTGTGCAATGTTGAAAATGATGGTAAATTATTAGGTCAGGTCGAATAATATTTCCATTGCTATTTTCATCAGATTTGGGTGCCAATATGGGCATGAAGTAGGAATACTCAGTAGGTGTTGGTTTATGTCTGAAATTGGCTTGATTCTGTTTTTTTGGTCAAACTCATGTATAGGACAGCTGTGTCCAAATAAAAAGTTCTTCTTTCAACCCCCAACAAGCTTCTGGTGGTGAAACTCACTTTCCCTTTTTTAAAATTAGAAGGGCTTGAAACTGGATAAATGCACCCACAGGGACATTTACAATGACTGACGATGATTTGATGTGTTTAAGAGACAGAAATGTTTGTACTGTCCAAAGAATTACCAGCTTAATAAGCTTTTAATTGCTATTGCTCCAAACACCCCATAGGCTTTTATCTGATGAAAAGGTTTAAGAGAATTAAGCTTTTTTTTTTCATCTGGTGTCTTTCTCTACAATTCCTGCTTGTACTGTAGCAGTGACCTATTCACAGCAACTTGCTAAGGCTTATGGGTAAGCAAATTCAGCAGATCTTAACACCTTCTCCGCATTGCACCTGATTGAGAGCGTAGAAAAATCTCCAGCACATGCACTTTTCCAGTCCTCATGCATCCCGTCTAATCCGCCCTTCCCCCTCTGCTTTCATCTATTCATCCATCCCCTTAACTTTTTTTTCACTCTGTCTTTTCTCTTCTGTTTCTCTTGTCTTTCTCTCTCAGGAGGCCGCAGCAAGATTCATTTAGAGCAATCAGCGCGAGACATGCATACAGAGCAGAGCTGTCACACACATTCACAGATAAAGACACACACAAACGTACACCGGCACGCAATGTCTCCTCAACCTCATTGAACGTGATGATGAGCTAGCTGAGTGAGAGTTCTGTACATACACACACTCACTCACACAAACACCCACCCACAAAGTGATGGACACTATCTTTAACCTTTGGAAGTGATGATGAAAAGTCAGAGCACAGAGAGTTCTATAACACTCTGTGCTGCTTCTGCAAACTATTTTCATTTTTCTAATTTATTCTCCATTACTTGTGTATAATGTATACACACTTGAAAGGTACTCACCTTTCCTTAAACCTCTATCCTTAGTGGTGGGGCCTGTAAGGCAGTGTAGATTTTGCTGTAGTTTGTTTTACCTATTTTGTCCCTGAGTAGTTAGAGCACATTTGATTAGCTTATCTTGTATATTTGCAATGATAATTAATGGGTCAAAGTAATGCTGTTGGAAGAACTTGAAAAGGCTCAGAGCTTTAAAGGTTAAGGCTTTGATTGCTTTGCAGTCATTTTGAGCCAAGAATATAGATTTTCTTTGGTAGGTGTCTTCATGGTTTATGTGGTAATGAGTTTTATGAGCATCTATTTTAAGACAGAGAATAAATTCCTGATCTCATCGTGGGCCAAGACTTAAAGTCAAGGTCAGTTTGCCTCGGTTTGGCAATGTGTTTTGCAACAATGTGACATACAGCAAATGACATTCAGGTAGTTGGCCGGTTAGGCCTCGTTTTGGTTTAGGCTAAAGTTCTCACAATATTTGAATTACTATTCCTTATCTGAAACAAAGGAATGAAAACCTGCAGCTTTCATATGGATGTTACTTTAACAATTTCCACGTACCTAAACGTATTCACAGACCAGTCAACCCCCTCACCCATATGGAGATAGCAACCCCTTTACAGTAGCAGCTCCCCCAAGCAATACAGTAGTGGGCCCCATGAAACCCCTCGGGAAGGGCTTAAAGAACACAACAAAGAGCACAAGGTGCTCTCTTGGCCTCCAAACTCCCAAGATACCAATCAAATGGGATCTGATGACATCTGTGGGAAACAAGCCCATTACACAAAACCCCCCTTCCCACAACCCACAGGACCCAAAGGATATTTTGCTAATATCCTGGTACTAGACACCCTCAGATGTTCATTATTCATAATATGTCTGGTAAGAGCTCTTTTGGCAGCATGAGGAGGAGCTACCCAATATCAGATGGGTAATGATTATGCCATGGCAATTTTCATCATGATGGGACATAGAATTTTAGATTCTTATTCAAAGATTAATATAACAATTCATAACTACAGAGTACATCCTCACATTGTAAGACATTGGTCCCTGAGGTACCTTGCTGAATTAGTGGTGTTAGCACCTTTTGTTAACGCTGCATTTTGCACATTGACTTTTTTTTTCTTTTTCTTTGTTAATTTACTTTTAAATTAGAAATGTCTAAATGTTTCTAATGGCTTTTGTCACCTCTCTAACACTAGTCAGTCACATGAGACAAGTGAAAAGAAGAAAAGACAATGAGCAAATGAGAAGAAACGGAGCTGTACTCTTTTTGCCCATCCACCCATCCATTTTCTATAGCCGCTTAATCCGTCGGTCAGGTCGCGGGGGGGCTGGAGCCTTTCCCAGCGGTCATTGCGCGAGAGGTGAGGTACACCCTGAACAGGTCGCCAGTCCATCACAGGGCCACATAGAGACAAATTTTAGACAATTTTAGAGACACCAATTAACCTAACATGTGTATTTTTGAAAAGTGGGAGGAAGCCAGAGTACCCTGGAGAGAATGTACTCTTTTTGCCAATTTAGCAAATTTGTCAGTTGATTTTTGTACTTTTTAGACAAATGACGACGTATAGTGACACCTTTTTAGATAAACTTTTCTACTATCTGTAGAAGAGAGTTGCCAGCAGGTATGACCCCACAGGAGCAAGGTCTTGTTTCCCCCCTGCAGTCATATCTCTCTCTCTCTCTCTCTCTCTCTCTCTCAGAGGTGACAGTGACAGAAAGAACAGCACATTTACTGTAACTGACAGAACAGACTCTGACATAAATGTGAACGAGCTGCACATGCACAAACCTCTTTTGGTTTGTTACCCAGACCAAGACAGTCTGATATGTCCTCTCTAACTTCGTCTGAGTCATCAGTAAAGGGTAAAAACAGCTGAAATCACACCACTGCAGACCATACTGTGATTATAAATTCAGAATTTTAGCAGTACAGAGCAGCAATTGGGCCATGGCTTAAAAGTGACTGCTTGGCAGTCTTACTGGTTCACATTTCAATCACAACTTCAAACTTGTTTATTGTCTTGACAGCAGAAACAAGAAAGGAAAAGAAAGAGGGAAATACTACATATGAGAGGACAGAGAGTATGTGAGAAGCTACAGAAGCTAAGGGCTGACACCAGCTGAAACTAAGAAGAATGCAAATAAAATGAGTCAACATTATGAATATACTGATTCTAATAGGCTTTAACTACTTTCCATTAAAAGCAGCTGGCAGCACTAGCACTGTGGTGCATGTGCCAACTCACTAAAGAGGGGGCGAGAAAAAACCCAGCTGGTATCTGTATCAATAGTGTGTAAGATGAGTTGTGAAATGCTTGCAATAACCAGTATGGGTATGTGTCACATGAAAATACCCATCTGCCAATGCTACACTTGTTCAATAACTGTATGTTAGCATAATCAGTAGCACCATGTTAACAGAAAGACATTAACAGTTACCTCAAAGCTTCAATGCACTTCAGCACAGATTATAGCTACCATGGCTGCAGATTTTTAGTCTTCTGTGCTCAGCCCTTTATTTGTGGATTTAATCACCGTTGTTGTGCCTTACTTTTCAGCATGGAACATTCAGAGAGGGATTGTGTTCATGCACTTTTGGGCCAGAGGAAAAGGTTTTTTCACAGGAAGAGCTGGGTACTGAACCGGGACTTCCAGAATAAACTACACAAGTGCTGATGTCCAAGCCAATTGTATAGCGGGTTTGCTAAAATGGGCTAAGATGAAAAAAAACTACAGGGTGGAAAACTTTTCGAACACATATGATATGGCCAGAAGAGCTTTCTACAAACAATCCTTGGCCCTTGGCTACACCTCTGCTCCTCCAGGAAGCAACACCCCACCAAGGTAACTCAAACAAAGAAACAGAAATTGACAACAGAACAAAGGTAGTCATAACAGTTCCAGTGTTGCTGTGTGTGCACTCCATAAATCAATATTGTAAGGTTAACGAAATCAATGTGGAATATGTGTGGCTGCAACTTAATATCAACTAAATATCTTACGAAAGAAAGTTAATGATATAAAAATGTTAGGGTATCACTTTACCCATGTGTGGCTGGAGCCATCATAAACTATTAAGTTTTTATGTCCATTTCAGCCACAGAAATCCATTAATTCGCTCCATAAGTCAGACTTTTACAGAACATTCATAAAATAGTAGATGTTTAGCTAATCATCTTTATGATTGGTTAGTCATATTTGCACTTTGCTGTGAATCTCCTTGGAGGTGTTACAATGACCAATATGAGGGACCTACAGCATTCTGTCACATTTGATCATCAATGACTGTATTTATGACTCATGAACATAAGTTATCAAGATTCGTGTGGCAGAGAAGAACATAAACACACACACACACACACACACACACACACACCCAAACAGAGAAGAGTCGTCGACACAGTACTTCATGTCTTATCAGAAATCAATATTTCATTTGCTCTCCTCCTCTTCTTAGATGCTGACTGGCATCCCGTCCTAAGAGGACAGCACAGGGACATACGCACACACTCTTATACACCCTTGTGTACCCAGCACACACACTGAATAGCTCACAGCCATTGCTTGTTTTGACTGACATGTCAGCCGTGCTGTGCTGACACCTTGTTGACACTCTACCCCTTTCAGACGCACGTTTGCTGTTTACCGACTGCTCTGCGCAATACGCCACATTTCAATGTGTATGTGTCTTTCTATGCATGTGTACTCAATGCTTCCGGTCTGCCATCATTACACACTTTACTCGTTTCACTTTTAGATCACTGTTTATACATTTAATCAAAGCCAAACTGTGTGCTTTCCCCTGCCTTTGTATTTGGCGACGCATGTGTGCATGCCTGCTTGTGTGTGCCTCTGTGCTTCTTTTTTTTTCTTTTTGGATGCTTGCTTGTTGTGTTCAGACTAGATCAGCAGAGCTGTGGCATTATTCTAACTAAGTGACCAGGCAGTGTTTAAATGCAAATTTATAGCTCTACAAAGACAGGGAATAGAGGTTTGAGAGAGGTAGACACAGGCATGTTTTATAGAGGGAGGAAAAAGAGAGGACAAGAGAAGGGGATTTGGTAGGAGGAAAGAAGATAGAGGTCAGTACATAAAGTGGTATTGAGCGTTTAAAGCAAATGTGTGTTTGTGTGTAATCACAATCATTTACTAAAACTGTAAAACCAAAGCATCCACTGCTGTAAGTCACCCTCTTTAATGCCTCTGTTCTTGTGGTGAAGTGCTGCAGAGATTGCGCCACATGTGTCTCTCTTCTGACATTGAGCAGTTCACCTAATATTTGTAAAACCTACCGCTTCACAGCGCCAACATTGCGATGCTTTCTGGAGGCAGTCCATTACCAGCAGCCAACTTTTCCATGAAATGTGTATTTGAGTTTTCTTTTTCTTTTTTCACACAGCTGAGTCCTCTTTCATAATAACATGAATAGCTCTGAATCACAAAATGTGCCCAGAAATTAAAGATGGATGCCATCGTATCTAATGAGTTGGCTTTCTTACATTATTCAGCTCTGGAGTAACCAGGTCAGGAGTGGTGTTCACTTTCTGACCTCAATAAGGGCATTTTCTGTTAAAATACATATACAAAAAAAAAATGTAATTACTCCAGAATTTGAATGTGTCTTTGTATTTATTTTTGTATGTTTCATGTGTCATCCAAAGGTCACAGATGATGTGTGAGATTTCTGCTGCTACTGTGACTGTGCCATTACCCTACAGCTATGACAAATGGCAATGTGTTACCCCCCCCTTTAACATAGACACATACACATATTTCCCACCTACACACTCACATACTGATGTTATTGTCATTCATCCCTCGAGCATAGCTGGGACTTCTATCAAGCTTGCTATTGTCAGCTTTCTTTAGGATGGAGAGAGCAGCTCTATTTCTGATGTATGACCCACCAGTACAGGCACTTGACAATAACCATCCATATCAGAATGCCTCTGTAAATGGATTTGCTGTGCATCACATATCGTATTTTATATATATATATATATATATATATATATATATATATATATATATATATGTGTGTGTAATGAAGAGCTATATCACTGTATGAGTGAATCTGAGAGTTGCTGTCAGCTAGCTTGGAAATGAGACACTCATTTCCCAGCCCACACACACAATGGAGTGTGATCTTGTCAGTGCAGGGCAGATTTATGCACATTGCATTTATGTATGTGGAGAGGATATTCTTTTGTATCTATCATCTCCACTCTCTTCATAAATATTAGCTTATTTCTGGTTGAAGTAGAGCTTCTTTGACATTAGTGTGAGTCCTGTTGTGCTCTCAAGCAAAGTTGCTTGGCTTATTTCATGTCCTTGGTTTATTTTTGCTTGGGCTGGAGATGTTGTCACATATTTTCTGTCTGAACTGTCTCTGTATAAGGATCATGACAAGCCTTTGATCATTGTCTTGTGTGTCAGGATACTAAAAAGGGTTATTTTTCAGGATGGTGTGTGTGTGTGTGTGTGTGTGGTTGTGTAACTGTAATGCTTATTTTATAAGTCAGCGGGGTTTCATGCACAGTTGAGTCAAGCTACGGTTACAGCCCATCCTGGTCATGTAATTGTCCCAGTGTACAAGTAAGGGAATGGAATCAAGCCACTGATCAAAGTATGTTTGACACTATGGACTGTTTGGGCACATGCTGTGGACATTTAGTTGCTTCTAACTTTCTAAGTGGGAGTAATTGTACATATAAGTATATCCAAATTTACCGTGTAGATGTTGTCTTAAACTTACTTGAAGATTTTATCAGATGACGCTGCTGTTATAAAATCAGGATTTTATGTTTTAAGTCCGTCTGTGCTGACACGTCATCTTAACGAGCTGATTTTCAGTCACAGTTTGTGACTTGTTTAACCACCCAACAAAATAACCATAAAATATGTAAATTAGAACAACTGTCTTTCTTTAAACATGCATTTTTTTCTTCGTTCCTTCTTCAGTAATTCTCATTTTATTCTCTTTAGCAATAAAAACTGGCTCTAGAACGACACACTATATTAGATATTCTATTAGTTTTTTTCTGATGGTTGGACTTTGTTAATTTTACATCTTAATTGTTCAGAAAAAGTTTTCTTTATATTTTCTTTCACTTTTTATTCTAATTCAGTTAGTTCACAACTTGTAATAGCTACATTGGACCACAGAGTGAAATGTAGCAGTTTCACAACAGAGACTCACACATGATACAATAAGTGCAATTTCAAGGCTCCAAAATTGTATCCTGGTACATTACACATTAATAAAACATGACATAAGGCATGTTTGCCACTTTCAGAACGTAAAGCAAGAGACAGGGAAGCCCCTAGGCCCCAAAGCTCATTAACATTTAATTGCCCATGACAGCAATAAAAAGTTAAAAATATGACACTTGCAATTGGTTAGGTTTAGCCATTAGAAACAATAGGTTTAGAAATGTAAGAAAATACATAGTTATGTTTGTCGTCAACCCACATTAACCCTGTTCAAAGCAATTGGCAAAAATTAAATGTTTGCATCTTGCAATTTTGGAGCCGTTTTTTATGACGATGTTATGTTTTTGTGCATTATTATGCATTAAATGATAAATGACCCCTATCAATATAGAGCTTCTTTAACTTTGTTGAGCTGGGAATTGAATCACTGACCTTCCTTTTTTTTGTCTTAAACTAAGCCTAATCTGCAGTTTTGTACAAGCAAGTCTTTTATCTTTGATGCCATTCATATAGGTTGATTTAATACAGTGTCCTTCACACTGTCTGAGTTGTCACAAAAACTCAGATTTTCATTGATAACCTCAGTGCCACGTCTATTTTAGAGCTACATTGCACAAATAGCTGTCCATAGAGGCATTTTAGGAGAACAGCCGCCACTGCGACTCTCATCAGTGTTATTGTGACTCATTCTATACATAATGATTACTACAGCAGCTGTGATATTTAGTCGATCGCCTGTATCCTTCGCTGTCTTTGTGAAGACTCACAATCAGATTTATCAGTTTGTTCAGTTCTTCTTTTTTTTGTTATCTTTCTCTTGGAGAGCTATATTACAAACACAACAGAAGAAATGGGTTCAGGGTCGATAATTTTAGGGCGGATTTCTAATTTCTATAATTTTTCTATCTATATTAATGTAGCTCAGCTAACTGGAGTTCATAAAGCAATCTCAGTTTTGTGTCAACTGTGAAGGTTTTTTTCCCTTTTGTTACGTTGACTTTCCACTTTGTATAATGTATTTTCAATACCTACTTTAGTGCAGTAACTAAAAAGTTATACAATTGATTTGATTTTTGAGTGATAACAATGTTGTACTCACTTCTATCGCATTTGTTACTGGTTGTTTAAGTTCAAGATATTAGTTCTATACATCCAACAGTCCTTGTAGTTGGTGCATTATACTGTATTATTTGACGAATGATGCATCATCACTGAAACAGAATTTAGGAATACAAATAACTAAGGTAGAGCTCTTATTTTCCTTTCTTTATTTACTGTGTTTTTTCCCCTCATATTCATGATAAACCATATCAAACAGCCGTCACATTTCATGGCTCAATTTCCACCTTTTTATCTGTGTTCATATGAATAATCTATCATTTCTACATTCCCAATATGTTTTCTATATTCCTCCAAATAGGCTATATACTTCCTCTGTGAGCTTATAATTGTGCACCAGTATTTAAATATTACTGGGACTTTGTAGTCGGCAGTCTTTCATAATATCCCATTTCCTCTGAGAGCGCTGCAGTAGCAAGTAGAGGGTCTATTTTAAGTGCAGTCAGGAGCTATACGGCAATGTGGCTATATTTAATAAAAGTCCTTCGAACTCTGCACCAGTCCCCTGAGCTATCTTGGTTTGACTGGCCATGTCCATTCCCATTTAATGAGAAGTGGCAGACAGAAGATATGTGATTCTTTTATCTTTCTTTTTCTTGGGGACATGTTTTGGGAATGCAGGGATGAAACAGAAAGAGGAGGGAATGGGAAGTTTAGAAACCGAGTTGCAACAAAGTTGGGATGCTGTGTGAAATCCAAATAAACATGGAATACAATGTCTAGTGAATCACATAAACAATGTATTTTATTCATAATAGAACATAGAAAAAAGAAGGGTTAGGGTTAGACCCTCAGGAAGGTGAGATGTTTCATAATTTCATGAAAATTATTACCTCATTTTCAGGTTTTCAGCATATCTCAGACAACTTGGAATCAAAAAGAAACAGCTGCACGAGCATTTAGCATATTTGGCAACAGGTCAGTAGCATGAATAATAGTTATATGAAAATAACTAATAACTAAATGAATAATAGAGTATAAAAATAGCACCTTAGAAAGGCAGAGTCTCCCAGAGCAACAGATGAGCAGAGGTTCAGCTATCAGCAAAGTTTCTAGAAAGGAAATGCTAAACTGCCTACAGCATATGTTATCACAGCATGGCTTTGTAATCTAAGAGTCCAGGAGCTGGACTGACCTGCCTGTAGTCATGACCTTTCACCTATTTAAAACATTTGGTACATCGTGTAACAGAAAATACAAAACTGGAAAATGTTTTGTAAATAAGATATTGGTTTAAGAGATTTGAAAATCACTGCAATCATTTTTCATTTTAGATGTGGGATTATACATACATCATAGTTTGAATCTTTCTCATATTTTTCCCTTTTAATTTGCAGCTGTGTTTTGAGTAATTCAACTGTTCCAATGAATAAGAGCTTTACCCTACGAAGCGCACCTCTCGATAGATGCTCTCGATGCTTATCATACTATCCCTGTTTTACTTCTGCATACTCCCATTTAAGCCCAGCTTGTTCCTTTTCATTATTCCATCCCCAGGCTATACTCATGGTGTACTGGTGTGTATAGGTCAGTTGTACATTAATGGGTAGGACAAAGTATATGATTCAGTTCCTGGCAGTTCCTTCCTATATCAATATATTAATATGGACATACATACACACACACATACAAATGCATACACATATATTAGCTACGATGGATCAGCACAACATGGGTATGCCTCCTACTGAGCAGCATTGCTTTGCCTACCCACAACTGTCTGCAGTCTGGTCCGATGCTGCTCCACAACATGAAATATCCATGAGTGAAGTTGGGCATACAGATGCCACTGTACCTGCTGAGCCCCTTAACAGGGGGAATGCAAGTGTGACTATGGTGGCGTGTATGTGATGGGGATTCTAACAACCTGTACCCTGGCAAGACGAGGTTGCAATCTGTTTGAATTTCTACATCTGTTTGTGTGTGTCTAAGGTTGTGTGTGTTGGTGCATAAGCATTAATGTACTTTATAAGGACTTTACTCCAGGATCAGAGCTACAGTACTACAGTATAGGAAAAACGAATCAACAAAGCAAAGTAAGAAGACAGCAGAACAGGTGGTGAGTACAAGGAGTGCATCTGTCAAACAAAGCTTTTGATGTAAGTGTGGGTGTTTGTGTGGTAGTGAGTGCATAGCATGAAAGTACAGAATCATTATGTTTAATATTAAATGTCAGATGAAGATCATAGACAAGGGAAATTGAGGACAGCAGAAGGATGGATGTGGAAAACAGGGAGGAGCAAGAGGAGAAAGCCAGCAGGGCAGAAAGGTAAACAGGAAGGGTAGAGACTGGCAGGGGGTACCGGTGCAGCGAGGAAGATAGTTTCTTTGCAATTAATGTGGAGAAAATGGGAGAGTGTGGACTCCGGAGGGAGTGCAGGAGGGGAGGTCAGAGGGGAGAGCTGCAGGTAGAGTGTGCATCTGTCACCTTCTGCTCTTACAGGCCAAGAATGCTCAGGAAGAACAAGGAAGGAGGAAGGAGAGGGGCAGAATACGACCAGCCTATCTTTATTTTGGTGCAAGAAATTCCTAAGTACTCCTCATATAGCTAAGGAATGCCAGAAAATTGGTCCTCTGAAATCTTCAGTAATTATGTGGTAGCTTTGAATTTTCTCTTTTAAATATGATTTGATTATAAAGAAAGACAGGGCAGAGGAGGAGGTGAGAGAAAAAGAACCAGAGGAGAGGAGGTGATGCTGAGAGAGGAGAGGAAACTGCGTTGATGGGAATGGGAGCCCCATAGGAACTGTGTTCGTAACTCTACTCAGGTTGACATTGTCCCAGAAACTTATGAATAACATCCCTGTGTGTCAGCTGGTCTCTAAGTGTGTGTGTGTGTATGAGAGAGAGAGAGAGAGAGAGAGAGAGAGATGAAGCAGAAGAGGTAAGGGGCTTAGCTGCTGTCTATCGTGCAAGGCCTCATCTCTGTAAAGTCCACTGGGATTGCCATCGAAACAGAAATGACCCAGAAAGGCAGAGCACACAGCTGTACAGACGTCAGAATATCAAGAAAGCCACTCGGTTCACATCAATCTCTGCAGAGGTAAACTGTTTACATGAGTCATTTAAACATTCAGTAGACTGAAGAGGACAGACGAGCAATAATCTTTTTTTCTCTATTCAAACACTTGCAAATTTCTCAAAGATTGTACAACTCCAGATACCAGCAAATGTTCAGCAGCAGCCAAGCCTTACATTTAGCATCTCTGATGAAAGTTCCTCAGTAAAATGTTTATAAAGAAACAAGTTTACTTGGTTTACAGGATAGTAATAGTGTTAACTACATTATATAATATAAAACTTGGATAAGTTAACCTAAATTAGCTTGTTAACTAACTTTTGGGAGAAGGGCCTCACCTCAAAACGACATCTAATCATCTGGTGAGCCTTCTTATGCCCAATACATCCATTATCATCCAACCTCCCTTTCTCTCATCTATTATCCTTCTTCCCTGTCCCATATCCATCCATACACCAACCCTCCTCCCTCTCCCTCCTCTATCATCCACCCCCTCATGTCAACCATCCAACCCTCTTCCCTCTTTTTCATACATGCACCTTCTTTCCTCTGCAATCTATCCATTCATTAATCAATCCACCAATCCATCCTATCCATTTTCCATATATCCTTCTTCCCTGTCATTCATCTATAGATTATTCCTTCCCCTCTCTCACCCATTTATTCATCCATACAACAAACCTCTCTCTCCCTTCATCCTCGCTCTTTCCCTCATCTCATCCTTAACCTACTCATCCTCATAGCCATCCATCTACTCTTTCTTTTACTCTATTTTTCCAGGGATCATCTGGGGATTTGATCAGCTCAGGTCAATGACCTCCTGAGACAGAATCTCCACTCAGAGAGTCTCAAAAAGAGTTTCCATCTCCTAAAATGAGCCTAAAAAGAGGACCTTCACATTCATCTAGAACTTGGTTCCAATCCTCCCTCATACTACCAAATACTCTGGCAAATCATTAAACCAGCAATCTTACACTGTTGAGATGTGATCCTTGGTAGTGAACTCGCTTTTATTCTATGTAAGAAAAGAAAAAAACTCCAGCATTTAAGACAATGTGAGTCTTTCATATTCAATATGGATGGCACAGTTCTGACTTAAGGAGTGTATTTCAGTGACAAATTGAAGTGGACAAACGATACTTTTTACTTGATTACTTTTGCAGACCACTTTTTATCCAGAACAGTCAGTTTTAAGATAGAAATATAGTGTTATTGTCAGGGCCTCAGGACACAGATACAGATTCTATTCAGTTCAAGAATGTTTATTAATAAACAACAGGTTGAGGATCTCCACACAGAGCAAACAAAGAGGCTGAAACTCCTAACGCACTCTCCTCAATACCTATAGTGGAGTGCAGTTTTGAAAGTTATCCAAATCAAAACCTCTCCACTCTAGGAGGGAAAACAAAACAGGCTATAAACAATTACAAAATAAACTCACGCTCTCCTGAGGTCAAGAGACAAAAGACACTCTTAAAAACAGAGGCACTATGTAGCTTACCATTAACTATGAGCACTCCTTTAACGGAGGCGTGACGAGATCTTCAAAAACACAAAATCATTCCACTAGAGGAGGAACTATAAAACTTTAACAAATATCGAACGCAAAGCTCCTCTAACGGAGGTCTATGAAATGGTTACAAAACAAAATCACTCCAAAAGGGAGAAACAAAACAGGCTATGGAACTTACCATGGTTTTAAACTAAAGTATTAAATTACCAAAACAAAGGATACGCTCTGCAGGAGGATTAATGTACTGCAGGCTCAAAGATTCTATGGCTGTGGCTCTCTGTGGATGAAGACGCTAGAGTGAGGCTCATGACCAAAACACAACACACTGGCAGAAGACAAGGGAGACGCAGACTATTTGAGCACATGAGGAGCCATGGGGAACAGGTGGAAACACTTTGGGAATCAGGGAAGACAATAGGACACTTGACACAGGAGGAAGGGCAAGGTACCTGAAACAAGAGGGAAGTTAAAACAGGAAATGATGAGACAAGACATGAATCAAAGCATAAATCGTGACTGTTATTGAATTGATCGGCTGTCCCCCTGAAGGATGTTAAAGGAGAACTCCAGTATTTTTAAACCTAAACAGTTTGGCGAAAGTCGGCGTCCTTCAGAAGCTATTTAGAAAACTCGCAATCCATATAATGGAGTGAACAAGGCAAAGACGATGCAGCCTCTAAATAAGGCATTATCTGTCTTTATTTCACCAATACTTTAAGACGAATGAATGGACGAATGTGTACTATAGCTCTGTTAGCTCGTAGGTGCTGTTATGTGGCTACTTGCCGCTATAGGAGAGCTAACGGAGGGATTTCTAAACAGGCACTCTACTGGGACCATTTCATCCACTTTTGCCAAACTGTTCTCGGTGAGTAGATAAACGTATTTCATGCCAGAAATAAGGTCTAAGGTTTAAAAATACCGGAGTTCCCCTTTAACTGTGAGGATTTGCTGTCCAAGTTTCTGAACATCTCAGTCAATCTCAGTCATCCACCACAAACTGTGAGTAGCAGCAGAGGCACATCGTGATCATAGGTGGCGATTCCGGAGACCAGGCAGCCTACACTTGTCATTGATTTGTTAATGACCACTCCGCTATCTATTAATGCATTGTGTTGTGACGTCACATAAACTGCCAAAAAAGGCTGGACGGTAACTCGCTGTTAAACTAGCATAGTGGCTGATTTATCCAATAAAATAGACAAATTTGTCACAAAAATACCAAAAATATCCACCGAACTGACACCGTCTTCCAGTGAGAACTCCACCGTGTCAACGACTGGGGATAGTAGCAGTGCAGATGTTAGGCAGAAAAAAGGTCAGACTTTTCAAGCTGGCTGGAAATGTAAATAGCCATGAATAGACCCTGATACTGCAAAAAACACAAACGGATTTTGTGAGGTTTGCACTGTTGGATTGTAGATTTTGTTTTTCCTTTATCTTCCTCAGAGCCTTTTGCGTTAGGTTACATTGACATTAAATTCTTGTATGCATCACCAGTGTGTAGACTGTGTGTTTGTGAAAGAGAGTGTGTGTCAAAATAGCGAGAGTCATGCAAGCAAGTTGAGCACCCACCTGATGAAAATATAAATCGGCACCACTGAAACCTTCCTTGTACCTTACTGCTATTAATCTCTATAAGTTATGTCCCTCTCTCAATTAAAGTTGGTTAACCAGTATTACTTTTATAGCTTAGACTGGTAATACTATATTTATGAAAGGTGTAATGCTTTATTTATGCCAACCAATGATCACTTTGATCAAGATGCTTCTTGAATTACTTTTAATTTAAACTATGCAATGTAAAATCACTGCTTGTTGTATTGTTTGCAGGTATTTAGTAAAACTAAATAGATCTAGAAAAAGCTGCTCCTGTAGAAGCAGGATAAGCTGAATGAAGGCACCTGAAGATGCTGAAAAAGCTAGAAAAAAAAAGTGAGATTTTAGTAGAAAACCAGTTTCTGATGTGTTAGCAGAAGTATTTGCAATGGAAGAATTGGAAACTGAATAAAAGCACGGCAAAGAGTTCAAAGACCTGAAAAGTTGATTGAAATAACTTTTAATTCTGAAAATAATTGCAGAAGTCTCAGCAGAAAAAGTTGAAGGGTTGAAAACAATAGAGGGATTTCAAGCAAAATGAAAATAAGTGAAGTTCTGAAAAAAAGGGTGAAATGCTTCCAGCTTAATTGGAAAATCAAATTTAATTGTAAAAGTGCAAAAGTGACAGCTGAAGGCTATTTCAACACAGAGATGAACAGTTCTCATGAAAAAGGTCAAAGGTTAAATGAATCACCAGAGAAACAGAGAGGAAAGAAATAAATGGCTTAATTCAAAGCTGCTGATTTCAACAATGACCTGGAATGAAATGGACTTGCGTCTTACTTCAAGGTTGAGAAAGAAATTATTTTGACACTGGTTAAGTCCAACATGAAGTAGCGCAAAGTAAAGCAAAACACACACACAGTGAGGCTGTAAATATCTGAGCCTCTCAGTGAGCTGTCTGTTATAGAGTCTCATGTCAAAAGAAACCCAAAAGATGGGTGTCAACACTGTGTCCCTCAGTGTGACATGGCTTAAGTGGTAGGAAACCATTCAAAGCAGTGTCAATCATTGTGTAAATTGTCAAAATTGGCTGCTTTGTAATATGTAACAGAGGAGTGGAAGAGAGATGTCCTCACAGTTATGGAAATTATTGTTTTGTGTGCTCATTAAACTGCAACTGGGTATACAGACACAGGTATGAGCAGGAGGGAGGAGCTCATAGCGCAAATTTTATAAGTCTCAGTATTTTGGCTGTCACATAGGCAGAAAGAGGAAACATTTATTTACGTTTTGATGTATAATTTGTATATGAAACTTCAATGATGTGAAGATAAGAGGAAGCTGTATAAAGATTTTTTGAATATCAGAAACTGCTGAAAGGTTATCATTACCCTTTGATCTGTCCACTGTACCTGATCCCCATTGACCTGTATTACAAAAATAATGGAAGCAGCCAAAATATTTTGAAGTTTTTTAGAATTCAAAATTGGCTGAATATTTTAAAAAGTTGACTCAATCGGTAATAGCTGAATGACCCGTTTAACGTTTGAATGGTGTCTCTAGCTGAAAGTATGCAGAAGTAATTAGGTTCCAAAAAGCAAATGGTTTTTGAATAATATGAAGCATTTTCCATTCTTTTCAATGATGGGAACATTTGCATAAAAAGATTAATATTTAAAAAAAAAAAAGTTAGAAACATCAAAAGTCATAGGAGAAATGTTACGAAAGAGCTGAACATTTTGATGTATACATTGTTGAAAATGCTGAAAATATGCGGAAGGACTGGTGAAGGAAAACGAACGGAATGATAATAATAAAGAGAAACAGGATCACTATAGAGAGAATACTGAATCAGCATTCTCACAATAAATTGGCTCTGATCAAGTCGATATATTTCTGCCACCTTGAGCATTTGTCTTCTTATTTTCGCTTTTCAAGATGTTTGTTCCTATATAGTTTTTCATTAATAATTCATTCAAACATGACAAAGACAATGGTTCTTGTAAGGTTACTGAAAAAAGCGATTAACAATGCCATCTGAGTGCAAATATGTATTTGTTAGCACAAAGCTCAACCAGTGTCTTTGAGAATCATGTGAACATGATCAGTCACAAACTATTAGGTGTCAGATATAGGCATGTTTAAGTGAGAAACCAAAAGTTAAATGAAGTGAATACAGTGACTGAAGTTCAGCCTCAGTGCTTCAACAGCCTCATCACTGCACTAACTGATGCAGACACATACTGACTGATTCTGAGTATGAAAAAGAAATCATAAAAAACATATGAAATTCAAAACACACATTTGAAATAGTTTATATTACTATTAATACTTCATCCTAATGTTTCAGTTCATTGCCATTCACTATTTTTCTCTCAGAACATTTTTGTTCATTCTTTCATTTCCAAAAGCATTACATTACTGATTTACAAGGGGGAATCCAAATGAAGGAAAAGCAATGTAGTGGTGTCAGTCTCAGTGGAATAGAGTTGAACAAATCAATATGCCAATTGGTTAATTGATGACAGAGCCACAGATTTAAATAACACATTTTTATAGCCCTCTAGTCAAGAGACTTGAACCACACTAAAATTGAAACATGCAGTCATTTTGCTGTGATGTAAGTTTACTAATTCACTGGATCACAGACATATATTTCCTAAAGTACTCTGGCATCCGTACTTCACGCTGTCATGTGTATTGATTTGGGGATGGGATATGTAAGTCAGCACTAATTTCTAACAGCATGAGAGCTCTGTCTTAGCACCACCTGCTCTGCAGTGCAATCTCATCTGCCAAAATACTTACAAGCATGCAATACCCCCTGACACATATCTGGAAAAAAAAGCCTAAAATCAATTTAATGTTTAATTGAAGGTGTGTGTGCATGTGAGCGTGCGTGAAATTCTTCACAATGCAAACCATTGACGGTTTTAGCTAGCCATTAACAGCTGCTGTGTAATAAGGGTCACTGCCACAATTCTAGTAAGGAGCACTTAGAGATGCATTGTGAATGACTAAATGGACTTGGTTGAGTGTGCTTCTGTCTGTATGCACAAATATAGTGTCTGTTGTGTGCACATGGGCATGTGTTTGTACTTGCTTTTGCGGTCTTACTTCATAAGTATAGTAAGCTTGGTTTCTCAAATCTGTGGATTTGAGGGGAGGAAAATGCTGGACTATGCAAGTTTGAAAGGCTATTTGACAATTTGAAATTAGATTAATGCAAGAGATAGGAATAGGCCATAGATATCAAAACTTAGATTTAGTATGGAGATATTCTGTCATACTGGGGATGGCAACATCCACCTGTAAACTAATATAATGTTTATAAAGAGATGCATATATATTGACACAGCAACTCACTGAAATGTGGCTTGTTATAAAGGTAAGACAAATACTGGAGTAGTTAAATGTTGGAGACAAGCTCATTTGCTGGCAGTGGATCTAATGAGCTAATGTTAAAGTTTCCCGACTTCAAAGATCAAGTTTTAACCTTTGTTGATATAAAGACTAAAATATGTGTATTATGTGTTACAAGATATATCATGAGCAAAATCAGTCATCGGTGCTATGACTGGACATTTCTGCTCTGAATTTGCAGAGCGCCACCCGCAGTCTCTGAAGGTTAAGATCAGCAGGGCTTCCAAATTACACGCTGACTGATAACTGATGGCAGGACAGAGCAGCACTACGCAGCACGAGTGAAATTTTCAAAACAGTGAAAAGTGAAAAATATTCTCTGTAAACAACTGCTGGTTATTCTGACACCAGTTTTGGGAGCTGTGTACCCTGGAATTGTGTCTAACTTAATCTGAGCTGTGTCAGTCAGTTGTTGTGGGGCAACATCTCTTCCTTGCCTGCACGCTAAACAGTATGTGTGAGTTTCTATGGTAATGCGATGTTATGTCTCTGCTCAGCTATTACATTTCACTCTTATAAATTCCTGGTCCTTTTTTGCATTTGTAAGACATTGAAGACGATTCGCTGGATATTGACAATTGGCAATCCTTAGATTGAAACTGTTTGAAGAGGTGTAACTTTCAAAATTATATAGTGATTTGATGTAAGGCATCCTTAGGACTGAGCATCCAAGGCTGCAGCGCCAAATGTTTTCTGAACAGCACCAAATCTCACAATCAAAGAAATATTAAAAGTAGATCTGTATCAGTCACGTATTAAGCCCCCAGATATGACGATAAGACATGTTTGCTGAAAAAGTGGGTCACGTTTGATTTCTCTTTATTTCAAACTTGCGGCATCTACTTCACACAACCTGTATTTATATGACATGTGCATATTTTGTGCGCTGCGACAGAGGAAGAAAGACAAAATGTGAGCACCCCGCTGATAATTCTTCACATCCAGTGGTTTTTTTGGCTGTTTATTAGAAGAGGGGTAGAACTTGTCCCTTGCTGCTGCAGCAAAATTACACTGCTTAACCTTAAAACTCAGTTTGTTGAAGAGAAGTAATCTTTGTGAGAAAGCACATCATTTGTGACAACAGGTGTTTTCAGGGCACATTTTTGCAAATGATTATAGCTATCTCAGATAGAATTGACCTTAAAGTGGGAGTTTCTTATGTTTAAACAGATGAATAGAAAAATATCACAATGAGATCAAACAGCTCATAATGAAATAATAAACTTAACATTAAAACGTAGTTCAGTATATGTAGTGTACAAAGTTGAAGAAACAGCTAAAGCTGAGATGTCCGGGCTTGTTTGAGTATATATGTAAAATAAAACCATAATAATGAATAATCAAAAAGGATCTAGCCTGAGACATAATACCAAAAATATATATACTTCAACAAAATAGTTACACCACAGGAATAGCACTAGAATACGTTGGATAGAAAGTGCATAGAATATATGCAAACAAAATGACAAAGTTTGAACTGAAGTGTTTTACTTTTGTCAGTGTATAATGGTTATACCTTTTTGGATTTTGATGGGTTGTGGATGCCTGTACTGACAGACTTGCTTGCTCTTCTATGCAGCTCTTTGTTTTGATCTGATGAACCACTTGCACCGTGCATACCAGCTTACAAAAACTATGAGCTGCATGAGCGGCTAATAAAAGTGCCTAGCACGTCAGATATCATGGCAGAAATTATTGGGTGGGAGTCACATTTCACGAGGTGGAGAATAGAAAGTATAAACTAAGGACTGAAGGACTAAAGTTCTATTGCTATTCTATTGCTGATAAGCAGTGCATTTGCAATATTGTGGAAAGGTTGTTGAAAGCAATAGAAAGTGAATACATTACTATTCTGATACATCCATTTACATGCAGCATTGTATAATTTAGCTCTCTCTTATGGAGAATCAGTCTCTGGTTCAAAGAACTGGTCATAGGATTGCAGAGTAAACAGGGAAGCCCTGTATGTCTGCTGTCGGACTGTAATGTCAGAAGGACCATTTTAGCATATTCATAGATCCTCATCCACTGAATGAAGGAAAAGGTGTAGGTCATACCCACAAGCTATTTTCATCATCAAGTCATGACAGTTTTTTTCTTGACAAAAAGACAAAATTGTCAAATTGTGAGGAACACAGATGAGTTTCTGGAAGATTAATAAGTCCTGGAGTGGGAGATTTTACATTCTGAACAAAAGCC
This sequence comes from Leuresthes tenuis, assembly GCF_036924035.1. Lineage (NCBI taxonomy): Eukaryota > Metazoa > Chordata > Actinopteri > Atheriniformes > Atherinopsidae > Leuresthes > Leuresthes tenuis. Next base: position 23,678,893 of record NW_027325358.1, on the reverse strand, counting down.
TCTATGTCTTGGATTCACAGGCTCCAACCACTGAACAAGGGCCACATCAAAAGTAACAAATGAAAATAATTTATGTATTTCTTATTTTTAACTGCATTTGATACACAGAGCCATACGATAACACTTGTCATGCATCTACCAGCTTTGACACAAATATAGCAAGACAAGGATGGTTGTGTGTGTATGTGGGTGTCAGGGCCACTTGATGAAAGGCCTAGAAGCCAAAATGAAGACTCTGACTCAATTGTGGGTAATGATGAGTGCAAACACATTCATTGCACTCTAATTGATGACATCACCTAGAACCCCAAGACAGCCCAGTCCTCCTGCAGAATGACTAATAGCTATGTTTGTCCACAGCGTTAAAATGCAGTAGTTTTACAATAAATGCTCAAAAATTGCAAGATGGCTAATTTTTATGTTTCCTGCTGTTTTCTTTTTATGGGGCAGCATTCATATGATTTGATGGAGAACCCGACAGTCAATAATAGATTAAAAATGCCACTAAACGGTCTTACAAATGTTTTTGTAAGGGTGGCCAGCATGAATTTAGTGTCAGTGCAACAATGGAAAACTTGCATATGTAATTTTAATGGCCAATGTAGATATGTATGCATAGTAAAAGGGGGGGGGGGGTCACCATGTGTGCACCTCAAATGCAGCACTGGCAGCTGACCAGTAACACGGGTGACCTACATTAATCTTAGTTTTGTCTGCATTCTCTGTCTGCTCACTTCTTCTTGACTTTGTAGAGCAGTGGAAGGACTATGCTCAGTGAAACTCTTAATACTACATTCCTAATATTCCCACTGTGTCTTCAACATCGCTCCAAGCTCACATTCTCCATAATGATAAGGGAAAGAAATGGTTTAAACTTCCTAGTCTCTTCTTTTTGTTTTGATCCTTCTCTACATCACATAGATGTTTCCTCCTAAGTTTGGGGGCTTATTCGTAGCATTACTTAGGCTTTGTAAGCTGCTCCCATATTCAAATAATTCCAGAAATACAGCATTCAAACCAACATGCAAATTTGTTTTGAAAAATGGTTTTCACAAAAAAAAGAAAGAAAAGAAAGTTTTGTTATTAATGTTATTCATGTTTTTAATTGGACAAATGATATGAGTGTCTGGACAGAGGTCAGGATTTTAAACTGTTGTGTGTACCTTAATATGCCATGCAACACTGATTTGAAGACAGCAAACTCTTATTGTGTTTCCTTTGAGATTATCTTTAGGACTCTAAACGAACCGAAAGGAGTAATTGAGGGGAGACTGTTCTTCCAGTTGGAATACACTTGGAACACTAAAGCAAGTGGCTTGACACAGTTTACTCTATGTTAGGATTCAAGTGAAAAAACCTGGTAGTCTCTATGGAAACCAGAATGGGATCATAGATGTGTCAAGGATATGTTTTAGAAAGATGAATAATTGGATTTTAATTTGGAGGTTTCCCTCTATCAAACCATTTTTAATATGAATACACTTTCCTGACCTCACATTTTAAAAAATGACACGTTTTATTAAGTGTCCAGAGTCATCCACCACTGTTCTTCTGTTGATTAATTCTGTGAGGGAAAGGGAAGTTTCTACATTCATAATTGGGGGGAAACTTGTCTTTCAATAATTTGATACATTTTGTTAAATAGATGATTAGGAACTGTAATTACAACAAACTCTAATATCATTGAGCCATTACTAAAATTGAGCCTTGTAAATATGCCATCTGTTTACACTTTTCTAACCAACTTACCCACAATCCTCTGCAGTGATTTCCTTGGGGTCCCCTGTGGTCCAGATCATTACGACTCTGGAGTCTGCGCTGGAAACAAATGGCGCTTCTTTGGAGCAGAACTGTCACTAAAGAATGCACCAAACATTCCTTTGTATTGGTGTAAACTTCAGTTTTCGCTGTGCCAACACACAGGAGACACACTTAAGTTTCTATTGAATTATTTAAATGCAATCTGTCTCTACACTGAAAGCCTTTCAAAAGAGTTTTTAAACATATGGCTTTCTAAAACCCTTTAATTATGCAAAAACAAAGCATTAACAAATAAGTTGCTCTAATCAGGGAGGCACAACATATATGTTATACAGTGCAGTTAGTGTTGCTTCTGTAGATATGTTATATATATATCTACAAGAGCTTTGCCATTGTTCCCTGCTGTCTACCACTATACATCACTGCTGCTAGCAATTTTTCTTTCGCCTAATGTTCAGCATAGATTAAAAACTGAAGTTGTTTTCATGGCATACCTGTGCCAGTGATGTTTAAGATAAGTTGTTTTTGCTAATCTATTTCATCAATTTTATTGCCTATCAAAGTTTTTTGAGTTATACCGTACAATGAAGCTGATGTAAACATTGTCACGGTGAGAAAACTCCTACAGTGCGGCCAAAGTAAAGTGTAGCCAACTACCTACTGCCTGCAGTGATCACCTCACTCCTGCTGTTTTCTGTCCTTGTCTGCAGCAACATCAATAAATGTGTTAGTGTTTGTGTGCGTGTAGTAGCTACAGTTTGTGAATTACAAGCACCTTTTACCTTGTCACAGTAGATGAGGCAGAGATTAAAGGAAAAGCAGAGAAATAGGGAATACATAAAACAGCACAGAATGGGTAAAGTATTCAAAAAGTCAATGCGGAAATGAGATAAAATCTGAGAATCATCCTGTAAGTATTTTTGTTGTGTTTCTATGTGGAAATATTAGAAAAACACAGTGAAAAAACTGGACACCCCCACTATTTAAACGTAACATAAACGTTTGGGACTGAAACTATAATGAGTGTCTTTTGAATATTCAGGCACATCCATCAATGCTCAGTCTTCTGTATTATTACATAAAGAAATAATGCCATTGTCATCGGGCTAAACAATTAAATGCAACACTGTATTGCTTAAACGGTTGCTAATTGATAGTTATTAAGTATTATACAATTTTTACACTTTCTAATTAATGCTGCACATCAATTTTCTCTCACTATGGGAGTCATATATTCACAAGGGTATTTGTCTGATTTGATCCTGTCTTTTTCTTTTTTCACAATTGGAATAAAGACAACAAGCCATAGATCATGACGTAGAAGGAGCAGATCAGATCTTAAGTTCTCAAAGTGTCAAGTTATATAAAACTGATTTGATTGATTTTTTAAAAATATTTTCAACTAACGAAAAGCATGTGCAAAAATAAGGTTGTATAAAAAGTGACAAAGATTAAGATTTCTCTCATAGGTGAAACTTGTCTAAACGATAAAACTACCACATAACAGTAAAGACCACCTTACACTGAATTCAATTCTATGGAATAAAACACATCTAACTGCATTAAATAGGTATATATTTGGAAAGATTTGCCTGACAAAGTACATCAATCGTAATCATACAAACTGTTCATTTTCATAAATTTAAAGGGATGCATCTTGCAAAAATTCCAACCAACTACCCTTCTCACTTTTGATGATTATCAACATCATTCATGGAAGCCAAAGTCTACGTCTAAGTCAAAGTTTCATATTGAAATTGAAGTTGATCTTGATTATTTGTCCTTTTACACATATCTACAATATTCAAATGTCACATGCCTGTGATGTTTGCGATGTGATGCGATTTGAGTCCTTCCAAAAATCATTGCTGACATCAGGACACGACAGACTGTAGAATCTATCTAAAATTCCCAGAGCTACTCTGCTCCTTGGCCCGCAGCTGTTATGTAACCTCGTTTTGCACTTTGTGTTTTTTTGCACTTCAGTATATTCTGAAATTCAGCCTAAGTGAGTGCAACAAAAAAGTGTGGTCAAAAATGCTTCTTGGTAAAGTGTGTGGGCAAGGAAGGTAGAGGCAGAAGACAAATAGACAAATGAAGACGGGCAGGATATGGTGGTGATTGATGAGACTACAGGGGAGAGCTGGACTTCTGACGGGGTGTGATTCCACTGATTTATATTTAAGGGAGCACTGTATCGCTCACAGATGGGTGAGAAAACAGGAGAAGGAAGAATGAGGTGAACGTGAGGACATATGAGCACCATGGCTGACCTATCTGTCAATCAGCCCTGTTGTTCTTCAGTGAGCTGGCTTGCATGTCTGCATCTTTGCCCTGTGTTTCTGAGTGTTTTCTTTGAATCTTTTGTACTTCTGACTTCTGTTGGATGTCTGTTAGCACACATTCTGAGTCCCAACTTGTCTCATACTGAGATCATGGTAGAGCGTTAAAATACACACTCTAATTCTTTGGAAAAGCTTTGCGGATATTTTCGATGTTAAAAACCACATATTGTGTTAATTTTCCATTTCCATTAGAATAGGATCTGAGGACAAAAATAAATAGATTCAATTTACATGACTCACATGTTTTACTGTGAGACTGTGTTGGACAAGTTGGGATTGAGAAGGTGTTAGCCTGTTTCATATTTTCTGGGGTGTGCTTTGTGCTTGTGATTGTGTGGATTGTATGTCACAAGTCTCAGTGTGTGTGATGTGGCTCTAAATCAAACTGAATTTGAATAAATGACTTTGAATAAACTCTTTTAAGCTTTGTTTTGTTTGGTTGTGTGTGTGTATGTGTGTGGTCTTCTTTTGGTATGTGTGAAATCACGCAGGTCTTTGTCTGTAAAAAACAAACAAGATTAAAAGAAAAAAAGAGAGAGCTGACTCCAGCTTGGAACTTTTCAAAGAAACTGTTGTACAGTAACAGTGCCTACACACACACACACACACACACACCCACACACACACTCGGAATTTCCCCAATGGCCAAAATGGCACATGCATTAAAGCCTTTGAGCAATTAAAGCACTTAAGCAATATCTTTGCATCCAGTCACACGACTTAAGATTATGGCTGTGACCAATGAGGATAAAATGCTTTAACTCTGTGTATCTGTCACATATTCAAACACTCATGTTTGGTTAACCGGGCATGAAAATCGCAAATCTCCATAGCCAATCGTTAAGCTTTCAGGTAAATACAATTCAAGTCATTTACCCAGAGATGAACTGACTCACCGATTATATAACATTTAAATCCGTAATTCACTCATATTCAGAGCTGGTGAAATAACAGTAGGGATTCAATACTGCACACAACAGGGTGAACCTTAACACACAATAAAGACATGAAAAAAAGATTCCTTTCAACAAGGCAAAAAACGTAGATAGTGCATAGCAACTGACTTTGACAATGATTATTATTTGCTAAGAAAAGCTCCTAGTTACCTATTTGTTTAACATCGCATCATGTGGCTTTTAGTAACTATTGTATGGCATCAAACAATGTGTAGGGTTGCATTTCACTGCTGACTTACACCATAAAGTTTGTGCTTGTGTTTCCAATCAAATGGGCTGACATGCATCCATACACACGCTCAAACAGACCAGAGAGCAGCGCAGCATGCACTCACACCAGTAAACACACATCCAGGGCAGACATCAAACAAAACCATACACACAAAGGCAAAAAAAAAGAAACCCGCGTTGCCGGTCTGTGATCACAACCAGGGTAATAGCAAAGCCTCAGAGGGGAGTAGCCCCAGGCTTCCCTTAACATGTATGATGAGATCAGACAGAATTTATGCATGCTGTAAAGAAAACAACAACAATAACATGTCTGAAAGAAAGTGCTAATGCACAACATGCATGTGCGAGTGCACAGTGAGCCCCCACACATGTGTTTGTAAGTGTGTTCATGGATTGTTTTTCTATGGCTGGCCATGTGTCTTTAAGTGAGTGCTTTTCTGATTGTATGGCCAATGCAAGTCAATTAATAATGTAGCACTTGCAGAGGTAAGGCAGGCCTGCGTGTCTGGAGTAGGCGTGAAGGGGGGAGGAAGAGGAAGAGGAGACAGTGGGAGACAAAGAGAATGAGGAGATGGGTGTGCACAGGGACAAACAAGAGCAGGAAGTCTAGAGGGGAGTAAAGAAACAGAAGAACTATTTTTCAGATTTTTCCCAGGAATCTCATCATTAGATCATGTCTTTAATTCATGTGTTCCTAAATATTCCAACTCTGTCTTATGTCTTATTCAACAGTATTTGAGTATGAAGCACGCCAGTGTCAAACATGAGGGTTCCTCGATAGAGTATATGGTCGTAGTGGATTTCAGCACTCACTTTGACCCGGACCTCCCCTAACTCTGTGTCAATATTCCTTCAGATATCAACTCTTGCAACATATTTCTCCATTCATTTTTCCATATTTACAGTCAGTTGACACTCTTTATTTGCCTCACATGTGTCGTTTTTGTCTCCTATCAGAATCACAGAGAGAGCTGGTGTTACAGAAATGTTTCTTGGAAATCAGTCAAATAAAGTAGCTAAATCAAGCTCACCAGCTGGTGGTCAGGTCCTTTACATACGAACAAGAATCACTGAATATATTTGTGAAGGGACAAGGACAGCCAGGAAGAAAAGTAAATAAAGAATCTGTGTCCTCAGACTTAGGTGTTTGTAATGGTTGAGAGGATATTATAGGAAAGTCGTCACTGTTCGTAGGCTGAACATTAGAAAAGAAATGTGTTATTGAACTGCAGCAGTGGTTGGGTTGAGGTGGGGATAGAGAAAGGAAGTCATGGGTATAGTTGGGGTGGATGAGATTAAAAAGGACGCGAGGGAGACATGAAGCAAAGGAGGAGTCGGGGAGGGGGTAGCTGTATGGGTTTGCAGGGAGAATGGGCAAAGTGGTCATGGGGGAAATCGTTGAAAAAAACGCATGGAGGTAGAAAAAGTCTTTTGGGAGATAAGAATGGAGCAGCGCAGGGATACATCAACACATGGTTGCATCGCTGGAAACAAAGTGTGAGTCGCGGCCTAATAAGAAGTGTGGTGCCTGTGTGTGTTACAGGAGGAGGTGTGTGTATTGAGGTGTGTGGGGGCAGTGATGAGGATGAATGTGAGCGTGTGCATGCGTGACTTGGGGTGGTGATGCAGAGTGAGAATAATATGGTGTGTTCCTCTCTGCAGACAATGGGGGCCGAGGGTTGGTTGGGATGGTACAGGGGTGGGGTGGGGGAAGAACTGAAATAGGGTGTGGGGGGTTGGGAGGGGTTTTACAAGGTGTGGGAGTGGACAGCTGGATGTCGGGTATAAAAACACAAAGTGCTCTGATTGCGGAGGTGGATGTTAAAGAGGCAGGAGAAATGAGAGGGACAATGACAGGAAATGGGAGGAGGGGTGGATAGAGGTGAGGGCATGTTAGGCAACAAAAGGAGGAGGAGGGGTGTGTGAAACAGACAGAGAGGGAGGGAGAAAAGGGATGAAAAGTGAGTCGCTGCAGTAGAGCTCCTCATCCACAAAGCGACCCCATGCAGCCTCAGTTACTGATCCAGAACCACTGCAGCTGCGACTGCAGAAAGTTCATGTATGAGTCTGCAAGTTTGGGACCAAGTTAAACATCTGTGTTTGTGTGTTTATTGCAGCTTCTCATTGGAACTGAGGCTCTGAAAGCCTAAGCACATGCAAGATTGAGGTCTTAGTCTCTGCAGTATGGTGCAGAGTGGTAGTGCAGTGGTGGGTTAGAGAGGTAAAGCTACACCTGAGAGGGAACAAGGGATGAGGAAACAGAGAGGTTTAAAGAGCAGAATAATGAAAGGAGCAAAGAGAGATGGGTAATAAGTGACAAAAAGGTCAAACAAAGCAGCTAAAAAAAAAGGTTAAACAATAAAGAGATGAGGTCAAAAGAAGGAGGGAAACTGTGAAGTGTGGACATGTAGATGGCAGATGGGAGGGGGCGGAGTGACGGAAGCAAGTAATAATGGAGACAGAGAGTGATATAGAATGAGGGGAGTGCATGGGGTGAGGGAACAGCACAGTTTGGAAATGTAAAGTGAAAGCAATAGATGAAGTGGCTATGAGAGAGGGGAAAGGGATAGAAGAGTTGGATTAATGAAATAAATGCAGAGGAGGGCTCTAGAGAAAAAAAGAGGAGATAGGAGAAGAGAAGAGGCAGGAGAAGAAAGAGGGCAGAGATAGAAAGAGGCGGTTGAGGTGGGGCAGAGGAAGAGATTAATAGTTTTGTAGATCTGCTCCTGTGTTACTACCTCAAGAGTAATGTGTTCTTTCCCCAATCCTTTCTTCCATCCTCCTAGATTCCTTTTTAAAAGGGATTTCTGGAATAGACAGATACTCACACACACTTTTACGTACGTACGTGTATATGTGTGTGAGAGACACATTTACACAGATGTACACACAATGAATTTCTGCTGTGATTCATGTAAGCTGTCTCCATTCCAGTGAGCATTTGCCAGCTCACTAATAGGAGAAATTCTTTAATACTGTGCCGCTATGGATTTCAAAGCCACTTGCTGTAGTTCACATGTCTCTGAACACATTCAAAGACCTGGGCTGTCAATCTGCTGCCATAAATAACCCAAGATACAGGTTGGTGTGTCCAGTGGGAACATTTGTGAAAGTGTGTGCAAATGCCCATGTGCGCAGATGAGTGTGTGTGCATGGCTGTAACTGCATGGTCATGCATGCAAAACACTAAGTAGTCCCAACAGCCAGAGTTTCCAGAGAGGAACTTTGATCTTGGTGCTTATGATTAATTACCTCTGCACCATATCTGTCAGTGCCACTGAGGCTCCTGGGCCACTCAGCTCAATATCCACCATGTACAACATCAGCATGTTCAAAGCCTATACCAGAATCTATTGTCTGGGGTCTGCCTTCTTTTGTGAAAAACAGTGGGTATGAAATGCAGCCATCTATGACTTCATAGTCAAATTCACAATGATAAAGCAAACTTCGCTTATTTACCCAGGCAGGATTTCACATTCAATACCACCCACTATAAAGTGACAAAAAGCCTCCATCAAATTATGTTAATGATGGTGTAAAACATTTATGGCGAATACTTCTTAGTCCTGGAGATTTTGCACTTTTATTCCTCTGACTCCGTCTGAGAAAGTGCCAACCTGCAGGAGCACTGTGTTCCTGCGGCGGAAGTTGAGCACTGTCGTCATTAATATTTAGCTCTGGAATACTAATGATCTCTCTGAATCGTATAATCACGCAATAACCTCCAATTAACCTCTCTAGAACGTTATCAGGCCCCTGCCCCCACTACAAACACACATTCACACATGCCCCACTCCCTCATACCTTTTTTTTTACTATCTGTGTCTCTTTCTCTTCAGAAATATTTCCTTTTTGCTCTCCATCTCTCCTTGGGACTCTCTGCCTTAGCCTCTTTCACCCTTTTTTTTTATCTCTTGTGCTCATTGGCACATTTTGCCTCTCAAAGAATGTATGCAAGGACGGTTTTCCCTCTCATGTTTGTAAGTATATGTGCATGAGCACCTTGGATCTGTTCTGTCCAAACCCAAAAGACAGCTTCTGCCTTTCAGAGTTCATCTGGTCCCCTGAGAGATTCCAGGCCCAGCCTCCATTTGTCCTTGGTACATTTTTAATAAAGCTAATCGTAGACTGCCTCATCACCTGCCTGTCCCTCTTTCTCTTTTCACTCACTTTTCAATCTCTAGAATTTACAGTTAAAAAGCAGAAAGAGGACTCTCACAGGGATGAGTGTGGCTCAATAAAGATATATATTTCTTGAAGTTATGAACTTCATAAGACCTCCACAAGACTGCGTATATAAAAATACATGTATGTGTGTCCTGGCTGAAGTGAAAACATGTGAATTCAACTGCCTATGCTGCATAGGTCACTGTGAATCATCCTTGTGTTTGCTCGAAATGGTAGGGTTATTATCAGTAAAAGGCCAGGGGATAAAGACATTTTTTTCTTAAAAAAGCCAGACCTTCTTTCACATTATTAATATTTCTACTTGACTGGCCTATCTTTTAAAAACAGAACCCTCCACTGCATTTGCTTTCACAGAGTAACTTCATATTAGGTAATCACAGAGGTCACCTTGAGAGTTTTGCTGTAAACCTGTTTTTTGGTGAAAGATAAAATGATCCCTTCAACCTCATGATGGTGTTTACAGCAAAGACTTTCTGAAAGATAGACACAGCCTGTCAAAGCCAGCAAGGGACAACTCTAGTCTTTATGAAAATGACCCCTCTTTTCATTTGAACTGTTAAATCTTGAACTGATAAATCCAAACCACCAAATAGTTATTATGTTCATACCTTTGAATACAGCACATACTGGTTTCCTCTAATCTACAGCTCCTACAGGTGTTAGGGAAGATAACAGGAGCATGTCTACAGCGAATTCAGTTTTATTCTCAAGTGTTTTCTTCGACAAGCTACAACCCTTAGAAAGAGGGATACGTAAATGATGAGTTCTATGATAGCTCCAGATTGGGCTTGATTTTATCTAATGAATTTTTAAAATTGACCTTAAACTGTGCATTTTGAATGGCCTTGTGTACAAATTGTGCATTAAAAATAAACTTGCCTTGCGTGTGCAATTTTTAGTCAGTGTTGTGGTGATAAGACTTCATTCATGTTCTTAACATAAAATATTCAAATATCTACCACTTTCTGAAAGTTTAAATTAAGTGTTGTCATTCTATGTATGTATTATTTCAAGGCCTCTTTTTTGCCTTGCTTTGTTGGGGTAAACATGTATGTTAACCCTTACTATCTTGACAAACCTGTCCTGCTCAAAACTGCAAGATCATAAAATCATGATATTTTCTCTATCCAAACAAATCCTTATGGGTATCTAAACACACACACACACACAAGAAGAAAAAACAAAAAGCAAAACTGTGGTCCCACATGGAACCACCATGCAACCCACCGTAACCCCCTCAACCCTTTCAGACAGGTTGATAAGGCATGTGCTCATGTATCTTGCTGGAGCGTTCATTGCCTTCATCAAATTCTGCCACAGCCAAATATGGCACCAATGTTGCAGGTTCAGAAACACTGATGGATTGATACATTGTTTTGAGAAACTTCAAATTCATTATTTTTGCAAATACTGATTGATTTAGCCAATTGGTAAACCAAACTTAATGATGGTGTTTTGGCTTACATGTTTGAATGAAACTAATTTGAATGAAACATTCAACACATTTTTCATTGTGTTTGATGTTTTAACGAGGGTATTGTATACATTTAATTTGTGTTTTCTTAAACACTGATGCAACATGCAAGCAGCAGATATGGGAGAAAAATATATAGTAATAGTTAATGTGGCTGCACGGTGGTGTGGTGGTTAGCACCGTCACCTCACAGCAAGAGGGTGAGGTGCCTGGGGCCTTTCTGTGTGGAGTTTGCATGTTCTCCCCGTGTATGTGTGGGTTCTCTCCGGGTTCTCCGGCTTCCTCCCACCGTCCAAAAACATGCATGTCAGGTTAATTGGTGACTCCAAATTGTCCGTAGGAGTGAGTGTGAGTGTGCATTGTTGTTTGTCTCGTTTGTCTATATGTGGCCCTGTGATGGACTGGCGACCTGTCCAGGGTGTACCCCGCCTTTCGCCCGATGACTGCTGGGATAGGCTCCAGCCCACCCGCTACCCAACCGACGGATTGACGGTATAGAAAATGGATGGATAATTAATGTGACTTTCCCTGTACACCAAAGGAACTTACTGCTTCTCTTCCAACAGCAAAATCAAATATTAAAAAATGTCTCACTTTGAGCCCTTTCATTCCCCATCCCGCTTTACACTCTTTTGAAACACATATGCCAGTCTTGCTATGTGTGGCTATGCATTTTCTTGTTCTCTTTGGATCTCTCCCATTCGTTTTCTACCTCTCTCTCCTATGGAGCAGTGATTGTGATGAATTGAGTCATCTTAAGTGTTTCCTCTGTGTGTGTATCCCAGGAGGATTTCATTCCATCTCTATTCCCCACCACTATAACCACCACACCCTGATATCCTCATGCTTTACCTTATTGCAGTTGTTCTCTGTATCTCTCGCTCCCTGTTTTATTCCTGACTCCCTCTGACAGTCTCTGCCTTCATTACTTTCCTTCATTCTGAAAGTATTCCTCAAATCATAATCATGCTATCAGACCCCTCTGCCACCTTGCTTTGCAGTGAATATATCATTTAAGAATGGATAGTGACTGGATATCTATAGAAGTCAGCCATGAATTATATTGTTTGTCAAATAAAAAAACAGAAACCTGTGAGGATTCATTTCATGGGTTTACAAAGAAACAGGCCAGAAGTAGCACACATACCTAGCTAATCACATACACTGCTAACATTAAACACCAACAGCAAACGCTGCAAACATTAATTAGGGGTGTTCACTTGTTTAAAAGAAAACAAGTTCCTGATGAGAGAGCAGGAATAGGAACAAAGGCGGGGTTTGTTCAAGACCAAACTTGGGACAACAATTTCTTTCCCTTCTTTTTTTTCACTTGTTTGCTCTTAGCTTTTATTGCCATATCTTAGTTTTAGGCATTAAAACTACTCAGCTGGCTTTTAGTTTAGTATTTAAACCACTTGGTTTACTTTATGTATTAAAACTACTTATTTTGTTTAAGGACATAAAACTACTTGGTTAGCCTGAGGCATTAAAACTATTTGGTGAGGATTAGGCAACAAAACTAAAGGGCAAAATGTTATGTTTAGGTGATGGTAAAAACAAGTTTGATTAGGTAAAAACTGCCTGAATCGGTTTGTTCCGGCCGTAAGACCATTACCTCAGACGGACGGAATTCCAGATGTTGACTGAAAGATAAACAAATGCAGGAAGTGTATTGGATGTGATATAATTGTTGCATTGTGGCCGAAGAGAGTTTTTTTTTGTTTTTAGAAAAAAAACGGGTTTACCAGAAATTGAATGTATAAAATCTTTTTCCAGAAGGGGCTCGTCTTCGACTTTCTTTTCCTGATTAAACTCTACTGCATTGGATTTTTGAGTCTCTACGGTGTCTTTTTTTGGCTGTTATCTGACTTTAAAAAAAACTCTTTAAAGAAACTATTATTTACTATTATTTCTACTAATATGTCTGTAATGAGGCATTTTTGATAAATGTTTGTGTAAAAGTCCAGTATTAAAACTGTCTCTGGCCTGGTTATTTTTCACACATGATCTTCTCTTAAATTTTCAAGTTAACAACGCTAACATGTTAGGTCACCAGCTGGGAAAGAGTCTGGGCATAGAAAAATGATGCTATAAGCATGCATTTCATGTTGAATGATATCTAATGATGGGTTTGCTTATGTATGATGTCAAGTGCCATCAAAGAAATGCTATTATTGCCACTGATGCATGACCATTTAGTAAAATATCATACTTTATAATATGTAGACTCTTTTTTTATTTAGTTAGAGAGTAGAGAGTTCATCTCATTAGTTTGGAAAATTTTGTGCATTAAGATGTTTTCATATATGAAGTGTGAATAACTGAACATTTTTGTGTTGCCCTTTCATGCACAATTTTTTCCTCTTAGTGGAAAATTTGTGAGGAAATGTGAATTATTTTTTTGTAGCAGTTCAAGAAAGATATACAAGGACTTAGTCCTCCTCTAACATTAAATAGGCTAAGTTAGACATCTTATAATAGGGATCTTGCAAGGTCCTCTCTGACTAATTTGAACATTAACATTCTTATATACAACTGCTCCTGGTAATGTCTAGAAAATTTCAGAGCTGTGATGCATGTGTGGATAGTGATATGGGCATTTGTGAGATACGTAAAAGGAAAACCATATATATTTTTGTAAATCATGACAAACATTCCCTCAAAAGAATATCAAAACATTCCTATCGCGCTGTCAGAAAACATAAACTCTCCAGCTGCGTGTTTGAGATGTTTTGGAAAACTAGCAGTTGCCAAGACATCAAAGTTTACACATGTATGTAAAATAAATAAATAAAACACATTCTTTGAGCTCTCAGGAGAGAGAAATAAGTCACACCTCTAGTCCCTAATAGAATATTTGTCGCACTCTCGCCTTGTGGGGTTTCGCTTGATAGAGGAGAGGACCTCCATATAAAATGTATTTGCTGGACAGCTCAGTGTGGTAGTGGCCTTTGATTTGCCAATCAAGATGGTTACTTTTAAAACGACCGCCACTGTGTGGCAAAGACAGCCAGCTTGCAGTCTGTTAGTGTTCAAAGCCAAGGGCTCTATCAGTCTCAATGTGCCACTACACCCACAAGAGATGGCACTTCAAGGAGCTGTCGCTGTTGGCTTATGTGCATCTGAACACAAATAAACTTGATCCCACACACCTATCATTGTGCATTTGAACATGTGGAACACACATCTAGTCATAAACAGTTTGTACTTGCACACAATACATATCACCATACAGCTTCTTGGGCTGGAACACCGTCTGATCTGCTCTTTGCTTTGCCAGCACAGCCATGTGACAAAGCCAGGTGAAGGAAGAGAATAAGCAAAAGAGAAAGTGAACATGAAGTAGTACTTTTGTGTCATCACACCACTGCTGGAGAGAAGTTAGCCAGGGGGGGAAAGAGCAACAAAGCATAAGTGTTAATATGGCAGGTGGTAGATGTGAAAGTTAAAAAGAAAATGAGGAGACGTAGAAAGTGACAAAAAATGTGAGAGCAAAAGGAATAAATAAAATAAAGAGAAATGCATGGATGGGATGGAAAATAGAAAGTCAAAAGTAGTGGAGGAATTTGTGACACTCCTCGAATAAGCAAGTGTTGATGACTGTGAATCTCAGCTAGTTTAAGTGTTCGTAAAGACAGTGTTATCATCAGCACCGCTTTAAAGTAGAGCAGGAACAGAACGTGAAGAAGAAACATGAAAGAAAAGGCGACAGCAGGGGACCACTGTACAGAAAAGGTGCTAAAAGGTGCTAAAACTTAATCCACTTTAATATGTGTGATAATAATTTTCATAATAAACTCAACACTTAACATGTGTCAATATAATACTGCAAGCACCTGTACAATGACCTGTACATGTATATAGATGTGTAGGTAATCAGAATAATGGTGTTATTTCTCAATGTCCTTCCATTTAAAAAAAAAAAACTTGATTTAATGATGCTGTGACACACTGTGAAGCACAATGTAGGAATATGTGTTGTAAAAGATAGAAATAAACTGTAATTTAAATCATTGCCAGATCAACATAAAATATTACGCTTAATAGACAGTTTGTTGTTGAGTTTAGCTGGTCTTGTTTTCTGTTATGTAAAGAAAGAAGTTTTAAGCTTTTCAAGTATCTGGAATTGGTGGAGTACCATTACTTTACTAGTACTGACGTTAACAAGTTAACCAGACTGGTCAGCTAAACAGGATGACAAATTTAATGGAAGCTGGCCGTATTTGAGTCAATGAGCTGAAAATCTTGTCGTGAATGTGTCAGCCTGGACTCACATGAATAAATAAGATGAGAACAAATTCTTAACAACACATATATAGAAGAGGCATGGAATGTGTCAAAATCATCTGCCAATTCCACAGAAGATGACAAGCTCATTCTTCATGAATGTAGGGTATAAAGATGCCGTACTCCTTCTACGTCTGTCAGATCAGCCTTCCTCTTACCAGGGTGACAAGTCTTGTTTGAAGTGGTGGTGAAAACACCACATCTTCTGTTAAAAGGCCAAAGGCTTATTCAGTCAGAGGGGAGTAAAAATGTAGTTTTATTGTTGTTTACAGGAAATCAGGCAGCTCAAACAATTTATCTTTCAAACAATAACCAAGTATCATTGGTGCCTGAATCTAACCAAACATATATTTAGTCTTTTTTCTTTTTCTTTGCTTAAAGCAACACTAGAGAGGTTTGTGAATCTTAAATGATGTACTCCTGAATCACTTTGAAGTACCCTTACCTTTGTAATGCTTTCTCACAAAACAATTTCTCCATAATAAATAAATAAAAAGAAGAGAACAAGACACTATCACCATTACAAATAAAGTTGGGGGGGGGGGGCTGTTGCAGCAGTTTTACCCAAGATAATGTGGGAGAAAGTGAGGAAGACACAGGACAAGAATAAACATCAGATTAGATTTTGCTGCTGGAGACAGATCGTAGAAATAACAGGATGACTGACAGATGCAGAGTTAGCTTTTTTTGTAATATCATATCATATGGTATTGTCATCAGTAAGTAAAAGCATATTAGCTCTCTAGTTATTTCACGTTTGATTTGCTGAGTTCTGTCATGAAGTTGCAAGCATGTGCACTAATCATGAAAAGAATATGAACATCACCAGTTCTCCTTCCACTCTTTGTTGGCTGTAAATCAGAGGAGATTGACAAGCTGTGGTCAATTCCTGTAATAAAACTAATGACACGTGTTCATATACACAAAATATTTTCTTTTGAGCTCAGTACCATGACCAACAGAAAATACAACCAAAAGAACACAACAGCAGTGTGTTCATCCATGTTGTTTATCAGAAGCTGAAGCACAAGTTGTGACCTCATTGTTATCATCTCTGTCTCACAGACAAAGCCTCAGTAAGTCACCTCAGTTCTGTTACAGACTAACATTGAAATAAGTTCTTCAAATGTAAAAATGTTTTCACAAATTTCTCACCAAAGTCTTGGCAGTTTGCAGCCTTTTCAAATTGTTTCAAAATCTCTGCCTATTTGCAGTGCATGCTACTGTAATAGATATGATGAGCTTTACATAGCACATGTATTGATTTCACACATACACCAAATTCTAATCCTTCAAAAATGAAAATCAGATAAAACAAACTGCAATCTACACCATTTGCTTGTTTGTTTTTGCCTTTTTGTGAACATGTTTGTTCATCACATGTAAATGAAAATATTCAGCCTTGTATCTTTTTAGGTAACATCACCCTACTTTGTCTCTTGACATTTGAGGTGGCTTCTTTTGTCAGCCTCTAAAGCATAACAACAAATTCCCGTGTGTAACTGTGCATGTACAGGGTTCAGACTGAGGTTTAATTTTACGACAGTGGCTCTACATCTCACAACTGTAGGATTTCCTTGTGATGCTTTAAACAAACGGAAACAGTAACAATGTTTCCAAGAGTTGAACTAGCTTCTCTTGGTTTAAATATCTGAATGTATTCCACATCACCATCACTCACTATTTCCTCCAAAATGGGACTTTTGGAGTTTTTATCATTTTTTTTTGATTGTTTAAAGGATTCCACGTTTCCACAATGACAAATCTGCCAGTTAACTTTTTATAGGCTTAATTCCTGTGATCTCTCTAAAGCTTTATATTCCAACACCACATACTGTGTTTGTTAGGATGTTGTGTTTAATTAATATTTTAAATAAGTAGCCCAAGTATTTATTGTTATATTGCTTGCTATATGTCAATGGTCTTTTTAACTCTCTTTACTTGCTGGACAAGGCAAATGGTCACCATCTCTGAGTCTGGTTGTGTCGGAGGACTCTTCCTGTATTCTTTCTTCCCACTTCCACCAAGTGTTTTTTAGAGAGAATCATTTATTTAG
Source organism: Leuresthes tenuis (assembly GCF_036924035.1). Classification (NCBI taxonomy): domain Eukaryota; kingdom Metazoa; phylum Chordata; class Actinopteri; order Atheriniformes; family Atherinopsidae; genus Leuresthes; species Leuresthes tenuis. The sequence continues at coordinate 23,661,595 of NW_027325358.1, read as the reverse complement.
TGTCTCTGCCATGTTATAATTGGAAAACCCAACATTAGGATTAAGGTTACTATCAATGTTGATGGTATCCAACAGCCAAGACGTGAGAGCACAATAAGTCAGAAGGCAAAGAACTGAATGAGCAACACACACTGAAACTAAGAAAATCATCAAAAGAAGGTCTGGGAGGCTAAACCAAGCCCAACAGGATTCCCTTTTAAATATGGAAAAAAGACATAAGGCATTTATGTTTTCTGTTCTGGTTTCGATGTCTTCTTTAAGTGCCAGCAATGACGGTACTAGTAAAAGAAGCTGCATTTGCCTTTCTGAAAAAATACTCACATGTTATGCTCCAAGTAGGACAAAGTAAAATAAATAGTTTATCCTCGATACCCTGTTTTGTGTCCTCATCTTCAACAATTATCTTGCAATGATTCTATTAAATGAAGAGTCGGACATGGTTGGACAAACAGGTCTATTGTTTCATTCATATACAGCTGCAATTGCTTTTTAACAAGGCCAATACTCAGTATTCTATTATACTGCAAGTGTCTTGTGAGCTTAGGTGAATGAGTTGTAAAAAGGTATTAAGACATATGCGTTGTTAATGTTGACATCATTTTGATGTAAGGAGGAAATGCTGAAAGACTTTTTCAGAAACTAAATACAAAATGAAAAATCAGAATTCAATGTTTCATGACTTTTTGATTAGGATTGATTAGACAAGAGGACAGCACTGATTTCTACTCCAAATATCGTCTTACCACAGAAAATCTTAAAGAAAAAAACCCCTCTTTAATGCAAATTGTTTGCACTGACTCACCATCATGTCACACCAAATGAGTGGCTTTTCGCAGCTGAGTTAGACTGCCACTGTAAACCAAACTTAGATTCACAGTATCTGTTATAACTTTTTACATACAGAAAGCACTTTTAAAGACAGCAAACAATGCAGATCAGAAAAAGATTGATTTACAAACTGCTGAACGGAAGCACAGTACGGTGACGTGTGCTGAAGAGCATTTGAACTATGATGTGACTGTTTAGTCAATGAACTACGCAGTCAGTGATGACTGAACGAAGCAGTGGTATGAGTCAGCAAAGTCATCTGTGATTCACACCTCTATTCCTTTTTTTTCTTGCCACAAAATAGCATTGCTCTCTCAGGATTAAAATGCCAGTCTGTAGGTTGGTAGGTCAATCATTGCGCCACTTTCACACAAACAGAACCATTTCAAAGAGGGAACAGGCGTTACTTTGTCAGGGAGCTGGATTCTTGTGAGATTGTGTACACAAGGGAGTCTTACCAGGCTTCAAACTGTGTCAGTGAGTGGCGCTCAGATAAGTCAGTGGGCAACTACAGGCAGGTTTGAGGTGTGATGACAGTCAGTTGTGGTGGCTTGAAAAAAGATTAGCACAGATGTTGCTGTTTTAGAAGTAAAGATGATTTGCAACCAATTCCAAATTCCAAAAAGGTTCAGTACAAACAAGTTGCAATGATTTGCTAATAAATTAAATCAAATGAAAATTCAATTAAAAAAATACATCATTGATTCCAAAGGGAAATTCTGTAAAATCTGTGTCTTATTTAGAGTAGAACATAGAAAGCATATCAAATGTTGAAAGTGAGACATTTTCATTTTCATAAGAAAAAAATTAGCACATCTTGGATGTGATGACTTAGGCTGTTGTTATCAAAACACTTAACATTACTTGTTCTTTTACTCCTGGCCTTATTTACCAAGTGACTGGTAGTAGTTTGTTGATCTGGTTGGTAGAATTTAGTTTGTCAGAGGCAGCGACAGACTGCTCACCTAATGCCTTGCTTATTGTTGTTTTGAAAGCTGTGGTCCTCTTTCCAGTTTCCAAGGACAACTTTCCTGATGCATTTTTCTTTTAAATAAATCAACTAAATCAAATCTACTGCATCAGGTTAGTACAGACACTATTAGAAGACGAAGCCAAGTGGTAAATTACTTTCTATCTAACCCACCACAGGAATAGTTTTTTCTTATTTTTTTACTGATTAAAATTTCTCAGTGACTAACGAACAAAAAGGTAAAAAAAACATTTATGGGTTTCTGTTAAAGTCCCATATAATGGTACAGGACATCATTTTTCATGTAGTGCCATCAATTTCAATTTGAACAGCAATTTGTTAGACAAAAAAATATGGATAAGAGGAACAATTTTAGTCAGGACACATTTAGTCAGTCAGTTAGAGTGATGAATTTTTCAGAGTCAGGGTCTCCTGGCTGTCAGAGCACTGCCCTTTAAGGTAGTTTACTGCTAGCTTCATCCTTACTGTATCATTTTTACTACTCAACAGAATACCTTCTCTATAAGCTTGACATGGTAGCCTATCAGCTATAATGGCATCCAACTGTTATTTGTACAGCTGTGTGGGATATTTGCAAGTGTTGCAGTGCAGTGTTGCACCGCAAACTAAATCATGATGCATTACAGTAATTCAGCTGTCACTATGGTTTTTGCAGTTTGGTGGGACGGCACAGCGGGCCATATTGTTCACTTTATCTGGACACATGAAAAAGTAACACTTCATTGCACTCGATGTGAGCATCTATACTGCCAAGCAACAACATTTTGTAAACAGTGATACCATGAATTCACGGTGCATTCCAGTTGTACCCAGGACCCAGTTTGGATTTTTAGAACCTACTTTAACAGTTTAACTGTGTATTGTACAGAGAAAGAAAACAAGAGTGTTATGGGTTTCATAAAACTTAATAAGGACAAAAAGAGTCATCAGGATCTACATCCTAGGGGAGTAATCTTTACGTAAAGACCAGTTTTATTCATGCTTCTCTATGAGTCATCTTCAGTTTTCAAAGAGGACATTAGTGCAGACCAAAGCCTGGAGACACTTTTTAGTGTGCCACAGGTCAATTGTATTGTTTTGTCATTTTTGTAGCAGTATTACAGAAGCAGATAATGGAATGTTTATACAGTGCTAATGTATAGGCAAGACTGGGTGGTTTCAGAAGAAAAGTGTGTCCTACGCCATCATTAAATTCACATAAAAGAGGCTGTCAGAAAACACATTGGAAAGTAAACGATTTAGGTCGAATCTATTCTCACTATAAAGAATATCTTTTAGCAAGATAGAGAAGGAAATGTGAGCCTGGTGTATTTTGATTGGCTGTGAATTTTATTTATTGATCATCAAATCACTCTGACAGTGATCTGAAGAGTATCGTTTGCCACTATTTCTGTCATCATTATTGTAGTGTGGACTCCATCATATACATCAGTCGCAACAACAGTTACAGCAGTTCTTTTCATTGTTATTGTTATAGTTTTTGTTCTTGGCATGAATGGCCCTTAACTAGAGTAACTGAGTACTAAGAGGGTATTTGTTAGGAAAGGAGAAGCGTTTTGCAAGTACTGGATATCCACATTGTAGGTTACAGTGCTGATTAAAGGGATAAATATCACTTTTGGTATCTCTTTTGCAAGTATGGTCTGGGATTTTCTTAAAAGGAAAAGTGCAAACAAAAAGGAATACTATCCCCTCTCTTCTGCTACAAATCTTGTTCAAACTTGCAAAACTAATCAAATCAAATCTTGAAAATGAAAATACTTGTTCTGAAAATGATTTGGCCACATTGTAAAGGACTCCATGTCTCCATGTGCGTTGACATTTAAGTCACACATGACAGAAAGTAAAATCTAGCTGAATCAACAATAAAATGTCACAAGCCATGAATAACCATTTCATCTATGTTTATGTCTGACATTGAAACCAAAATGAAAGTGCTTGTTATGGTTAATGTGGAATAGATGTTGATTCTTCTAACCGCAACTGACGTTGTTATCAATATTAATTCACCTGTCATCTGAAAAGTCTGCATAAACTACATTTCCATTGGTTTGCTATTGAAGTGTGTGAATTATCATCTAAAACACATTTCATATCTACATTCTCAAAAATTCAAAATCCAAACAAGGTTATATTCAATTCACTGCTTTTGGGCAATTTAACTTGATAAAAAGATAGTTACTGAAAGACCTTCCCGACAAGCTCACTTGAATGAACATGACAGACAACACACCTTTAATTTGAACTGGCTCACCTGTGTGGGGCAAGCGTTTGTTTTCTTTGTTGGCCCTTTCACTCCTTTAAAGACTGACATTGAAATGTTTTATTTAATCACTGTACTAAAACAAAGACTATTACCACAAGGTTGTCACATATCACAGGTAACAGATGATATATAACTTGGTTGACAACCTTGATCTCAGTGTCAGAAATATGCCAGAGAGTCAGACAGTAATACTCCTTGCCCTAAACTGAACCCAACATGTAGGGGGAGAGAATGAGGATAATCATTTCAATCTGAGACTTGATGCAGCTATAAAACATTTCCAGCACAAGTTCTCCTAAAGATGTGCGCGCATTGTTCACAGAAACATCAAAAGTAATAAAAGAAAAAGTCATTCAAACTTCCAAACTTACCCTTTGTCTTGCCGACAGCAAGGCAAACTGTGGAGTACTGATCAAACAGTCAACACAGCATTTCAGATGTGTGAGTTTTCTTTCAGGTGAGTTTTATTTTCTCCACTTTCCCTCTTTTTTGCAGTCTCAAAGCTTCTGTAGGATTTTTGTCATTATGCATTATACTCACTGAAGTTAGGAGGATTTGCTCTTCATAATGTATCATGATTCTTTGTTGGCAGCATACAACAGTTAATTTACAATGTAAAAGGCTCCGTCCCTCCCATTAATGGTCTCCCCCAGTTTTCTTCCTGTAAAACAGGTTCATGCACAGCAGTGCACCGCATATTGAAATAGTGTTTATTAAATACTGGCATTTCAGTCCTCAAAATTTAACCATAATACATTTTTGATTAAATTATGTTTTCAACATTTAACCTATTAAGGTATTGATCCACACTGGATTTAAATAAAAAATCAACCATAGTGACAATAAATCAAGATTGAATTAGCAACAAGGAAATTTGGGGAAATGTGGTGTCAGTTATTTTGCTCAAGGAGACTTTGATATGTGAACAGGTGAAGTCAGATATTGAAGCATCAACAACGAAGTTTGTCTGAAAGGCAGAGCTGTCTTTAAGTGGTGATGACTTTGAAACAAAGCCCTGCTTGTCTTTGATTTAGCATTCTGTGATGCTGTTTGCCGAGTTTGGGTTGTATTGTTGCAGTCTCACGTCAAATCATGAGCAAAAAGGGACATTTCTGATCAGCTGCCGGTGGGAGAAAAACTGTAGATGGTGATCTTTGTTTGAGCAAGTAGTTCCTTAGCTGTGTTTCTGTTAAGTCTCTCTATTTGATAAGAAGCTCTGGAAGTTTTGTCATTGGTGCATGTTGACGTGCGTAATAAAGACCGTGAGTTGCAGCGCTCCTTTTTGAGATGTAGTTAATTTCAGATTTCATCAGATTAACTGGCAGCCATGCTATGACCATGCTAGCACGGAAACTTCATGCTTTATCAACCCATTGGATTTTGTTTTCCCTGATAGAAGACTTCAACTTTCTGCAGATAAGCCATCATTTTAGGTGAAAAGAGACCATTGGTTTGTTCTAATCCTACAGTAATTAATATTTTTTTTGTTTTTGTCTTAAATGTTTTTTGTCATACCTTTCAAGATATTTTAGCATATTTAAATTGTACTTTCTAACTTTATAAGGCAGAGATGTAAAAACCTTATTCAAAATTAGCTTTATTTTCTTTTTTCTTTATTCAGGTTTTAATTTCATTAGTTCAAATGTTAATGTAACTTGGTGTTTGTGACTTTGACGGCATCCACACTAAATGTATGTTTTCCTTGTTACTTTGAAGAATAAATCAGGGAACAGCAGATATTGTTTCATTGTAATTGCAGAATAAGGGTAAGAGAATTGAGGGGTAAATACTCTGACCTGTAACCCAAAAGTACTGTAATTACACAGTAACAAGTGGATACTTTAATAAAGCCTACGCCTCTGAAATTACAGTGTAATTATAGGGTGACAATGGTGGATTTTTTTTATAACTTGGAAATTCGTTTAGCGCTCAAGTGCAGTTATGTCTAAGCCACATTCAGTATGCTTGACCTTTTCATATTACTCTATTGTGCTATTTTTATTAATTTTCACATGACAATACAAGCTATCATAACTGTGCTCTTAAGAAATATTGGTTTGTTTTCCACTTCAGCCAGCCCAACTTAAGGTACTGCAGTAAGAAAAGAATGGTGGACCCATTTCTTGTCTCGTACTCTAATTTGAAATTCTTCAAAAATATTCATTCCATGTCTATTGGCTGACTATCTATCTATCTATCTATATATATATATATATAAATGTTTGATAAAAAAATAAATCATCAGTTAATTCCAAAACATGCCATTTAGTAAGGCAAGGCAAGTTGATTTGTGGGGCACAATTCGTACAGAAGACAATTCAAAGTGCTAAATGCACAAAAGACTCACGGTCTTGTTTTTGGGAGGACGACAGTCTCAGTTTGAGACAGAAACTGACTGCTAAATACTGATTATGTGCTGCCTTTATTGTCGCATAATCTTATTGACCTGGTGTTTATGTGCACATAGAACTTTGTTAGATCATTCAACAGCTACTTCTGCAAAACAAAAGCATGACAAATGAAATCCAAGATCAATTGCCTTTCTCTGCCAATAACTCCCTCAAGATTGTTGGTTTCTGCCAAACCTTATCAAGTGTGTACATTCAAGCAACAAGCATTGTCTTTTTCTCAATGAGTGCAGCTAATTCACAAAGCTTTGCATATTTGATTGTCATGCATATATACATGTGACTCTGATTTGCAGGACCAAATTATGTCATAATGAAGACATTTTCTAGCAAACATTCTTTCACACATTGTCAACAATATTCTTGGATTTCTTATTTAATCTTTATCTAATTTATATAAAACCAAACCTTTTGTTTAAATCACAATTTCATTTTCATATTAAGACTAGATGGCTGTTCAGTGGACCATTGTTATTATATACAAAATTAACTTTTCAAAAGACATATCTGCTCTTGGCAGTATATTTGAGCTACTCAATTGCTTTTGGAAAAAACAAAGGAGTCAGTCTTTGTATTTTGACAGCGTTGAAAAAGGGATGTAAAAGAAAGTCCTGTCAAAATCTCACCACCATCTATTATGTATATATGATATATAATGTTCCTAGCATTGCAATAGACAAAGATGGCCACAACTTAAGGTAGGTTTTCCATGCTTCCAACACTTGGACAGATTTATTGTAATATAAATATCTGTTAAACCCTACCAATCTCCAAAGTCTCAAAGGAATGAATTAATCTCAAATGCAGTGTTACTCTTTTGTTGTATTCACCGGTTCTCAGTACCACATAGTCCCATGGCAAGGCAATACATTTTTAATTCATCAGCCAGTCAGGAGGGGTAATTTTTTAATGCTTGTCACCTAAAGTTACTCGACAAACAAAACAAACTCCCACAAATTCAACAAAGTGCCTCCAGTGCATCCTTGGGCAAACAAGCCTTTTCTGTTTTGATTGCTTGTTATGGGTAACTCCATCCATCCACAGTTTTTTACAAATTCCCTTGCTTCAAGGCCAACCAAGTGTAAGGCAGTTTAAGGGGGAGGCAGCTGAATAGCATTGTGAATGAATCGCTGACATCCAGCTCTACGACTGCACACATCTTCACACTCACGCACATTTATCTGCACTCTTAGACAGACACTTGGGGCTGACATTTCAAACTGTCAGAGAGAGCGCTGTCAAACCATGCATTGTCATTGGACATGCCTGCATGTGGCTGTGTTTAACTGTTTGTCAGTGTGTGAGATTGCAGATGTGTTTTGCAGGAGACCGTGGAGTGGATATAATGTTTGCTTTTTGATTGCCTGGAGTGCTGATCTATTCTCCAATATAGATATATCTTCTTTACTCTAACACACACACATACACACACACACACACATATACACTTTCAACATATTACATACCCAAACATACACATGCAAACTGTTCCCACCATTACACACACAAACACACCTCTTCTCCTTCATACACACACTTATCGAATTAAATAAAGTCAGCGTTTTGCAGCCAGCCGGTTGCAGGGAAATAAAACACCATGTCATTTAGTGCTGATGGGATGGAGCCTCTATAAATAGTCATTTCCTGCTTGGCTTTAATTAAGTAGCGCTACTGTCAGCTGTCACAGAACACAATTATCAAGCGGACCCATTTAGCAAACTAACCCTTTCGCCTTGTCTCTGTCGGTTTATCCCCCCGTCGGTCTGTCATTCTGCTCCATGTGCTCTCTGTTTTAATGCCCCTTGTTCTCACTGCTTGCCTCTGTGTGTTTCTGTCTACTAATGTTGGTTAGGCTAAGAGTGTTTATCTTGTGTTGTTTCTCTTTATTTTATTCGTTTACCTCTCTAGCAAGTCATTTTCCTGCCTCTGTTCAGTTTGCTTACCATTCCCTCTTTCTCCCCTTTATCTTTTAATCTGCTGCAAGTTTTCCTCTGACAGCTTGTTTCATCTTCCTACCTCGGTACTGGCATCTGCACTCTGTTGCAGCTTTTTGAAGTTTTCTTTTTATTTGCCATGTTTGCATGCAGCATAACCCCCCCACTTTCTGTGCAAGTGTGTGTGTGTGAACACTGCTGCTGTGTTTACTTAAAAGCTCTGGTGCAGTTGTGATTGCTGCTACGCTTTCTGTTTCCATCCTAAAGCTCTGAAGCATGTTATTCCCCCAGTGCTGAAAGTTGGGGAGAAAGAGGGAGCGCGGAAAGAAAGGAGAGAATGAGAAAAAAGCAAAGAGGAAAAAAGACGAGGGAGTGAGTGTAAAGTAGGGAAGGGAGAAGGGAGAAGGGGGGTGGGTAAAGAAGACATGGAGAAATAGAGAGTGTGCAAGGCCAGGAGATGGAGATGGCAAGAGAGTAGGATAAAGAGGCGGAGAGAAGGACACTGCAAGGACAGTGCAGAGGAAAGTGAGGGGAGTAGGAGGAGGAGGGAAATGCACTCAGGGAAACACGAGAGGAAGAAACACACAAATGCTCATGCGCACACATGCACAAATTCGGTATATGTATCTCCGGCCACATTTACCTGCCCTCCCAGCTGAATTTATGCAGGGTCTCATATTTATTGATAGACAATCGGTCTATCACAAACAACTCAGGACACACAAGCCCTCATTTCCGCTGACACACTAACACTAATACACTGTCAGTCTCTCACACAAACTTGCACACACAAACAGACAGGGATAAACAGAACACTCTGGTTTAAGCACAGATTATTTGAATGTATGTGAATACACAGAAAGCATAATTATCTTAACACACAATAGATTTTTACACATAGAAGCGCCCAACGGGGAGGAAAAGCCATATTTTTTTACCACAACTGAGGCGTAGATGGATTTATTACCCTGGAAGGGCACTAGAGGACTAGCAACAACCGTTTCTTCAATGAAGGAAGGACATCTGATACACACAAAGTCCTCATGCACACTCGGTTACACAGGTGCAACTACAAAATTGTACAACATCTTGTAACTTAAGATGGTGTTCATCCTTGTGCCCACATGTTCGCGGACATGTCTGCCCACACACATACACTCTGTCTCACACACACACACACACACACCGAGATGAGAAAGTCCAATTATCAGCCGGCATTGCTCTCTCAGGGTAATTTAATGCATTGGGTGAGGGCTTCTCATTTATGTTTGGTAATTACACTCTCTCTGCTTTACACTCCCTTTAATAAGCTCTAACTTTGCTGCATAAACCATTAGATTGCATTCACAGGCACTCGCTCACAGATGCACATTCCCACCTACGCATGCAGATGAACATTTAAAGTAAATTCTGCTTGTGTCTTTGTTTAAAAAATAAAGGTGTAACTGCTGGTTAAATGCATATATGCACACATGTGCACATGTTTGTAAAAACCTCCCCTCACCCTTCGATCACGGGAGCCTCTCTAACTGTCGACCTACCTTCACTTTCCTTCACATTATCATTCATTACATTATTGCACTTGTTTAGGTGCTTGGCTGTTTCCCCCCTCTGTAATTCATTTCTTCATTTGAATTTTCATCAGGGATTATGTTTTGCGTTATGGAAATGCCTGTGATTACTATTCATTATGTGCTTTCATGACTCTGAGTCTTTTGAATTTATGTGTGTGTTTGTGAGTGTGATTGTGTGCATGCGTGAGTGCTGCGTCTGTGTGTACACAGGAGCTCTTTAATTCAGTGGGCTTAAACAGACGCAAAAGTTATGTGTGCATATGTGAGTGTTTCCGCAAGTGTGCTTGCATATTCTTCAACTTGAGAAGTCGTGACTCTCCATCAGTGACAGAGTGTGCTGAGACTGTCGATGGAGCATCGCAGAGACCAAATTATAGCTGTGTCATCTGCTCCACTTCCCATTTGAGAAACCAACTGCATTATCATCCAACTCTCGCCAGTTTCTGATGAAAATATATACATGAAATTGGTCTCCGGTGACTTGGTTTCTAAACAATAATATGTCATAAACATAAGCAATGATCGGGGCCAAGGAAAGTGCAAGCATTTAAGCATTTAGTGTTTGCTGCCCTTATTGAGCACAGACCGCATACATAGATTATGCTAGTCTTGCAGTTAAATACTTCAGAAATGAGCAAATATTTGGGAAGATATTCAACTAAAAAAACAGAGACATTGTTCAAAGATTATCTATGTCCACTTTGGCAGCATTTGAATGCAAACCTGTGTTGATATAAGTGTTAAATATTTACCATCTAGTTATAAATGAACCTATGTTTTATAGGATAAAAAGAATGAGCTTGAAAAATCTAGAAAGACTGAAATAGTTTTCTTCTCTGACTGGGTTTTGTGCAAAGTCATCACAAAGGTGTCCAGCTGGGAACAGAAAGCAGTGTTCACTGCCATGCATGTAAACAAAGGTGACAATGCAGTTAACTGTACAAACCACCTAAAAGGATGAAGGGAAATTGTTCACTATACTGTCAGGATCACAGCCTACTTCTGAGAGCAGAGGGAGATTTTTAACCCAGTACAGTAAAAGGACAGACTGGGGTCCTGTTAGTCCCAGACACTTGTATATTTCTACTTATTGCGCCCAGTAAAACAAGCATTACTATCACTACCAGCTGATACTTCAATATAATAGCAGCTTTTCACGAGTCTATATCAAAACCCTGAATTGTTGGGTTGTACTTTATGATTTAAATGTGTCCTTCCTGAATGATGAAAGTGTATATCTATGAAACAATTTTCAATGTTCCCTCCTTAAAAGATTAAATCAAAATTAGACTCATGCTGTGAACTATGTTTGTAGAATATATCCCAATTCCAGTTCCCCATTCGCACTGATACAGGGAAAGTCCATCTGTATGGGTCAACTAGTGTCAGCCAACCCTCTTTCACAATCTCTCATTAGGCCCAGGTTTTGATGCTGGTCTGGTACAGATCAATTTGCACTTTAATGTGCTTACTGACCCAGGATGCCACTCAGGAATCAGATTTTTATTTTGAGGTACCCGAGGTGCATCTTCCATTTAACACAAATAACCTTATCGCCACCCTTGGTCTCCGTCATTTTTTTTTTCTTCTTGATTGCTGTGCATAATATGTTGTGAGTAGAGAGACTACAATGTTGATAATAGAAAACTATCAGGGAAACCATGGTTACCATGTCAGTTCCTTAGAGATATACTTAGTGTATGGGCTTTAGCTCTGAGTTAAATTATGTACATGTAACACCAAAAGATCTTATCTTAAAGGACATACAGTATACTGTGAAGGGTGGCTGTATACCTTAAAAATAAACCCTGCCAATTCTTATTGCAGACACACCTCAAGGTTTGCAACAGTGCACTATCCTTTTTGTTGGATTTTTCCTTTCAAAATTCTCCAAACATTCTTATTTAATGATATGTCAGGACTTCATGCGATTGAGTCTAGCACTGGTATCGACTTCTTCCATCGCCATGTATGCTGAGTGTTGTTTTGCAATGACATGTAGAAAAATGTACAGATGTCTGAAAAGTTTTTGCCTTGGAGGAAGGATATGTTGCTCTAATCTCTCAATATACTTCTCTGCGTTATTGTTGCCATCAGAGAAGTGTAAAAGACCTTTTCAAAGGGCACTGATACAACTCCATACGATACAAAGCCTGCATTTTGGACTTGAGTTGGATGGTTCTATGAGTCTTGAGTTTGGAGAGTTTAAAGAGGACAAGTACTTATTTAACATTCACTCATATTTATTTATTTTTTGCTCGCATTCATTTTCTGTTACAGCTCCTTAAATCTGCTGCTGCACACACACAAATCTGCACGTCACAGCAAGACGATCATGACTTTTGGGACATTTCTTGTGAAATCTTGAAAGTTCTTCTGCAGGTTCTCCCATTTTCTGTCTAATGTGTAACTTTAAATTCGGTTGCGAATTTTCTTTACAAGAGAAAATGTAGACACGAGTTCAGATCTTTGTTGTGCAACGTCTCACATTGCATTTTATAGCCTCGTTCATTTTAGCACATATTTACCTTCATATTTAAGTGACTACAATTCAACACACATTGTTTTAGCGTTTACCCATCTCACAAAAGAAATAGAAAAATATGAGAATGACGGCAGCGTTATTGGTAGTAATATATACACTTACACATTAATGGTTTTTCAAAAACACGCAAAAAGATGGAACTTAGCATAGGCCGAGCTCCTGTTCCCATTTGAGTTTAGTTGAGCTAATAAACAAATAACAAACGCAGTATCTGGATGTGTTAGTCCGGTTTTTGAGAAGCTTGATTTGGCGTGATTTCAGTTTCAGACCGATTTCAGACTGTTGACGTGTATCTTAAAAGTCCAGTTTTGGTCGTACGGGCACAATAATTACTACTTTTGCAGTATCATGTCAAAATGCTTCACGATTGGTCAGATCACAATACATCTTTCCATTGTGTGATGCTCCATCGGAGATGCCTCCGAGTTCAGAGAAGTTTTGGAAGGTTCAAATCTTTGTTTTATTCACAATAAGGTTTAAAGTGGCATTTCAGAATGTAATTTTGCATTGTGGTACTTGATGAAGGGTTCCCACAGTTATCTGTTGGTCAAATGATGGTTCTTGGTGCTGTCTTACAGATCGAAGATCACAAATGTCCTGCTTGGCCAAAGTCCAACACCAGTCCTAAAAAAGCTTCATGATATTCTGCTCTGTAGAGGGAGAAATATGCAAATTCCTGCCAATCTTTCTATGGGGAACATTGTTTTTAGACATTTCAATCATTTTATTACACGTTTGTTAACAAAGTGGAAAACTTCTACACATATTTGCTCCTATCAAACTCAGGCTCTCCCAGGCCTGGACTGGGACAAAAATTTGGCCCTGGACCTTCTGGTCCAGACTTGCCCACCACAATCCGCATGCAGATACTGTGCCAACTCGGTCCGTTGATGTACTGTACAAATAATCACACAAGCCCTTAATAACGCTACTATACAGAATAGTATCCCTTGATATTCTGGGGCATTGAATAAAATAAATGATGACTACACAGTATGTTGCTCACTTGCTCTTAAGAAGGATACTGGATACTGATAATAACAGTCCCTGACTGTATGAAAGCCACTTTCGAAGTGTGCCATCCTCACAGCAGAAAAATTTTTGCCATTTGGGGTTACTTGTTGATTGTTGAGGGTGATGGTTAAAAAATAGCTGAAAGGTGTCTGGGTTGGGACAGGTAAAATAATCAATGGGTGGGCTTGGGGTCTCTCTCTTGGTGAGAGAGATAATGTACTGGGCACAAACTTGGACCTGAAAAGTAGATAAATAGTATGTGTCAATATGTTTGAACTCCCCTAATATGTATGCAGATGTTTAATAGTAGTTAATTAGTGTTTCATTAGTTTTAACCGTATAATGTGAAATGGGTCATTGTCTCCTTGTCTCTTATTTGATGTAATTTAATCTGAAAATTTCCATAAATAAGTGTTCAAAAAAGAAATGCAAGGACAATAAACCATAAACACTGACAGAAAAAACTAGGAAAAGCATATTTGAACAAATTGGACAGTGGGCTTGAAGAAAGTGTATTGATACTGAAAACAATTTAACTCTGGTGACCTGATTTGTAATTATAAAAATTGTGAAAAAGATCTGCATGCTCAAACCACACCACCATAAAATAGTGGTGAATTAATCAGGATAGTATATCACTTTCCAACACTTTAGAACTAGATTCAGACCACACGCTATCTATTATGTCAAGTAAAGTTCATAGACAGCGTTTCTGAACATTTAGTGAATGAGCGTTTATCCACATGTTAGCTAGCACACACACCTGCTATCACCACCACAAATCTCCTCCTCCCCCTCCTGTACCACCATGGCAGCAGGAGCCTCACTTTTACTGTCTGACGACACCTCCTGAGAGGGACCCGCCGTGCCCGGTGCAGCCAAAAGCCCCAGAGCCGGAGGCTATGCCACCGCCCCCGGCCCCCGCAGCAGAAAACATGTTTATTATATTTCTGCTCTTAGCAGCATCAGTTGCAAGAGCTTTTCTTTTCTTTCCCTCAGTTTTTCTGCACCGCCTTTTTGTTTTGTTTCCATTTTTGCTTTCTCTTCTCTCTCACAAATTGCTAATGATCTGTCATTAGCTCATCATTAAAGGTGATTGGACTGGTGGGGGGTTCTGGAAAATGCGTGGGCAGGACTACTGGGCCTATCATAGGGCCACTGGGCCTCTTATGTGTCTTTATATACATATATATATATATATATATATAATTTTAAAAAAAGGTCGCCCACTCCCGGTACTCCCTATCCGCCCCCTGGGCTCTACTCCTTTAAATTGTAATTGCAATCAAATTTAAGATCTTTAAGATCTCATAACTGGACTTAACCCCCCCAATTGGGGGCTGAATTGGAAAAATGGAACTATATTAACAAATTAAATGAATTTTATTGAACAAATGATTAGATCTTGGTATCATATCGCAATGAAATTCTTCTTATTCTGATTTGGGGTTGTAAAACAGGCGACATAAATGAGAAAAAAATGTGAGGAAAAAAAAGGTTTCAACAGTCTCCAGATATCTTTTCATTTAATCTGCATACACACCTTGGTTTATGAATCCAGATGGATTCTCAATTAAACTATTCTATGTTAAAAGGCCTGAGTTCATTTCTTGCAGATAGTGAAGACATTTAGAATATCATTCTGTAGGTAGTTTGCCTGTGATTTTAAAATACTTCCCTTTAGACAGACAGACAGACTAGAAGTGTAATTGACTATAGTTAAGGACTATAAAAAGAGATAAATCAGCTGAAAAATATATGACCATGTAGGAAAAATGTAATTTGAAGCTTCAATGGATTTTTTATGTGCCGGCAGAGCATTTCAGACAATAAACACTTTGGTTATCCCAGACTCACAGACAGATTTTTGTTCAGAATATATATTTAAACAGGGAAGGCAGGAACGTGAAACATTATTTAAACTGCTATCAACTGGCATTATCAAGCTAAATGTATACTGTGCGCTAAAGTTTTAAATACACTTCATCTGCTGAAGAAGGGGAGTTGATTGTCATGCAAATCCTGTCCTCGCTTGTAATGCCAATGTCTAGTTTACCCTTCTTTTGATTCACAAAATGATGTGTTTTTCCATGCTTTATTAAGCAAAACATTAGGCTGTAATGTTGATGCATGCCGTGCATCTCGGAAAATTAGTTTTGATGTCGCTTGGAGCTGAAATGGAATGCAATGAGGCTGGATGCTGTAAGGTAATGAGACTGCTTCTCCTGGAACTGGCATTAGAGTTAACTGTGCGCAGAATTATCCCTTACATTTGGAACACCAGTCAGATGTTCAGCTCATTCATAATTTGACATATTTTACGATAAGCATTGTTTTTAAGAGGCCAATCACTTAGATATCGGCAATCTCGCTTACTAATCACTTTCAACATACAAGCTCACTTCCAGTTGCCTCTCTCAATTGTTCACTCACACAATATGTCCATCAAATCTAAATATCCATTCATTCTCGCAACCATTCACCCTCTGCCACAAGAGCTTATAATGTCCTTCTGTCAGTGTTAATTATAGTCTTTTAACACTGTAAGTAAAAACCAATCTATTTTAGCCTTTTTTTTTAAAATGCCAACATAGGCCCAAAGCCTGAAACCCCACTTACGCACCACAGTTAGTTTTTGGCACTTGGTGATGCAGTTGCATAGGGAATCACCTGATTGGACCGGAATGATACAATATTTTATCTCCTGCCAAAGTAACTTTGGCTTTATGCCTTTTGCCACGATTCCTCCCTGGAACTGCCATATATTTATATATCTTTGACATTAAACACTCTCTATTTGCACACACAAACCCTACTTTGGCTCTCTTAATTTCTGGATGTGTATTAGTCATTAATAGCATATTCATGAGCACAGATGTCAAATTACAGATGAAATGTATGGTGAAGTGGAAACAGTCTCACACACACAGATCTGCAGGTACAAGTTCTTGTCACACAACTGTGCGCACACACATACAAGCACTTATGTGTTCGGTCTGAACGTGTGCTCCTGTGGGAGAAGGTGGCTAATTCTGTCTAATAGCATGGCCACCCTTCATCTTCCCACTGGGAGCCTGGTATTCAATTACCACCAGTTATACCTCTTGCTCCTTCGCAACACGTTGCCCCCTAGCACTGACAAACTAATGGAGCATCTTATTACAGTATTTCTTACTGCAGTGTGTGAAGAATGTTCATACGTATGAGTAAGCACAGCTTTTTTTCTCCTGTTGCACGTTTAATGCAGAACAAAATTTATTTAAACGCCTCTAACTGAATTAAAACTTTTGATAAGGACTTTTGACTTCCATGTTGAGGCTGACATGGTTCAGTGGAGTGCTGTTCAGCTGAAAAATACATAAAGGCAGGTACTATGTGGAAAGGAAGCTTATTAGCTCCAACTGTGGACTGGGCTGTCTCAATTCTCTTGTCTGAGTTCAGGCCTCCCGCTCCCTCCCTCTCTGGGGAATTGTATCTTGATGAATATCAAACATAGAGACGCACGCTCACACCTGCTGCGCCACACTGACAACTTGTAACCCACAAACCAGTGAACTGGCTTTTTTTAGCGTAGCAAGTGAAGAGTGCAAGTGGCCTTTAAAGAACTGAGGCTTTAGTCTGAGGACTTTCAAAGGTCCATAGGAACACTGATGTTCGAGCATCAGAGTTTGAGATCAGCTCCACATCTGCTTTTTGCCTGTTTCAAAAAATATTTACCCACCAAAGTGCTTCTCTCTACGGAGAGAAAAAAGAAAGAAATGTATTATTCAGCAAGTTAATTAAACGTTGTATTGACTTTCATTATTCAAATCAAAAGGAAAGCATTTTAAAAGGGTAATGGTTATCCCTAATTTCCTGAGTGATTCACAAACTCTAGACAATAACAATTTTCAATAGATTATTTCAAATAAGTATTATTTGGAAATTATTTGTAATTTTAGATCATTGGGTATTGGGGAAGTAGTTTATTTATTTCATATTTATTTCTTATTACTGTGAAAAGGGCATCTCAAGTGAATGTTGACTTTGATTGTCAATATAAAGTCAGTGATTACTGTATTATACATTATGTGATAAATGAAGAGAAGGCTACAAATCAAGTTTTAAGTGTAGAGAATGAAAACCCTCGACTATATGTTACTGATGGACAAATAAAAGATAATGAATTCCTTCAGTGGAGCTCACCGCTTCACGTTTTATTCGCATATCCATTAAATCAAGTTCCAGAGTCAAGTGTATACAAAAAAAGTTTAAAGGGTTCTGAGTTTATGAGTCCTGTTAGGTTTAATCCATGATTTTGAACTAAAAGAAATTCTAAATATCTGCTAAAATTACTGATTACCGAATCAAAGTTCTGGCAAATAAATTATTTTATAATTCCGTCATAATCCTTTTTATATAACAGATCTTTCTTGACTATGAGAGCTTATGAGATAAAGTACTTAAATACTGCTAATCATTTCACCAGGTCTTGGCTTTTCTCACATTGGAAGCACATGGCAGAAAATGACTTCTTAAGAAATCCGTTGCTTGCAGGCAAAATGCATCCGAGTGAAAATATAAAAAATTCTGAGTACACATTTTTTCTTTCCTGTCAGAATAACTCCAACTGAGAGCTGAAAGCTCATACAACCAATAAATACAAGCCCAACTTTAAGTAAAAAGGAAAATGTGGATCATACAAATGGATTAAAAGGATTAAATGAATAGTATGAGTTTTCTGAAACTGAGTTTTCTGAGCAGTGCCTGATTATTTATCATGTGTTGTGAAAAGCTAAATAGGCAAAATGAATGCAAAAACACAAATTATTGTGTAATCTATACAGTCTCACTGCTTGTGCAATACTGTATGAGCAAATGCAATTTGAAAAGTATGAATATTGGAAATGTAATTCATGCAGGTACTTGAAGAACATTTGAACTATTCGGGCGCAAATGTGGCTCAAGCTTTATTTTCAAAATTAGAAAGGTTTTAAGACAGAGTTCACTCAGAGTGTATTCCACTGCAGGGCACCCAGGTGCCCCATTCTACTTCCTGCAGAGTCATAATTACTAACACAGAGTCAATTAAATCCATGCAGTGAGGTGCGTTTAACCTGCATGTGTATTTTGTCTTCATCTTTGTGTGTGTGTGTGTATGTCATCATTTTGTCTTTGTCTCACAGTTCATGCATGTTTCAGCAGATATGTACCATAGAGGTGAATGACTCTGTGACAGTGTTACTGCATATGTGAAGGATACAGTCGCAGCAGGATGACTGATGGTAACACTCTACCTTCAAAAGTAGAAATGAGGAGGGGGGTCAGTTCACTAGTAATTCTCTTGTAAGATTGTACTTAAATACTTACTTGAAAAAATTCTATCACTATACATCAAAATGTTAGAACTAGAAATAGAACTAAAACCTTGGTAGATACAACCTATCTTAGCTCTGAGCACACAAATGAGTTAAGCAAAGATAAATGAGATTTTACAGGGGAGCAAAAATGTTTTTAATCAGCCTGATCTCAAACGAAGGCAGGTGTTTGGCCTCATTTGGATTTAATATTCTTGGATCATTGACCTGGACATGATTAATAAATTATGCTAAATTTCCAGGGAGCTTTTTTCCCCATTTTTGTTTATTGCCTGATCCACTATTTCAGGAAGCATTTAGTCAGACAAAAATACATATGGTAACTTGCACTTAGAGAAAATGTTATTTTGAAATAAAAGCGGAGAATGGTGCCTCTGGTATATTCCCTCATTGAAAAGGATGCTTGTTCCTGTACTGCAACTCAATCGAAGCTGAAACAAACAAATTAAATCAACCTGGGCTGGAGCTGCTAAGGGAAAGAAATGAAGACACCAAAAACTAAATAAAGGCTAGATATGTGTCTTTACTGTACTCCAAATAAAATGAGGCCTTTGTAAGATTAAAATACATTTAAAATGTTTTAAATGTACTAAAATAGCCCTCAAACCTATAAAAAGAGGAAGCAGGATCCATCTGTGGAGAGGCAGACTACACTGAGGGATGACCGGGGTACCAACACTTTTCACCATTGGTAAAATACGCAAAAGAATCAACAGTCAACCAAAGTAACACAAGAAACAACCTAACAAATTAACCAAGATATAATTAAACCAGTTGAATGAACCAAAGATTAGTATTACTAAAGTAAAAATACCACCAAAATAATGACAAGGCAAAAGAACAGAAACACAACTCAACCAACAGTAAATAAACACTAAACTTGGCAAACAAATGTAAAACAGAGCTGGGCAAAGAAACAAACTGAACAGTATCTAGACAGAAACATAGCTGGACAAAAACAGTAGCTGGACAAAATTGCAACTGAACAAAACAGCAGCTGATCTGGCCTAGCAGAAATCCACCACCTCGGAAGCCTGAGCTCAGATTCCAGGAGCTTCCAATGTCAAAGCCAGGAGGCCACAATCAGGAAGCAACAGCAGGGTGAGGGTAGGAAGTGAGGTAGAGGTAAAGGTAGCCCAAGCATTGCTTTATACTAGCTGGCTTTCATTAGGGGCAGGGTCATGCCAGGAGCCCCACTACGTGAGCAATAAACACAAACATTAGGAAACATTTTCATGGCAGTTCATGAAACAGTTCCAAAATGTCCCTTATTGTTTTGTGATAGTGCTTATGGAAATGAACATTACATGTATGAGTAAGATTTCAAACTGTTTAGACAGAGTAGTAGGGTAGAGTTACAATACTTGAATTCTTTTAAAGTGGTCTTGAGTATTACTCAGTGAAGTTTTTCACTAGTTGATCCAACCTGTTTGCTTAAACTTCACCGGAAATTGTCACCGTGGAAGGGTGGCTATCAGGGGTGCTGATGAATAAAGATGATGAAATATTGACTTTCAAGCTTGTTAAAACTGCACAAACTTTTGACCCATAAGTAACTAATGTTTTTGCATGTTTTAATAAATCACTGAACCTGTTTCCAGTTTTCCTGGCAGTCTGTAAAGAATTGAGGGCTGACTCAAGACTTTTACACAGCACACATGACTATGTTCTTACCCCATACTTCTAATGCTTTTTCTTAATTTTTGTTTTCACAAGTTGTTCTCCTTCACTGGTGTTTGGCTAAGTTTAAGCATTAAAAACTGCTTTGTTAAGGTTGGTTGTAAGGGCAGTATGACAAAGTGAGGGTAATGGGTTAGCAGGATATGTTTGTTAGTTAGTTAGCTTGTGAGTTAGCTTGCTAGTTAGCTTGTTTGTATGGTAGTTTTTCAGAGTTTCAGGGACCACCCTTTACCGGTGCTTTACCCGATAAAATTGAACTGAAACAACATTTAAATGTCATCAGGCAGAAGTATTGAGTCTGTGTTGATGCCTGGCATTGAAAACAAATTTAAAGCGCTTGTTATGAGTGATATGCATAAACATAGCATTCTAACCATGACTGACGGTAAATCAATATTGATTTAGTAGTCATTTGAAAAGTCACTCTAAGACAGTGTTGACAGTGGCATTTCAACCACCAAATTTATCCATAATTTAGCTCACTGTTAGATTAAAAACTCATTGAAAGTGATGGATATTCTTTGCTATGGGTATACGTTTTTATAGGTATATCCAAACTTGCTGAGCTGTACGTTTGTAATGCCACTGAATGACGCAGTGCAGTTACAGTAGAACAAAAAGGGGATGCATTCAGTTGCCATGGGAACCCACCTATGTGCTGTTATTATGGAAAAACTCATTCATGTCCATTTTACACGGCTGATATCGCAGATTATAAAACTTATCTCACAGGCGGTGTTCAAGAAGTTGATTTCATGTTCATGTTATTTTCAAGATAAAGACTTTTCTGCAAGCTTTTTTTTTCTCTTTTTTGTTGAAAGGGCACTATTATTTAAAGTGCACACAGTCCATGGAGAACAGCTTGGCTTCGCTAAGTAAGTTCATGACAACTGTTTATCTATCTGAGTAACCCAATGTCATGACAGATTGTAGAATTTGAACATTGGTACACAGAAAAAATCCATAGCAATTTCATAATGGAGGCTCAAAAATTGTGTAAGAGCTTCATTTTTTTTCCTCAATTCTCTTCTATCACGATTCTGGTGACATGTCACAAACTACATAACTTGATACTCTTTGTTATGGATCCCGTCGTGTGACGCTGTGCCATCCGACACTAACAGCTACCAGCCAAAATGTTATAGTCTGTGAATTTCTCAGTGTATGATTGTTTTTTTTTATATTACGCATACAATACTAACTTATTTAGAAATTCTGATTAGAGCAGCTTTTAGGAAATAAATCATTCATGGAAAAAAAAAAAAAAGGAAATAAGAGAGATAAAGTCTCAGTGTTTAAATGCTTTAATATACCACTTGCACTATATATCAGTGATAAAGCCAAGAACTGTTCATATTCTGTTATACTATATTGACCTTATTAAAGATAAGGAAGGATTTTACTCAAGTGGGCTTAACTGGATTCCATTATCTCTGCATTCAGCCCTTGTCTCTGACAGGCCTTTAACAAACTGCCTATTAAATTAAGTTCCTGTTTTGTTTGGCTGAACCTTAAGTGAAGCTCAGAGATCACATCAGTCTCTGACCGCACTGACTCCCATTTGATTCTGTGCTAGTGTTATGTTTACATTTTTTTTTTATGTAACTTTAAACTATCAGCAAATGGTATCAGCAAAATAGACTCAAGAGTTTTTGCTGCAGCTTACACATCAACCACATGCTTGGTCTCTGCAGAGCAAGACCATTACAAAAATAGCTACCAGAGCTGCACTTACCATCACCTCTTATATATACATATACAGTACATAATGTTGACTCATCCCACACCATGGGCCATTTACTAATTTTGCATCCATCACATTAAAGTCTCTCTGGAGTTTCGGATGTCAACGGAGAGTGGAAGTCAGTCCCTGGCTTTGTGAACCTCTCAGTTGACTCACTTTCAATTTCTATAATGCATTATCAACAAGTGAAGATCGAATTTTCTTGGTTCACGACCGGATAATCTACAACTAATCAGAGCTATGGTACGTGTGACATACTGTAGCACTGAGGGACATGCTTTACCTACATTCCTTTCGTACAGACTTGTCATATCAGACTTGATGGATATTAGATCTACACGTTGTCTCAGCACAGGAAAGACATCTGACATCTGAATGTGATGAGTCCGCAATGTATTGGATTCATTTGATGGATATGACACTGGAATCGTTTTCAAATAGACATAGTCTATTCATTCAAATCGGTAGTTTGGATTTTGAGTTGAGAAGGGTATGTACACTCTGATATCTTAGCAGTGTGCACTGCACCTTGGAAAGAGAGATGACGGTGATGGCAGCACGAGAGAAATGGGAACAGGCAGCATGAGAGGAGAGAACGTGGGCCAGTCCTTTCAATGTTAGTCACACCTGTGGTGCCAGCCAACATAGTTAAGTGTTTAAATCTTTAGCTTATGGATATACACATGAATCTCCACTGACCAAGGACTGAGTATCCAGTATCCTTCCCTTCACTTCCAACCATCATTCTAAGCACGATATGCTGTACTGCAGGTAAGGAGACTGCTTACTGAAAGAAAACCAGGTCATTAAAATGCGTCCCCTCGGAGAAAACCCAGTGTGAGTGCATTATATTAACATGGTGTTCCTTATTAGGGACTATGACGCTGCTGCTGAAGCAGTGTTGAACACGCTGTGCTGTTGCCTGGAATTTGAAGTTAAATCTTAAGCCTCTGCATGACACAACAAATAAGTGTTGTTACCACAGCTGCTAGTGGCTTTGAACCTTATCTAAGCCCTTCTGTGTATTCAAGTGCAATTTAAAAAAAAAAAAAAAAAAATTACTGAACTAAATTAAGTGTGCAATCATAAGAGATTTCTATGACTTATTCATTTTAATAATAGAGGTAATCACTTTCTTACTCTTTTTACAGTGCTTGAGACACCCTGAAGGGGTAGAGTGTTACCTCCTGCAGAGGGAGATGGGGAGATGCTCCTCACTACACTCATTCTCACATACCTGCTGTGTCTGCAGATAAATAGCGCTGTCTGTACATGTTTCTGATGTTGAGTATGTTTTAGGACTGGAAATGAGTTGTTGCTTTGAGGAATCTCTTCAAGGAGGAATGCCCAAGTGGGCAGATGCACATGGAAGATAATTCAGCCTTCTGCAGCAGGAAAAGTGTCCTTTACAATTAAACTCACCAAAGGCAGAAACTCCAGGGCTCAGTTTCAATCAATCCAAACTCCATGGATGAATATATATGAATATGTATGTATGCACCTCACAGATATATTACAATGCTATGCTGAGCACTTGCAAAATATACTTGCTGCCATTATCAGAGTGTCTTTAACACAAGCAAATCAATAAGTAAAATTCAAATAATCTGTAAACTCTTTGGTAATGCCAAGTTTCCCATGCCACACTGTTGTTTAAATGAAGCCATTTATGCTTTTTTGCTGCTCTATTGTCATTGTTTTTTCTAATCTGTAAAGTAGCAAAACAGGTTTTTGTGATAAAAGAGAAATTGTTTTAAAAGTAAGCTTGTTAATTGAGCTGAAGCACTCCTCATTCAGTGTGGTACTCCTGTTTTATTAAATCAGGGAGCTGTCAGTTTTGCGCCCTCCCCAGCTTAAAAGACGAGATGTAACACCACCTCCTAATTATGTCGTAGCTGTGTAGCGCTGCCTTTTGAATGCATTAAGCACAATTCCAATGAAGTCTTAAATCATTGCCGTATCATGTTTTCCTAATGACATGAAAGGCTGTCCTCCCTCCCATCTCCATTAATGGAGCAGGCGTGCTCAGATAAAACGTGACAGCGTTCACAATGCTGGAATGATAAATCTCTGTGAAGGTGGGAAGTCACACTGATGCTACACACCCAATACAACTAATGAAGCTCACACATGCATACATGCAGAGTACAAGTGGAGTAAATGATACTACTTCAGATACAACTGCATCAACAGTTATGAATCCTTCTTAATATCCTTGTGTCCTTGTGTTATGTTCACCATGTCTGTCCACTCAATCTTCACTTACTGTGCTGCAAGTTGTCAGTTAATCGTTCATTGTTAATTGGTAATTAAACTGAGATAACACAAATATGTGATTGATAATAGCGATGGCATGAATCTAAGGCTTTGGTGTGCATATGTTGAAGTGTCTGTTGACCTGTATTTCTGCAACAGCCTTTACTTATTGAAAGCAAAGACTTGCACCTTTTTCCCCTTCATGTCTGACATAGACATGGAAAAAATAAGGAAGAAAAAGCAAAAAAATAACGACATATTCATGTTTAACTCAAAGACAGATTCAAAGAGTGATAACTGAGGCAGCAGAGAGAGGACAACAAGGACATAGGTGGTTTAAACCCTCGAAGAAGTGGAACCGACAGAGAGAGAAGTGAAAACATAAAAAAGGAAATAAATAATTGCTCAGTTAAAGGTAAAAAGTACTGGGATGATTAAAGGGGCAGCATCCCAACTAACAGTCCATAAAGCAAAATTACTCAATTTTAGCTATTCATGTATTCATGAGTGTTTACTGTGTATTTAGCAGTCATGAATTCAAATGAATATTCTGATATGTTTACTGTAATTATATGGAAAGATGATTCATTCTACATTTTCCCCAGCAATAATAGGCTTGTTTGAAACAAACACATAGTAAATAGCATGAGCTGTAATAACCAGATGAAGAAAAACACTTGAAAAGGAAAACCTAAAGAGATTCAGCACCTTTGTTACATGAGTGACAGGTTAAAGAGACATTCAGGTCAGCAAAAAGAGTATTTCTTTCACCTCAGCAAACACTCCTCAGGAAGTTAACAGTTTAGGTGGGGATAAATAATTTGCCCAGAGGGACAACTGTGAGATATAACTATCTGATATGTCTATAAAGTCTAAAGTGCAATGATAGCCACAAGGTTCTATTTTTAAGATGGGTATATGGGCAAAGGTCTGTCTGTTTATTTTCATATACATTTCTTTAGTCTTTAACTTGGATGGTGGTTTTGATTGATGCTCAGGTTATAAAACGAGGATTTATCAGAGCAGAACGACAGTCTGGAAATGCAGGAAGACTTAATGGGCCAATTTACAAGCACAGTATCTGACAAGTTTAGCCGTCGGACAAAAGAAAGAGAAAGGAATGTGGGAAAGAGCAGCTTTATTGGGAATTTGGCTGTACTGATATCCAATTAAGCTTTACTGTTTTTACAAAAAGTTGGAATTTCTGAGCATGTTTGGGGTGTATAAGTCCATTTGAGTCTTGTTTAAAGTATACGTGTAGGACTGATTTGTCTCCCAAAGATATTATCTGGATGTGTGAGGTCCATATTTTTGGTTCGATATTGACCAACTCAGTAGTTTTTGTCCGTCATTAAAGTTTTTGGAACAGGTTGCATCAGTCAGATATTTTTTGAGAAATATTGGACCACTCAGAGCCACCGTGCACACAAATGTCAGTGTACAAAAATGGTAGGTAGGCTACTGATCACATAGCAAAGGATGTACAAAAAATTAGACCTCAGAGATTTTGCTATAAGCAGCTAACTGATAGCTATTTATTTCTCTTGGTCTGTATAATGTCAGTTGAAAGCATGAAGAAAATGTGGCATAACATTTTGAAACTGATTTGTCTGCAACAAGCCTACAAACTATGGATGATGCAGCGATTAAAAACAAAAAATTTAAGATGAAGGTAGCCTGTAGAGTAGTTTAAATGATTATGAGGTGTGTGTGTGTGCTTTTACTTCAGAGTCGACTGATATGTGATTCAATGTCCTGACGACTCTTAACACTCACTGATGAAACAGATGACTGATGAATCAACAGTAAACTTTAGGAGTTTGATGACAGCCTCTTAATGTTCAGTCATTAGCATACATGTAGGGGTAAAAGAGCATTTTGCATCTATCATTGTCTGAGATGAGTAAATGACATCAATTCAGCTAAATCTGTTGCTATGAAACACTCTCACATCCTGGGATGAATTTATTTGTACAGAATCTGTTACTAATTGGACACACAACCTCTCCACAAACTCCACAGCAGACACAGGCTGTTAAAAACACATGAAAAAACATCCCACTGATGGAGCACTGAAGACTCCGTAGTGACAGACACCCGTTAACCAGCTGGAGTCAAATATGCACTCACTCGCCGGTACACAACCAACATGCACACAGATGCATACATTTGCTCATCTTCTGACACTCATAACACTCATCTGACACTCAAACACAGCGGACTGACAGCCAAGACATGCAGCTCTGACAGATCAAACCTGATTTACAATGCATGCATGCCTTGTGTGTATGGGTGTGTGTCTGGGCGTATAGGGTATGTGTGTCAGTCTGTGAGGAGGAGACAAGCAGAGGGAGTTAGGGGTCAGAATTGTAAATTTTTTAAGTGTCACATGTCACGTCATTTATCTGTCCACTACCCCCTCTTCTCCTCCACACACACTCACAGACACACACACTTACTCAGTATCAACCTTTATCCCTTCCACACACTCATTCTTCTCTGCGGAATAATCAGTCAGCTTTGTCTGTCTCATTTTCAGTCCTCCTTTTCTTTTCTAGTCTGCATCACTGACATCTTCCCATTGTTTAGCAGTGCAGTCAGTCCCGCAGACAGTATCTCTTCTTGACCAGGATCATGACAGTGGTTCCGCCCTTGAACCTCAGCGCAGAGCTTAAAGCAGCTGGTCTCATTAAACATATTAAGAAAATGAGTCAGTGTAAACTAAGAAGCACTTTTTAATGGGAGATTGTGATCAGCACAGAGGTGATCAAGAGTGTTGGTGTTTTGCTCCTAAAAATATGCCTTTTTGATGATAACATGCGATTTTGTCCTAGGGGAGCCACACAAAAAGCCTTTTGAATTGTGTATTAGCCTCTTTTTGACTATTGTCTCTTATCTTTTTTCCTGTTTCACAAACAAAAAACAAGCATTATGATGTGGCTACAATGAACATATAACATTTTCAAACCATCCATACAGCAACTCCTGCATTACTAATTGGCATGCAAATGGATCATCACTGAAATAAGATCAACAAACAGAAATGGGACAGCCATCCATGCAATATTCATATTGTTTTTCAGTGCTTCTTTTACAGAAATATGGGTAAAAAAAAAACTTTTTACATTTTAAACAAAACCAAGAGTGTACAGGAGATGTCCAGAGTGGTCATTAATTTTTATTTGCTGGTGGTTGTTCTGTAATTTCATCCCCCTGCTGTTTCTAGCTTAATCTTAGCATGGGATTTGCCAAGTGAGAATGGGCATAAAACACTTTAGACATCTTTAGGACACTTAAAGAGATTATTCCAATATCAACAATATCTTTAAAACACTTGTTTACTCAAAAGAATCCCGGAAACCCTCACCGACTGTCCTTATGATCTGCGACTGACTACACGGCACCAAGCTTCACAAAGCTGAAACTTAACAAAAAAATGTTTTTCTCCTCTGATTTATAGGACAGACAATGTGGGCTTGCACTTAAAAGTAATGTTGCATAAAAGCTAGATAAAAAGGGTTTAATAGCTGAGTTTTGCCTGCAAGAATCCAGTAATGGTGGCAGTATTATACTGAGTTGGACTGAGTTGGATTGATTCCATCTGTTCTGTCTGAGTTACAGCAAAGTGCAGAGGGTTAAGAATGCACACATGCAGGTGTATTATTCATATATTCATATATACATATAACTACTGAGTTACAGATATGAGTTAAGCAATGTATAATGTCCAGTTTTAAACATGATTTAAAGTCTATGTAGCCAACATAATTCAGATTCAGGTTTGGGGCGTTTAGAGTGATAAAGTCTGCAATTTGTGCCTCAAATTGAACCGTTGAAGTCAACAAGATATCCGAAGAACTAGCATGGGCAAGAAAAAAGAAGACACACTTTGAAAAGTGTTTTTCTGTCATCCTTAGTCACCCTACTTTTGTCCTCTTCTCCTTAGTTGCCAAAACGATGACAAAGAGAACTCTACAGAGCTCTAAGTGACTAATTAGCCCATCTTAGCACTGGGACTAAAAGCCCAACATACTCATGTGCTTAGATTAAACTAGTGCTGTGAGGTGATTGAAATTCTTAATTGCTATCAATGATACGGTTGTGTTGTCAAATGCGATTAATCATAATTTCATTGGAAATTAAATTTTTTGATCTGGTGATAAAATACTTCAAAATGCAAATATAGTCAAAACAAATGTAGCTACTATTACTTGGCAGGCAAGCTTATCCCTTTAAGAAGGTGAAAGTGTGGATCATGTGATTAGAGCATGTGAGTTTTCATGATTTGAAAAGTCGTGACTAGAAAAGTACAATTAAGTGAGATTTACTTGTTTACTTTGACCGAACTAATCCACCCTAATCAGCATTTTTAAGCCTTTGTGCATGTGTGCTTGCTGTCACCCAGGTCATCTGTCATTGAATGCCAAACTTGACATCTGTCTGTCATAGGTTCGTCCCAAAATAATGGGCAATTCAAAACCAACACAGTTTCTATTAGGCTTGTTTCAATCCCTTGTATCAGGACCAAAAATAATAGGATAAGTTGTGAAAGATTTTTCGTGTATATGTGTCTGAGTTGGACTGTGCTTTTGTTGTCTCAAGTGTGTATGTGTGTGTAAAGTGGCCTCAGGGCTTCAGTGAAGGGTACTGCCAAGGGAGTTCTTGTAAAAGCTGAAATCCTCAGCCAAATGGGGAACCACAGCTTCTCAAGTTTGCTTTCTGGGCCACAGACACAAACACACACTACTCAAGCTTGTGAATTCAATCACTGTACATTCGTAAATTTTATTGAAACACTTTTTGCCTCGCTACCCTTACCTCTAATGCATATACTTTGTAAGTGATGTAAGCAGGCATTAAAAAAATGGAAAAGTAGAGGTGTGTCCATGTGATGACAAGCATTTAAACATTTTATACTTGGACCACTTATCCTCAGTGATGGTCTGGATACACGCTAGGCCACTCCAAAAAGATAATATTTTATTCTGTTAACCATTCCTTGACCCTGTGGTTACATGTTTTTAATCATTATCCTACTGATCTGCTTGATGTTTTTCCCCAAAAATCTGAAGTAACTCTTTTCTCATGATGCTGTTTACTTTCAGTACAGTTTTCTTGACCATTGACAAGGGACAATAGGCAAAAAAAATAAGAGCAACATCGTCCAACCAACATGCTTGACCATGGGGACGATATTCTTAGTGTTGAATACTTTGACTTTGCTTCAAGAAACACAGAAATGTGAAGTATCCAAACATTCAATTTTCATCTCATCTGACCACATAATTTATCAGTAACTGCTGTTCTTATTTTTGTCCAGATGAGAAAAGGATACTCAAGCTTTTGTACAGCTGTTTTAAAGAAGTGGAGCCCTTCTAGGTTGGTGACCATGGAGACTGATTGAGGAGGCTTGATACCAGAACTGCTTGAACTCGAATCAGGGAGGCCATGAAACCTTTGCAAAAACTGGAAAATTCTCTTGAGGAGAGAGAATTTCATTCTTTGAAAGATTCAACATTAAAATCTCTTTAAACAGTGTCTTAACATGGCCACTTGTGTTATTTTCTGCATCAGCTAGCATGGAAAAAACACCATTTCTGATATGTTAATGATTGCATCTTCTCTCACACACATTTAGTTTAGTATTCACCGCTGATCATAAAATCAATAAACTTTAAGTTGTTCTTCAGAAATAGCTGTTGCTTTTTATTAATACAACATTCAAACTCAGAAACCGATTTTGGCAGCTGCAGAAAAAGCAAGGAGACAGCGTTCTGATTGTGACAAGAAAGCAATCAAATCAGAGCAATAAAACATCAATTTGATCGTTTCAGAGGGGTTATACACTTAAATCCCTGTATATATATGTGTAACACCAACAGGCTTTAAGTGAATATAGCCGATCAACAATTCCTCATGTTTCTACGATGGAGCGGGAAACAGTCGAGAAGATTTAGTGAAATCAGAGCAATGAAATGTAAAATCTCCACAGTCTCACAGCATTTGTGCGCCGAGACACAGATAAAAACACAGAGACCCAATTAATTGTCTAACGTGGACAGATTTGTGAGCAGTGGTTGTGATAACAAAGATGAGCGTAATTTTAGAGCAATAAAAAAAAAAAAAAAAGTCAGATTGTTTCACAGTGGTTATAAAGCACAAATAAAAAAACACCACAAAACCCCAAAAAGTACATTGTATGGGCAGGCTTAATGAGTTAATACAACTGAAGCGTACTTACTGGTACGTTTGTCCTCAGTGGAACTGCAACAGACGCAATGCTGACATGATCTTTTAGCTCCTGGGTAAAACAAAAAAAAAAACAAAAAAAACAGAGGAGGTTGTTTCACAGGTAATCAATCCAAACACAGCTAAGAAAAGTCATGGCACAGAACTTTGGTCGGTTTCTGGTTTCAAGCTATACCATGCTTTAAAAAAGTCAGTTTCAAATCAATGTTTTTATTTACATTTTTTTGTTGTTGTTGTTGTTTATGACTTGTCAAAGACGGGATGCTCAAATATGCCCACTGAAAGTACTGAGTTGGATGAAAGTGTATCTATACGTTGTATGCAATTAAAATAGATTGTGTTCAGTGTGCAGACATTTTAGAATCATACATTTTAGGGTTGTTATCGCATTATGGTCATACCCTGACATGATTGCCTAACGTCATACCGTCTACTGCCTTACTCGGACGTCAGGCTAACACCAGCCTCCAGGACACACAGTGGTTTAGCAGAAGGCAGTAACAGGTAGTGTTATAACACAAGATGGTAACACATTCCATCACTGGAAGAGTTGTGCTGCTTATTCTTCTAGGTTTAGCTGGCAAACCAACTTGAAGGTGTATTACTGCCACTTACTGAACTGGAGTGCGGAGCGGGAGATAATGGGAGAGCTGAGCTCACGTGTTGAGCTTAATCAGTCACAGGTGTTGGTAATCAGGCACAGGTGCACTCAGTCAGGTAATCAGGGGAAATGCAGCAGGAAGGATAAAGTTTGTGGAAGATGACAGCAATGTGAGGACAACAAAACAAAGCAGAGTATTGATGTAATTAGAGAATAAATATGCAAACATAACACAGGAAGTGACGCAGGATCTCACACAACAGAGAAATGGTACTATACCTAATTTTTAAACATAGATTCACATGGGCTTAAACACAGTTATCCTGGTTACTGTCCTACAGATTCCAAATATGTGTAAGATATTCAAATTAAAAAATGTGTGTGGTGTTGTGCATTTGCAAATATGGGGCTGCTGGGGTATCACAATAGAACGCACTGGCAAGCTTTCAAACAGTAACTATTTTTAACTTATAGCTACTGGCCAGGATGCCTATAATTGTTCTCACAGTTGCTCATTTAAGGGAAATTATGTGGAAGTATTTAATAAGAGCAACAAAGCCAGAAGAGGATAAAAGACAATGACTTGTAAATAATGGGGTGTTGAAATTATAGCAAAAACAAAGCTATCAAAACTTTGACAGGGTGTGAGGGAGGCTGCATGAAATGAATGTCAAAATCCAAATCGAGTTTACTCCTTGAAAACTCTTCTCCCTGTGATGTGTTTTGCTTTTTAGCCAAGCCATGCTACGTAAATCACAATATATATATCTATATAGATATATATATCTATATAGATATAGATATATGTGTGTATGTGTGTACGCATGTATAGTACTCTGTTAGTAGAAAAAATATAGATTTTTTTCACTATAAGAAAAAGCTAAAGTTAACTGCATTCTGCATCAAATTTAGAAACTGAATTGGTTTCCTGATTTTGTATTGGCAAGTTTTATTCTGAATGTTTTTCAATATTGAAGTTCCAGAAAGAAACTCCAAAATGCACCCTATTTATTGACACTCTACAACACCAGTCAAGATTTGCATTGTTCACAAAGTCCATTGCTTGCAAAGTCTTGTTGTATACTAACCATAAACCTGTCTAATCAATTTTAACCGAATAAAACCACATAATCACAGCTTCTAACTTCTAAAAACAAAAGGAAAAAACTAGAAGATCCATTCCCAGAAGATTGGCAGTTTTTGTGAGCTGTGAGCTGGCTTTAATGGAGGTTTTAATGGAGGTTGTGAGTTTATGTTTGTTGTTGGTTTCTTTTCCTCTTACTCTCTTTTGGTCTTGACTTGAAAAAAGAAGCTAAAAAAGCTGAAAAAAAATTAAATACCTGAGAACATATCTATTCAATAACTTTGCCATTGAAATATGCACAAAAAATGATGTCCCTGATACACACAATATCTGCAATTCTGGTAGGAAATCAAGGGAATACATTTGACACTGAATTTGACACTGAACAAAGTCTAAAGCAGCAGAAATGAGGAAGCAACTCGTACATTAGTTTTCCAAGTTTTCAAGGACAAAAAATTAGACGAGTTTATTTACATTTTACAAGTATGAAACCAAAGTGAATGATAGAATAAAAGAGTAAAGAAGAAAAATTGTTTTGACAGAGTCTTTTTAGAAACTATGCCAAATCACTTTAAAATAGAAAGTTCTAACTGAGGAAAAGGAGGGATAAATTCTGGCATAACTGGCAGAGTAATGCAGTGAAAATCAGGTTATTTCCACGCTTAAAATGTCAAAGTTGGCAGTATATGTAAAGAAGGGGAAGCAGCAGATAGAAAAGATGGAGAGAAAAAAACAACATAGATTTGTGGGGCAAAAATGACTGATTATATGACCCCTACCTCATTCAAATTTCACTCCGCAGGATGACATCAAGTGTCTTATAAAGAGAATGGCAAGCAGTAGCTCTGGGTGAAGTTCAGAGCAAGGATCTTTTGAACCAGGGCTGAGGTTTCACAAAGTGAAGGGGGAAAATTCAAAGAAGTGCAAGGGAAAGGCTTGCAAATACCATAGGGATTGATCTCAGAACATTGAAATCAAATTATTTTTGTCCAGTTTTAAGCTTTGCACCACAGAAGGTCATCTAATGTTAAGGCAGAGACCTACAAGCTACAGTTAGCACACATACGTGCAACGTTGAGTTGAGCTATGGCTATGGCTCAACAAGACCATGCACTTCTAGACTGTGTGCAAAGAAAAAAAGACATTCTGACACATCTTACTTTCTGTGGGGAATCATTAACATCTAAGTATAGCCATTACTCATTAACACTACACAAACATAGTCTTTTAATTACTTGAATGGTGATTTTTTTTTCAGATGACACTGTGGTTATTAAATGTGGATTTTATTAAAACAGAGCGACAGTCTGGAAATGCTTTCAGCGACCTTGAATTGATACATAGTCTTAATGGGCTAATTTTCAATCACAGTTTTGCAATTAGTCGTCTGACAAAAGATACAGAAAAATATGTGAATGAGAGCAGCTTAATTGCAAATTTAGTTGAATTAGTATACACTCATGATTTGTTTTTACGAAAAATGTACAGAGTGGCAGAGCCCATTAGATTATAGTCTGTCTCGTCTAGGGCGTATACTTGAGTGTTTAATTCACGTGTGAGTTATGTATTTTTCACTCACCCATCCAAATAATTAAATTCAGGTGTTGCAATCACTTATATGGCCACAGGTGTATAAATTAAAGCACCTAGGCTTCTACAAACACTTGGATGTTTGTAGAATGGGTCGCTCTCAGGATCTCAGTGAATTCCGGCGTGGTATCGTGATAGAATGCCACCTGTGCAACAAGTCCAGTTGTGAAATATCCTGGCTACTAAATATTCCACAGTCAAGTGTCAGTGGTATTATAACAAAGTGGAAGCAATTGGGAATGACAGCAATTCAGCCACAAACTGGTAGGCCACGTAAAAGGATGGAGCAGACATACATGCAACAGTCAGCGGATGCTGAGGCTCATAGTGTGCAGAGGTCGTCAACTTTCTGAAGAGTTAATCGCTACAGATCCTCAAACATCATGTAGCCTTTTGATTAGCTCAAGAACAGTGCATAGAGAGCTTCATGGAATGGGTTTCCATTGCCGAGCAGCTGCATCCAAGCCATGCATCACCAAGTGCAAAGCATTGGATGCAGTGGTGTACCCACCACTGGACTCTAGAGTAATGGAGATGCGCTCTGTGATGTGGCAAACCACGCTTCTTTATCTGGCAATCTGATGGACACCTCTGGGCGGTTGTTAGGAGAACGGTACTAGTCTGACTGCATTGTGCCAAGTGTAAAGTTTGGTGGAGAGGGGATTATGGTCTGGGGTTGTTTTTCAGGAGCTGGACTTGGCCCCTTAGTTCCAGTGAAAGGAAACTCTGAATGCTTCAGCATACTAAGAGATTTTGGACAATTTCGTGGCCCCTTCCTGTTCCTAACATGACAACGCACCAGTGCACAAAGCAAGGTCCATAATGAGTGAGTTCACTTGCTTTCTGAACCAGCCTTTAGTGGCTATTTGAGAAGCTTCAGTTTTTAGTACCACTCTTCCTCAATGCTTGCCATTTGGCCTTGATATTTAGGCAAAATTCTCCAGATCTAATATTATAAACTATTTCTTTGCACATGTTGTATAAACAGAAGATATACAGAAGATCCA
Organism: Leuresthes tenuis; assembly: GCF_036924035.1. NCBI lineage: Eukaryota > Metazoa > Chordata > Actinopteri > Atheriniformes > Atherinopsidae > Leuresthes > Leuresthes tenuis. Next base: position 23,626,467 of record NW_027325358.1, on the reverse strand, counting down.
AACAAGATGTGTCAGTGTAGCAAAAGTCAGGGTTCACACATTAGAGAAAGGGGAAAAACGAGTTGCCATTTCAAAACAGAGACAACTGCCCACATTTTCAGACAATCCCTGCAGGGAGACATTGATCATGATTCATCGAACTGTACAAACTCTATAATGAATGAAAAAAACAATGACACTCACTGCTCTCTCACGGTACATAAATTACATAAATTTACATTGTAAAGTTCTCCACTCAAAGCGTCCAAATAGCTCATTCATTCATACCTTTAAATATTACACTAAGTGACCGCTCGGGATGGAAATGCTGTTCATATGAGCATTTCCACGAAGGAGCAAATGCTTTGAAGTGTTTCCCCTAACAAGCTGCAAAGTCTTCATAAGAAGAAAAGACAGGGAATGGATGGTGCAATTCTGCTTGGAGTTTTCAACCATGCAACATGTTTGACACACAGTTTTTTCTCTTCTAGGTTATGTTCAGTCACTAAAACACACTTTTGTCACTTCTTGGTTAGGTTTTGTTTTATTATAATATTGCTTGATGAGGAATAAAAGTCAATTATGGGCAGGCCTAGAATATATTCTTTTTACAACACTCTCATGACCTTATGGACGTCATTTTGCTGGTGGCCTTGGTGACATACCAGCATAATAACATGTTACAACGACCATTCCCTGCTTGAGTTTAAGGCAACATGACTTGGTTAGAGTTATGGAAGAACTCTGGAAGGTCCTCTGTCGCCATCATCTTACTAGACACCACTTTCACATGCAGTTTCTCTCATAACCACTAAAGATGACATGTTCTTTGAATGTAACTATGAGTTGATATTAATGCATAAACAAATGACCCATGGGGTTATTTTTTATTGGATAGAGCTATTCTCATGAACACTAAAATGCTTACATTGAATTTTAAATGTGAAACTGGTATATGGAACCGGATATGAAATTCACATCTTGGACATTTGTGACTACCTTCACTGTTTGCTAATAAGTGTGTTTACCTATAGTATAATCTGTGACCATTTGGTAAAACAGTTTTAATTCTAATACAAATACTTGTGGCCTATAACTTGAATATAATTTCTGCTGTCAAAGTAGGAATATTATGAAAGGTGTTGTCTACAACATGATGAAAAAGACTCTGCTTTGTTCATGAGCTGCTCTGGGACATTGTGGGTTATGTCCAAGCTTGCATTACTGCTGTTACAAATATTTTAATAAGTCTGAGACAGGGAAAAAACAAAGAAGAAAAAAAACAGAATTAAATTATCTCCTCCAACTCTTCCAAGAATGAGGGCGCCACATCACCATAATGTCTTTGTAAATGTATCGGCTCAGCCAAGCACATGAATAAAATCAGTCATTGTCCCAAATACTGGGGCTCACTGGGTTTACTAATGTAACAGATCGGTTTTAAAATGCCAAAAAGAACAAAATTTTGAAAGTCCGATCTGTGAACATTACAACGGAGAGGAGTCACTACCATTACTCATTAATTACTTGCCTGGATGGAAGATGAGAAATAGATGCAGGATAACACAGATTGCAAATTGTGTTGACACATAACACAGAGCCAAGCAATTCGTGGTGTTTCTTGTTGTGATTGTTAGAATATTCATCAGCATCCTCTGTACAGAAAAATAGCCCCCGTGCATGTTACTCATCCTGTGAAACAGTTCAACGTGACTTGTTTTTGCTATAAGGGAATTGTTCAATGAATATTTTCATATTTTCTCTGGTTTGTAAACACATTAAATCTCAGCCTATTGTTGATATTTTAGACCATGTGTTGGGCTATGTCCTGGCACATTAACATGGGGTTATGTCAAATTCATATTTGTATGTGTTGATGGAAGCGTGTTTTCATCTCATAGTTTTGCACATGTGTGCTTACTTAGGCTGAGATATCACCCCTTATTTCTGTATTTGTAGATCACCAGAGCTCTGAACAAAGACGGCTGGTAGCCCCAATAAAAGAGGCATCAATTTCTTTAGCCTGACATTTTATGTGTCTACATATATATCTGGGGTTGTATCTTTTAGGTTGTGTGAGCATGTCTTTGTGTGTATGTTTATGCACAGGCATGTGTGCATGGATGTCCATGCGTATTGTCTCGTCATGCCCACTTGCCTGACCAGCCACGTTCTGTTCAGAATACATATTCAGCGCTTTGTGCTCTTTCCTCTCTTCTTTTTGCTTCAGTCCCCATTCTCTCCATTTTACGGTGTTATTAGATAGGACAACTTTTGCTCCCGGCGATTCTCCTCTCAGCTCCCAACATCCAAAAGCATGTGAGTTTCAGAAATCAGTGTGTGTATGCAGATGGATATGTGTGTGTGTAATAGTGACAATGTGCGGACATGTTTATGTGTAAGTATGCTGGCACCTATACCGCTGTATATGTTTTGTATTTAAGGCACATGCGGAGATCTATTGGTCTCTGTCCTCCATTATGCTCTGTATCAGATGACAAGAAGCCCATGAACACCTTGACCCCCACCCCCTTGTCTTGGTAGCCCACATAGTCACGCTGCAGCTCTCATATAGCAGCTCCAGACTCACATACATGGTGTTAAGAGCCCAGGGGTTCAATCTATTAAAAAGGTTCATCCATCATCACATATAATTTTAATATGGTAGGGGGAAAAAAAGATGCTGACACAGCTAAATGAGATTTTTCAGAGACCTGCATGTTCAAGTCTAAGCCTTCAAGGAAACCTGTATAAGCACTAAATGCATGCACTCGAGCACACAGACACACCAAATAAGGGCAACCCCATCCTCTGCGTTTGTGTGTGTGTACTTACCATTAATGTGTCGCTTTGAGAGGTTTTAATTGGGCGTTGCACTTTGAGAAGAAAAACATTTGACTTGGGACCCTGTTTTAGTGATCAGCTTACAATTAGGCTCCCAATAAAGTCAGTGAGAGGGTTGGTGTATTTGGTATGTAGTTAAGGCAGGTAGGTATAGGAAGCATTATGCAGATTAGGATCCTCAAAAAGATAGATGTACAAAGACACATATATCTGTGCATATACACATTTACACACACACACACACATGCATGTACGGAATCCCTGCAAAGTGTGACATGATTACATGAGTATGTACAGTTAGTACAGCTCCCTGGGGGCATATGCCAGAATACATTCAGTCAGTATTTTGATCATATGTTTATTCTTTTCCACTTCTTTCCTTTTTGTTTTCCTTTTTCCTTATAATGTCCTCTGGGGAGCTTTTTCTTATTTTCTTTTAATGTAAACAGTCTTTGCTTTGCAGAATGGCATGACACACAATCAGACAGGGTCGCCACCTATTTATACAGTTCACTTTAAATCAGCCCAAGTCACAATTACCAAAACATTCGATGCTAAAAAAAGATTTTAAAAAATACATGAATAAACCTATATCTGATTCAGTTCTCCATCCTGAGCATGAACAAGACGACAGCTGCAGTGATACCGCTTGAATGCAGGAATTGCTAATGACAGCAGGACAGACAGAAAAGCACATATTGAAAATAAAATTAAATGAACTGCTGACCAGTCTTGCTGAAATGAGACGTGGCCAGCAAGGAGAGACTCACTGCTGACCTGCCAGAGACTCACTACAACCCACCACTGACCGAGATGTCAGTTTCTAATATTGCTGAAGCAATGGAAAGCAAATACATTTCCATTCTGGTACTTGCACTTGCATGCAGTTTTGCTTTACTATTAAAGTCCCTCTCCAACAGGGCTAATTATACAATGTAATGTGTGCTCATTTACAAGACCATGTACATATGAGCCGAGAAAATAAAAATCTTGCCGCAGGCACTAGGCCATGCTATCAATTCATTGTCTGATATGCAACAGTGAGCCAACTATCAGATGCAACACTGACTTGGTAAGAGTTGGTCACATTACATTCACATCAAATTACTTAAGTCAGGTCAGGTTCAACTTCAGTTCATGGGGCTCTCTATCCAGGGAAAGTTACAATCTTACCATCAGCACCATACCGTCTGAAGCAGGTCTAATTCGTCATTAAATCTGAGCTTTGTGATGCGCTGCTGTGTTTTTTTCATCAGAAACTGTGCTCCATGTTTATTCATCGTTATGTTTTATACACACCGCGTTGCACCATTCTAGTTGCAACTGAATGCAGGTTGTGTTTTATGTATTACTGCTGGCTGCAAAAAAACTGGACCCTTGGACAAAGATTTTCTTCATTTTAAAGTCAGTTGATATGAAGGTATTTGTAAATATCTTCAAATAATTCAGTCAGTCATGTAGAATTCATGAAATGGTTGCCTTTAGTTAACAAATTACTATAACCAGGGATTTTGGAATCTTATTATCATGAAAACAGCTCTTAGCCTGTCAATTTATTTTCTGTAAATTTTTGGAGTCAAATAGTATTGTCATTTATCTTCTTCTCTTATTTTTGTTGACTGTATTACTGCAGACTTGAATGTAATCAGAGATGGGCCTAATTAAATATTTACTAGTGTTAAGAAAATCTTTTTCTCTCTCCTGTCAGAAATGGAACACCCTCTGGACCACACTGCTTTTCCAAGTGGTGTGGTAGCTAAGATTTATAAGTTGCTGTAGGTCCTCTTTACTCTGCCTCTTTATGCAGCAGAGTCACCACTCTGACGACCTCTTTTCACTTTTACGCCTTTAAGCAACACTGGATTCAACTTCATCAAAGCATGGTATTTTTCACCGGGGCATTTTTGAAAATGTAAGCGGTCATTACAGAGACTTAATATTCAACTCAGCCACATTTTTCTTCATCTCACATTTCAAAACAGCACAAAGACATGATATGTGCTGCTCTTTAGAGCATACAACGAATCATTAACTCCTTGAAGGCAGCTGCAAGTTAGAAAAGTCCGAGCTTTGTTTTCCTTTCATAAGTGATACCTGAGCTGGTGTTAAGCAATTTGAGCTGAAATCAAGATGAGGACACACAGCAGTGTGAAACATACCCAAACAGATCTATTATAAGCCCTATTGATCCATACCCAAGGATGGACAGCTCAGAGCAGTATGTCATGTTTCAACATTGCAGACTTTAAGTGGAATGTGCCCCCAGAAATTATGTGTAGTTAAGCCAGCAATTTCTTTTTTTTTTTTTAATCAGCTTCTGATGATAAAATCTTTGTCTCGGCTTAGTGATACTTTGTTGTACAGATAGGATTTCCATTGAGCCCATTTAATGAGGTAAGTTAGCTAAGGTTATGCTATTTATCACAGCAACAGGATGTAAGAACAGTTGTAAAAAAAAAAAAAAAGACATTTAGTTAAAATAGCAGTAAATGTCTGCTCATTCTCTCTGAAACAGGTGGTATTCTATCATTTTTTCAGCGCCCCTAGGCGCTACGGATCATCATGTGCCATCCTATGGAGGCATATCATAATGAAGTAGTCTTATATCTTTTTCTAAACTATGCCAAGTAGTTTAAGTGCCGAAACAGAAAAAAATGTGAAGCTAGCGAAACAAAAGTATTTGAGATGGAAAGTAACGGAAAGTATCACCACTAGCTTGAAAATATGTAAATATACATAGAAGATAATTGTTTTCATCATGTGGTCTGGAGTTCAGGTCTCCAGTTTCTAATTGTTTTCTCTCAGGTGACTGAAGAAATTATTTTTTCACATGTAAGTTATTTTATTTGTTTATTTTATTTCATTTGTAGTTTTCTTTATTTGATACAACTGGTGCTGCTGTACACTTAAATCCGAGTTTAACAGAATATAGCAATTGACAGGAGGGCGAGATCCAGGAAAAAAAAGTGATGATTGAGTAACATCAGTCTGTGATTCATTAACACAGATGCCTTAATTCTTTTCAATAATGACTGAAATATTCTTTCAAGAGCAGAGTGAGTTGGTGTGGGGTGGCAAACATACTGAACTAATGCTAACTGGGAGCGGGTAACGTATGACATAAAACATAATTGAGTTTGTTAGATTAAATCTGACTAAAATAATAGGTTGTAAACTAAAACATGACGTGTCATATGTGTCATAAGGCCTCCTTCTCGTTGTTTTTCACGGTTCAGGACCATGGACAGCACATAAGAGTGATCTGACAATAAAGTCATTCAAGTTATTACATGTTGTTATGAAAAGAAAAAGGGAAATCTCTTTGAATTTTTCCATCAACCAGTCATAACTTTGCTCTCCAACCCTCAAATTTTGTAAATAGATGCTTCTCTGGTAAACTAAGGCTGCGTAAACATGGAACATGAACTAGCCTCTTTATGTTTGAAGCAGGAAAACAACAAACAAAAAACAATTCTAAGGAATTAATAAAGTAAAAAAAAATAAAATACTGGAGCTATTGTAGCAATTTATAGTGCACAGTTTTCAAATATGGTCTTATTTATGATCAGCCCTCCATTCATGGCTTGCTCTGTCTGAGGTGTTTGTGAATGAAACATGCGTCACTGCGAAATACTGGTGTTGCAGGGTTTTCATTTCCTGTAATGACTACTGGCACTCTAGATTTTATTCAGCAATAACATTTCAGTGTTTTTCTTGAAGTTCTTTGTTTTTGTTAAATACCCCTTCAAAAATGAATGAGAAGCACAGTATTCTTATAAGCTGTGACTTTGTTTTCCTCCCCCGCTATTAGCTTTAGTTTGAGTTCTGTACTCAAAATCTGCCTCTGTTATTCCAGCCTATAAAAAGGGACTGCCCAATTTCCCTTATAACTGCTGTGCGGGGGCCCCTTTTCCTTAACACTCAGACTCTTACTCTGAATAAATTGTTTACACAAAGCATAACGTTCCATTTTATGATCATAGAGTACCTTTTGCTCTTACTCTGCTCGCAGCTGATTGGTTGCACTTTACATGTCTCAGGCCCCTTATTGATTTCACATCAGTTTGCCGAAAAGAACGTCTCTTTCTCTACCACAGTTCATTCTTCCTTTTTGAAAGGATTAATTTATGTTATTAGGGCACCTAAAATCCCATGCAGAGATGGAGATATGCAATGCAAATGCACAGCAGGCCTGTAGAAGAAGGTAGAAGGAAGAACAGGGAGAGATCACCACTTTAGGCTGCCATAATCTCTCGCCCTCCCCGTTCTCTGTGTTTTAGAGTTGCTGAGTAGGGATTCTATAATGAGAGAATGGTGACGTTGACAGGGGGAAAAAGAGAAATCTAAGCAGAGTGTGTGTGTGTGTGTGTGTATGTGTTGGAGGTTAGAAAGGATAAGGAGAAAAGAAGGGAAGAGGAGGAGTGGAGTCAGGAAATCAGGATGTCGAGAGAAAATTCTCGGTCAAGGTCTTTCGTAATGAACAAATTATCATGCAAAGGTCTCACTCTCCACCTCCTCCCCAAGCCCTCCCTTCTCTCCTTCCTCTCCTTCGTCTCTGTCTCATACTGTCACTCATTTTTTCCCATCCCTCCTCTCTTCCTTTCTTAACCTGTCTCTCTCTGCTTCACTGGCTTGACCTTGGTTCCCACCTCTCTCAAATCCCTTACTCGTTGCCTCCCTCCCCATTTCTATATAACCTTGTTTATTTTCTGCCGCATTCCTGTTTTCTTTATCTCTGTTGCTTCTCCTCCTTTCCTCTGTTTGTCCCCACCCCTTCTTCTAGGCCTTAGGCAGTAGTCTGCTGCTGTAAAAACTCTCTATCAGCACATCCCCGCAAAAGTCGGGTCTGACTGTCACTGTCACTGCAGAACTGGCTGATTTGCCACATGCACACATACACGTGCACTCACATACACCCTAATGTGTTTGGTGTTAACATACTGTGACTTGAACAGTCAGGAAGTGTTTGTGGCTGTGCATTGTTAGCTTCTGCATCACTGATAACATTAGACGCTCACGCATGGGGATCTAATGTGAACGCATGCACAGATATGAGTATGTGTTTGTGTGTGGGGATGGGTGTGTGTTCATTTGGGTGTGTCTGCTCCCCCAACTTCTTTCCCTCACCATTCTTGCTCACATTTCATTTCAGGATTAGCCCACAAGCGATGTAAAGGTCACACACTGCAGCGGCGTTTGACTCTGCAGTCTGTTAAATAATAGCGTTGTTATTTACTGTTCTCAACCCCAGCCTGACATCTATGTATGACCTGGGGGGGTACATCATCTCCACAGCGTTGCTTGAGTGGCACTTACTGTATTCGGTCAGTGGGCAGACACATGGTGTGATCCATGTTTTCAACTTGTTTAGTTCCCCAGGTACACAGGTGTTTTTAAGGAAACAAGAGGAGCGCGTCTGTTATACAAAGTAATGAAAACAGTTAAGAAATAAATGATCATTTTTTACATTTTTCCAAGGGTCTCACCCACATGTGGAACAATAATTTTTGTCCAGAATTTTTGGAAAATTAATTCATATGTGTAATTAAAACTATGCAGTGTTTTGGGTTTTGTTTAGCCTAAAAAGCTTATATTCTATTCTTTCAAGAAATCATTTTAAAAAAATACTACAATGATTGTAATTTGGCCACTTTGCTGAATCATTGTATTTCACACTTGATTTTCTACTTGATTGTACAAAGATAATAAACAAAAATACACAATGTTTGGGGCTATATACAGCTCACCTGGGAGAGTGTGTATGTCATGCACGGAGGCTGGAGTCTTTGTTGCAGCTGACTCAGGTGACAGCCATTCCGTGTCTTTCTATTTTTCTTCCATTTGATCGCTTGCTCTCCCCTGCCTAAACTTGGTGATGGTACATTACTTTTTCCAATTTTGATAGTTTTTCTTTGAAGTGATAGCTCAAATGTTGAGTTAGTTTTATCATTCTTGCCCCAAAATATAATAAAAATGCAAAGAAACATTTTTCCATGGCTCATTTGTCCCCTGTGAAGACATTAAATGGTTAATTTCCCCACTGCCAAATGATATGGTGAAAATATGTGTTAAAAAAATAGAACTTGCAGCGAGGTAGAAAAAGTCAGTCAGCAACATATGCTTTATATTAAACTATTAGCCATTAATTTAAAAGACCAAGTGCAAACAGAGGGAGGGAATGAAGAACATTTGCTAGTCACTCTGACAGTAGTAATAGTTTTATCCAAAACTATGACAAAGAGCCTTTTCATGGCTCATTTTTTCACAGTAGCCTAATGTGCTCAAAGTATTACAAAGGGCAGGAAGGAGGACAGCTGGTTCCTTTCTTTCAGGATAGCGTCACCTTAAACAATGTACCTTACAGAGATACAGTGGACAGGTGAGATGCGCATGTCACGGAACAAAGCAAAGTCTCATGAACCAGCGGGTGGCTTTGAAGGGGAAGGAGCTGAAAAATAAGAAAGCTGAAATAAAAATGTCCTATTTCATTGTGAAAAAGGTTGCCATCGTTGTGATGGTATGGCAACTTGTTGTTCTGAGTAATAGAGAGTGGAAATAAATCCAACATGTAAAAATAAAAAAAAGTGCAGAATGAAATGGGCAAATTGCAGATGAAAGAAATCCATTTCCATTCTTATTGACAAAGATAGCGCTATTGCAAAGACAGATCATTCTATTGCCTACATGCTACTCCTGAAGAGAGAAAAAAACCTAGTGGTTTAACATTATCATGCCCCTGTGTAATTTTCTTTCCTCTTTTTAGCTCAACATGTTTCAGTATAACAACTGATAAAGGTAATCATTTATTACCAATCCACCGAAAGTATGACACACTGGTCTGTAATTACAACAAGCTATATTTTAGTAAAAATTATATTTAGTAAATTTTATATATGTATGAGTAAATGCAGGAGAGTCTATTTTGGAAGATACTCACTTACAGTCTGCCGTGTGTTTCATGCAAATTGTATTCTGTGATTCTTACACCCGTCATGTACCCCGCCTGACGTCCAATGACAGCTGGGATAGGCTCCAGAATTGGAATAAGCAGGTATAGAAAATGGATGGATGGATTCTTATGATCTCTTTGGCTAATCTGTAAAACCTAACATGAGAACTTTGTATTTTCATGAACAAATGACAGGTGGACCTCTGCACTTCCAGCAGTGTCAAGGCAGGTGAATGGATATTCCACATACACACATTTAAAGGTGATTCTGCACATTGGACAGAACTGCTGGATGGGACATTTTGCCACACTCTGTGTGACCTGTTTGAAGATCAATAGACCCTTAGCCTCACATTAAACATCCTCCCTCGAGCAATGTCCAAACTGAGAAAACAAAATGTAATCGCTAACATTCAAAAGGTTTTAACTGAGACGGTCCAGACTTAATTTTCCTAAGCAGCATAGTCGTCAGTTAAGATTCCTGATATGATTAAAACAGTAGCTGAGTTTCGTCGTTCACTGTTGGTGGTTGGAAATCATACAAGAAGTAGTTGTTCTAACTGGAAACAAACCACAAGGAGAAAATAATTGTGACATCTACATGAGGAAGCAGGAGATAGCTCTCATCTTAGGCATTGATTTCACTTCTGGAAATATTTGGGATTATTTTTGGCATCTCAGAAGACACACACCATCATGAGTTTACAGTATGTTGGTCATTTTAATCTCTACCAGGTCAGAAGTGTTTCAGTGTCCTGTAATACATATCAATCCTTCAAAGATTTACCTTAAGCAAGCATATAAATTGCACATCAGTGGAAATCAAAATCAAAATTGGAAATTCAGTTAGTGTGTAAGATTTTTAGGAAAATGTATTGTAAGTATACCAGGAGGCACCTTTAGAATTTAAAGTATTTAAAGCCTAACAGAACAGTTTGGGTGAATGCTCTTAAAGCAAGGTTTATTGGTTTGATTAAGGACACTGAGACAAAACTGTGTTGTTTATAATACTCTAATATCTGGTTTAAGGCTTCACACTGGCTCTTAAACTTGCTTTTACTGTCGGGACCAACTGCACAGTGAGGATCAGATCGACTTTAACTTTGCATCATCTGGGTCTTTATTTATACTTTGAAGCAGTGAGCATTGTGTACACTGTTCTAATCACTTTCATTATGGCCCAACTAATATCTTAGTATCTGGCTGATACTAAGTAATCTACTCACCTTGTCAGCATCCACATCACAGCTGCTGCTAGCCTCTGGTGCAATTTCTCACATACACTCTACACAGAGAGAGGAGAGGAATTCACCCAGATCACTCACAGGGCCAATTCTGTACATTTGTATGAAGCACATTGTGTCACTTGTTTTTCCAAGGCTTTTAAGCTTTATTCAGTGAGCCTTATACAGAATCCATGAAATATATTTGCTTTGCTCAGCTCTGACATCTGCTGTGAGGAGGGTCTAGAACTTCCATATTGATGATCCCTTTTGTGATGATATCAGTGCTTACCAATGAGACCTCTGTGAATAATGTTAAAAACGACAAATATCATTCTAAAGCACATTCCAGTGGTAAAATAGAAGTCTGTTTTAATTAGATGAACTTAACAGACTTTTGAAATTCTTAAAAGCTCACAGCCTTCTCATGGAGGACATTTTGTGAAGTAAAACGATCCCTTCCACAAAGAAATAGTGATGTCTCCGTCATATGTGGTTGTTTTTTTGGTATTGCTCTGTTTTGTTTCCGACCATAATCTAAAAGCAAAATAAAGCAGGACATTTAAGAGCAGAAATTTTGTGAGTACACAGAAGAAGCCTGAGTGTTATGGATGAGGTCCTGAAGTGGAAACCAGGACATTTATATGCGCAGCAGCGAATCCAACAGCAGAGGCCAAGTTTTTAGGTGCAGAAGAGCATATTTGCCCACAAGCAGAGAATTTTTAAGTGTGAGGGCAAAGTTTTGAAGGAGTACAGCACAGTATCTCAGAGTGAAAACAAAGGCTAAGGCTCCATATTTAAAAAATGTTCTTGAACAAAGATGTTAATGTACCTCCAAATAATTCTTAGTAAAACTAACATTTACACAAGCCCTTGAAGCCCTTTTTGTCCCAAAAACCTCCATATTCTCATACTCTCTATGGTTCCTGCAACAAGGTTTCTATGATTACCAACACTAAGCCTCACTCATTAGCAACAATGCATTATGACGACAATGGTATTCTCGTCAGATAACTAAAATCTGTTTTTGTAAATCATTTAATATCTTCTTTCTAAATAATCAAAATAATCACGAGGTGGCACAGTGGTGTGGTGGTCAGCCCTGTTGCCTCACAGCAGGAACGTTTCCGGCGTAAATCTCAGCTGGGGCCTTTCTGCGTGGAGTTTGTGTGTTCTCTTTGTGCCTGCATGGGTTTTTTTCTGGGTACGTCATCCTCCCTTTCACTGCCCAAAAACATGTGTGCTACGTCAATTCATAGAAAATGAATGAGAGAAAAACATGACGAAAATAAAAGCAAAATCTGGGTCAGGATAAATGAAAGCTGAACAAATTAACGTCAAGCATTCTAATTATTATCTTTGTGCAATGTTGTTTTGCTCTTACCCAATCTATGTGTGTCTGGTTATTCTGGTTCTTTTTAGGCATTAGTCTGCCGTTTTCACCTATTCAGGCACTAATGAACCAGACTGAACAGTGTCGCGGTCCCTATAATGAGTGCAGCATGTGCTGCAGAGCGTTCACTGTACTGTATTCAGTTGATGCAGATTTTTGTAACACTACCTCTGTATATTGCTCTGTTGCTTATAAAGTCAGTTGGAAGCCTCTGGCTGGGCTGCATAAAATTAAACTTATTCTTTGGCACATATTCTTTGTTACTGTCAGGCTGGGGGGGGGTCAGAGCAGAAGACTTGTCCAGAGGTCCCTAAGAAAGGTAGGAACTGACCCCTCACCAAACAGGTTAAAGAGAGAGATCCCATCATCATTCTTAGGAATCCAAGAGGGAAGAGAACGATATCTGATCCTTGCTGCAGAGAATCAGAGAAGTGAGAAAACTCAGGTTTCTGGGGGGTTTGTTAACTGGTTGCAGGAGTAACCCCGATGACTTCCTGTCACATTTAGAGGAAGCGGGTGAAGAGAAGGTGCTGCTGACTTTACAGGAAAAGTTCAATCTAATTCATATATGAACAAGTTCGCTTTTGCAGTCCCTTGGTTGGCAAAGAAAAACAAAAACAAAAAAAATCAAGTTGAGTAGCCTCTCTCAGCCCCAACCAAATGGAGATTTTCCATTTCCCATTGTAATGAATTGTATTACCAAACGGCGAGGACTGCGGAATACATCCTGCTCACACTAAACAGTCACAATATTGTCGCAGCCTCCAGGTTCATCAGCTACCAGTCAATAAAGGTATTTTATCACAGTTTGTGTGGAGCTCTCTGTCCTCTGCCTCAGTGACAGCCCTGTTGTAACATGTGTCACAACTGTGTTATCTTAAGTGCCTTTTCTCCCTGGGGCTTTCAAAAAGGAAGGCAGAGGACAGAAAGACAGAACCTATTCCTCGACAGCCTGGCAGAAAAGGTGAATTAATCAGAGTAAGTGCGCACTGCATGTTTGAGTGAGAGAGATCATTTGGGTCAGTGTTTGCTTTTTCGTCTCAGGCATCTGAAAGTTATTGTGTATTGCACATAGAGTGTTATCAGCGTCAGAGTATCTGAATGAGTGTGGTAATGAGTGTGTATACCTACACACCATAAAACCTTATGCTACCTGGCCCGGATGACTGTGGGTGATTACTCCCTATCTGGTGGCTTGTCAGTTCTCATCATTGAGACGAAGAGGAGGGGGGCTAACAGGAACGATTTATTCCACCTACATAACCCCCCTCTATCTCCCTTTAATGATCATTATGAATGATTAATGCTGTCCTGTCATGAGTGTGTATGCATCTGCATGTCACAATGAAAAGATTTGAGAATATGGTGGAGACAGAGTGTGCCACCGATGGACAAAGGCGTGTGTGCACACATCCGTGTGTTTGCGTGCTCTGGACTGTGCGTCTGCTCACCTTTCATTGTCCTTGGTCAACACTGCATTCATGGAAGGCATTTTGTTTTGGTCAGTAGTCTCTGGTAGTGTATCATTTGGTATGTGGCTCTCTGCAAGTTTAGAAGTGTAAAGTGTAGGATTATTCTTTATTTGTTAAGAACCATAAGGATCGAAAGACAACTTTGAAAGGGAGGACAATGAAAACAGAAATGGAAAGGTGAAAAAAGTATGCCTGCTGCACACGTGTGCTCATGCATAGTATGTCGGTATTCATCATAAATTTTATGTGCACATGCTTGTACGTATCCATGTAAGTGCATACTCTGTGTCGTGTTTTCCTTGATCAATCCTTTCGTTTGTTGCTCAGCAGCAGTTGTAACTGGTCTCTGAAGGGGCTCACCCACTGAGTGAAACAAGTTTTGGATGGCTTCCTTAAATATTTAAGTCCAGCCAAACGTGAGGTCTCACTGATCTAGCCCCAGGCTGAGCCAACACCACCATTAAAGCAGCTGTCCTGTCCTCACAGAGAGTAAGAAAAAGAAATGAGAGCCTGATAGACTTAGAGGATGTACACTGCTAAAAAAAAATAAAAAATAAAGGGAACACTAAAATAACACTTCCTCAATCTCAATTAATTAAATATTCCAGTTGAAAATCGTTATTCATTACATAGTTGAATGTGTTAACAAAATAACAAATAAATTACATACAAATTATCAATGTAAATCAAAATTATTATCCCATGGAGGTCTTGATTTGGAATCATACTCAAAATAAAAGTGGAAAACCACATTATAGGCTGATCCAACTTCAGTGGAAATTCAAAATGAGGCGCAGTAGTGTGTGTGGCCTCCACATGATTGTATGATCTCCCTACAACGCCTGGGCATGCTCCTGAGGAGGCGGTGGATGTTTTCCTGAGGGACCTCCTCCCAGACCTGGATTAAAGCATCAGCCAACTCCTGGACAATCTGTGGTGCAACGTGGCGTTAGTGGATGAATCAAGACATGATGTCCCAGACGTGCTCGATTGGATTCAGGTCTGGGGAACGGACAGACCAGTCAATAGCATCAATGCCTTCATCTTGCAGGAACTTCTGACACACTTCAGCCGCATGAGGCCTAGCATTGACATGTATCAGAAGGAACCCAGGGCCCACTGCACCAGCATATGAGCTCTCAATGGGTCTGGGGATCTCATCCCTGTATCTAATGCCAGTCAGGGTACCTCTGGCTAGCACATGGAGGGCTGTGCACCCCTCCAAAGAAATACCTCCCCAAATGACCCACCGCTAAACTGGTTATGCTGGAGGATGTTGCAGGCAGCAGAACGTTCTCCACGGCGTCTCCAGACTCTGTTAAATGTGCTCAGTGTGAACCTGCTCTCATCCGTGAAGAGCACAGGGCACCAATGGTGAATCCAATCTTGGTGTTCTCTGGCAAATGCCAATCATCCTGTACGGTGTTGGGCTGTAAGCACAAGCCCCACTTTTGGACGTCAGGCCCTGATTTCACCCTTATGGAGTCTGTTTCCGACAGTTTGAGCAGAAACATGCATATTAGTGGCCTGCTGGAGGTCATTTTGCAGGGCTCTGGCAGTGCTCCTCCTGTTCCTCCCTGCACAAAGGAGGTGTTAGCGGTCCTGCTGCTGGGTTGTCGCCCTCCAACGGCCCCCTCCACGTCTCCTGGTGTACTGGCCTGTCTCCTGGTATCTCCTCCATGCTCTGGACACTGTGCTGAGAGACACAGCAAACCTTCTTGCCACAGCTCGCATTGCAGTGCCATCCTGGATGAGCAGCACTACATGAGCAACTTCTGTGGGTTGTAGACACCGCTTCATGCTACCTCTATGGGTGAGAGCGCTGACAAAATGCAAAAGTGATCAAAACATCAGCCAGAAACAGAGAAATAGTCTGTGGCCACAACCTGCAGAACCTCTCCTTTATAGGGGTTGTCTTGCTAATTGCCTCTCATTTCCACCTGTTGTCTGTTCCATTTGCACAACAGCAGGTGAAATTGATTTACAATCCGTGTTGCTTCCTAAGTGAACAGGTTGATTTCACAGAAGTGTGACTGACTTGGAGTTACTTTGTGTTGTTTAGGTGTTCCCTTTACTTTTTTGAGCAGTGTACATGAGGGTGACCACACACACAGGATATAGTTACCTATTTACTGAAAAGTGGTATCAGCAATCGAACTGGATCTCCATTTTACACCAAATAGAGTCAGCCTGTGATGCATTGAACCTCTACCACATTTTGACATCTTCTGTCTACACCTTATTAAGTGGAAACTTTTTCTGCATATCAGCATTGCAGCTTTCTACGATATACCAAATATTTGTCTTGCGTCAATGCTTCACCAGCAGCTCCTCTTCCTCTACCGCTCATTTTCTCTCTTTATCTTACTCCTGTTTTCCTGTTACTCTTTCAGTCTCCTTTGCTCCTCTGTCCACATACTAACACTCACTTCACTCTATGCCTAGCATCATCTCTTTTTGTGTTTGTGTGTGTATTATTTTCTTCTCTTTCGCAATCTCTCTTCATCCTATTCAGGTAGCTACCATGGATCTAAGGCACAGTGAAAAAGATAATTCCCTGGTTCTTTTTGCACGGAGCGCGAGTAAAAATAGAGAAGGTTACCTTTCATGTTCAATCTTAAAGGCAAATTTGAGAATTCCCCGAGATGATTAAATAGGAAACGTTCCTGACAAGGTCACACAGACTTACACATATAGACACAGAGACACACGACATGCATGAAGACACACGCAGACAGCTTGGTCAGAGCACCTTGGGGAGGAGCTGGTGTTTCTTGCACATAAAACTGAGAAGCAAAGAAGAAGAAAAAGAAGAAAACATTTATGCCCAGTTAGAAAACAACAGAATATGACAGTGTGCAAGTGTTTACACAATACTTCTTGCTTAAGACGCTAAGCAGCAAAAGCAGCAAAATTAATAGACTTGTTTATTTTTATTACTCTGGTATCAACTTTCATTTATTGTGAGAACACATATTTTAATTACTTAGATCCCTTTTATGCATGTACGTGTGCATCTATCCTACATGCCTATGTCTTACATACATGTGCACCATTTATTTCAATGTTTGTATGTGTATTTACAGCCTTATTAAGGTTTAACTTTTAGCTTTAAGCAGCTTTGTGACCCATGAGACCAATTATCTGACAGGGTTAAGGAAACTCTCTTGTGCCAGCAAAAGATGCCTCAGGCATCGTGATTGTGTTTGTGTGTGTCCTGCACATGCAAGCCTATGTGCACTGGCATTATTCATCTTTTGAACAACTGGGCTTGCATGTTGGGATCGAATGTGGCTTACCGAAGCATGGTTCCGATCATGTTTATAACACCAAAATGTCTTAAAAGATTACATAAGGAAACCACAGAGTGTGTCATGTGGTTTGTGTGTGTGTATGTATACCAGATACTGCAAATTGTTGTCAGTCATGATATTAAGGTATTCTAGATGTGTCCCAGCCACTTGGTAACTGTAACATAGACTGACAGAGGTGTTGTGGGACAAAGTAGAGTTGGCGTTTTTGAATGAGTTATCCTGAATTCAGACTGCGTCCGTCTCCAGAGGCATGGATGAATGGCCTGATTCTCTCTCCATCTCCCTTTTTCTCCATGACTTTCCTGCCTTCTCCCCTCCCCTCTATTTCTTTCAAACTTTCTCACCCTCCCCTTCCCCTAAATCCTCACATTGTGTCTTTTTTCATTCTATCCTTCTTTTTCGCTCTATTTTGGCCTTCCCTTTTTTCTGTCCTCTCCCCCCACACGCTTTTGTTTACTTCTTCGTCTTTCTCTGTCTTCACAAACAATTCTCTTCATTCTTCTCTTTCTCCCTTTTAACTTTTTTTTTAAACTTTTGGGGGTCTGCAGTAATGGGCTGCACTCCAAGTCTGTTTCCACAGTGAGAAGAGGACCTCTTATGTTCTTTGCTATCCAAATTTTCACCCCATGGCAGTGTTTTCCTTCACACCATACTCCCTTCAATCTTGTTTCTATTTCTGTTGTCTCCTTTCTCCCCCATCTGAAGGTGTGTTGACACTGAATACACAAGTAAGAAAATTCTCAAACTGATTGTATATTCATTGCGACTTTGCCTGTTGAGATTTTTTTTACCACTAACGACTGAGGTACTAAAACAACAAAGGTTGATTGAGAGTAGTTAGAATTTTATGTCTAAATCATGTATGTGGAGTGAGATGGTGTAGCTTATTATATGCTCTCTCCAAATATGCATGTGTTAGCTCCCATTTACATCTTTACACCGATGTAATGTTTTGCTGAAAAAAAAGTCTAATTTTCTGAAACTTTTTCTGAATATGCCCTCATACAAAATGTTGTATGTCATATTCACCATCCTGTTGTACTGCTTTCTCTTTAAAGTTGCTTAAGCTACACATGTTGTACATGTGTCACATCTGGACTGCAGTTAGTCATTAAGCAAACAGAACTTGCTTTGGCATTATATACTGAAATCAGTCAGGCTTCCCTTTAAAGAAGACATTGCCTTTCATCACATTGACATGTTGCTTTAAAACGTGTATATATACCGATTAGTCATAACAATATCCCTTCAAGACCTCCGATCAGTCATGGCTTGGATAAAGAACAAGGGTGTGCTGGAGTGTCTGGTATTAGGACCTTAGCGGTAGGTCCTTCAGGTCCTGTGCGTTAGCATCTTTGTGGAGTGGACTTGTTTCACGCAGATGTCATCAGGTTGGAGATTGTGGGTAAACAGCCTCTAAACTCTTATTTGTGTTCTTTGAGGCCTTTCTAAGCAGATCTTTACTTAGTCCATTGCTGTCCTGCAGGGGGAGGCTGCTATAGCTCTGGCCCAGAAAGACTGTTGGCTTTTCTGGGTCCAGTATATCTTTATGTATTTTTTTTTCTTTACACGATAGATATTTTATTTGTGTCTGTGGGTACAATAGTCATTATAAGAATTCTTCCTGAACCCACAAACTGATTGACAACTCATGATCAAGATTGTTTTTATAGCACCTTTACCAAAGAGGTTGAAGACCACAGCGAATAATGGTTTTCAGCCCTGTTCATTACATTGAGTGTAGATGGGTAGAAGACTTAAGAACATATTAATGAATTGCTTTTAATAATTATTTCAACCACCAGCAAACATATCAAAAGCTTATTTGGTCTTTATTGAGCTTAAATAAATGGCAAGAGAACACAACAAATGCATTCAGCAGTTCAGTGAGGACAGGAATCACCTTGCAGACTGCACAATTACATTTGCAGTATTTTCAGTATTGCTGCTTAGATGTTCAGAATCACTGATGGATTACATCAACTTTCTGCCAGCAAAATATCTCCAGACAAAGCACACTATCTGTTCTTGGTTTGTGGTACAGCCCTCGAGACATATTGTAATGTCTGAGTTCTCTGTTCAGAGGAAAAGACCCAACAGATGTATATCATATATGCACGTGGAATGGGGTGTGGGGGGTCATACTGCATTAAAGTATGACTGCATACTTTAATGCAGTCGTGGCCACTTAGTCAAAGAAAACTTTGATATTTCTGTTTACAGAAAGTTAGGTTTAGTGCTTTTTCTCTGTTCAAGGGCATCGCTGGGCTTGCATACATGAAAAAGACAGAGGCAGAGAGAGCTCACTTCCCTTAAGGCAAGGAGAACAGCAGCATGTACTCTTCTATTAACAGAGTAGAGCTCTCATCGCTGTCAGATGTGACTGTGATTGAATCGGATACTGCAGGAGTGCAGGTGAATTGTGATGTGGCTTACAGAGGAGGAAATAAAGTTAGGGAGGCTAAGGTATCTTAACTTGCTATGTTTAAAATTTAGCCATGGGATGCGTGGTGAGGAATTAGCCAAGCAGTCAGAGATAAGCTGAGCCAGTTGAAATATTGGGGTAATGAGCATTACTATGTGGCCTGCCTGAACTAATGCTATGCTGAATTAAAAATAAACAACAACAAAAGTTAAAGATTATTTGGAGGGCTCAAGTGGGCTCGAGGCATATGATGGCAATCTGTTCAGAAGGAAATGCCCATTGGCTGGGAAGACAGCCCGCAGAATACAAGAGATGGAACACCACTAAAGCTCTGGCAGAGATGGCTAAGACTGATACTAGAACTCAGGAAGGGATGTGAAGCAGGTAGATGGCAGGGAATAACACCTGTTTACACCTGATGGGTCCCAGAGGAACAGGGCAGACAAATGATCCTTGGAACTGGCAACAGACTCTAGATCTGGTAGGAGGTTGAAATGAAGGGGCAAGTCTGTGATGCCTTTTGCATCAGCTGAGATGAATGGCAACAGACTCTAGATCTGGTAGGGGGTTGAAATGAAGGGGCAAGTCTGTGATGCCTTTTGCATCAGCTGAGATGAATGGTATAAGTGCTGTTGGCTAAGTTAGGAAAAGTCCTTGTGTTTGGTAACTAAAGAGCTTAAGAGACCCCTGGTGACTCAGGAAAAATTTTATAGCATCACACCATTCAGCGTCAAGAACAAGGGAATCACCTTTTGACTCTTACCCTGATATTTTGTAGACATGAGTCAACTTACTCATGTGGAAGATAAACAGTGTGACTAGGTATAGAAATGGCAGCTGATCCAGTCTAAGAAACAACTTTTGGGGTGGCCAATTGTGGGTTTAGTGACACACAACTAAAGAACTGAAAAGGCCCTAAAAAACTTAGGAACAGGGGAGATCTTAGTTGACCCTGGCACAGAACAAGTGTTAGTGACCCAAGAGCTGCACATGCTTTAATCAGGGCGCATGCAGATTGACCTCTTTGATTCTGAACAGATGGACCTC
Organism: Leuresthes tenuis; assembly: GCF_036924035.1. NCBI lineage: Eukaryota > Metazoa > Chordata > Actinopteri > Atheriniformes > Atherinopsidae > Leuresthes > Leuresthes tenuis. The sequence continues at coordinate 23,605,821 of NW_027325358.1, read as the reverse complement.
CGAGGGGCTGAGCAACGATACATCTGAAGTGCTGATCAGTGGGACCTCTGTGGCTATGGAGGCACAGAGGTGGGGGGTACTGGGCACAGGTGAGAATGAGGAGCAGGGTAGTCATAAAAACAATGAGCTAAGCAGATCAGAGGCACCACGCTGGGAGAAGCAATGGCTCTGGCGTGGGTATTCTTTTCACTTTCGTCTACCAGAAAGATGGGCAATCTTAGAATCTGAGTGCTCAGATATTTCAGTGACATAAATATTACAATAATATATCGGATGCTGTAGCTCTGTCTTGGCTTAATGTCCTAAAGGAAGAATGATTGGAAGGAAACAGAGGTCACACGATAGCAGCATAATATCATCTATTTGCCTCTTTTGTAGTAGTAGATAACACAGAAGTCGCATAATGGTAAGATAATAACACTCCCTTCTCCTGTTCCTGCTTCTGTGTGTGAGAAAGAGGGCCTCTGAGCAGCTGACTCTGCAGAACTTTGCATTGGCCAGTGTTCTAAATATAGGATTTGTATAATTTTATCTGACTGCAAGGTGAATGTGTGTGTGTGTATGTGTGTATTTTCTCAAACTCTTAAGAATTTATCATTGTGGATTCAATGCAGCCTTAGCATATACGCAGCTTGTTTTTCTCTACATGCATTTCCCTTCTTAGTGTATTTTTTATACGTCTGGATCTGGCTAAACCGTTGTCTCCGTGGACATGAGTCACTTTGGACCAAGCTATTTTACTTTCTATTTTCAAAGAATTTTATTTTCTAATAGCCACCTCTGGCCAAAAATACAGCCTGAATCATCTTTGCGCATAAGGCTTTTGGAAAGAAAAAAAGAGCAGTACACAGAAGACGCAAAATATGTTGGGAGAATTAAGAGAGTGAGAAATAGGCTTAAGGAAACTGGGAGTTTAAAAGGGGAAGTGGAGCACTAAGGGGTCATTTTAGTGATGACAGAAAAAGAGGGCATAAAAACAACAATGAGCTCTAAGAGACTCAAGAGAGCAATTGATACAATTTCTTACAATGTCTGAAAATAAAAGTGTTACGGTGGCTTCTTTGAATGGTTTCAATAAGGCAAGGCAAAAGGCCAGCATCAGAGACAGAAGCAAAGTGCAATTATCATTCAAACATCTTTGATGTTTCCTGCTGTTGTATGCTGGCTTTGCATAAGACAAAACCACTATATATAGACATTTAAACTTTAATGAAAACACTGTTAAGAATTTTGGGAACATTAAATGAAGATACTGGTATCTATACTGGTAGCTTTAACAATTGTGTTTTATCTTCTTTTAAAGTTTTTTTCTTTTTGTCATCTTATTTTTCAGCTGCACAGAAAATCTCCCCGAAAGTGTCAGATTCTGTAAAGGCACGGCCACGACATCCTGCTCAATCACTGATGTCCAGACACGGTTGCATTTATGAAGCTACCTACGTTGAGTAATGTAAGCCACCACATACCACTTTTATTCTGTTCCAAAATATAAGGAAATTACATACCATTATCCTTGTCAAGTACGTCATTCTGAAGCTTTCACAAGTTGAATTTTCTTCCATTTGGAACACTTAACGAAGTTGATGGAAAGCTTTACTTTAAACATGTTCTACCCATTGCTCAAAATAATACATTGTGTCTCATTTTGTCTGTCATATTAAAATCAAAGCCAGACTTTTGCTTGAAGATCATTCAAGTTTATTGAATCATTTTGTGTAATTATGTAATCTTGTAGGCTTTTTGGAGTTTTCCACTTTGGCAGTAAGTGTCATATGAGATGGTCATTTCCTGTTGCAAATTATTTGGAACAAGTCCAAGTCCAGTTTGTTGGCTAAATCATTTCTTCCCTTCCAAAAACAACAAAAACAATGCAAATTAAGATGCTGAAACTTTAGTTTCGACGTGGGTAAGGCCAGGTTAGCATATTCTTAGATCGCCACTTGCTGAATTAAGAATAATGGTGTTGAGTCACACCAAACCATTTTGAGGACACAAGAGGCAGCTTTTCATACAATACAATTCATACAACCTTGCAAATAGACCATTTTGATGAGCACACATGAGTTTTCAGGGGAATTATATCTACAGGGGGAGACTTTAAGTAGAGCGAACAATTCACTACATCGTGCATCACAAACTGTTATTGGTTCATACAAAACCATCTTTACTCAAGCAATCTATGATGAGATTACTGCTTATAACAGAGGACTCTTTTGATGGGTTCAATTGAACAGCTGTTTTTTTTTTGCCATTTACAATTTATGTAAGGTACAGTTGACTTTATCTGTCCTTCAAATTATCAACAAACTTACCAATTTTGAAGATAGTCTTAAGTGTCTATGAATATGAAAACAGTCTTGTTGTGGGAAAAAATATTTTAATGTATTTAATTTATTTGAACATATAATCACTTATTGTTAACTAGGCCTACTATCAGTTGAGAAATTTACATCACTTAGTCAAATACTATCCTTCATGTAAAGCATCAGTGCCAAAAGCATGGTGGCTAAAGATCGCAAGAAGTAATCAGTAATCAAAAAGAAAGAAAAAAGAAACTTCTTAACATGTACACACGCACACACATGTATATGTATATACATATACTATATATACATATATATATATACATATACACACTCACTGGCCACTTTATTAGGTACACCTTGCTAATAAAAGGTTGGACCCCTTTTGCTTTCAAAACTGCCTTAATTCTTCGTGGCATACTTTCAACAAGGTGTTGGAAACATTCCTCAGAGATTTTTGTCCATACTGACATGACTGCATCACGCAGTTGTTACAGATTTGTCAGCTGCACATCTATAATGTGAATCTCCCATTCCACCACACCCCAACAGTGCTCTATTGGATTAAGATCTGGTGACTGTGGAGGCCAATGGAGTACAGTGAACTCATTCTCATGTTCAAGACACCAGTTTGAGAAGGTGTGAGCTTTGTGACATGGTGCATTATCCTGCTGGAAGAAGCCATCACAAGATGGGTACACTGTGGTCATAAAGGGATGGATATGGTCAGCAACAATACTCAGGTAGGCTGCGGCAGTTAAACAATGCTCACTTGGTATTTAAGGGGCCCAAAGTGTGCCAAGAAAATATCCCCCACACCATTACACCACCACCACCAGCCTGAACCGTTGATACATGACAGGATGGATCCATGCTTTCATGTTGTTTATGCCAAATTCTGACCCTACCACCTGAATGTCACAGCTGAAATCGAGACTCGTCAGTCCAGGCAACGTTTTTCCAATCTTCTATTGTCCAATTTTGGTGATCCTGTGCGAATTATAGTCTCAGATTCCTGTTCTTAGCTGACAGGAGTGGCACCCGGTGTGGTCTTCTGCTGCTTTAGCCCATCTTCTTCAAGGTTCAAAGTGTTGTGCGTTCAGAGATGGTATTCTGTATTCCTTGGTTGTAACAAGTGGTTATTTGAGTTACTATTGCCTTCATCCTATCATCTCGAACCAGTCTGCCCATTCTCCTCTGACCTCTCACGTCAACAAGGTATTTTCGTACACACAATTGCTGCTCACTGGATATCATCTCTTTTTTTCTCTGACCATTCTCTGTAAACCCTAGAGATGGTTGTGCGTGGAAATCCCATCAGATCAGCAGTTTCTGAAATACTCAGACCAGCCCGTCTGGCACCAGCAACCATGCCACGTTCAAAGTCACTTAAATCCCCTTTCCTCCCTATTCTGACGCTCTGTTTGAACTTTAGCAAGTTGTCTTGACCACCTCTACATGCCTAAATGTGATTGGTTGATTAGCTATTTGTGTTAACAAGCAATTAGAGCAGGTGTACCTAATAAAGTGGCCGGTGTATACATATATATATGTATATATATATGTATATATATATATAAAACTCATTTTAATTTTTCACTTTCATTTCTATTCAGACAAACTAGGTTTCAGTATCGAAAGGTGCACGAGAAAGAGAAGACATTTGGACTGAGAAAACAATTGGAGGGTTATTTTCAATTCATATGTAAATAACACCCTTAGCTACTGGATGTTTGCACTAATATGATTTGAAAAGTATGTTGACCCAAAACTGCTGGAGCACCTGGGTAAATGTTTTAAGCTTTGATATGCATCTATCATGTATGATAATCTTTGCCTCGCTTTAGACTGAGATGAAAAGCTGAAACACTGCCTGAACATTTCAGCCCAAATTTTGTCTGGAAGAAGCATCAGCTCAAAGTGGGAACATAATCTATAATTCATCTCTACTTATGAGCAGACGATCTGTCAGGAAGTGCTGTGTGTCTGTGCATATGTTTTTGTGTATTTGTGTAGTTTATGAAATTTGTGAGTGAATATGGGAGCTCATGTAGGTTCAGAAAAACTTAAGGGGACATTTTAAATCACTGGCTACACTGTGTGCCCTCAGGAAGACACGCATAAAACTTTTTTATCTCTATCTCAAAATGTCAGAATGTAATCTGTTGCCAGTGGTATTAAGGTGGTCATGGCAACATTGTTACTATGGCTCTTGTTGATTTTGTAGACTCGGATGAAAAGAAACCTGAAGTGGTGAGAATTGATGTTAATAAAATCCCTCTGAAAGACTATTTAGATAATCTAAGAGTCCTAATGATTGTGGTCATTATAATTCATCTGCAAGATGATTGGCCAATTGATAGTCTTGCTTGCAACAAGAGTGTAGGTGTGTTTGCTCTTGCGAAACAAAAAGAAATGAAACAACAAGTCGGTGCAAAAATATTTAGCTCATAATTCTGCTAAAAAAAAAGACCCCAGATAAAGATCTCTGCCTCAGTTATGTAGTTCTTGGGCGAGTCGGGACAGAGCACTCCTGACACAACCTTTACTTTTTATATCTTCTGGTGAAAAAAGACAAATGTAGCAAGAGAAGGCCAGTCAACACGTTGGGTGTTACATGTGTGCATCAGCCTAAAAATGTGCTGTTTCACTTAGAAATGTACACACATGTGTGCACATGTCAGTGTGATATATGTGGCAGACACAGAGAGACTACAACCCCTTTGATGTATAAATAGTAGGAAAGAAGCAACTGATTATCAATAATGTTCTTACATTTCCAGAGGGTATAGCGAACATAAAAAGTCCCAGGAAAGTTGTTATTCACTGGCTGAGACAAACAAGCCCATACTGTGAGAAATTTAAATGCATTTTAAATATTCATTTAATCATTAATTTTTTATGTAGACGATCAAATGAAAAATAAAAAGCAGCATGTAAGGTATTTGTTTAATTTCTGTAACTCAAATCCACTTTTCCTCGCTTTTCTTTGTTTCCCACATTGCTCAGTCCCTCTTTCTGTATCCACCCAGGCCAAAACCATTGTGACGCATAGAAAACAGTGCTGACACACGTGCATACACACAAATGCAATCAAAAACCCTTGAACACAGGCAGAAACTCATGATGCATTGCTACCACTCCACCCATACACTCAAAGATACACACTTGTCCACAAACAATAACATACACTTGCTCACAGACAGCTATCTAAACTGATCTCATATACACATGTGCACGCCCACACACGGAGTCAATGCTCCACCACCCACGCTTAGGCTGCTTTGGCCAGGAGATTCTGTCATAACTCAAAGGCTGACCTTTCATAAGCCACTGCTTCAGACAGATGAATAACCCCATAACACTCTGTGCTGTGCTGTTCTCTTTATGTGTGTGTGTGTGTGTGTGTGTGTGTGTGTGCGTGTGTGTATGTGAGAGAGAGACAGAGAGAACACCGGCAGGCCTGTAATGACTGTGTGGCGCTGTCATAAGGTAGAGAAGGTGGAGAAGGACGACAATGAGCACCCTACAGAAGAAGTGGCTCTACAGAAACACTTTAACTCAGCATGTGTGATACAAAAGGACAGCTTAAAAGAATAACAAACAGAGCGGAGGGCTTGAGAATATGAGACAAGATGTAGAGAGATAGTTCATGAGGGACAAAGTGGGAGCAGAGTTCGAAGAACAGAGACAGAGAGAGGTCAGCAAGGTGAGAGAAAGCCACCACAGTGCCAGCAGCAAGGATGGATTGGCACAAGGGACCGCAGGATGTGGGACAAAACGAGCAACTGTGAGTTATCTAGTGTGTGTCATTACATGTATGTTAATCTGTGTGAGTGTTGATGCAAATCTGTGCATGTAGGAGTGTGTGAGTGTGGATGTTTGTGTATATCTTGGCAGCAGCGGAGGGGCAGATGCTGCCTGCGCTCCAGGCCTACTGCTTTACGGCCTTCTGCGGAAATGTTGCTGTGCCAACCTTAGCTCTCATCCGCAGCCAATCGCACGCCTGGACCCACAGTGGAGCAGAGTTAATGCATACACATGGACACACACGTATACGTACAGCAGCACACCAACAGGAATGAACACAGGTTTCCGGGGTGCGTATGCACGCACAGAAATTCCAGCCATAATGAGAGACAAGAGTAATAAATAGGAAGCGTGTGCGTCAGTGGTAATTCTGTTCATTAAGGTGCAGAGAACAGTGAGTGCCTATGATCAGCAGGAGGTTTTTGGAGCACATGCTCTCTCACTCGCTAACACACACACACATACACACCGTAAAAGGCTGTCTAACATTACAGATGCTCTATGTCAGACCTCCAAAACTCCAAAACAAACTCCAAACCTGTAAGATTAGAATGCTGTTTCAATCAGTATTAAATATTCAAATAAATAAGTAGATAAGTCCATGACACATGCCTACAAAATCAAGCATGAAATCCCTATATCACATAGATATTAGAATGAATACCCTGACATACTGCATTGATATAATAATATAGATTCAAGTTTATATGAACAACTTTTATTTATTTGATCTCAACTCTACATTTCTTCATTTTTTTCACAGTTTTCATGCAGAAGTGCAGGGTGCACTGCAAAAGAAAACAAAACAAAACTTCAGAGACACAAAAATATGATGAAAATATCAAAGACAGAAAAAATATATAACTCGGCAAAAGAATATGTCAACCGTACATTTTTAACATAAAAACGATGAGGTAAAAGTAAAAGTGAATTTAATCACACTTTTTTCCACTTAATAAAACAACTGAACACACTTTAAATCAATCAATGCATCTCAATTATCTAAATGAAGAGGTATGACTGTCTGACCTTGCCAGACATCACAGCAGCAGCAATGTAAAGGGTCCATAAATTAGATACTTAATCCCCTATTACCCCACACGTCTTCATTCATTCGTGAAAGCATGGATGGAAGATATATGAGCTTATGGTCGAGAATAAAATAGAAAATACTTTACTAACGACTCAACAAGACATGGCCACTTTAAGGTCTCTGACATTGTGACCCAGTTGGATTGAGTGGCCTGTTATTTACACCCACTCGCAAGGTGTTTTGTGGAAATGTGGGCTGAATTATTTTACTCAAGGACACTTTTGACCGGTGCTGCTGGTTTGTCTCAAATGAGGTAACCATGACAGGTCATTTGAATCATTGTTCAGAAGAAATAAAAACAAAATGTTAAAACAAAAGTTTTTATATATATATATAGCTTATAGGTTTATTAATATACTTCATAAGGGTATTTTACATGTATTTTGATAGATATATATTTGTTGTAGCAGCATTTTCGAGGGAGAACATTCCATACCCACATGTCTATATAACCACATCCTCAGACTGGTTCTCTTCTTTCAATTTCCAGAGAGGGCAAAGCAAATTCTACATGTTAAAATTAAGCTATACTTGACTGCTATTGCCGCCTCTGAGTTCCTACTGAGTTCTATCAAGAATTGGGCAGGGAGTGCTGCATGCAACAGCACCACCATTTATCATCTTCACTGTCTAACTTAGAAAATGTTGTTTTTGGTTTAACTGATTAGGCATAAATAAACCCGAGCAAAAATGTTAAGATAAACAGTGTATTTCTTGGATAAAGCCAAGATCTGAAATAATGTGTTTGAAGAAAGAACAAGTTAGAGATCAAAACAATCAGACCCAGGAAAACCTAAATTAATGCAAGAGCAAAAGCTGTGGTTGTAACAGCTCAGAGGGAGGGTTGGAAGGAAGAGGGCGTTGAGGGAGAAAGGGAGCAAGATGCTGCGCAAGAAAAAAATCAGTGAAGCGGTGGGGAAGAAAGGATACGAAAAGCGACAGAGAGCTGCTGAAACAGGGGATGCAGATGAAAAAACTCAGAGGAGAGGAAGAAAGAGAGTGAAACAGAAGGAGAGGTTGAAGGTTGAGAGGTAGACAGACAGATCACAACCAGGCTGAGACTAGCCGACAGCTGTGAGAGCAGAATTTGATACTGCGGCACAAACACACAAACACAGACGTGCACGCATGCACATATGCAGACGCAAGCACACAACGCAGGCTCACGGGGCCACACGCACATGCACACACATGCTCAGTCTATCCAAAAGAGCCACATTACACATGAAATATTTATGGTGAAAAGCAATCAGCAAAAATGGAGATGGGGTAGACAGAAGGTGGAAGAGAGGGGGAAAGTAAGAAAGAGAGGTGGATGAAAGCAGTATATCTTTATTGTCAGTCCTGCTGTGACATCTTAACAATCAGCAAAATAATACTATGCATTTTGAATCATCACATTTACCTAAAACATGATTGGCTCACAAATATCATTTCATGTCTCTCCCAGTGGGGCTTTTATTCTAAAAAGTAACAAAGCAAGGTCATCTCAATTGGTGAAAGCCCACTAAACGTGTGAAAAAAAAGATATATTTGTGTGTGTGTTTATCTGTACTTAATGGTGTGTTTGTAATGCAAAGCTTAATTCAGCCTCTCAAGCCTGGGTAGCTCGTAAGAGTCTCAATAAATCATTAATGAATCATTTTCACAGGTGAGAGCATGTGTGCGTGGAAAATCTGAAAACAAATTTCAGTGAGAACATACCTGCTTTCCTAGCTAAATGCTGAAGTTCAAAGACACTGTGTATGTTGGATACGTGTGTGTCTGAAAGTGTGTTCTGGTGTGTGTATGTGTATGTGTGTCTGACTCTTAATTTGTGATGATAAAACACAAACAGTCAGGTGCGTTTGTTCTCTTAAGCACCTTCCTGCTCCTTAAAAGCTTCAGGTAATAACACCATCCATCAGCAGCTTGTGGGAACATGCGAGCGCCAGGCTGTGTGAGCACAGGTTCGACAGAAAGGTCAAAAACGGGAGGAGTTTGCAGATACGCGGGAGGTATCGCTTCGCTGCAGGAGTTTAATCAGTGGGGGGAAAAAATATGCCGGTGCATACGCACACATAAGCAGATGCTGAGCCACACACTCAGACAGACACAAACAACCAGGACATGAACATCAGCCGAGAACATGCATTAGTGCACAGCAGTGGCCCCTTGCTAATGAAGAGGGGAAACATTGTGCGGCGTCTCTGGGCAGGTGTGAGGAGAAATAACACTGCCAAGATTACAGTGCATTTACTCAGGGGCTTAATCTTTTCCCGTCAACTAATGACACTTTTCTTTTGCTCTTTATAAGACTTAAATGATTATTTTCCTGTGTGGCATTCCTTTAAATATGCCATCTTTAACTTTATACGCTGTAATTGTTGAAAGCTTGTTGTTGCTTTGTGTCAAACTCAGCTAATATCTAATTACAAAAAGCCAAAAAAATCCAGCAATCCTTTCTTAATTTTTGTTCTCTACCGTCTTGCTGCTTTAAAAATGCTTTGCCTACATTGCTGAGATATGCCAGGTTTTTGGCTAACACCAGTTTGAGAATCACTGTATTAGTGCAAAAACATTAGATGCAACGAAAAAAAGGGAGCAAGTTATGTGTCTTTCAACAGGCTGCTACTAACAAAGTGCTAAAGAATCCTTTGAAATATGTTCTTTGCTAAGTTATCTGTTATTTGTAGACATAACACTGGTTCAACCCTTCAGAGAGGTGTCTTTTTGATACTTAAATAATTATTGGGTTAATCATTTTAACAAACAAAAAAGCATATTTCTCTAAAAATGGTCAGGTTGAAGGACTGGGCTGAAAAAAAGTGAAAAAGCAGCCAATGTCTAAAGAAAAACTTTGAAAGACCTTCACAAAGTCTGGAGAACTGTTGCTCAAGGCCACTTCGAAAGATTACAAGAACGTCTGGCTCCTTGGAGGCAAAATATCAAGAAATAAAGGGTTGTTTCAGAACTTTTGCACAGTGCTGTTATTCCTTTTGAATGTTCTTCTTATTATTTTATTCATCCATTAAATCTTGTCCTTCTGTAGTCCTTAATGAACATTTACGCTCCATGCATGACCATGACTTAAAGTAACCATTTCAGAGGTTACAGCTCAAAATAATGTGAAACCAAGGATCTTACTAAACAAATATCAGTGTGTCATATTTGCAATACAAGCGCACAAAAATTCATCCTTCCTCAAAAGACTGTGGCCACATTTTTTCTGCTGCAGAGGAATAATGCTTCAAAACATTTAGAGCCTGCTGATTCTGTAATAGAGTTGCTTTCTTTGCTATTTTACCTCTGATTTACTTTAATGGTCACTCCACAGTCATTCTGAATGGTTTAACTCAAAATTCTTGCAACATTCTGAACAATGCAAATCACCCAGAGGGAAAAAAATATTATGACAAATAAAGGTGAAGTGTGCAGAGTAAGAATTTGTCCCTGTTCTGCCTTGTATTTGCCAACAGTCTGTAACTTTTTGACAGCTGATGCTGTAGCAGTAAATTTCCAGTGGGGTAAGCCAACGCTGTCTGTGCCAGCATGCTTGTTATTCTGACGATGCAAGGAGGGAAAAGAGGAAAAGCTTCCTGATCTTCATTAGGAATGACTCAGCTGCTTTTTCTGTCTGTCAGCATTTCTAAAGCTGATGACGTTCAAGGGGAGAACTATTCAATACAGGGATTGAGAGTTTAAGACCAAGGCTTAAATTAAATTGCACGAATAAAACTATCTAAGTCAGAATAAAGTAGAAAAGAAAATCATGAGTTTCTGAGTTTATTACACTAAAAGAAAAAAGTCAAATTAACCACCCAGCCAAACTTGAACGATTAAAACACTCATCAAGCATATACAATTCATTTTCAAGTACGAAATATAAATGTTCTCTGCTCTGAAAAGCTGGGGGCGTGTCCACTGAAGACACTGATTAACAGATCTCGAAAAAAATCAAATGAACCAGAGTTATGGGGCAAATAGAGCTGGATTAGTTTTAAAGCGACATTAAAGAAAGTGTGTGAGCTTTAAAACCAGGTGCTTCTGACTTGAAGTACACTAATCTTTGTAATGCTAGTTCATGGGCCTGAAACTGCCCTGCAACACTGCTGAGACACCACAGTTTACAACTTTGGTTTCCAGCCCGGCACCACACTGTTTTGCTATATTTTACCATGTTAAGCACCAGGCTGTAAATCAGATCTAAGCTCTTGCTGATTCCTATGATAAACGAGTGAAACATGTTTATGTACACCAGACGTTTACATTAGTGCTCTGCATTAAAGCTAATGGGAAATACACAACGTTACAACAGCAGCGTGTTCATCCTTCTATTATTTATTAGAGATAGAAACACAAGGTCTTCCCTCACTTTTATAATCTCTGCTTCACAGACGAAGGCTCAGTTGCCCCCTCAGTCCTGTTTCAGGCAGACATTCAAGAAGTTCTTCCTCATGTAAAAATGTTTGGTTGATTTTTGCTAATCTCATGCTAAAGTATGTAACATGTACAATGGAGATTAATTGCACATGTACACATTTCCCACATCGGCCAAACTGAAATGCCTCAAAAATGTAAGTCAGAAAAGCAAACTGTATTACAGATAAACAAGAATATTTTATTGTTGTGTGTTTCTGTCTTTTTGTAGGCGTGTTTGTTCATCTCATATCTCATTGTATATAAAAAATATGCCATATTATTCTTGATAGGTTCTGTAACATTACCCTAGAGTGTTGCTAGTCACTTTTAGTGTTGTTGTGTCTGTGTGGTCAACTGGATGTAGATATGTTTTTTAGTAAATAAGGATCTAATGACTTTTGGAGACTTTTTAGCAGGCTTTGGTCACATTTCATTTAAAACAGTTGGTAATAGTGATTCCACTGTTTAGCACCATATTTCTCAGCCTCTTAACATGTTTCAAACCATTTTGTTTTTCAAACCATTTATAACTTGTTTCCATGCAAACCAGCGAACCTGCTTTATTTGTACCTTAAAAGGAATGTGGTGTATGGCTTGTACACGTGTCTGTGGAGGAGACGATCAAACCACAAGGCACTTGTCACAAGTGCTTCTTCTATTCTTAAAGTAATTTATGAAGAGGACTTAAGACATATTTCAGTCTTTTCTCCTTTATAAATAAACTTACACGGGTTTGGGCTAATATTTATAAGACAAGAGCAATGTGAAACTGCTTGTGTCTTCCAAAGATGATTGCATAGTTCTGGATATAGGTTTAGATCGACATTAATCATTAATCACTTGGGTCATGTGCCAACTCTGGTAAAATATTGACACCAATCTGACATTTTTTAATAATCCTCCAAACAAATAGACAAATAAACAGGCAATCCAAACAGCCTTCTTTTGAGAGATAATTGACAAACCAAATTCTTGTGAATATTGGGTATTAAAGTGTACAGCACCCGTACTCAATTATTTACATGAGCTTGTTTAAACTGTGTTGATTTATGGCTCGTTACAGGAGTTTGAATTTGATGTGGGCAAAACATTCGGAAAAAGCCGAGACAGTAACAAAAAAGGACTGGGTTGTGTCATCCTGAAAAAGAAAAAGAAAGTCTGGAACATCACACAAAAGGTCAATTACGTGACTGAGAGAGAGAGACAGGCTTTCAGATGTAAGAGGTGTTCACCTCTCAGTGAAGATGATATGTTCAAGTATAACATTATTCAGCATAAATTTCCACCATCATCATCAGTAAATAATAACCCAGAAAAATGCAGCGATTCGGGGAAAGTCTCAATTTGTACGAGACAAGGCTGAGAACAAATAACAGAATGCTCATGATTTTCAGGCTCTCGAGAATCCCTTTGTTAGAAGAAGACACGATTCAGTTGTGTAAAAAGGTAAATGCGTAGGTTTGGTAACACTTCTGAAAATCACTGTCAATTAAGGAGAAGTAGCATCCAGCTTGTAATCTGCTCACAGTTCAAAATCCACAAAGCATCATGATGCGCTTTACTACACACAGACAGGATGTGTAACTTCCTGAGGGTACTATTACTGCTCAACAAAACATGTTTTAGAGAAAAATATTCTGCTATCCAGAAGCTTATAGCAGGAAGACTATAAAAAACCACATTCTGTTTTACTTTAGATAAACTTCACTGCATGAGTCCAGGTCCTTGCCTGGCTGAGCTGCCGTAAAGGCCAGTTGAGCACTGGAAACATTCGGATCATTATTATAAATAAGATGTGAAAATAAGAGGCTCTGAACTGAAATCCCAAATTGTGCAAGAATGAGGAAATATTTACGTGAAGCAGTTCATTAGTGTAGTAAACATGCCTCTGCCTCAACGTTTTTGCAAGTATCAAGCTCAAAATGAGCAGATAGTTAAAAAAAACGATTTTTCAGATTCAACATTTGATAATTTGACTTTGTACTTTTAAACCTTTGTAAACCTGTTTTTTTTTTTGTCTTAAATGGTAACATATTTTCTGTTGAGATAGGGGTTTATTTGTATCATAAATAAAAAGCTTTTACAGACTTTTTCATCTTTAATTGTATTAGATAAGTGATCGGTTGCTCATTATCTTCTTTTATGAATCCCATTTAAAAGTCTAGGCTGGATTTTTACAATATTGCAGGGAGTAGCTCCCTCTGCATTATGCATTCTCTCTTTTTCTTTTTCTTTCCACTGCAGCAAAAATGGCTGAATAGCAATGCATTCACAAAGCAAAGTGAAGTTCTGTAGTGGATCAAGAGGGATTTCTATATACAAGTATATAGAATTATAACACACATAAAACGTAAGATAGGTTGAAAAGAGAAAAAAAAAGTCGGTTTTTGAAACCCTTTTCAGTGTTTTGTCAGAAAAAAAGAAGAATGCAACAGTGTCTGTAGACAGAGATGGTGTAAAGGTAAGTCTCAAAGGACGATCCACAGATGTGAAGGGTCACTGGGGAACAAATCTGTAACTTACTTTGAGAATGTACCAGTGTGTGTATGTGTATGACTGAACGTCCATTGTGTATAAGGTATAAAGTTGGTCAGGATTTATTTGCACCTATAATTTTCCTCTAAAGGCAACTTTACGTGAATGCTTACATGACAGAAGAGAGCTATTAAAAGGGAATAACAGCAAATTCAGTTACGTGTGTTATGATATATTTTAGAACAAGTTTTTCTTTTATACATCTGAGAGATAGCTAGAACTTCCATTAACTGCATCATGGTTTAATAGATGTGTGTGCATGTGTGTGTATGTGTGAGAGAGGGAGAGAGAGAGAGAGAGAGAGAGAGAGAGAGAGAGAGAGAGAGAGAGAGAGAGAGAGAGAGAGAGAGAGAGAGAGAGAGAGAGAGAGAGAGAGAGAAGAGTCGTTTGTATATTTCCCTCTCTGAGGCTCACCTCTGAGACTTATTCTCTGCAATGTGACTGTCACAGGTCCATTAAGCAGAATCTGAATCCCAAAGCCCCAATGACGCAAAGAATCACAGTCTCAGTATACACTGCATTGAATTAATGAATATGCCTGGTGGAAGTTTTGGCAATTTTCTCAAAACCCAAGTGAGAAATTCTTACTGTGGATAAAGAAGTAATGAAAACATATTAAAAAGACTTTCCCTGAAATTTCATTTCATTAAAGATTAAAGGGATAACAAAGGTGAAGATTATGTTTAAGTAAACATTAAGGCGACAAGAAGTGACTCAGTCCTTTGGGTACAAATATGAAAATGATGTGTAGAAAAGAAAGAGTGGTGGATTATCATGATAATGTTGTTTTCCTCTGTCAAACTCTGAAGTTAAGTTTAAAGTGTAATCATGAAAGCATCTCTGTAATCTATCCTTTAAGTTCAGGAAAATTAATGTAAATGTGGCCACAGTGGATTTTCTAAAATAATTTGTCCTTGACATTTTATGCCTTTATTTGACAGTGGACTGCAGTGAGAGAGTAGAAATGGCAAAAATTAAGAAACATCTTGTGAGGTTGGAGATTAAAGACCATCTGACCTTCTCTGCATAGGAGAGCCTATTTTGCTTACTGAAAACATCTGTTCTCTGTAGAGCAATAGTTTGGTTTGTTCTTTGTGCCCTTTTCTTAAAAACATGGTGTTAAAAAATGGTAGACACTGTAGGAGAGAACCCACTACCACTGTAGATGTAAGTGGCTTAATCAAAGAAAACATAACAGCATGGCCTCACGACAAAACCCGAAGTAGTAATGAAACAGAAAAATTTGTTCCATTTGATAACAAAATCTATACTTCCTAACGTCTTCCCAATATGACTCTGAAAGTTATGTTTTTCATTATTTGTGGTTTGTGTGTCAAGCTTGTATTGTGTGTCTAACGGAGGAGGCGGATCTCAATTGCTCGGAAAAGGATTTTTTGATGGGGTACATCATTACAGCCACGATGTTTTCCGAACCATAGCCATCTCCTTTTCAATGCTGCCTTTACCATGTTGCTTCATTCTTCAAAAGGTACCTGAAAACACGAGTGGTCGGAACAGGACTTAATCTGCACTCATCACCTTGGCTGCCATGCATGTTACACCAACCGCTACCTTTTACAGCTTCTAAATGTGTTGTGTAACGCTGCCAGACTTGTTCCTCCATGGAGTGTTTTTCTGTATTTAGTAGCACAAAAAACACTGACAATGATTCTGTCGAAGCGTGTAGTTTGTGTGAATAGTTCAACATAGATAAAGGGATTCTTGGTTTCTAATTCTAGAAACTATGAAAACATAATTACAGATTATGAGTGAGCACTATGTACATAGTGTGAAAAACTGATTGACTGAGGTAAGCCTATCCTGAGAACGGTTTCGTTTCAAAGGCAAAGGAGGAATAACATTTTAATGATCAACCATTCAGTTTTTATTTTTATTTACAGACCTAGAAAATTGAACAAAACAACATTAAGTAAAAGACAGCCGCAAGGAAATGCCCTCTTCTTCCTTTCCTCAGTATAAACCTTTGGAGTGTTGTTCTGAGCTTTCATTCAGATTCTTATTTCATAAAATGTGGCTTATTTTATAGCACAAGAAATCTATTTATGTTAAGCTTTGAGCCACTTCCAATAACATACTTAGGCTGCCATGGTTTAAGAGAGGAATACTATCCATATGTTGCACAACAGATGTTAAATCATGACACCCTCTCATATCTGAATGTTATACTCAATGTTGTCAATTTGAAAATGATTTTAGTGATGAATCAAAAGAATTCGAATGGGCCCTGTGATTGGCCTGTATCAGCTGATTCTGCTTTAAGCAATCGGATTAGTCCCAAAAATCCTTATTGCACACCCTTGTTTCTTTTGCATGGCAGGTAAGTGACTGTTTTCTTTTATTCTGGTTTATGCACACACCTATTTTATCATGTAAAATTATCCATTCACTTTGCTTTGAAAATGAATGAGTATGTACTTATATTTGTTTGTAGTGCAACCATTTCTTTCTTTCTTTTTTAATCTGTTTTGGGGCACTGAGTCGACTCCCTTACTTTTATTTAGTGACAAGCTTATTTTGTTCATGATTCCTCAACATATCATCCGTTTATGTGATGGGAGTGGATTTGTATGGTTTGTATGTCTGTGTGCAATTCCAATAAATCGACTGACATTTATAGCAGTGGGCCTGTGTTGCACAGCCTTATAAATCTGGCATAAGCCATACACATCTCTGTTTCTGTTATTGTTTATGTTTAAGTTTATGCATTTAGCAGACGCTTTTATCCAAAGCGACTTACAGGTAGGCAGGTAGGGTAAGGGGGTCTTGCCTAAGGACCCCTACTGGAGGTAGTACTTTTCATGCAGGGGATTTGAACCACTACACTATCCAGTCCCTATTGTACACACAAACAGTTTTAATGTTGAGTCTACAGAGTTTTATACATCTGGCCCTTGATTTCGACTGGAACTGAGGAGCTCTTAAGTGCTTTGCTGGCCACTACAGATTCATCTGATAGCCCTCAGACTGAGCTGAAAACTCCCTGCCTCTTTCTTTTGGGCTTGCAACAGAGTTGACAAGCGGCCAGCCAGTGAAAATCTATCCATTTAGCAGTGATCCCGCCTGTATGACTCTCAAAGCACCTTTTCCTGTGTTGCCAGCTCTTCTTTTTCTGTAAGGTCCAGCTCCTCCTTTTACCACTGGTGGGTTGATGCAGCACATCCACCATTGATCAATGGTGCTCCAGTCCCAAAGTCAGAGCCTGCTGACTCTTTAGTCTCTGTGTTCAACAGCAATCCAGTTAGAGACTGGTCCTGGATAAGCCATTATTTCTTTTGTTATCTTGTTGAGATCTGCTAGTGTCTCTTGCTGCAGTCTTTATCAGAATCTGTGGGGAATCTTTCTGCTTTCTTTACTGAAATCTTGTCCTATAATTGTCATACAACTTAGGTTTTCAACAGTGTTTCAGTCCTACTCCTTACCCAAAAATCCACTGTCCATTTCCTCACCAGCCTCCTGCTCAACCCCCAGATGTTTAATGCTTTACTGCTCTGCTGTCACACTCTCAGTTACGTTCTGCTGTCTTCATTGGTTCCATCTGTCTGCCCAACCTCTGGGCAGTCGTCCAGAGCCACTACGCGTGTTTGCTCAGAATCTCTGTCATTCTCTGGAGCTGCTGCAGCTGCCTGTCCTGCCCATTCTGTGGGTCATCCTTCTGAGTTGCCTCATCTGTCTGCTCTACCTCTGGACTGGCCTTCTGAACAGCTAGACTTGTTCGCCTTGCCCCTCTGCCTTTCCACCAGAGTTCTCCAGTGCTTATGTTCTCTTTTCGTCCACCTTAGGTCTCATGTACTCCACCAGTCACTAGGCTTTGTGTGTTGAATCTCCACCACATCCTCCCTGTGCTTGACCCCTACTTTTCCATTAAGCTTTGAATTTTGTACTTAAAAAACTTTTTGTCTGGTGTCCTGCATAGACAGTAGGATCTCATACCTAAGTAAGGCAATTACGAATAAGTTCTCACACTAAAATGGGATTTGTCTGATAAAGTCTGATAAAGATAAGATATGTCGATCCCTAATATTCTACATCATAAAATCTTCCAATTGGAAGTGGTGAAAATGGTATTTCTTAAGCCACCCCGTGTGACACCATTACTAAAAAGAAAACACATTCCAAATTAATTAAGGTGTCAAGGTCTCCCAAGATATATTACTTGATAATACATTAAAGTGCAATCCAACCTTCAATGTCTTTTATCTTTTGACCCAACACAGTTATCTTTCAAAGGGTGGTGTGTAGGCACCAGTCCAAAGATAACAAGATAACCTATGCAGATTCTGCAGAATAAGCCAGAGGCAGAAGAAGATTCTTCTCTCTTGTAAGAAAATTTAGATTGATAATAATATACTACAAAACTCCTGCTTGGAGGTAATATACTAACTAGTTGGACTACTGATGTATTTTTTACAAATCCATCCATCCAATAATTTGTAATTCAGTCAAATGCTGAATAGACCACGTATTAATACGAAAAGCAACAAAACAACATCAACAGAGGTAGATAACACATAGTAGAGTTTTGTAAAGAAAATAAAGCTTTTGATCTGCTTTATTTTAGCTTTCATTCACTCAGACCATCTTTGACACTACAAATGCTGAAGTAGCAAAGATTTATCAAACACTCACTCATCATATATATAAGCATATTACAAATACTAATTTCCTGTTGGCTTACCCTATATCTCAGAATGAATAGATGTAATGCTCCAGTATCAACTGTTTTTTTAGACACATACACATTTACTTATACTACTGGTCACTTTCAGCTGTCAAAGTTTGGCTCCTACAGTCTGATTAAACTGTTCAAACTGTCAAGAGAGGTGCAGCTGCTCGCTAAGTGTTACCACTGTAAGAAGCATAGTCAAACTATAAGCAGAAGCAAATTTAGCTTGAGCAGGTAAAACCATGAAAAATTCAAAAAACAGAACTGAAAGCAAAACTAAAAACATGTTTTTAATAGCAGCAGCTGCAGTCAAGATCAGTTACAATTCTTTAACCCTCTTATCCAGAATAGTTGAATGCTTTTCTTCATTGTGGCAGAGAGGACTGGACACGAGCCAGTGCCCTTCACACATCACTGCAATTCTCTGTGTTCTTCGACTTGCCTCTCAGCCTCTCAGGACTTGCCATTGCCTCTGGACTGACTAATCAGGGGTGCAGTGTAAACAAAACAACAATGTAAGCTGCCATGCTAAATTTAGATTTAAGTTTAGCAAATTACATTCAATGTAAAGAAATAATACATAGAATAGATAGGATAAACTAAAAACTTGAAAAATTAAAAGAATAGCTCACAATGCTAATAGCACAAATTCTAGGCATGTGCTGTGTAGGATTAAAGATACCGGACATGCAAGTATAGTGAAAATGACATTGAAATGTAACTAGACAAACATTATATCAGAGGTTTTGTCAAACTAATTAAATACTACAAATGTTGACAATAATAATCATGGTCATGTTAGTATTAAACAGTTTCAATTTATGACTGCTGATCCTCTTAGTTACTGCACTTTGTCTCTCATGTGGTTACAGTTTTGGAGACCGTTTTTCATTCTCAATATTCAAAACGTTTTTGAGGAATACTTTTGCACTTATTGCAAAGGAATCTTTTTCTTTTTTCTACCATTTTTGTTTTTTTTTTAACCACAGAAGGGCGATGTAGCAATACAGTGTGTTCAAACATTCTGGGTGACAACAACATGTGGCAACACAGACCGTGTGACACAGCCGCACTCAGTAAAAAGGTCTGATGGGAAGCAACGTATTGTAAATATTCACAGTTTGAGTGCTTGCTATTTTGGTGGCCTCCTTCTGAGTAGCTTTTAGCTTTAGCTCTCCTGGTTGGAAAATGATCTGATTCTCCAAAACTGAGAGCTGTTTGACTGCAGTCTGTTGCAGGTATGAAACACACACTTTGTAAGTACTGTACACAAATATTACTTTATAGTGCAAATCAGTCTGCTCTGAAATAGTTCAACATAAGAGCAAAGGAAGTCAAGTCATGTTTGGGAGTTTGCATGTTTAGGAGTCAGGTGTCCACGCCCCTCTGCTTCTCATACGTATTTACACAGTTTTTGGTACTTTTTTATAACCCAGCACTATAGAATGACATTTTCCTGTCGCAGTTTACAATCAGAGCATCGAATAACTGGTAATATGTATGTAGAGCAGTTATGTGTGTGCCAGTAATTTATTCTAATTCAATTCAGTTAAAATCTATTTAATTCAGTTCAATTGAATTTTATTCATATGGTGCCAAATCACAAAAAAATTTAATCTCAAGGCTCTTCAAGGATCCAATACAAGCCAATTAAATTCAATAAATTCCAGACTAGTCCAAATTTCTACAAGGAAACCAACAGATTGCATCAAAATTTCTCTTTGATTCAATCCCCCATCCTGAGCATGCACGAGGTGATGGTGGACAGAAAAAACTCCCATTTAACAGGAAGAAACCTCTGGTAGAACCAGACTCAGGAAGGGCGGACATCTGCTTCAACCAGCTGGGGTTTGAGAGGACAGGAAAGAGGGTATAACAAGCACCATAACACCAGGCCAAGAATACCTGCTGACAAAGAGAAACACAAGTTAATGACAACAGTAATTTCATATGTACACACATGGACAAAATTGTTGGTACCCCTCAGTTAAAGAAGGAAAAACCCACAATTCTCACTGAAAGCACTTGAAACCTACAAAAGTAACAATAAATTAAAATTCATTGAAAATTAAATCGTTCGAATTGTATCCAAAGAGCCCAGGACAACCTCCAAAGAAATTAAAGGTGAACTCCAAGGCCAAGGTACATCAGTGTCAGATCGCACCATTCGTCGTTGTTTGAGCCAAAGTGGACTTCATGGGAGACGACCAAGGAGGACACCACTGCTGAAAAAAAATCATAAAAAAGCGAGACTGGAATTTGCAAAAATGCATGTTGACAAGCCACAAAGCTTCTGGGAGAATGTCCTTTGGACAGGTGAGACCAAACTGGAGCTTTTTGGTAAGGCACATCAACTCTATGTTCATAGACTCAAAAACCAAGCATACGAAGAAAAGAACACTGTCCCTACGGTGAAACATGGAGGAGGCTCAGCAATGTTTTGGGGCTGCTTTGCTGCATCTGGCACAGGGTGTCTTGAATGTGTGAAAGGTAAAATTAAATCTGACGACTATCAAGGCATTCTGGAGAGAAATGTGCTGCCTAGTGTCAGAAAGCTTGGTCTCAGCCGCAGGTCATGGGTCTTCCAACAGGACAACGATCCAAAACACACAGCCAAAAACACCCAAGAATGGCTGAGAGAAAAGCGTTGGACTATTCTAAAGTCGCCTTCCATGAGCCCAGATCTGAATCCCATTGAACATCCGTGGAAGGAGCTGAAACATGCCATTTGGAGAAGACACCCATCAAACCTGAGACAACTGGAGCAGTTTGCTCATGAGGAGTGGGCCAAAACACCTGTTGACAGCTGCAGAACACTCATTGACAAATACAGAAATCGTTTAATTGCAGTGATTGCCTCAAAAGGTTGTGCAACAAAATATTAAGTTATGGGTACCATCATTTTTGTCCAGCCCTATTTCATTAGTTTTTTTTTTTTTAATAATTATGTTAATCAACAATTCAAAAGTAATGGCTGATTTTGATTATTTAATTTTCAATGAAGTTTTATTTATTGTTACTTTTGTAGGTTTCAAGTGCTTTCAGTGAGAATTGTGGGTTTTTCCTTCTTTAACTGAGGGGTACCAACAATTTTGTCCACGTGTGTACATGAAGAATGACAGAGAGCAGAGTGAGGAAAGGTGCATCACGGGAGGTCCCCCAGCAGTCTAGGCCAAGCACAGCATAATGATGGGATGTTTCAGGGTCATCTGAGCCATCTGTAACTATTTGGAAATTATCTTATCAAAAAGGATGGTTTTAAGCTTAATCTTAAAGGTAGGAAGATTGTCTTCTTACCGGACGTATACTGGCAGCTGGTTCCACAAGAGAGGGGCCTGATAACTGAAGGCTCTGCCTCCCATTCTACTTTTAGAAACTCAACAAGTAAACCTGCAGTCTGAGAGCAAAGTGCTCTGTTGGGAAAACTCAGATCATTAAGATATGATGGAGCTTGGTCATTAACTTATTCAGCCCCAGAAGTCTTTCGAGGGCTACTGTAGCTATTTCTCTGCAATTACAAACCATCTTGGTATCAAAATAAAGCTAACACTTGTGAGACTTCATCAGGGCTGGATGTACCCCTCCCACTCCCTGGTACTGGGTACTCCAGGGTTGAAGAGGTTAAGAGCTTTAAATTCGAGGAGAATTATGTTCTGAATCTAACAAGGAGACAATGAGGAGAAGCTAAACTGGAGAAATATTATCTCTCCTGCTGGTTCTCATTGGAGCTCTGGCTGCAGCATTTTGGATAAGCTGGAAACCTTTCAGAGAATTTTTGGGACAGCCCAGAAATAAAGAAAAATATATTGAAAACTGACATGAAGGAGCAGTACGTGGGAAAGAGTGTGTTGTGCTAATCAATCAGGCTCGGTAAAGCATTGTTGCAGTATTTGTTTCATGCTGCTGTGAAAAGACGTTACACTGTTGATTAGCAGGCCTGATTTAACTGACAAAAGCTTCTAATTGGTATTCCATCTAATGCACCCCACCTCCGTGGCAGTGTTTGTAGTTCTGATTGAGTTAAACCAGAGTCCAATTTATCGAATGTTTACACTATTTTGATAACCTTGAGTGAGCATGTGTGTCCAAAGAGTTATAACTATGACAACACTCTATAAATCTAAACCTGAAGTATTTAAGAACTGAAATTTTAGTCTGAACACATATGACAGTACACTGCACATGCGTGTATCATGATACAACTGCACATTTACAATATATCACAGCAAAGTGCACTGGTCTCACCAGATATTAAGAGTGATCCATGTTGAAAGTCAAAGAGTGGTGGAAAGGTTGGAGTTGGAGTCCCACGTTATTGCTAAAGGTGCTGGTTTATTGGGTCTATCACTGTGATAAAGAGGATGAAGGTCGTGCAGGATTGATTCAGTCCTTCTACTCATCCCACTTTCATTGAGCCCCTCCAGACAATATGGGCTCAATCCTGCATGAGCTTTCCTTCTTGACTGGCTTATTGGACCATTTAGCTTTACCAATCTGCTGCCTCTCAAGCTTATCATAAAGATGAGTGCACCAGCTCCTGAGCGTCCCGTGTAAGGGTAATGGACACAGTGAAGGACATGGACCTCCTGACTGTGCCACTCTGCACTCTTTGCAAACAGCAGAGGATGATTTAGTCCAGTCAAATGTAAAAGTGTAAATCAGTTTCATTTCAAGAGCAATTGAATGCATACTTTAAAATCATCAATTTTTCGTAGATATTAAACCCTTTTGAAGATATCAATATTTTTTAGTGGCTCAATTGGACATATTAACACAACAAAAGGTAAGATGTTTACTCCTAAAGCCCCCACGAAACAGCTCACTGAGTGCTATTTGTGTCCACATATTTGCATATTTCCTGTGAATCACAAACGAGGGGAAGTGGAACGGGCAGAGGGAGTGGAAGGAGTAAAGCAGAAAAGCCAGTTCAATCTGCTTTGATTGGTCAGCTTGACTGGCCTCATCAGGCACCACCCACTTCTAAAATACCATTAAGAGAGACTACAAAATTACTTGTTATTGATGGGTCAGATACTAAAGCTGATCACTAGAGCAAGACAGATTTTGTGAAAATAATTTGATTTGAATTTGTGAGAATTATGGAAATCCTGGACATCACTAAGACACATCTTTCCTCTTCTGTGATGCTTTCCCATGGTTTTAATGCAGCTGTCTTGTGTTTATGATTGGTTGTGGGGCTATTCAGTTTTTACTTTCGTCTCCAGCAAGTGAAATGCAGCTCGATCAGTTTTAGATCAAGTTAATGACTCGGCCATCAAAGAAAGCTTCACTTCCACTTCCCTTCGAAACCCCTGAGTTGCTTGTTTTGGATGATTGTCCATCTGTACTGTAAAGTGCTATCTAATCAACTGTGCTACATTTGACTGAATCTGAGCAATCAATATATCCTCACGCACTCCTATCTGCTGCCTCTGTCCTCACATCAATAACATCAGCATTAGTGACCCTGTGCAGTTGGAAGCCAGGTGTGGCCATGTAATCACACTTAGTCCACACAGGCAGTGTGATTACATATATTACATATTCTTTAGTTTCTGAGTAGTTACAAGCCTTCTCCATACCTTTGTTCTTCCTGCCTTTCTGGTACAGGTTGAATTTGATTTAAATTGTGTAGAAAAATGCTGTTCCAAAACAGCTCTGGTTTTTAAAGGCTACTTTTGGAGGAATGCTTCTCTGACACTTAGTTTTTTGCTTACCCCTGCTTTCCTGTCTGCACTAATGGTCTCTGTCAAATGAAGGTGTAAGAAGCCTGAATAAAGAAAGAGATTTTTTCTTTTTTTAACAAAGACTAATCTGCCTTATTCTTCTTGAGTCTTGTGAATGGTTTGCGTCTTGTGAACTCTCTGTATTTGCTCTTATGAAGTCTTCTCTTCATGCTTGAGTTGGACAGAGTTATGTCTACCTCCTGTTGAGAGTTCTCTACTTAGCTTGCTGAGCATTGTGAAGGGATTTTCTTTACCATGTAAAGTAACCTGCAATCATTTACCCCCGCTGTCTTCAAAGGACGTCCAGGTCTTTCTGTGTTGCAGAGCTCATCAATGTGCTCTTTTTCTCTCAGGATGTACCAGGCTGTTGATTCGGCTGCTCCCTGATGTTCCTGCCTATCTCTGATGGATTTTCAGATGGATTTCATTTCCTCTCTAGTAACATAGACATACTTGACAGACAGTTGTATTTTGTCCACATTCGTAACAAGTGCATTCTCTGTCTGACCTATGTTCAAAAGGGTATTCCAAGGCTTTCTATTTAGTTTTCACTGTAGTTGACAGGAATTCAAAGGTCATTACCGACCCTCACTTCAAAGTCTGGTAGCCTGGCAGAAGCCGTGCAAAAACTCCTTGTCTAGTGAAACCTCAATCCCATTTTTTTGAGAATGTGAGCTTCAGAGTGTTTGAGCTGTCACAGATTTTGAACTTACCAGTAAATTAACTACATATAGCATCCCTGATGAGACTATCAGCAACTGAGTTGCATGCAAACTTAAAAGTTCAAAAGGGATTTAAATTATTCCACTGAGGTGTAGTCATTTGTGAAGGTGCAGAAGAGTATTGGAAAGAGCAGGAATGTTCTACAGCTTCATTTTCCATGTCCTACCAATAAGAAAGCTGCTCTTCTTGTGAAAGATGGAGACATACAGAGTAATTTGGAAAATCAAAGTGTAAAGCAGCCTTTGGATCAAATCAGTGACTACTGAGCTGAAGACCAACCGAAGGAGGAATTAATCCAGACATCCCTGTGCTTGTTACCTCCAGTTTGACTATTAGGTGGACTATAGATTTTTTATGTGTCTGCTGACGCAGTGGCAAGCTTCTATCAACCAGACCTTTGTTTGCTGTTTTCCATGTAGAGGACTGTGGCACTTGAGGACATTGCTAAAACATCCAAATGTGTCACAATTGCACTGCAGGTAGTGTCGTCTTACAAGACAAGCCCCAGAATCCAGGACCAGAAATCTTTGTTCCTCCACCAAACCAGACAGCAATCAATAAGCAATTAGCAGTGCTCACTTATGCTGCAATTTGTTTTGTAAAAGCGTGGACATTGAAAAACTAAACTGATTTCAAGGAAAAAGTAGACAATGGCATCGAACAGACTGTTTGGGTTGTAAACTGGGGGCTCTATGGTGAAATCCACATGGCACTGATATAAAACAAGGCTATGTGAACTAAATGAATCATAAATGTGTAGTTTCTTACTACTTTCACACCAGCCACCACTCTGTTTGTCTTCAGGGCATCTGATTTTATTGCCAGATTCTATCAAAGGCACTTGTTACAAGTGTTTTTTTTTTTGTTTTTTTTCACAGCAGCTACCTCTGTGGACCACACCCCGTGCAAAACTGTGGTCTGCTTTTGTGATGACATAAACAGTAGATTAGGTCTTTAGGCTACATGGGATGTCAGAGCAGGCTGTGTTTCTCCAAAGAACATCCTGTCTTTAACTCGAGCTCTCACATGCACAGTGTGCACGTACACCGTGTGCACGTACACACACACACACAAACACACCGCAGTTCGCTTTTAATTCAATATGCAAATTGAAACCGCAGTTCATTTGCTGATGAAAGAGGATTCATGCTCAATTATATCTTAATGGGTTGGATGTAACAGCATGCTCAAGCCGACAGATTTTTATAGGAGGATTTTTTCTTTTTTTATTGGGTCAAATATGTCTTAAATAACCTGAATCAGCTGAAGTAAAAGTGAACTGACCTGACCCAGACAGCAGACCCACCTACAGAGTAACTGACCTGAATTTGCCATCTTGTTTATACTTTAGCTTTTATATGAACTTGTTAGACCATATTTATTCAGAAAGTGCTAAATATGAACAGGATTCCTACTGAAACATATAGGAACTTTTAAATGCATGTGTCAGCACATTCAAGAGGATTTGTGGCTGAAATAAAATAGATAAAAATAAAAACAAACAAATTGACAGGTTAGTATAATCATTTTGTAATTGTGTTAACTCAGCAGGAATTATGTTCTCTTTGAACAGATATCTGTGAAACAATGTGCAAGGCTTTGGCATATAATGGTACTGGAATCTTTAAATTTGCTCTTCATTTTTAGGGCCATTTCAACAAATCGCATTCTCTTGGAGAACAGAAGATACAAAAAAGATTGATAGAAACATAATCTCAAAACCACTGACAACGTCTGACATTGATTTAGCTTTTTATAAAACAATGAAAAATGTATTTGTTACTGGAACACAGAAAAGCAAACCTTAACCCGGATATCCGTTTTCCTTTATTTGGATATCCGATGGCTGTCCCAGAAGGCCTTTGGGTGTATTTCCTTCAGGCATAGCCGCTCCTCAGTGATTTCCCAGATAATTCCAGATAATGTTGATGTGAATGAAGCTCCGAAATAAGCCTAAACACCAATCCGAACTGTTGGATTTAGGTCTGTATATTGTCCATCTCCAGATCTTTGTGGCTTGTGTGTATACTTTGTGGTAAATGTGCTACCTCTCAGCACCAAGTGGTCACTATCTACACACCCAGAACCTGACTAATTCATGCAACCATTAGCCTACTAGAGCAAAGGTGAACAAATTTCAGAGCATATCCAATGTGTCGACACTTTACTTCAATCTGTTAGATTCACCTGGTTAAGAGTTTGCTCCATAATATTTTGAAATGTCCCTTGGTACCTAAGTTTTGTATTTTCCATTACATTAAGAAATTTGTATAAAAATGGTACAAACTGTTGCCAAATAATTTGCCTGTATTTGAGAAAGTAAGTGTTTCACACTCAAAATCCTTTGCACCAAATTCCAAAGTCCCTTTAAAGGCCTCCATCTGCTAAATATAAAGTTTTAATCTGGTTAAAACAAGGTTGTTTTTTTTCCGGTGTGTCACAAACACTATATTGCCAAAAGTATTTGCTCATTTGCCATTACACATACATGAACTGAAGTGACATCCCATTCTTAATCTATAGGGTTTAATATGACGTTGGCCCACCCTTTGCAGCTATAACAGCTTCAACTCTTCTGGGCAAGCTTTCCACAAGGTTTAGGAGTGTGTTTATGGGAATTTTTGACCATTCTTCCAGAACCGCATTTGTGAGGTCAGACACTGATGTTGGACGAGAAGGCCTGCCTCACAGTCTCTGCTCTAATTCATCCCAAAGGTTTTCTATCAGGTTGAGGTCAGGACTCTGTGCAGGACAGTCAGGTTCGTCCACATCAAACTCAGTCATCCGTCTTTATGTACCTTGCTTTGTGCACTGGTGTGCAGTCATGTTGGAACAAACATCCATATGAGTGTGAGCATGGACCTTGATGACGCCATCCCCAAACTGTTTCCACAAAGTTGGGAGCATTAAATTGTCAAAAAATCTCTTGATATGCTGAAGCATTCAGAGTTTCCTTTCACTGGAACTAAGGGACCAAGCCCAGCTCCTGAAAAACGACCCCGCACCATAATCCCCTCTCCACCAAACTTTACACTTGGCACAGTGCAGTCAGACAAGTGCTGTCCTTCTGGCAACAGCGAAACCCAGACTCGCCCATCAGATGGCCAGATGGAGAAGCGTGATTTATCACTCCAGAGATTGTGTCTCCACTGCTCCAGAGTCCAGTGGCGGCGTGCTTTACACCACTGCGTCCAACACTTTGCTTTGCACTTGGTGATGTGTGGCTTGGATGCATGGAAACCCATTACACAAAGCTCTCTGTCCACTGTTCTTGAGCTCATCTAAAGGAAGTTTAGAGGTCTGTAACAGTTGACTCTGCAGAAAGTTGGTGAGCTCTGTGCACTATGCTCCTCAGCATTCTGTCATTTTACGGGGCCTACCACTTTTTAGCTGAGTTGCGTCGTTCCCAATCGCTTCCTCTTTGTTGTAATACCACTGACAGTTGACTGTGGAGGAAATTTCACGACTGGACTTGTTGCACAGGGGGCACCACCTATCATGGTACCACCTGGAATTCACAGCTTGAATGTACTAATACTAAAAAAGTGCTGGGAATGGCTTTTTACAAACACTGCGAGGAATTGATTAAATTAGAAACCAGTGTATGCAAGATGGATGAGACAAGCCCAAGCTGGAAGATGTGACTGTTGGCTACGATCTTCGAGTTGCAAGAGCGACAAGGGATACTAGCCAAGAGCTGGCGTCCAGGCCAGGCAAGCTGGAAGCGAACAGAGCAGGGATAGATATGTGACCTTGTTTAATTCAGCTTCCTCTTCTTGAGAATCACATTCTGATTCAAACATTTACAACATTATTCCAATATTATCAGTGCTAAACAAAGCATGGCGTAAACCGAGTCAGAGCAAACAGGGAAGGCAGTGTCATCTGCTGGCAGGCGGAGACATGGGTGGGGCGAAATTAGCATATTCACTGGGGGAGGAAAAAGTGACACTTATATTCCAAGCCACGTTTTGGCCATTTGAGGTTTCTTGGCAAAAACTTTTCAGTGTGCCATTTTGAGGGGTACAGGTGAGGGTACAACTGCCAGAGTGAGACTTTAAACATCAGTTCGTTCAGCAGGTATACACAATGTATACATATTCTCTCTATCTCTGTCATTTTCCCTACATTTTTTCTCTCCTCTCTTTTACAAACATGCAAATAACACACACGTCTGTCAAACATCTGTCGAGTCCTGCGGTAGATTTCGAGGAAAATAAAAGCGCGAGCCGGTCGAACAACAGAGGGCGTGCGCTTGGAGATACGCGCGTGCAGCTGCCTCTGAAATGTCATGTGGGCTACTTTTAACACCTAAACGCTGTTTTAAAGGCCGCGCCTTCTGCTGGGGCTGAGAAACGGTGGAATGGACAAAGAGTGCACGAGATGTAAAGTAGCGAGAGAAACACACAAAAAAAACGTGTCTCCTCAGTCTGCAGTTTGCCAGCCCTTCTCTACTCTCCGCCAACCATAAACTGTTCACTAATGGCCGGGCGCATAGAGCGCTCTCCGTCAATACCAATATGTTGGTGTGGGGGGGTGATGCGGGGGAGAGGGTGAGGGGGACTCCCCGCTCCCTTTCTTGTCTTGCAGCCTGGTTGGCAGTTCCTACGGCGACCTGACTTGCTTGAAAATGAGATACGCAGAGGCGGATTTAAAAAAGCGCCGGCGTGGAAAGGTAGTGTTCAATAACAGCACACCGATGCTGCATTGCGCTCCTCGCCGAGCAGGTCGGTCCTTTGAGGAACAAAATCCTCTCAGCAGCGTTACAGTCTGTAAGTGGGTACTACTGCCAATTACAAAGAAATAACAAAATCACTTTCGAATGTGAATACAAATTTGACATAGAATAGTATTGTAGATCACAAAAAAGTTGTAGCCTATTGAAGTATTTTTTTTCCAGCGTGATTGTCTTTGTTCCTTTCAGTACTGTTCTTTTCTCTATTACTATTATTATTATTATTGATGTCCTATTACCACCAGCCTACATTACAGGATATAAATGTTTAGAAAAAAAGGCAAAGTGTGGACGATATCAGTTTTCTTTCTTTTTTCTTTTTTTCTTGCTAGAGAATGAACCAAACTATCTCTAGCTTCACCCAACAAAAGAGCTGCACCAGCAAAAATATAACTGAGCACGAGGCTGACTTGCATTAGAGACAGAGCGCTCTTTTCTCCCCGTCTCTCTTTGTCCTTTCTATGAATATCTGAATAAAGATATTTTCCCACCAGGAGCTGTCAGGAGCTGGGACAGCGAGCCATTTAATCTTCCTATATGACAGGAGGGGGTTGAGGTCTGTCCCCGGTAACCGACACAGGCTACACTCACAGCGACCCAACACCGCCTCTGCTGCCTCTCCTGTTACAGCTCAGTGATCGAGTTACGTGGCCGGGGAAAATGTTGCAGCAGCGAGGAGAGAGAGAGACTGAGAGAGAGACTGCAGCATCGCTGGAGACCGGAGGCAGCAGCGGTCCCGAGCAGTGCAGGTGAGAGGGGGAAAAAAGCCAGAGGAGGAAGAGGAGGAGGCGCAATAGCTGGAGTGTGTGAGAGAGAGAGAGAGAGAGAGAGAAAGAGAGAGAGAGAGAGAGAATGCGGGACTCTTGGAAAAAAAGCCGCATCTACTCTCAGTCCATCAACAATACATCCATCCCGAGCACGGAGTGCAGAGGATTACTCTAAACTGATGACGGGATACCCAGTTAAGCCCACCAAGAGAGGCTCTTATATTCTGTTTTCATGAGGAAACACATGCCGAGAAACTCGCTCTGAAAGGCACTCTTGTCTCCTCATAACTTGCGTTAAGGAATCTGACTGCTTGGCACGTTGCTTCACTGCGGGAAAAAGAAGGGGAACGCAGCTTGATTGGAAGGTAAGAAAAAGGTCCAGTTGGAGCTTCCCTCCCTCAAACTGATTTTTATTCTACTTTGGAGATGTGAGCTAATTTTTTCCCGGCGTCCGAAGAACTGAGCAGTGTTTCCCCCCCTCTTTTCTTTTGTGTAGTGGTGCTGCATTGCAGTTTCTAACTGAAAAAGGCGAGAAAAGCCGCTGTCCCAAATGTGACTGGAATAAGAAGAACTTACAAAAGGCATTATGAACTGACAAGTGTCCTCCTGTGACAACGGGATAGCTCTCCGTTATATGGGGAGGGAATTGAGGGAAGAAGAGTAAAGTGGATTAATCAAAAGCTGATGAATTCGTTTCTTTTTTTCCGCAGCGGGATGGATTTCTTTCTTATATCTCCGAGGCTTGAAGAGCCCAGCAAGACTGCAGAGTTATTTTTATAAAAGTTGAAAGCACACCATTGAGTGTAGGAGGAGGATAAAAAAGAGGATCCTGCGCCGCTCAAGTGAACTACACTGAGCGCAGAAGCTTTTCTCCGGACCTCAGGCTGCTGTCCGCAGACAGCAGCAGAGGAAAGGCAACGCAAGGATAAATCAAACACCCACGCCGTGAGGTAAATCAGTCCACAAAACACCGACAAGGTAGAGACGAAGCCCCAGCTGAGAGGCAGACAGAGCTATAAAGGGAGAGGCGAGTTGAAGAAAGAGCCATGCAGAGGCTTGGCGCAGTGCACTCCTCCGCGGCGCAGGCTCCCAGCCTCGTGGTGATATTGCTGCTGCTGCAGCTGCTGACTCAGCTACCGGGTGCAGACTCAGCTCTCCGGTACCGTGTGGCGGAGGAGGGCCAACCTGACGTAAAGATCGGCAATGTAGCCGTGGACCTGGGCCTCACGGCAGGTACAGGCAGCGGGGATGTCACCTTCGCCCTGGAGAGTGGCTCAGAGTACTTCAAGATTGACAATGTGACAGGTGAGCTGACAACAGGCCTACGGCGCATCGACAGAGAGAAGCTCCCGCAGTGCCAGATGATATTTGATGAAAACGAGTGTTTCTTGGACTTTGAAGTGTCAGTGATCGGGCCACTGCAGAGTTGGGTGGACCTGTTTGAAGGCCGCGTTGTCATAACAGACATCAATGACAACACACCTGCCTTCCCCTCACCTGTTCTGCAGCTCTCAGTTGAGGAGAATCGCCCAATAGGGACCCTGTATCTGCTCCCCACAGCAACCGACAGGGATTTTGGGCGAAATGGCATTGACCGATATGAGCTCATCCAAGATAATGGAGCTGGGTCAAGTTCAACAAGACGCACAGCGGGAGGAAGCCCCATTGCCAGAGTGGATGGACTTGACCGGAGGGGTAGAAGTGGAGATAATGGAGCAGGAGCCAGGAGCAGTGTGTTTGAACTGCAAGTAGCAGATATACCAGATGGTGAAAAACAGCCACAGCTTATTGTCAAAGGCACACTGGATCGTGAACAAAAAGACTCTTATGAGCTCGTCCTCAGGGTTCGAGATGGAGGAAACCCATCACGTTCCTCCCAAGCTGTACTCCGTGTTTCTATCACTGATGTGAATGACAATAGTCCACAATTTGAGAGGTCTACATATGAAGCCGAGATGACAGAAAATGCTCCTCCAGGTACACCTGTACTTCAGGTGCGAGCTTCAGACCGTGATATTGGAGTCAACGGGCAGGTGGAGTATGTCTTTGGAGCCGCCACTGAATCCGTCAGGCGTCTCCTGCGGCTCGATGAGGCCACTGGGTGGTTGAGCGTTCTTCACAGGATTGATAGAGAGGAAGTGGCACAACTGAGGTTCACAGTAATGGCCAGGGACCGGGGTCAGCCTCCCCGCACTGACCGCGCCACAGTAGTTCTGGCTGTCCGGGATGAGAACGACAACGTCCCAGTTGTAGAGATCAGAAAAATTGGACGAATCCTCGTACGAGATGGAGCAGCACTTGTACCAGAGAATGTTCTGGTGGACACACCAGTCGCCTTGGTACAGGTGTCAGACCGAGACCAGGGAGAGAA
Source organism: Leuresthes tenuis (assembly GCF_036924035.1). Lineage (NCBI taxonomy): Eukaryota > Metazoa > Chordata > Actinopteri > Atheriniformes > Atherinopsidae > Leuresthes > Leuresthes tenuis. The sequence goes on along the minus strand of NW_027325358.1, from coordinate 23,572,673 downwards.
TGGGGCTGTGACTTGTACAGTTGTAGGAGATGTTCCATTCACCCTGAAGCCAGCTGGTGAAACAGCACTTCCACCCCTACCTGCAGATGAAGCTTTTGACCGGTAAGAAAAAACAAATCTAAGCACTCAAAGTACGTAACACTGTATAATGCAGAGTCAGGATCATATTTCAAATGCAAGGGTTGTAAAATAGATAATGCATCACTTGGGCACAGTGTCAGATAGCATATTAATGAACCTGTATCTGATACACAGTCTGTGTCACAGAACTCTTGTCTGTTTTTTCTTAAGGAGACTTATAACAGTACGCAGTCTTAGGGTAATTCTGAAGTCATGTTACAATATGAATAAAAGTTAAATGCGAGGCACTTTCTTGCCTGAGGGTGTACACAGTGTTAACTAGAAAATAGTTATCAAGCAGATAATAATGGAATTTTTGTTATTTAGGACTGGATTTAAAGTTGCCAACAAACGAGTCCCTGACTCTTCCTTTGGTATCAACCCAAATGTGTGCCGCAAACGCATTTTTGCAAATTGTTGGCATGCTTCATAGGTAAACACTATGTGTTATATATGCATACCATACCTAATAACCCCATGTGTCCTCTTGACAGCCGCTCCTACAGCAAGCAGTAGCCACCTGGGCATTTTTAAAATGTCTCTTACACAAAGAATTTAGAGAAAAGTGCCTCAAGGGTTGTTGCGTGGAAATTAAATTAAATTTAAGTTCGGTTCAAGTAGTGTCACTCACCCACTAAGGCCACAGGGCTGTTAGGCTGTCAAACAATCTGTAAACTTTGAGTATACATTTTCATTTGTGTGAAGGGGTTTATGCTTTTTTGATATGATTTCAGCAGCACAGACTACAAATGTCAGTGCTCTTCAGTCATTTGTAGAACACTGCCTGAAGCTATTCAATAAATGGAGTTGGGATACAAGTCAAGGCCCTTTTAGGATATTACTGCCATTATATACTGTATGACCTTTACAGTGATACTGGTTGTTATTCTGAATGTAAGGCTCTCCTTGGCTAAAGAAATCCGTTGAAGAAATAATCATGAGAGGGCTTTAGCGAATCAATAAGTTAATTTATTAAAATGTCACAATCACAGTTTTCACACTTGTATTGTCTCTGCAGATCACTGCAGTCATGCATGAAGATCTTTTAAAATGTAATGTGTATTAAAGTAAAGCACATTAGGGCTAAAATTATTCACTCATTAATCCGATAGTTGATTGACAGCAAAGAAATTGCCTCACTAGTTTGGCAATTTATTAAGCGTTGCGGTCAATTAACAAGCAATGGCACAATTTCAAACTCATCATTCTTTGGTCTCAGCTTTTCAAACACTGTGCGATTTCTTTTTTAATCTGTATATGTTTAGGCTTTTGTCTGTTGGTAGTAGAAAGTAAGACTTTGGGTTTGTAAAATTGAAGTTTTTCACTATTCCTTTTACATCAACTGGCTTTCATATAATAGAACAATAGTACACACACACACACACAACACCAACCCGATGACAGCTTTCAAAAGTCGTTGATTATATTTGCAGACAAGATCACTGTCATTTCCACGAAAGATGGCTTCTGTGTTCATAAAGTGTTTTTATTTCAATTATTTCCACAGGAACAAGAAAAAGTACTTCTTACATACTTCTGCCTTGCTGGACTTCGAGGCCACAAAAGAGTACAGTGTAACAATCGTGGCAGTAGATTCTGGCAGTCCCAGCCTATCCAGTAACAGCTCATTGATGGTGCGAGTCGTAGACATCAACGACCATGCCCCGACCTTTGCCCAGAGTGTTGTGGAGGTCCACTTTGCTGAGAACAACTCGCCTGGTGAACGGGTGGTCACTGTTGTAGCCACTGATGCAGACAGTGGCAAGAATGCTGAAATGGCTTACTCCCTCGATCCTGCTTCTAATGGACCTTTTTACATAGACACAGACAATGGAGATATCCGTGCCACTGGGGTTCTGGACCGTGAGCAGCGAGAGAGATATGAACTTCAAGTTATTGCAAAGGACAAAGGTACCCCCTCTTTGCAAGGTTCTGCGACGGTTGTTGTTCAGGTGACTGACCGCAATGATAATGCACCAAAGTTTGTTCAAGAAATCTTCACATTCTATGTCAAGGAGAACCTGCTCGCCAACAGTCCAGTTGGCATGGTCACCGTGACAGATGCTGACGAAGGAGACAATGCAGAGCTTAGCCTGTTTGTAGAGATGGATGGAGTTGATGTAAAGGTGACAGGTGAGAAGGTGGAGGGAGAGGATGGTGAGAAAGAGCAAGAAGAGGTCTTCTCCATTGAGAACAACACCGGAACAATCTTCTCCTCTGCATCGTTTGACCGTGAGAAACTCTCCACCTACACCTTCCGTGTCCGAGCTGTGGATGGAGGGGAGCCCCGCAAAACTGCCACCGCCACGGTCTCGCTTTTTGTGACGGACGAAAATGACAACGCCCCTTCAATCACATCCCCAGCCAATGAATCCTATACCCTCCTTCCACCTGCCAGTAGTGCCCGCACCATCGTCAGGACCGTAACGGCCATAGACTCAGACACAGGCCCGAATGCTGATCTTCGCTATACTCTAGTGGGGGGAAATCCATTCAGACTGTTTGAGATCGGCCACACCAATGGAGTGATCACCCTGGCGGAGCCTTTGGAGCGGCGCCACAGAGGTTTACATCGCCTGGTAGTTCGAGTCAATGACAGTGGCATACCCTCTCTCTGTGCCACAGCGCTGGTTCACGTCTTCATTAATGAGAGCTTGGCCAATGCCACCCTAGTGGATGCACAGGTAATTTTTATGCATTAATATGCATTATTCTAACATCCAGTAGACATTCCGCTGGACATTCACACAGAGCAAATAATGCCTTACTTTTGTATATATGCATGATACTTAAGAAAATATTATAATACAAAAAAAAGTCGGCATGACATAACTAAGCGTATGAGGAAGTTTTATGGCGGCATCTAATAAATGATATCTTACTATTACATGTTGTGAATATACAATCCGCTGCCTGTGTGTGCAGACCTGTTGAGCCACACAATTGGCAATGGAAACTAGCAATGACAGTGATGAAACTGTTCTCTTATCTATTCATACAGTGTCCACACTGATAACACATCACAGCTGAGCAGGGTAGCAATGACTGTGGCTGTTTAATGGGGAGATTAAAATGATACAAAATCATGGTTTTTCTCGAAAGCGTGACACAAATGCGTGATTTTTACGGCCCACATTTTGTTGCAGTTCTCTGTTGTTCTTGGGGAAATAATTGTGTCTTTATTTGTTCCACATAAAGAACACTGTTTCTATTGGCAGTGCCAGCTTCTTTGTAGTTTAGATTGTACTGGAGCGTGTTCTTTGTCCAGCAAGCATTGCTGCAATGACTGTGTGCTTGAAATAACCGTTATTACTGAAGTGGTTCCTCGTTTATGGTACATTGAACTGAGAGATGAGAGCATTAGGTGTGGTTACGTGTATATGTGTGTTTGTGTATTTGTGCCAGAAAGAGAGAGCTACAGAGAGAGCATTAGGGGTAAATCTTTTGGAGAAGCACGGGGGAGAGAGACGAGCCCGTCCCAGTTTTGGTTTTGTAATACAGAGTAGGTTGAAGTATGTTTGAACATCTGAATAGGAGTTTCAACTCTGTAGTGGCTCTTTACAAAATGCCTGCATATTGATGAGGTTTAAGGGGTTAGTAGCCAGTGTTTGGAGGAAGGTCACAAAAAACACTCTAACCTCTTAGTGAGTAATAATTAGTTGGGGAACAGGGAGAATGTAAAATACAGATGTGCAATTACTGAATAAATCTTCGTGGAGTCCTGGAACAGAGGACTTCACAGCAAGATTAGAGCTGGCTTGAAAGATCCAGTGTGCAGAGGTAATTGACTAGACTCAGACATTACTGAGATACCATAAATAACTAGAACAATAAGTGGTCAAAATTAGCTTATGCTTTGCGGGTGGAAATGCTTCTTTCCTTTCTGCCTTCCCTCTAACGGAAGGTACTTTCTATTAGGGTTAAAAAATGTTCAATGATGCTTTAAACTATGGCAGTTAATAATTCCAAAAAACTTCAAACTTAAATGAATTCTTATTGACTTGAGAGTTAAAAAAACGTCTCAGTGGCCTTGTGGTTCCAGTGATTGTTATGAGACTAACCGCTTGTGGTTTCAAACCTTGCTTGCAACCTGGTATTGGACACATTCTTATATTTTGTCTGAGTAAAAGCTCCTCAACTGTCAGGTCTGTGCTTGTAACATGAGGCAGAAAATTTAACCCTGAAGCTCTGAGACATTTAAGAGGAAAAGAGCACTTAGACAAATAAGAGGCACACATCTCCAGAGATGTGGCAAACCGCTGATGGCTTTCTTAAATACGATGAAAGGATCATTGCATTTTAGAAAGAACAAGAAATAAGTCCTCGTGGCACTCTGTCTAACCTGTGTAAAACGTGAAATACAAGCATTAAATTCATTCTCCAGACATGATTGGGGAATTAGCTATAGAGCCCAAAGATGTTGGGTTTTTTTGTACAAGGCTGGTGGGCATTTTATCATGCTGTTAGATTGAGGATTGACACCCCTTCTGAGCATCAAGTGGCTGAGCAACTGCAAATTTAGCCTCTTAAGTGCTGACTTCATTTTTCTTCCCTGAAGGTTGCCCCATGATGACAAAGACTGTGATGTCCAAAAAGACACTTGCAATGCAAATTCATCACTTTAACACCATACTGCTTAGTCTGCATGCTATTATTTCATGTGACACTTTGCGTATACTCTGTCACATGACAGTCTCATAGCAAGAACAGAAAAAAAAACAGCTTGGTGGGTCCTCTGAGTAGTCTCTATCCTTGTCTTGAATGACACTTAAAGCTAAATGTTGCCTTTGAACAAGAGGGGGGGGGGGTAGCGTATAATCACAAGCTGGGAGGGGATCACCTTATGTCGAGATAACTAGGCACTGTTGTTTATCAAAGACAAACAATCCAGTACAGATAGAAATTGTTGGATTTGACCATTGACCAGTGAGAAGAACGCCTCATGGATATGAAAAAATACAAAAACAAAAAAATCAAGCAGATGAGGGTTAGAACAGAACACTTGGTAAGCTGTGAATCAGTAGCTGAAATGATCTGCAGTGGGCCTAAGCGACCGCGACTATTGAATCAAACAATAGCATGTAATACGTCTAAACTGGTATAAAAGCTGTCATTGATAACAATACACACGGTTTAGTTTGATTGTAGGAAGGAACTTGGTGGAGTAATTGAGTAGAAGTCATTTAAGAGAGAAGACCTCCATCTCATAATGAAGTCAGAGCGAGTGGCGGATGGGTGCCAGATGCAATTAGGGAACGAAAACGGCTGCTACTGCTGCGACACCGCAGCAGAAAATGACTCCAGTCTTTTCTCTCCAACAGTACTGGGTGAACCACATGTTCGGTAATTATCTGTAATATTATGCGCTAGATTTTAAGCTCGAGGAAGAGGGAAGCAGCATTTTAAATGTGTGTCATTGCTGTTATTTGGGAGACCTATAAGCTGGTGAAGTCTTTTGTGGTAATGCTTGAACATTTTTATTTGTATTTCATCTCGTACTCAAAGCCCTGATCTTGAGATTTTCTTTTTAATGTTTTTGAATAAGTCCAGGTGGTTTACCTTTCATATTTGAAAATAAAAGCCAACAATCACAAAATTGCAGCTGTCTAATTTTATGGTGAGTCATACTTGCTCAGAGCTACAGTAAAGATCTGGTACATTGTGAGCTAGGGTCAGAAGTCTGGTCAGGGGAGAGCTCCCCGTCTCGGTCACATCACGGGTATCTGCAGTGACATGCTGATAACTTAATCCTAGGAGAGTGGAGGAGATAGACAGCTATGCTAAGTCTAACTAAAACAAGCCACATGCAGCAGAATGAAAGAATCCTCTGGGAGTTTGGGATGCGTCAGAGGGATGTGCTCAAATGCAACACCAGAGGTGGCTGCTTATACTGCTGAACACTTTTAAGGGCCCATGGAGCATAAAGAAGGCAACTAACTCAAGGAATAAACCAGTGTCCTGGTTGCACCAACAAGGTTATGGCCAAAAACTGAAACTTTCCCGAAAGTTTGGTACTTTGTTAGTGGACTGTCACAAAGACACATGATTGCTTTTATTGCTTTGTTTTGGGCACACAGTATGGAGGCAGTGCAGGATATCACTAGGCCAAAGATGCCCAGCTGAATGAGAATGGAAATGAATACTGCAAGCAAAAGAGAAGCTCTGGGGCTGACAGGAGAGTGGAGCCTGGCAGAGAAGCCCTCTGCAGTGAAAGCAGAACAATGGACTACAACTCACTGATAAACAATTAAACTTAACCCAGAGATAGATGGTGATGAAACAATGAAACATAGCAGTGTCACTCTTAGCTCAAGGGAAACCAGAGTAGAGAGTGAATAATGACGCTTTATATGAGTAAATATAACATAATAAGCATGTTACACAGTGCAATTGTATGAGACAATTCTGTTGTTCTTACCCACACTGCAGTTTGTACAATATTGCACCAAACTATTTCAAAGCAAGAGAGCTCATTCTCTCTCTCATATACTCTTGCAAGCCTTATTACCAACAACTGCAGCACGAATTAGATGATTAGTCTGTCTTTTCCACCCCTGCCAGACCAAAGACAAGATGAAGGCTGCAGAATGAGTTGTCTTACTAACAGATGGCTTCTACTTGGTCTGGACTTGTATAGGTGCATTAAAATACAGCAGTGTGGCTGTCTGAGTTCAAGTTGCGTCTGTGTAATGATTCTCCCTAACAAAGTTACCAACTGGGAACCACAGACTCGAATTCCACAGCTTTGTTGGCTCCCATACAGAAACGCACTTTAACTCGTAATGGCTTTGCTTGTGTTCAAGCATAACCTACTTTCTCATAATGATCCTCCTATTAGTGTTCGAGTTCAGTGTGTGTGTTTGTATGAATGCTCTCGGCCCCATATATGTGTTCAGAATGGAAGATCGGTGCTGCTTCTATCTCAAACCCTAATACAAAACATTTTCAAGTATAGATATTGAAATGAATTTGCATGGATTTGCTCCACAACAAAGAAATGATTATGCCTCGGGACCCTGAAGAGGCAAAATGAGAATGGTTCTAAAAATGCCTGCTTAGAGCGCACATATTTTGAGTAACCTTCTCTTTGTCTATCTGTTCAATTTTGAGTGCAAAAACTATGATAGCAAATCCTTCTCACGCCTACACTATCATTTACAATAGAGATATTGTCCATTGATGAGCTCTTGTCTGGATGTGCAGTCATAGTCACTCATGCCTTTATTTTCACAGTTATTGACTGTTTTTCCATCCTCTATCTGGTCCTGTCCTCGATGTTTAAAGTTTTCTTTTTTTCTGTTAATCAGCTTTAAACAGCCTAATCCAAGGAATTTCTCGTAATGCTGGAGATGATGCGAGATCATAAGTGAAGAATTACAGGCACAACTTGAAATGCTGCAACTGGGAGGCAAGAGAAATTATGTATTTAGTGGCACTCTATTTGCCTGGGAATAACAGAGAAGCTCCCACTCTAAATAGTATGGTGTGTTCAGTTAAGATGAAGATGCTGTTTTATGTTTCTCTGTGGCTCACACCCACTGTGTCATCTTTTAAAGGAGCCAACTGGACACTTTTCTCATTGACAGTTTCTTTGTTTTTCTTCCTTTTTCTTGTTTTACTCTGCAATTTATTTCTCCCTTATCCTTCTCCTTTTTCTCTTCCATCCCAGGTGGCCCGAAGTCTAATGGCTCCGCTGTCACTGGACATTGCAGGGGACCCAGACAGTGAGCGTGCTTTGGGAAAACAGCGCCTCAGTGTGGCCATCGGTGTCCTAGCGGGCGCTGCGGCGGTCATCCTAGTTATTCTTCTCGTGGTCACAGCAAGGCAGTGCGGTGCTCAGGGCAAGAATGGTTATGAGGCCGGTAAAAAGGAGCCAGAGGAAGACTTCTTCAGTCCTTCGGGGGCTCAGCCACAGGCCGCCAGAGGCGGAGGATCCGACCGTGGACGTAAACCTCGACGGGACAAACGCGGTGGTGGCGGTGCGGCAGGAGGAGGGAAGTCAGACAGATCGCTTTACAGTGGTATTGTCACTGTCAATGGCCTGCGTCGCCATGCCAATGATGACGATGAGGAGGATTTAAGCAGTGCTAGTGAGCGCCTGGCAGCCCGTTACTGCGCTGTGGATGGTGACCCTGGCAGCCCACGCATGGGTGGTGGCAGGAGACACCAGTCAAGCCCAGATCTGGCCAGGCACTACAAATCAAGCTCACCTCTCCCTGCAGTGAGTCTACAGCCCCACTCACCCCCGGCCGAGGGGAAGAAGCACCAGGCGGTCCAGGAGCTGCCTCCCTCCAACACCTTTGTGGGCAGCGGTGGATGTGTGGGTAGCGCCGGCTCCAGCAGCAGCAGTAGCGGGGGTAGTGGCAACGCAGATGCCATGTCCCTTGGTTCTGACCAGTGCTCAGAGTATGGCTGCCAGACTGGGAACAAGTACAGCAAACAGGTAAGAGTTCTGGAAACCTCAATATTGTTTTTACCGTGTTCCCTCTTTGTTTACAGCCATCTTAATTCTCTCTTAAAGACTCTTATTCCGCTTCGTGACTCCTCCACGGCTTCATCTTCTCTTACTCCCACATCTACTGACATACGTCCTGCACACCCTGTTGCCAAAGTCTACACACCATTTTATCTTCACAAAATAGCTGTCGAAGTATGAGCAGGCACGCTTGTGTCAGTGTCACCATCCTAAGCGTTTGAGCAGTGTGACTTTACCCCGCTGTCAAAAGTGTGTATGTGGGTGCCCAGTGTTTAGGAAGATACACTGCAGGGCACATGAGTCAAGTCTATACTGTATCTGAATGATATGTAAAGGCATACTTGTGTATACATGCATGAGTGTGTATGTGCATGTCTGTGTGAGACCATTTGTGTGAACCCCTGAGGAGTTCAGTTGGTGCAAAGACACAGAGGGAGTGGGCGAACAGTTTCTTCCAGCAGGGTAATTGGTCATTTCGTGTCTCTGTTTCTCTTGTCAAGCTGTTATCCTTCTTCCATTTAGCATGTATATTTGTTCCATAAACAATATCAGTTGCATAGATGATGGATATACTGGCTTTGGTGTTCGTTCAAGAAGCTGCAGTTGAAAGCTGACAAATAAATTCTGGATAGAGACGGTCACTCGGCCCCCTCTACCCACACAGACAAGAGACACAGAGACACAGGTTCCATCTATCATCGTAGACCTACCGACACAGCAGGGTCTCCGCTGTCCATGGGGAGTCCTCCCAAGAGTGATATCCAAGTGACAGCTAACCCTGCTTAAAGGGGCGGCGTCTAATTTCCTTGACAGACAACTCTACATTTATCCAGCTTGTGGGGGAGAAAAAAAATGCTGATGTGGTCATTAAAAGGGAAGGAGAGGAGCTTCTTAGGCTAATCAATTCATACATGGGCTCTCTGATCCTGCTCAACATCCACACGCAGGAGCAAGCACACATATGCATGCGCACACAAACTCCAGAGGTTAATCCATTACGGAGTCAATCCTCTTAATCTGCCATTCCCAGGGAAAGAAAGTGCTTACTGGGAGAGTTTGGCGTTCATGCTTATGTGCTCTCAAAACATGCCAGCACACATAGAGAGTCCCGCAGACACACAAACTGACAGCGTAATGAATTATTGATCGCATGGGGTAATTAACTCCCTTGGTGCAATGGGGGTGTGCCCCCTCCTTCCACACCCCAAAATATCCAACAGCTAGTAGTTTAATCCACAGCTCTGTGTGTGTGTGTCAAAGACTGTGTGTGCTCACGCATCGCTGCGTTCGCTTACACGTCAGTTTTTGTTCATTTGAACAGTTTGGCGACATGGGCAGGTTGGAATTGGTGGGTTCCTGTCACTGTGCTTGAGGGACTGCTTATTATATTAAGGCATATGCATTTTATACATGCGTGCAAGCAAGAGATAGACTCAGGGAGTAATAGGTGGCACGTATGTGCCAAATGAAAGAATTGGGACGCCAACAGAAATTGGAATAGCATTAGATCAGGAGTGGAAGAGATTTCTAAAAGGTTAGGAGGGGAGAAAGCTTGAGTAAAAGAGATGGGGGAAGAACTTCTAAATTTCAAAGCTACTTTACTGGGTCAGTGAAAGCATTAAAAACTCTTCATTTGAAGTCAGCCCATCATCAGACCAATGAGGCTACTGCAAACAGGAGAGAAAAAAGTTCATTTAAAAAGAAAGGCAAGTAACGAAAACTGGGCTTCATCACGGATGAAGTGGAAGATTGCATCGCATAGCGAGAACATGACAAGACAGCTCGGTGAATGATGTTGCAGGTGTTATTGAATCTGAATTGTTCACTGAAGTGGAGGGAAGGATATCTATATCAAAGGATTGAATAACATAAAAATGAACAGGAGGAAAAGGTGGAATGATAAAAGACTGAGTAAAGTATATTAGTATATCAGTGAGCACAGTGTTACTGAAATGGCTTATAAAGGTAGCTCATTCTCTCTCAACTCAACCATTAAATAGCACTTTAAATTAACTATGTTCTCTTTTTTTCCTGGTGAAATCTACTGTATATGATATCTGTATATATTTTATTACATTTCACTGCTTTATACTCATCAGTGAACATTTGAACATGAAATTCAGAGAACTTCCTGTTCAAGTAATGATTTCCTCAGCATGAGTCTTGGGACGTTTTTTGGTATACTAACTATTCCTTTTTTTTACCAGAACAAATTTATATCTTTAAAAGTGTCCGTTTTACGGTAAAAGATGACAGATGACTGTATATTTCAGAGGAATTTAATCTTAGATGAATAGTTTTTTTATTATGCCACAAAAATAACATTTCATAAAATACAATGTTATTTGACAATTTCTTCTTTTGCGTTATTTAACAAACACACATGGAACAAACATGGACGGAATAGTTTTGAATGATTTTAAGATTAGAAAGAAAAAAAAGGGCTGAAACCTGAAATTATTTTGTATAATTGACATAAGTTTGCCAGGTGAGGACAAGTCTACAGATTTGCCCAGACAGTCAGCACCAGCCTTCAGTCGTACACCAGAAGCGCATCCCAGTCAGGGCCTGAAATGTATAAAGGTTGAATACTGTGCTCTAATGGAGAAAGTGTAAGGAAAAAGGTTAGAGAACATGCATCTAAGTAGGGAAGGGCTGGTAAACTGCATGAGATAGAGAGAGGCCTGGTTTGGGTGGCAGCCAAAGAGTGAGAGTGGACCGCTGAGATGTGGGTCATCAGGATACCCGTTGGCATCAGGACATATTAATGATCACAGCAGTCACATGGCACTGCAGTCAATATGGAAAAAGTGGCCTCATTCTATCCTCTAAGTACCAGCGCACACATAATGCACACACCACAAAATTGTTTTCCTGTCTGCTGTCCTCAATCAAACACCAAATCTAACATTTGTGCTCCAGTTTCCCTGTTTTTTTTTTATTCTGCCGTTCATTTTTTCTTATTACACTGCGTAATGTGATCTTATTGAGCTCTTTGCTCCTTCCTGTTCTTTCTTTTTTACCTCTTATTTTGACACTCACTCTCTCTTCCTCTCTGTCAGTCTCCCGCTTTCGTCGCCATACGCCTGGCCATTAATCTAAACGCCCCACCACTGCTCCCTTTGCATCTTCCTGCGACACGCTGACCTCTGGGAATGTATGAAAGTCAGCGCTTTCACTAGTGCGACTTCTTTTACTGTAGTGTGCACTTTCTCTCTGCACTCAGCGGGGGCAGGTGAGATCACGGTGCCACAAAGGCTGAATCAAACCACACTCACACCCCACTTCCACACACACTCACAAATATCGAGTCCAAGTCCAATCAATGCCTCGTTAACAAGGCCAAGACTGCAGTGGAAACAGGTGGGTTGACAGGGCAGCTTTTAGCGCACTGCGTGGCTCTGCAACACTCAGTGAAGGTCAGTGCTGGACTCCAACAACTCACAGATGCAGTTAGTGGTAAACAGGACTCATCCGACCAGTCTTGTTCATCTAATTGGACTGTGTGGATGAGTGCGGACGGAGAGATTAGGGCTGCTGGATTATGAAATTGAAAAGCAGCTTTTCATTTAGACAAAATCCCTCTAGGATTAAATATGATGAGCGTCTGTCACTCGAAGTCACCCCTCCACGCACCCAGGCTGCCATATGAGTGCGTCCACATGGGCACCTCCTGTGGTAACATGCGGCAGGCTTTGGGGTCATAGAGATAAAGGCACTGTCAACCAGAAAGGAAAACACACACACTCCTGTCCCTCTTTCCCTCCTTACGTATGCATGCTGTAACCGACCCACAACCTCTGTCATAATGATACCAGCTCTCTGATGTATTTATTAAAGCTGCGCCAAGTTCAGGCTGTGCAGCCAGCCAGCCATATGCTCAAGAGGTGAGTAGGTAGGGGTTAGCAGAAGGTGAGAAGGACGAGGTAACCAAAGCGGGGATCACCCATTGAGCCAGACTGAAAAGTGATCTACTGACCCTGCGACAAAGAGCAGGGGGAGGAGACATGGCCGCAGTGAGTCAGTGGACATCAGAGAGGGAACATGAGCCACACAGAATGACGTGAGGCAGAATGGGACAGAGGTATAAGTGATGAGGGGAGATAAAGAAAGGCTCAGACATTCCAGGCAAACAGAGACAGATGTGTGTTTCTCTTAGAAGTGGCAGTGGTGGAACACGTGTTTATAAACATGGATTTTCCGCCTGACCAGCATCATATGGATATAAATCTGCAGTGTCTGAAGGGGCCTTTCACTTCAGCTATTCAGTTCCAGTGGTTCAGTTTTAAAGAAAAAACAAAACAAACTAAGCAACTATGTCTCTTAGTTCAGTTTATGGCAACCAAACCAAGATTTGAAAATATGTAGTCTCATGAATCGACTGTTTATTGGCTCTTCAGCTTGCCTGTCATTTAGCCCTGCAGTGTGGGCATACGGCACAAACATTACACATTACGTTTTTTTCTGGTCACAAGTTACATTCCTTTTTAATTTGTACCTTTGCATGTAATTTAGTTGAGTATGCACCAATCAGCCACAGCATTAACACCACTTGTCAGATAGCATTTAGGCTCCCCTCATTTCACCAGCACCGCTTAGAGCTGTACGGTAATGACCACTGAACCTTAGGGTATCATCTGGTGATTTGCACTGGGATCCCCTGGGTTCTTTGGATTGCAGGATTGGCCTTTATAATTAAGGTGTGTTCTGGCTCATCCAGCAGATGCTTCATTAGGTTGGGTTCTGCGGAGGTTGGAACTGGATCAACACCTTAGGCTTTTTGTTCCTAGAGGCTTTCCTAAGCAGTCTTTTACCCCTTGTTGACAAAAGCGGTTCCAGAGCCAGTCCTAAGCTGGTTCTAGCTAAGAGCTGGTTTGTTTTTTCCACAGCCAGAGAACCACAGCAGAGCCATGTTATTATGTCACTTTAAGCGTCACCTCCAACACACGTTTGATTCATTCTCCGGTGTTTTCTGAATTTCTGTAGAGGACCACAGTTCAGCAAAGCAATTTTTGTTCACAAAAGCCGACAATTGTGAATGCCACTCTATGTGGCTAACTGGACGGTGTCTCGGAAAATGAGAGGAATGGAGATCTTCCGTTGCTGCTTCAACTTCACATCCATGTTGTAGCAAATTTTTTATTGTTGATTAAATGCTACATTGGATCTGGATATCAAAATATTTTGTTCTTTTCTTTAGCAAAGTCTAGTTGGTGCTAGCACAGCAAAGGTTTTACAGCCAATACTGTGATGCTTGGAAAAAGAAAGAAAAGGTTCTAAGTCAGGCTCTGCCTCCGTACCAGCACTAGTGCCACTTTGGTTAAAGAGCTGGACAAAAGGAATCTTACCTTGAAGTCAACTTAATGGCTTTTTGTATTTGTATTGTATTGTATCTTCTTGTATGATCAACTTATTTTCAGTTGTAATGGAGTTAAAGTTTCATAATCTGACCGATTCGTGAAATTAAGTTGTGCTGGAACAACTTGGGACAATTTGGAGGATGAGATTGGAACTTCTTTACTTGATCAGAAGGTTTCATTTGAATTGCACCAGATATGGTAATGTGGAAAGCTTTTTCTCTCCTCTTAAAATAATTTAATCTAATTGTTCATGGAAATAAAACCATATAAACCAGATTTAGCGCAAAAAGATGCTTGACAAACTCACAGACATCTGAAATTTTATCATGACAAAATGTAGCTTTTTTTTTTTATCAGACATCAAAAGTCGAAGACATTTGAAACAGCGATGCTGTTGATATTCCCCAGAGTGTGAGTTTGATTTATACTAAATTTGATTTATAATAAATCCGTCAAAGAAGTGTAAAGAAATAAAAGGAACAATATTACCCTGAATGTAGTAGAATGTAATTATAAAGAAGCTGGATGGAAAAGATTAAAATAATCTGATGAATGATGAGTAGGCTACCCCAGATACTTTAATACAGTACTTACATTAAAGTAATTTGATACTTTTCGCCATATGCTGTACTATTTTTGGTCTTGCACCAGTCAGCATGTGTACTTAACCCTACAGGAAAAAATAATTATTGTGTTAGTCTGACTAAAACCAGACTCTTAAAATATATGTAAACATTTTAGTCCAAATCGCTCCTGCTTGTATATGCTCAATTAAACTAAAAGGGCCAAAGTTCCATCATTTTGCATCTTGTTCTAAAAACATTCAAGTGTACACTGATACTGCCGAATTCCCAGTAAAACTCCTCTCATTCGCATATTTTTCTCTTTCTTTTGTCAGACGGTTAAATGCCAGTTCAGTGTGGCTGATGATGAAAAATAGTAACAGAATGAAAGTAAAGGTGAAGGCAAATGAAAGGCTGAGGTCAGTTTAAGGAGTCAGAGAACTGCCAAAAAGCAAGACAAAGAAAGACAAAGTGAGAAGAGAATGAGTAGGAGGCGGCAAAAAGGAATTGTCAGTTTCCTTTCACATCAAGATCACTGAGAGATGGAATGAGATTGGAAGTTCCCTGCCTGTGCTGCTTACCACATGAGTTAATACTGAAAGACCGTTTAGCTGATAATGTTACCGTGTTAACAAGTCCTCCCTTCAGCTTTTGTTTCAACTTATCTGTGAAATGGCAGGAATGTGGGAATGTCATTCCTACACATACGCGTGCACACACTCTCAGGCAAGCTGAGACAGAGGCACATGTGGTGAACTTGCGATTTTAACACAGACAGACGTGCCCATCGAAACGCGTTATTGTGTGTACGTAATGGCACATAACTGCACACCCTCCCACATCTTTATGCATCTACACTTTGCGACACAAGCAGACAGTCTGATAGGAACATGATGACACACGAGCAGAAAGGAAAGTTTTCCATCTCTTACATCAGTCTGTTCTCCCCTCTGGATGGAGTCATGTGCACAAGCCCGGGCACACTTTGTCTTCAAGAATCACACACTTCCGTGGAGGCTTCCGAACGCACTCTTAACTCTGACACAGACACACTCCTGAGCACACACGAAGACCTACATAGCAGGCCCCTCACTGAGATGCTTCCTTTTATTTGCTTCTTGACACTCTGTTCGGTATTGTACAGCTCTGCATTCAGCTCATATGCCTTCTAGCATTACCTTAATGGCTGTCTGGGGGTTGATATTGCTAAACAAAAGCACTCTTTCTCACACAAGGCACTAATTCAGACAGCTTAGTAGCCCTGTGACTGGTTTTATCCACCTACACAAAAGAATCCTCATTGTTTAAAGTGGTTTCGAATTGGGCTGCATTAAATTGACTTTAATGGATTTCAAACTGATCTGAACTGGGCTGAGGCTACCTCTGCTAAATTAGATTATTCAGATTGTATGGAATCAAGGTGAATTGACTCAACTCAAACTGAACCAAAGTGAAGTGACTTGACATGATTTAAATTAGTTTATCTTGCATGAGGAGGCCACAAGTGACAGTTCGGTCGAGTCATTGATTTGATTACATGCAGTGAACTCTCACAACATCTGTTAAAACTTGTAGAAAATATTCCTCAAAACTTCCATTTAAGTTTTAGCCTTTTTGTGGACATTATGAATTCCATGAGAAAAAGGTCACAGCTTAGTTAACTTGTCTGAAGTCTGTTAATGCATTTACATACATATGCATAAACATTTGTTTATATTCCAGCTTATTGATATTAAGGTTGATCCAGCTAAAATAAATGGAAAAAATATCTACAAGCACAGATTCGCACATAGACATCCACATAGAGTTTACGGACGCATATTAAAGAGTCCATATCGGCTTTACTTAAAGGTTCCTGGTTTTACCTCTGGCAGTGTATTAGACTAGATTTACATGTTTTAATTTGAAAAAAAAGAATAAAAAACATATTTATTCTCATTCTGTACCCTTCTGCAGCGCCTCCTCGCACATTATAAGTAAAACACTTGATTTTAACTCCTGTCTCTTTAAGGCCCACCCCCTGAAAGGTCCGGTCTGCTCTGATTGGTCAGCTAATTGCTCAAAATCTTGAGGGAGGCAGCTGACTTGTACACTGCACCAAACTAGGCTGTGGGCAGGTGTTATGTAACTGTGTTACATCGTGATGTAGAGGAGGAGCAATGTCTTCTGCAGGAGAGAATAACTCTCTTTGTGCTTTGTGACTTCTGAAATACTTTTCATCCACAGAAAAACTAGAATCACAGTAAAAGTGAAGGTAAGACCTCAGAAGAAAATCTATGACAGCTCCAAATAAACAAACTTGCAAAACTTTGCTGACAGATAAGAAAATCTACATTAATACCAATATAAATTCCGAGTATTAAAACACTCGATGCCCACACACTCTACTATTAAAGACAACGCTGTACAACTTATCCAGGGAAAAACACATCACTTTACAACCTTCCATCATTACTGTCTAAAGTGTCCCTCCCAGACACATCCACACACCCACACACACAGTGACATTCTCCTCCATCTGTCTTCCTCCTGATTGATCTCTCTGTTCTCGCTAAGTGGTTTCATCTCCTTTCATCACTCCCCATCTGGATCCATCTTTTAATGTTTCCCACCTTTTTTTCCACACCAAACTGAACAGTTTCTTGAGATTTTACAAATGGCTCTTATCACCCCCTTCCATTTTCCTCCCCCTTTTTTTCTCTGTTTTTCAAATGTAGTTAAAGTCAGCTTTAATCTTTGTTTTTCATGTTTTTCTTATTTGATATAATTAAGCATGCTACCAAGGAACAAGCCTAAGGTGAAAATATCTGTACTGTGCAAGATGGTTTATGCATTTTTGCCACTAGCGAATCGGAGCACAGTTCTCGCCGGGTATCATCTCATTATATCTTGCGTGAGTGCAAAAGACTGGCCCTGTTAGTGCTGTAGTCCTAAGCCAATGTTTTTGCCCCAGGCTAAGTGTAGCCATCTGTTTTGGAATTGTCGATGGAAGACAGATAAATCAGAAGATCAAGATTAAGATAGAGGAAGAAAAAGAGGCAGAAAAAGAGAAAAAAAATTGAGCAGGGAGAGGAGAAAAAAAAAATTCCTGGTAAGTACCCATGGCTTGGAAAGAAGGGGGGGGGGGGGGGGGGGGGTGCGGTGAGGCGAGAGCTGTGAGATTTGGGACGGTAGATGAAGAGAGGTAAGATGACTGGGATAACAGGCGATGGTTCAATGAGTGGTGAGGGGGAGATGTCAAGCTACAAAATGAGAATGCGTTCTTAGGTATTGCCTAGGGGTGGGAAGCTGATGGGGGGCAGTACAGGGAAGGGGGAGATGGAATGAGAAAGACAGAAATGAGGTATGTGGGTCTTGGGTTGGAAGAAGCCGGGAGAGGAGGGGAAGAACTCCAAAAGTAAGGCCAGCTCACACTCTCTAGGCTATTTTGGCGTGTGTGTGTGTGTGTGTGAGAGAGAGAGAGAGAGAGGGGATGAGAGCTTTCTACCTGCCCTATTGAGGAAGTTACATAAATCTGAGTGGGCAGGCCCCTGCCTGCAGCGATGCTCCATATTACACCACTGACCCAAGCCTCTCCCAATGTATCTGAGTGTATATGTGTGAATTTGTGTGCTTGTTCAATCTTTGTTCAGTTCCACTTGCTTGTTGATGTCAGATACAGACAAGATAGGAGATACCTACCTAAATATACACACATGCATGCACCCAGAGATGCACCAAAACTAAGCTGTAGCGGGTGCCCTCAAGCAGAAGTATCAAAATAGTTTGATCTATCTGACCCACTCACACACTCACCGTCTATGTAATCACACTCCCCACAGCGTTTTAAACCCACTGCCATGGACATTACATATGAATATCCAGCACTATGTAAGCTGGCTTTTTCCCACCTGTTCACATACAGATACTCCTAACCAAAACAAATTGAACTTTGAGGATTCAAACTACACTTTAAATCAGAGGCTTGCCCCGAATACATCACAATAATTGTACACCATTTCCATAAAGCTGGCTCTTAATGGGCCAACGCTGCACAGGCACAAATCAGACATACATTATTTAAGAGGCTCTCGTCTCTTTTTTCAGCAATAAAGTAATATCACAAGGATGGCAGCTAAAAGCACTCGAGGAAAAGAAGAAAACAAAACAGCTCACTTTTGCTGAGCAATACTCACATCCACACTCACAAACTTGGAAACAGGCACAGATAACAAACACACACAAAAAAAAACTTGTAATAAAAGTCATGCAAATCCATCTGCCAATTAGGGCCCCCAAACAGGTTTCCATGGGGATGAAACGGCAGCCTCTAATTGGCCAAATAAGTGAACGCTCACATCTGAGCCGACAATCTGAGATGGCGTGGAAAATATACGCATCTCTGTCTGCATGCATGCACACACTCACACAGGTGTAGACGATACAAGTGGGGATCACAGACAATTTATGCATGGTTAAGGGGAGTCACACACAGTGTCGCCGGTAAGATGATAGCAGGGATAGAGTGTTTTGACACAGATATGGGGCATTGTGAGGCGCAGGCACACACACATGCTCATTGACCGGTCAGTCTCTTTTAAAAGCGTGAATAAAGCTTTGGTCGCGGTGTCGTGTTAACATGAAAGCTTTTACGGCTGTTAAAAAGAGCCGGCTTTGATTAGAATGTGATGTGTGAAAGTGTTTCTTAATGCCAGCCTTTGCTGACAGCGGCTCTTTTAAATCCGGCAGAGCCGTTGCAGGGAGCCTTCTGTCAAAAACATGTTGAATCAACGATTTCACCTCAACATGCTCCCTTTGGGTTTTTTCCTTTTTTTTCCTCCTTTCTTTGTCCTGAATATTTTTAAAGACAGAAGTTAAGCGTTCCCAGCATGTATGGCCACAGTTAAAGTGGATGTGAACCGCAAAGTTCACACACTCGCACACTTTCAACCATGATCAAACATTGGATGTGGGGTTGTCAACTACACTACTTGAATATATATGTTTAAGAAAAGCAAATGATATTTTGATTTGATTTTTGAGTCGCTGCAACAGAGAAATGGCTCTGAGTGACTTTTACAAAGCAGGGTTGCCATTAAATGGTTTAATCATTATGAATGGTTTAATAATTAATTCCCCATTCCCATATGGGGATTTCCGTAGAATATGAGACCGTGATCTGGAGGAAACCAATTTAAATGCAGAATGTCTTAACTTATGTAGATTTTAACAAGTGCACGTACATCTTCAAAGTGCCTGACCGGTTGTTTAGTGTATGGATTAGGTCATGGAATGGTCTTATTGCTCTCCCACAAAAACCGTGTTTATTTGTGATTTTTCCTTTCATTCTCAGATAAGGTGTAAGGAGTAAATTAATCTTGATAAAAAAAATTCTCCTTTTCAACTGATGTGCTTCAAAAAGCAATTGGGTTGTTTTCTGACAAGGCAGTTTGGCTTAGTTCATGAAAAATCCGTGTTTTGGAGATGTAGCAAGAGCACTCAGCAATAATTTCAGCTTTTTTTCCCCTAAATAAAAAAAAATAAAAATCTCTGTCTGCAAGTTTTACGAATCAAATCATTTCTATGGTTCTGAATGCTGCAGAGCTTTGACAATTGCCGTGGTAATCGGTGTCCAACTCAGTACTCGATAAAGCTATGTTTAGTTTTATTATTAGCGATACTACAAAATCCCAAATAACCCACGAAATAAGAGGCCCAACATTAATTAACAAGATGGATTATTATTCAACAAGTCCCTCATCTGAAAAAGACAATAGAAGTTGTCTTGTAACGCCTCTACAAGCAGTTGGAGGGGAAATATGGCTCACATAAGCGTTCCCACATCAGAACAGACGTTATGTTCAAGTCTTTCGCATTGAAGCTCAGCTCTTTGAACCATGGGTCTTTGTGAGACATTAGACTGAAACTTTCTGCCAGTAACATGTTTCCGAGCTCTTTTCTAGAATATCACCGGCAATAGCAATGCAGCAGTGGTTTGCAAATGGACAGATCAGTTTACAAATTATGATTATGCTCACAATAAATGAAAAGAGTCAAACATCTGGAAACGGTCTGTGGTCTTCGAACAAAAAATGTTGTAAAACATTTGTGAGAATGACCCTAAGAAGTCATGTGCCACTGCGGCTCGGTAAAGTTGCTCATTCGAGAAGATCGATGAAAAACAGTTTTTGTTCGTACTTTGGCTGGTTTGCGCCTTTTTCAAGTGAGAGTCACAGTGTTTAATGGAAATGGAAATGCCAGATGTGAATAAGGTCAGGCATGCCAAACATGTTGCTCACACGAACAAGCACAAACATGACCAGTACTTGTGGACATGAAAGAATAAACGCAACATGTTCAGTTTAGAATCATTCCTGACGACCTCTCTCTGTTTTCCCTCGTTTACGGCCAAGGTTAGTTTAGTTTCGGACTAGTTTCCAGTGAACGACTGAGCAACTTAGCCTGCAACCTACTAATGGCACGATGCTGCCCTGTTCATTACAAGTTCATAGAAAAAGAAATAATGCATATTTTCAATGAAGTAAAATCTCGCCACATTGAAACTAAACTGGTGACCGCTTCAGTTTGTTAATTATAATTTTAGTTTACACTGTCTACTTGTACTGATCTTTGTTCATTTGCTAGGAAACCCATATTGTTATCTGACAATTTTGTCTGTTTGGTTATTTTAAGTAAGATATGTCCCTTTTCCTGTTTTTTTAAAGCCATTTTTTTGCATTGAATAGAAGTCAATCAATTGTGAAAATAATCTGAAAAAAATTGATAATGAAAAGCTTTTGCAGATGTTGTCCTATAGAAAGCCCAAACAGGTATGACCCTGAGGTCTAAAGACAAAAGAAGTGAAATTAGATAAAAAGGGGGACAGAGAGTTTATTAGTTATTAGATTGCGATATAGTACATGTTGCATAGACTACTTCACCCCGAATAAGCAGCCATGAGACTGTTCTAACTCAGAGGTGTATAATCATTAATACACTTGTCAGCTGAAGACAACACATTTAAACAAAGTTTACCCATTGAGTGAACATTGTTTTCAACTTCTACTGAACTATTTTAGTTAAGTAGCTGTGGAATAATGAGCATTAAAAAAAAATGTCTTAATGCCAGGAGATGCATAATAATGGGGCAGATTCCTCCGCAAAGGCTCAACTCTGTGAAACTGAAAATGACTTCTCTGAAGTCATTTCTTAACCCTGATGCTGATCCACAGTTTTCAAAGGGGATTGCAAAAAGGAGCCAATGTACACATATACTCTTGAAGTGTTGTGCAAGGTTATCGATGGGAACCGCTTGGATTCTCCCCTGCTTTCTCATTAACTCTCCTCCGTCCGCTCAATGGCCCAACTTTGCACTCTGTCTCGGGTGTATCGAACGCACTCACACACTCGGCCATGCACACTTATACACTCACAAGCAAGAAGTCTGTTTGCATACCAAAAGCATACTTCATAGCTCAAAAAAAATGAAAGCCATATTAATTATACAGTCCACATGTGCGCATGCGCGTACACACGCAAAAGCGCAGGAAAAGACAGAAAGATTGAGAGAGCAGTTATTTTATGCTTTTCCTCTGCGTCAAAGGAGACAGAGTGTGTGAATGATTGAGTCTCTCTGCGTCAGGGAGAGAGGGAATGAGAAATGGCGCAGAGGGAGAGAAAGACTGCACTGTCTTCCCGCTTTAATGTGCGTGTGTGTGCCTCTGCGTTTGTGTGCACGAGTATCTGCGTGCGTGCCGTCTACCCAGTATAACGCCTCCTCTGTATCCCCAAGCCACTCTCTGTCACTCACACACACTGAGACGATTGTCAAGACATTGGGCGAGGCGCCCCAAGACATTTCTGTGGCACTGTGTCTGTCACGGGGGTGATAGGGCTGGGGGGTGATAGAGATGGGGTTCACACAAACGCACACACTTGCAGCCATGTTTCCTTCAATTAAGGGGACATTATACGGACTTAACAGTCTTTTTCTGTAGGGATGTGCAGAATTAACTGACGAGTCAATTAAACGTCGCAACTCTCACTAGATGGCACCAGAAATACTAGTGGGAATAACCTAATCTTTCATGTTTTATTCATGTACAATATGGGTTCATTGTTGGGTGTAAGATGTTTTGCCAGCAGTCACTTCTGCTTTTGCTAAGGCAAGGAAAAGAAAGATTTCTGAGAACAACTTATATTTGTATGTCTAAAAATCAGGATGGTACCTGTTCGGGTTACTGTGGTAACCATGTAGGCATCAGTAACTACCTACCTGATCTTGTCATAAGGTTTTCCAGCAATTGGCTGCATCCAGCTTTGCTTGGACAAGAAGCTCCTCTCAGAATGCCAGGAGTCAGTTTATAGGGATGTTTTTTCATTGTGTGTTGTTTGTCCCTTGGATGTGATTCTCCATACTGTAGCTCTCTGCTTGTGTTTCCATTGATTTTTACTTTGCTTTGTCCTCATTGTTGCGTGTTGAATAGTGGACACAAAAGAAACGGAATTCAGCGGCTCAATAAAGACACAACTGCAGAAATCCGATCGCACTTCATATCCCTTCACATCATTAACATTTGCAGAGACAAAGTTGGATTTTTTTTTTGTAATTTTGTCAAGCAATTAAAGATTCTAATTGTGAATAATTACATGACTCTGTGTAGTAAATCATTGTTCATTGTTTTATACATACTTAACACTACCTGGTACCTGAAACAGTAATAATGACATGGAGGTTGAAGCGTTTTTCTTTTTCACAGAGTGCTGCAAATAGGTTTTAGCTGTAGCTTCGCTGGCATGTCATATTTCTATTCTGGTCATCAATTTAGCTGTGTTTTTGGAAGTGGGAAAGCTGTTGATATGTCAGTATGGCCGAGGACAGTGTTTGAATTGGGTCTGTAATGTGCTGTCATGACAAAGGTTCCTGTCACAGTGAGTCACTTTTGCCAGTGTTCCATGTTGAATTGGGGAAAGAGAATGTTTGTTCTGAAGTTTAACTTTGAGTGGTGAGCAAGAATTGCTTCTTGCGACTAAAGGTCTGAGTTCAGAGTCGATGCTTCTCTGTAAGTTTTCCACAATAAAAAAGCATGCATTATTGCTGGTTATTTTCTTGAAGCCAATAAAGAGAAAAGTTGATTCTTCTTCTTCTTCTTTCTGCCTCTCCCTTTATCAGGGGTCGCCACAGCGAGTCGATCTTGCATCATCGATTTGGCACATGTTTTACGCCAGATGCCCTTCGTGACGCAAACCTCACTATTTATCTGGGCTTGGGACTGGCACTAAAAATACACTGGCTCGTGCTCCCCAGTGGCTGGGCAAAAGAGAAGAAAAAAACAATTTTTGGACTTCCAAGATTAGCCTAGATTCACTGTGGTAAAACAGATGCAGATGGGGGGGGGGGGGGGGGCACAGTGAACGGTTACCCCTTACATAACTAACAAACTAACACTACGTCTTCCCCTAAGCCTAGACCTAAACCTCAGCCCACAGTGAGAGGTTATAGGGGTTTTGCTTTTGGTTCCCAAATAAGAGGTTGGTCCTGATGATGTGTCTCTGTAAACACTTTAATACCCTTCAACATGAGTAATACAAGTACACACTCACTCACATACACCCTCATCAAGTTCCAGCCCTCATACACAAATGCGCTGTCTTACCATTTCAGGTCATATTTAAATGCAGGTATGTTACTTAATGCGGCACTCTGCTGGAGTGCAGAGCTTGTCTGAGTGTGTGCCTGGCTTCCAGTGTACTTGCAGTGTATGTGTGATTGTGATGCCGTACGAGTGGCTGATGTGTGTTTGTTTGCATCAGACAGCACATTAAGCAAAGCTATCTTTAACCTTGTAAAATGAGTGACACTGATTCTAAACTGACAGGATGGATTTCAGTTTGCCACGGCGCTCCGTCGTGTCAGCTTCTGTCAGCTTAGCCCGTGCGCCGCTTTCACTAAAGGACGGGAGCGTGCCACAAAGGAGACCGAGTATCTGTGCAAGGCACAGAGAAACAAGGCGAAAAATGAGAGAGGCGTAGAGGAAACTGGGTTCAATGTGATAAATTAACTGGTTTGGAAAGTGAAGGAGGAAGAGCAGTTTTAGTGGTGACAAAAAGACCGAGGAGAATGGCGACAGAATGCTGAGAAAGAAAAAAAATGTGACAGTGAACGAAGGTGAAGATGGAGAAGCGAGTGTGGGGGGGCAGAGACCTTCCTCCGTATCCGGATGTCTCTGAGGTCTTTTATTGACTCTGTCTATTGTTCACAGCAGCAATCCTAATCACTCTCAACAGGGAACTTGGTTTTATATGTGTCTGTGCTCGCGTGTATGTGCTCGTTTTCCAGCCCCGTGTGTGAGAGCGCGTATCTTTAGACACGTTCTCACTTATTCTTTTTCATACACTGGCCCCTACAGAGAAGCTATTGTCTACTCATCTGGTCAAGCTTAATGGACAATAGAAGTGGGTGGGAAAGCCTGTCCCTAAGACACATTAGTCTAATGGTCCAAATGCACACACACACATACGCATATACACAGAGAATGGCCTGTAAATTCCATCCAAATAGCACGCATACATATGTATGGTCTCTGTTACTCACGCATGCACACAGAGGACCAGTTGTATGCCACCATCCTGTTTGCATCTTTCTTAACAATGACTTCTGTCAGGGATATTAAAAGAGATGACTGTTTTAAGGACAAGCAGTGGAAAGTGATGAACATCACCATCACGCACACACACACACGCCAACAAAGGAGCTAATCTGAATCACGGGCATTTGTCCGGAAAGCCTTGCTTTATATCTCACTCTACAAGCTTTTGTCTCTTGTTTTGTGTTTTACTCATAGACAGCCACAGCTGCACAAAAGGATAAACATTTCAAAGGCCCGATACTGTGAATAGAGTCGGTGATTTCCAATGTGTATCTGCAGGGTGGAGAGCCCAGATGGAGACAGGGAGATGGGAGAGAGCACAATGCCAGAGTGGACAGCTTGATGGTAACAAAGCCATGGTGGATGGCGATGCAGTAGATCCGCCTGCAGTGAAACAGTCTATCCCTGCAGAAACATACACACGATACCTTCAAACAAACAAAAAAAGCACACACACTCATCGGGTATGATAATGAACACTGGCTGCAGGGGTTTGAATAAGTGAAATTGGCTCCCTATAAAAGAACTACACAAAACATTTACTCCGGACAGGTGTGCCAGGAGGCAGCAAGGCTGGTAGTTCCAGTGTCAGCCATGGGGGGAACTCGCAGCAGACTGCAGC
The DNA here is from genome assembly GCF_036924035.1 of Leuresthes tenuis. Taxonomy (NCBI): domain Eukaryota; kingdom Metazoa; phylum Chordata; class Actinopteri; order Atheriniformes; family Atherinopsidae; genus Leuresthes; species Leuresthes tenuis. The sequence goes on along the minus strand of NW_027325358.1, from coordinate 23,546,904 downwards.
AGTCTGAAGAGGAGTATAGGGAGAGAGAGAAAGAGGGTCCGCATAGTGTCGATCAGATGACCTCGCTGCTGCAGTTAATGTTCTCTGGCGCTCAGACACAAGGCTAAGGCTCTCTCTTAGACTGCAGGGCTGCTGTTCTACAAGCTATTGTGATGGAAGGGGTGTTGTTGTTTGAAGTGTGTACGTGTGTGGGTGGGTGTGTGTGTGTGTGGGTGTGTGTGTGTGTGTGTGAGTATGTGAATGCAAGAGCAGAGAGATTAGTGGAACTAGAAAAGTAGAAGGGGGAAGAGGGAGCATGACACCAAGAAGATATATGCTACTAAAGCAGTGCTCAGTTTTGTTATCCCATCTTGCTTTCAAACTCTTTTTCCCGCATTCCTCTTTTCCTACCTCTCCCTCTTTTGTCTTTGTCTCACTCTCTTGCCCTCCTCATCCCAACCCCCGCGTTCCCTCGTTCCTACTGCCGCACTTACCCCCCTTTTCCCCTACCTCATGCCCCTTTCCCTCCCTCTTTTCTCTCCCTGTCTCTCCCTCTCTTCTTTCTCTCTCTGCAGTGCAGCACAGTGATTATCATTCCTCTCACAGAGTCAGGCCTGATAGTCAGATACTGCTGAGCACCCTTCTACATCACCTGCTTCTAGAGGGAGCAATGGAGAGGGAGAGACCGAGGCAGAGGAAAAGACAGAGGAGAAGGGCAGGGAAAGAAGGAGAGGACTAGTGAGGAAGAGGAGAAGAATGCTGAAAAATGAGAGAAGAGAGTGAACAAAGGGGGAGAAATATGACGAGGGGAAAAGCAGAAGTAGAGTGTGGGATTGCTCTTACTGCAGAGGTGGTCCCACTGAACATGCTGCTGCATAGGTATAAATGTGCAAGAGCATCTGTGTGTGTGCATACCTGCAAGAGTGTGTGGAAGCATGCAGGTGTGCCTAATGGGTGCGTTTATGGTATTTGCATGTGTGCGCGTGTCATACGGCGCCGTCAACATCTGTGAATCAGACAAACGAATGAAATGCTTCTCTCATTGCTTCATCCCTCTCCGAGTTGAGTTTCAACCTGCTCCAAACCTTTTTTTGCATTCTGCAACACAGTATTCTTTGTCTCTTGCTTTCTACAGACTGCAGTCATGAAAACAGTTTTTCTGTCAGTTGTTTTTGTTTTTTTACTCTACCGTAAATGTTGGTAAACTGTTTTTTTTTTTATCATTCTTTTTTATTCAGCCGTCAGTTTTTTTTTATTATTCTTTTTTATTCAGCCGTCAGTTGTGCCAGAGCGGCATGAAAAAGTGTGGACACTTTTTGTTACTTGGATTAGCTAAGCTAGGAAAAGGCGACAGTTCCCAGTAGACATGAAGTTGAAGATGACACATTTCTTAAATGTTTTTGGCAAGATTGCTTTTTTTTATCTTCATATTTTACAGCTTCTAAAAAAAAGGAGAGTTTGACCATTCTGCAAACACCCTCTTTGACAAGTACCTCAGTTTGTAACAGCCTTGAGTGTGTTTTTTGTTGGGAGGATTTTTGCCCGTTATTCCTGAAAGACGCTTCTGGTTCAGTGAAATTCTTGGGCTGTGAATGTGTGGTGTGAATAACTCTTTGTACATATTTTTGATGATGCTTAAGTTAAAGGACTATAAAGGTTCACTACAAAACTACAGTTTGTGCTTCCTGAAGTAGTTCCAAGCCCATTTTTAGTGGTGTTTAGCATCACTGTCTCTCTATTAGTAGAATGCTGCAATCCTTCAGTTGCTATCTCTGACAGTTTGATTAGTCTTCCAGACATCAGTTTAACTTCGCCTGTTCCTGTTAGGTACCGTGTTTTAAAGTAAACTGAGGAAGCATCTACCTGAACATGTTGAGCCACTATATCCTCTAATAGCCCTTCCCCGCTTTTGGCATTGACGACTTTATTTTCAGAGCATTTTTGTCGGGGTGCTTGACCTCGTGGGTACACTGTGCAAGCAGGACACATTCCCTTTTCAGCACAGCATCAGGGAATTGCATTCCAATACGTTCCATCACAGCGGCAACTGCTTGAATGCCGTTTTAGATCAGGTTTATATTTAGATAACCAGTGTAAATGTGTCATCATCAAAAGGATTCTAACCCATCAGTCGTGTTCATGCGGCAGTTGCTAGATCCTTTCTGTCTATTTCACTGTTCTTTCCTTCTCACTGCCTTTATTGCATAGCTTAACAGTTGACAGCAAAAAGGTTTCAGAACATTTTCTTACATTTAGCAGCAAGTGTACCGTAACCGGAGAGAAATTTGAGCTGTTGACTCAATTGCTTTGTCAAAGATGAGTTGTTTATTCAATTGCTTGCCTCATCGACATGGTGATAAGACACAGCACCAGAGAAAGGGGTTGCAATAGAATGCTGAATAAATGAACTTAGTCAAACTTTGTTTGTGTTGATGAGATTGAAACACCCTGGCTATTCATGCAGTTTTCTCACCAGTAAATTTCACAGTTGAGGTGCTTGTAAAAAAGTCCCTTAGGAGAGAAACAAGACATCTGGAATGGGTAAGAGAATCTTAAGTGGCAGCTGAAATATTAGAAAACATTCCTAAAGGATTTTCTAACTCTTCATTCATTTGAAGTTAATGAAGAAAATTAAACTATATCATGTCAATAGATAGCACCGTTATATTGCAGTTTAATCATTGAAATTGGCAACATTCCTCCTATAAAACACTCTGTACAGACCTTTTTTCAGTAATATTTGAATTCTTATGCAGCCATTGATATTGAACTCACTTATTCGTGCCAACATTCACTCTACTCTGAAAGTATGGGTAGAGTTGCACATTCACATTTACCAGCTGTATTAGTAGAACATGATCTCTAAACAGAGGCTAAACAACAGCAGTGGCAAAAGGTCATTATTCCTGATCAGCATTCCAGATATGAACTTTGGACTGTGTCCATCTGGTGTCAACACAGGCATATTAGTTTTCCATTGTGTGCTACGCTACACTGTATCACCTTACTTATTTTGCACAGTTATAGTTGTTACATGCATGAGACTGACATTTAATCATCTCAATTATATTTAGTGCTGTAAGTAAGCGCTTACATTAAGTTATACAGCATGAGATGACATCATTTGAATAACAGGATTAGACTTTGGTTTATCTGGCATTAAAGATCAGATATCTGCTTGTTCGGAGCCGTTGAAGACAACATGTACTGTGAAACCAGTTTTCCAGTGTTTATGCATTATACTTAAATGTAAATGGTGTAAATGTAAGTAATTTTGCTTTCTAAAAGAGCTAAACTTCTTAAAGAATTGCACCTTTAATTGAGACTTTCATTATTCCTTTCGGGTCACACAATCTAATTTCTGACATAAAAGAAAATCATATTTCAAACACTGTTGATACTCTGCATCAAACATGATGATGTGTTTTCAGGCTTAGATCACCAGTCAGGGACATCAGACAACTAAAGCCCCTCACTGTTTGGGAAATTCTAGGTGTCTGGAGGGAGCTGTTGTAAAGAGGATGTCAAACATTTGGTTGATTTATGTGTTGCTCGTGGAATTGTCAGTTGCAACACGAAAACATTCCCATCACAAAATAAGAAAAAGCTATTCTACCTCCAACTTGTTTTCTAACTCAACAACAAATTCAAACATGAAGCAGCACATAATAATTCATCAGATCAGTTGTGAAGTTCAAGAGAAAAATCTTCCTAGAAATGACAATTTATTTAAAAAAAGATATATTGTTCTCAATCTGTTCTGATTGTCGACTATGTGTTTAAGCCCGACATTCTGATCGGCTTGGAGCAACATCAAATTCTGCTTTGGCCAACCTATTATTTCACTATGTTCTTTGCCACAAAAGTCTCTTTTAACAACATTGGCTGTTCACGTATGATGCCATCAGAGATTATCGTGGCTGGTTTAAAAAATGCAAACAAGCGGGAGAGTTTTTTCCATACTGCAGAATAATATTTTGCGATGCAGTCAGACCTCAGCTATAGTAACAATTTTTGATGCATAAAAAACAATAGTTGCTGTTGATTTGTTTGTTTTCTCTTTTCATTTGGTCCTAGTTTTCTGAAAGTAGACTGTAAAGGGTTGAAGAACATCTGATATGGGAAAAAGTGAAGGTCAAAGCACTTGGTCACCTATGGACGTTTCATCACAGCCTGACTCTTGTGGCATGCATTGTGTCTTAGGATTAAGTTAATAACTGAACAAAAGCATTTCCATGGTTGGAATCTGACCTGCAACCTGACCTCAGGGCATTGTTAAAAGCAACATACTTGTTGTGTATGAAAGAGGAACCACAGAGTATTATGCATTTGTAACTAACTGATAAATAATGAAGTCAGCCTTTAAATGGTGGTTCTCCCCCCATACCTAAATGATGTCAAGCATGAGAACGAGTAGAGAGCCAAAGGGAAATGTGGCTCTTCTCCTACAACCATATTTGTAGTTTTGGTTTATGCATAAGCCACAACCTGTCGATTCATTATGCAGACCACAGTGTAACAGGGCATAGACAAACAAACAAACAAACAAACAGACACTAATCCAAATATGCACGCGCGCACACACACACTAAGATATGCAGATACACACATATGTGTTGAATATGCAGACACATGTAAGGAGAAGAGAGGGAGACTGTTAATTAACTAGAGCTCGTTAATTCTCTTTGAACCGACAGCGAGGAGGTTTACACACTAATTACCTTGATGACTGAGCCAACCTGTGCATGCACACACAAATGCTGGTCCTCACACTTGCAAACACACACACTTTCACGGGCTGACATGACACATCTTGCAGGCTTTTAGACTCTCGCACTCATACACAGTCCAAAAATGCAAACATGAATGTGTGAAGTCCCGCTCGTGCACAAACATATGCACACACTCATGTGCACTGCAACACACTCGTGCCCTAAAATGAAAGCTATATTAGGAACTTTTTCTCTTTTTATTTCAGAGCTGCACGATCCACATGGTTACGCTTATTCTTAGCTCAGACCCATCATGCGTCTTTTTGATTCACAGCCATCTGCCAAAAATAGCTTCACAATATCTCCCATACTGTATCCAGGTAATGTTTTTACAATATAGCTGCATTGCGTTCAAAAACATAATGACACACCCACACACTCTTACCATACCATGCAAATGAGTGAGGCTCCCATGTCAGTATTGAACTGTAATGGCCCGTGTCAGATTAAGTGGAAAGTTTTTTTATGTCCTCCGTCAAACTCAATTAATATTCCATCAGGCATGAATTCATAGGCCACACTGGACCTTAGGCGATTTTTTTTATGTGTGTTTGTGTGCCATCAGACTGATGATGAATGTGTGTCGACTTTCAGTGGATGTTTCGGATACTTTATAGTCAACCTTTATTGCATTTTCTCAGACAATAAATAGAAAGCACAAATATATACAAATATAGTTGGGTTAGAAAACTTCCAGAAATGCTATTTCTACTAAGATTGGAGCTGGTAAAGCAGATGGAAAGTCATTTAAGATATAAGGAAATGAGAGTCATGGGGAAAGATTTTTAAAAATCAATAATGACAAACTATTCAAATGGGTAGTGAGTAGCAGGAGGATCACAAAATGGAAGGCAACAGCAAGAAGCAGGGAGGGACCAGTGCAGACATGTGAAGTGTACAGTCAGTGGAAAGTAATGACTAATAGTAGCCAAAATATGACATTTGGCAAAGGAAGAGAGGCTTGTCAATGAGTGTGATACTTTTGAGATTGAAAGGAAGATAAGTGAAAAAAGCGAGGTAAAAAGGGGTTAGGGACTGAGGAGCAGTTATGGGTCAATAAACCCTGCTGTGGGGGAAGCAGAGAGGGATTCATAACGAGGTCAAGGACTCATTATTGATCGCTACATCATAAAGCTGACTGGCAAGGAAAGGAAGGGGTTGGAGGAGGAGGAGGTGGGAGGAAGTGAGATGGAGGAACAAATAGAAGACAGAGTTGCAGCAGCAAAAAGCACAGTCAACTGTTGGATCGGCTGAAGAAAAGGATAGAAGGAGGGAAATAGAAAACAAATTTATCAAGATGAAGGAACGAGAGAGGGTAGCTATGGCCTGAAGGAGGGAAATTGAATTGGACGGAATCATTGCTGAACTGATGAATTCTACAATAGAACACAGAGAACAGACATCACCAACACAAAGAACGTATCCCTTGTCAATCAAGGCCCACCCTGTGGTGTCGGCTGGATCCTACAGTCACATAGTAAACCTAGTCCCAGTTTGTGCCACTTGTGTACTTTATTCCATTTAAGTCACACAGCCAAGATTTTCAGAAGCATACATGCATATGGAACCCACAAGATTTATAAGCACGTGGCTCTGTTTTAAGCCAAGACACCTTTTCCTGATCCTAACCAAGTAGTTTAGATGCTAAAACCTAACCAAGTAGTTTTGTACATAAACCTAATCAAATAGTGTATGAAAACTAATATGTAACTTATAATGTAATGGTCCCATGTTGGCAATGAACCTAAGTTTTTGGGTGAAATGTGGATATTATTCCCAAAGTAGACACATTATTATTATTCCCAAAGTAGACACATCCACTTTTTGTGCGTGTGTCCAAGAACATAAAGCAATAAATACTTATTAACTGCCGTGTAACTGTGTTACTTGTCAACTACTGGATGGAGCGGCATAAAATCTCTTAGAAGACCGCTCGACCACCAAGAGGATTAAACCTGATAAACATGGAGAGCCCCTGAGTTTCTTCTTATATTTCTGACTTATTTAACTTATAGAATACCATGAAATCTGAAGCCCACCTGTCTCCCTCTGTCTGATTTTGTGATCACCCTAATAATTCCCTGACTGTTTATCAGAAGCCATCATCAGATCAACATTTAAATCTATCATTTTGATTCATTAAACGTCGACTCTGTTGACTCATCTGCTGAATTTTAATGTTGTGGATGTCTTATACTAATTGAATATAACATGCAGACATTTGACTTTGTTCACATCACTTTATATGAGGCAATATATAAAAAGATTAAAGCTGCTATTATATCACACATGATAACTGTAATTGAAATTCATATAATTTAAAATGATTAAGAATCACTTAACTGATAAGTAACATAAGGGACACAAAAATGAACCGCCTCAGTTAGTTTCTCTGTCAATTTCACTCATTAATGCTAAGTACTAAATTAGCAAAGCTTAGCATGTTAGCCTGCTATACTGTGGAAATGGTAAACATTATACCTACTGCTCTCACTAGATTAGCAGTGAGCATGTTAACGTTTCCCTCAATGCATTTTTGTATTGAAATACAGCATCATAGAGCAGCTTTTATTAATGTCACTACAGTGTTCTGAAGGTTTTTCCAGAATCATAAAACTTCCAGGTGAAAACAAAATCATTCTGTTGTGTAATAGAATGATTGTAAGCTAGTTTTTCTGATTATGAATTCTTTTTGTACTGCTTTAGAATGGCATGTCCTTGCTCTTTATGCATAAAAGCAGAATAGGTTTTTGATTTACATTTTACAAAATTACAGGTACAAATTTCAGCTTTGCCAATATAGTGGCTACATTTTTCTTTCTACTAGTATTTCTCTTTTAAGTTTGTTAAAAAGAAAAGTCTTGGGATTTTTAAAGTGTGAAAGGTTTGTAAAATAACACTTAGGTAGATAGGTTAAGTAGTTTTTTTAGAAATTGATGAGTACTTTTTTTAAAAAGTGGATATAAAGCTCTGCTGTAGTAATGTCATTATAGTATGATAATGCATAAGAAAATGGAGTTAATGAAGATCCTATCTTCTTAGTATGCTAATTAACTTTCTTTTTCTTTTTTATCATGTGAACAGAAGGCTGGGTGCTAAGATCTTGAGGTCAGAAATCATTCAAAATTTACATCATTATCATGGAAAAACTCATCCTGTGATTATGAACACACAATATGCAATGACGTTGACGAGGTATGTCCTATAATCCAAAGAAAAGTGCTTTGACAGCCCTTTAAGTCCAGAAATAGAGGAATTACTGTATTTTATGTATTGTATTTGTATATATCTCTGACTTTTAAAAAAAAAAAAAACGTAATGGGATAGGTCTACACATCAAGATTTATGTACAAGAAAACAAAAATGCCATTCCCATGCTTTCTTGGACTCTTTAAACTCAGACTTGTATTCTGTTGTGCATTTTTCTCTATCTGTGGCACTGGCTTGCATCTTAATGCATTGGGGGAAAAAACAATGGACTGCTTCATCTGGACTAATGCTGCAAAAGTAGTTTTGTCTGAGAGTTGAGATGGAGCCACTGACATCCCAAAAACCTATGGCTTTCTATTAGACTCTAACATCTTCTGCTCTTCCTCAGCCTTCCTTTTGCTCACCCTCCCTGCTGTCTGAGTCACTTTCTCTCATCCCCCTTTCATCTGAAAGTTGTTAAGAAGTCACAGAAGAAACGACTGCTCTGCTAATTCCCTCCTTCTGCCTAATTAATTTTGCTGGGCTTCTCTCCTCTCTTGTCTTGTGTGTTCAGTAGATGAACTGTTCAAATGTTTCACTTTCTTTTTTTGTCTTGAAAGAAAGGGAGGAATTGGTGCTATTTGAGCTTTCATCCCAGCCGTCCATCAGTTTCCCTCCAGATTATCCAGAGGTGACACTCAGAGCTGAAGTTTTTCCGCCCTAATCGTCTTCTTCCCTCTGTTCCCCTCGCTTTCCTCACTATACACTGCATGTTTCAAAGCAGATCTAGATTTAAAGGGTTGTAATTTTGTAAGCAGATAAATGAGTATGAGAGGAGATGGGATGGGTGTCTTATAGAAACAGGTTTCCTGGTGTGAAGTGATCCCTTTGGGCCAGATGGAGTCATTTAGCTCTCTCTGATATTCTCCCAGCATGAAGTTACAGTCTTATTTTCCCTCCAAAGTTAAAACTGCTCTGCTAACAACAAAGGGGTAATTTCTATGCTAAAATCACAGGAGTTGTGTTGCTCAGTTTATGTTATAGGCATACTATAAATCAGTGCTGAAACCACCTCCAAAGCAGAATTGCTTTTTTTGTAGAAAGTTCACTGTTCTGCGTTCACAGTGATGGGTGCAGCCTTTTTAAAGGCTTATTACTACGTTTCAAGTCTTCACAATCATCCTAATGGGCTTAGTGATTAAGTACAATTCCTTTGCCCAGTGTAAAATTATTTTATTCAAAACAGTCATTTCAAGAAACAAAGTACAATGAAAAGGGAAAAGAAGCTTGGACAAAACCAATTTAAAAACAAAAAGTATTTATGTAATGTAATTAATTCATTTTCAAATCAAGAATAAATGCCATAGACTTTGTAATGTTTTATATTTCTGTTATTACTAAGAAATCCAGAACTAAAGACTAAGAAACAAAACCAGTCATGATCTGTGAGTTAAAGCAACACTAGAGAAGTTTGTGAACTTTAAAACTATGTCTTTCTGAGCTCTTTTGTTATGCATTTTCCTGGGCCTGAAAGTGCCCTGGAGGGCCTGGCTTGGGGTTGCGATACTGCATTTCATGACTTTGGTTTCCAGCTCCACACCACACCATTTTTGATTTTTGGTCAATTGACATTTTTGACGGCTTTTGATGGCGTCTTTGTGGCCTCTCAACATGACAAAAAAATATGAAGGTGTATCGGTATACATTCGCCGAGAGACTGAGGTTTGTTTTGATGACAAAAAATTGCCAAGTTAAAGTGTTATTTCAAGCAGTCTCCTCTGTCCGTGGCAGATGTTATTAAATGATGTTGCTCTATCGGGAGTACAACTTCTTTATGCTGCCAAAAACATACTTGATCAGTCAATAGAGTGGACAAAGCACCCGAGGGTGTCCTGAAAAGTCTGGTACCGGGACGTTAGCAATAGATCTTTTGGGGTTGGATTTTGTGTATTTGTTTTGTTAGTTTGTGGATTGGAGCCTGCTTCCCACAGATGTCATGTGATTGACACCAGATTGCTATCTGGGGAGTTTTTCTGGCACCTACTGCTGTCCTGCTGGGCAAGGCTACTGCTAAAGGAAAGTGCTATTTCCTTAAGGTAGGGGGTGACTAGTGTGCAGATACATTTAGGTCAGCGGCTTCTGTCAAAGTAACATAAATGAGAATGCCGTGATGAAGGTTTTCCCATCAGAACATTGAACTGTAACAGCATGAGCAGTGTTACATTGAATTGAAGAAGCTGAATTGTGGAGCTTTGGAAAAACAGACAAAACTTTTTAAGGAGTTCAAACATTTCTTTCACAGTTTGATGCAGATGTTGAGCATTGTAACACTCATTATCCATCCATCAATTGCTTCAATAGAGAACCAACTAAGTGTTTTTGAGAGTGGATTCTGTATTACTCAGCTGCTCCTATTAGGCACTCATCCAGATGGGAAGTAAGTGTCTCTGGACAGGCCAGAGGTTTATAAACACCAGCCATGTCCAGTGGCATTAATCCAAACTGGGATTAAAAAAGACAACTGAAAACTTTGAGAGACTGCTGGGATTGGTTGATAACTATTACCCTGCATTGTAGCAGCTAAACCCATAATCAAGGCGAACATGATCAGATAATCCCAATATGTCTTTGCAGACCCTCCCCAACAGTCTAATCCTCAGATTTAGAATCTCAGATTAAGAATCCTGGAGGATTAATCCCATATTGTTTGTGTGTGTGTGTTTGTTCTCTGCAGGGGACCCTTCGTCGGGTGACCTTCTCAGTTGTGAGCCAACCCCAGGACGGCGGTTGCTATGACAGCGGCATGGAAGATTCAGAGACGCCTAGCAGCAAGAGTTCTTCAGGGCCACGACTGGGAGCCCTGTCGCTTCCTGAGGAGGGCTACGAGCGAACCACACCAGAGGGCAGCGTAGGGGAAGAGGATCACGTAGAGAATGGTAAACCAGTCATTCAGAACACCTTTCAATGCTCAGCTAATAAAATTAATTGAAAGTGAGATGCTGCCAAATACTTTTATTTTATATCTCAAGGCTGTACGTATTTTATACTGTGACAAGCTAAGACATGTTTTGATGATACACACACTTTCTTTCTCTTCTTCCACACATACACAAAACACAAACACCCAAACATACCAGTGAAAGACTTTCACTGAAACCTTGACTTGCTGTCAAGGTCTCATGTGTTTCACTAAAAGAAAGCAGTTGATTTGTGTGTCTGGATGCACTGCACTTGCTGTTTGTCTGTGTACAAGGCCTCCGTGTATTATTTTAGGAGATTTTTAGAAAAGCTAATGTGCGGCAGTCTGTGCTGACAGAGTCTCATCTCTGTCAATGGCAAAAAATATGAAGTATTTTCCTTCTCTTTACAATGCACGTGATCAAACAGTGGAACCGTGGCAACGCACCAAGGTCATAGTGACCATGGTAACCGGTTACATTTGGGGTTCTCAGTGTGCTTCCAGTAAAATTTTTAGTTTTTCACCTAATTTTGAAATCTTGCCTTGAGTTGGTCAGGTGATTAGTTAGCAATAGTTGCATGCAAGCTCCTTTTTTTTTTTTTAAAGCATGCTGAGGCAGCCGCTAGACAGGCATGTTATACGGTTACATGTAATGTGTTACATGGTGAAGCAACAATAAAAAACAAGACAAGCCTGAGCTGCTAGCTAAATGTTCCAAGCAGCTCTGGAGCTGCTTAGGTTACAGCAATAGGTTTCCATTGCAGTTTTTGATTGGATTTTTGCATTTTGATTTGCATCTTTTGTTTATTTTGCGGCCTTCACTTTAGATTTGCTTCACTAGTGTCCTCGATGGGAGAAAGTAACTCATTTCAGCATGGACTTGCACGCACGAATCCACAGGAGAACCCTAAAAATATGTAAAAACCCTAAATGAGTTTATGTCCTCTAAATGTTGATGGAATGTTTTCCTGTATATTAGAAGTATTTGTGTTGTTAGCAGGAAAGTCATCTTTACGTTCCTTGTGTAATTATCTCTCTCAACTTAACTTGCTGTGAGTATAGCTATATGAATGATTGCTTTTAAAAAGCTAATAATCAGAGCCCTGCAGGACATCAGCATTCAGTAAGTGGTGTCCTCACTAACCTCATCAGTGAGCACCCATGAGAAGCAGCAAATATTTAAAACATGTAATCTTGTCCTTGCACGTAAAGAAACTTAGATTTGCCATTCAAATGGCTGATAATTACATTCCCTGTGGCTCTGATCGTTGTTTGGCTTGACCTCACCTTTCACCTTTCATGTAATGCTGAGCACAGCTGGGTTTTTTGAACACTCAAAGTCAGCAATTTTCATTTTGCTCCACCAGCATTTTCTTTCCTTTCTTGTTCCCTTCAAGCTCAAACCCATCCTTTAATTTTTTTAACCTAATGGTGTCTTTAAATTTGTTTTTAGTTTCTGTTTCTTTTACCCTCATTTAGTGTTTGGCTCATCTCTTTTGCTACTCTTTCTGTTTAATTGCCTCTTCTTGAGGCATCAAGGTGGCCTTGTGGATATCATAAGATTTGAGCCACTGCACTTTATTCTGGTTGTGACAGTCCCCCTTTCTCGTTTTTATGATGTTCCCAGTGTGGCTCTTTACTTCCAGCTATGAAACAATTCTTTTATTTTAACCTGTTCTTGTGCCTGTCCTGTATCCAGATGCCAGACAGCTGCCAGATGTAGCTCTGACAGGAAAGTGTACCAGGGAATGCGATGAGTTTGGCCACTCTGACACGTGTTGGATGCCTGTCCGCCCTTCACCACGGCAGCGGCAGCGCCACGGCAGCGACCCCCCACGACTCTCAACTTTCGCCCCAGGAGATGACAACAACAATCTCCGTGGTAACAACCACGAGAGCGACAGCGAGAGCGCTGGCAGTGCGGGGAGCTCAGAACCCGGGGTGGTGGTCATTGATGAAGGTCAAAGGTTACCTTTAGCCAACGGGGATCCTCTTGGCACCCTGGGTCGCGGAGACCGCAACAGGAACATGGGCGATCACAACCGTAACCTTCTGAATCGCAAGATGACTTCGGCGTCCTACGACACATTTAGCAGCGCAGGCTTCGGGAGGCGCCAACCAGAGGAGGAGGGAGGGGAAGGCCAGAACCCACCTGAGGTCATACCACTGACGCGGACAGGAGGGGACTACAAGACAACATCCTGCCTCACATTGTCACGTCGAGAGGTGTACCTGTGACGGCCTCGCTGTGGGGAGTCCTCGCCAAAATTCTCTCTTCTTTGAAAAAGGAGAGTTGAAACTGAACTGGCAAGTCATCAGTGTAAAGAAAAGGACGGTTTCCAAAAGCCTTCATCAAACTTTTGAACTTTAACTAATGATTATAGGCACTTAAACTTAAGCAAGTTGTTGATGAACTCTTTGGAGCACTCTCACTCGGAGTACTTTCTAGAAAAAAAAAGTTTCTAACAACGACTGAAAGCTACCTACAGGCAAAGACTGTATGTTTACGTAGAAGAAGACAATCTTCTCTTGTTTTTTAATGAATCCAATGCATGCCTAACCCTTTGAGCACAGAGAAATCTGTGTGAAGAAGAGAGAGATTCAGACTGTGGTAATCATGATGCTCTAAATGCCTGACTGCATCTAAAAACTGAGACTACAGGAGGTCAGATTTGGACTCAACTGATGAGCCTTTTGCTGAAAAACGACTGAGGTCTCATCCAGTTAGAATAGATAAAAAGAAGTAATGGGCCTTTGATTGAGTAACTTGGATCTAATTCGAACCAATCAAACTTTCTAATGCCTGATCAAATGTATCATAACACAGGTGGGAAATATTAACCAGTCCCATGAAACTCTGACTATCAAGTCTGTTCTTTAAAAACATTAATCAGAACAAACGGCAACAAGGTGAAAACAAAGACTTTTTTTTACAGTGCTCAGATTGAACTATTCGGAATATGAGGTTCTCATGGAGTGTCACTAGTGCCACAGTATTCTGCCGTGTATGAAACTAATGTTTATCATTTCTACTTTACACCCAGTACGTATGTATATATCATGTCTGTGTACTTGATGAAACCGAGTTGTGTGTCTGCTGCTCTTCGCCATTCCAGAGTAGACAGATGTGCCGAGTTCATTTCACATCTGCTGTGTCCCAACAGTGCTCATGTATGATAAGCCTTCTCTGATCCACACGCACGCACACACACACCCACATACACGTGCAAGCATGCAGACACAGCATGTAAACTCCAACTCATACAGTGCATTTACAGAACGTGAACATGCATAGGGCCACAGTTTGTGACATGATTTAGTGGCTGTGTAACAAGTGATATATTAACCTGCATTCACTTTTCATACAGAAAAAAAAATAATTGCACATACAAACACACACAAACATACAAACATATTACAGTTACAACCAGGTGTGTGTGCTTTTGATCATAATTTTCTAACATATTTCTTCATTGAACTAGCTGTAGCATTTTGCCTGCTCCTCTCCAGCCAGTATTTAAACATGAAATGTATTTAAATAATTACTCATCTCTTTGACTGATGCGTGTGGCTACATTAAAGGGAATTTCAATTACATCTACTGTAAGTAATTGATAGAAAATGTTGGAGTCGGAGATGCTCCGCATTCTGTAAGTAGGACTCATGAAAAACCAAATCGCTGTAATTTCTGTTAGAAAAAAAGGAAAGGAAAAAGAGACTCTGCATGTCTGGAAGATGATGCAAATTTTTCTTCTCTCTTTTTTTTTTTTTTTTTTAAACCCCATGCTTATTTTTTGGGACGGTACGGCTATTTGGATACATCTATACTAAAATGTGCGTGCTTACAGGGAAATGGAGATGATGATTGCAGTCAGAGATTTGGCTTCAGCGGGTGAACATGTTTGGGCTTTTCTCTCACTTTCCACAGCCCAGGAGATGGCACAAAGTGTGCCAGAGGCTGTAACTAAAGAGAACACGCTGTAGCAGGAGAGCAGAGTTCTGCTGCTACCTGTTTCACTGCACAGTGCTGACCTGAACACGCCCATACCGCTGTGCTGAACTGAGCAGATAACAGACTCCTTCACATTTGTCCTTCCCATCAGCTGCTGCACAACTTCCGACACACTCTGCTGCGTTGGGCTGAAGAGTGGGTGTGGATCGAGGCCAACGCATCTTAATTCCCATCATCAGTGTGTGTGGCTTGGTGGTGTGATAGGGATAATAGGGTTAGGTCGTCCCTGTGGTCTTAATGAGTTTCCTTTCTCCTCTCCTCTCCTCTCCTCCCTCGATCCAAACTGATCTCATTAATGTCTGGATAGGCTACAGTAACACTGCTGGAAAATGCCAGTAAGTGTGTCTCCTAATTTTTTCGGGTTGGTGTGGATCAGACAAGATGGAGGAGACATCCTTGTTGAGGAAGTGAGAAAAAAAGAGCAGCACCCAACTCAGGTGCGCGACAGTATTTAACCCGTTCACACCACTGCTGCTTGAATGACAGATCACTCAACATCTGGAAGAGAAAAAAAGCAGTAATCATCACACCTCCTTACCTTTTAATGGGGTAATTAGGATGAGAGATTCTTTTTGTGTGTGATCACACTTTGTAAAGCTGTATATACTTCAAACTTTACTACTTAAGCTTTGAGCCCACTGAGGCATTTACTCCCTCGCCTTCATTACCCTCAAAAATCCCCGACCTAGCTGTTTACTGAGCTCTGTTTGTGATGGACTGTGCTGAAAACTGCACCAAAATTCGAAGCTTTGGAATTTCTCTGTTCATAGAGACTTTGTGTTGAAAAGGTGACCGCTGAAAACAATCCCGATATCCGGCACTGGGACATCTTCTGAGAGACAAAAACGTACATGCTCATTCTCGGGGATAAAAGAGTTGGGATTTGTTTTTCTCAGTCCCCAGGGGAGCGTGAAGCACTCGTGGGGATTCAGTTTTGGAAAGAGACTCTTGACACAGCCCTGCCTCCTCATAGTGGCACATATTTCTTCATACTGCTGTTTTATGGCAGTTCCTTAATGGCACCTTTCAAACCCTTAAGTCTGGATTTTACGGGAACCTACTGTACATGAATCTGTGTGGGTGTGTCCTTTTTTTATACTGCACGTTTAAACATGAATATGTTTCAATTTACTGCAAAACAAAGAGGGGGAGACAGACAGAGAAGGGGGTTGGTCAGGTCTGGGTTCTGTGAGCCACCAATCAAGACATTTTTTTTATAAACAGACACTTTGGTGAACATCATGGACCTGTCCAACCGCTCTTACAGCTATCCTCGCCATGTACAGATAAAGCTACACTGTAGAACAGACAACTGGAAACCATAACAGACAAGAGCATGCTTAAGGTTCAAATCTGCACTCGAGAAAAAAAATGTGAAAAAAAAAGGTCATTTTACTTTCCTCTTCTTTGGTTTCTCTTCTTAAGGGACAGGCTCCTTTTGTTCATTTTGCCACTCCCTTCCTGTAATTACATCATGAACTAACTGCATTTGCTGTTATGAGGAAGAAGAGGAGTTGTTAACAATTGGTTTGGTATGAAGATGAATCGTGTAAAAGTTTGACTTTGGCATTAAAAGCTTCAAACCCTGCCGTTTGACTTTTAACTCTTTCACTTTTTTAGGGATGATCTCAATTAGAGCAACATTGATAGGTCAAATTGTCAGAGAATTACCTTCCATAGTCTTTTCACGAGCCCTTTTCCTTGACCTCGTTAGAAACTGTCATGAGGTTGAGGAACACTGCACTAAGCTGTGATGTGTGGGTCTACAGCTGTTCAAAAAATATTAGACAAGAAGTGTTTGAAGCAAAAAAGACCCAATATCAGACTCAATATACTGTAATATATACAATATTTGCCTCAAGAATATCAGTTTAACTCAACTGGGCTGATTTCTTCCACTGATTGTGGCAGTTTAATGCAGCCAAAAGCTCCAGAACTAGTTACTAAGAAGACCGGGAGCTGAAGTTGTTAACTTTTTCCTTTCAAGGTCAAGCGTGGACTATCAAGGGCAACATTTGAACAGTATTAAACTGGAGGAAAATCCCTCCATTAAGCAGCATGATGCCTTATATTAATGTATGTCTGGAATGTCGTTTTGCAGCAGGATGACATGTCTGGTATAGCCCGGAGATGCGGTGCAGTCCATCAACTTAATCTCTGAAAGGTGCATATTTTGAACTTGATCCTGCTCCATGAAAACTTTTCAAATGTAGAAGCAATTTGGACTTAAGACTTATCAGAAAATGCTTCACAGGTGTTAACTGCTGCAAAGATTAGTATGAAGGACTCACAAAAAAAAAAAGAAAGTCCCGCAATGTGTATTTTTTTATGTCCAGTATGCAACACTGACACCATGTGGTCATGTATTAGTATACCGCTGTTTCTTGGTTTTCTTTATTAATCACTTTCTCTCTTTAAAATTCACATTGAGGGGTCAGAACTGTTAGTTAAACTGAAAACAAAGAAGGACACAGGATTTCATTTGAATTCACCAAACAATATAACGCATCAGTAATTAAATTCTGTTCATTTTTCAGTCAATAAAATATAATAAAAAATGTATGAGCCAACACAACAGCTTGTTTGACTTACTGCAGAATGCTTTTTCTGTTAACTAAACAAAGAGACTCAATGTTGCACAATCAGGGGCAAGATTATTTATGAGAAAAAGCTCTTTGTGTTGTAATTTTTAAAGTCATATTAGGTCTATAAGAGACTGCAGATGTATAAAGCGTTTAAAGTTCAGACGTATAAATCTGAGAAAAAATTTGAGTTAATCCTCACAGCGCATGATGTCTTGTGCTGGTCACAGACACGTTATTTCATGCAGATCCAAAGCAGCCTCCTTATTTGACTTTTCAAACAATCGTAACTGAATGTCCACATCACAGGTGGAATTATTGATGCCGTTTGAGAAAAAGACTGAGGCCAATTTTTGGTTACGCTGAGCCTTTTCAGGAGTGTGGTACATTTTAATCTCACAGTTGAGTTGAAGTTTTGTCAAAATGTCAATTTGTGGATTCTAAAGCCAAATAATCGTGTCCTCAGAATCTTCAATCAGTGTAATTGCTTGTATTAGAATGCCAGAGTTTGCCACATCCAACAAAAGTCTGTTGTTAACCAAAAGAAATCTTTGAATTACTGAGAGCAGACCAGGCGTAACCATCCCAGAAGGATCTTTGTCCTTTGTAGCCGGCAATAAAGTCATAAAAACACACATAAAAAGGAAAAATCATTGAATTATACAATAAAAGATGTTGGCAACCTTCTTTGTCAAAACCATCATTCATCAAATCAGTCAGCTCTATTTAATAAAAGGCTTGTAAATGACACATTGTTTCACCAGGTAAACAGACGAGGAATTTTCTGCACCGGAAAAAGAGAAAGGATGTCGGTTATTTTGAACCCCTAATTAAATTCAAAGGGTAGACCCAGCAGATGTGTGTTTTATTGATTTCTTAAACGTTATGTTACAAGGCCTCCTGCTGAGGTAAATCCCTGACCTTCAGTTACACTACCCAGTTTATCAAACGTTCTTCAGAGCTGTCAGAAGCTTTTCAGGGCCTTAAACACACTCCCCCCCCCCCAAGTTACAGCAAGATGGAGTGAATTGCCTCTGAGTAGCCCCCCCTGTGCGCGCCACTGCTCACCGGCACAAATGACCTTGGCCTCATGGCTGGAAAGTCCTAAGACACATTCATCTAAATATGCTGAAATTTCCCTAACTCTTTTTCTGCTATCTGATTCTATCTGATTAAAGGGAATTATTTCAGATCAGGGGTCCGTTAACATCTGCAGGGTGCTGCAACCCTCCGAGACCAAATAATAAATCGAGCTTGAAAAGCTGAATGAAAAATTCTGTCAGTGCTGTGTTCCTCTGTTTAGGAAAGCCTCACAGCTGAGCTGTAAACATCCACTGATATGGCACGACAGATGATGTGAGATTTGATCCTCCCTGTGTTCCTCCATGCGCTGTCAAATGTCTTTTCATCTTCTCATGGTTACATCAGATGGAGCTCATCAAAGTCGTGCCATCAGCGCTAATAGAAAAAAATGGAAAAAAACATATACACAACATGATTTTGTATCAGAGCATATTCTGTTGATGGACAGGATCTGTCTTAGATCAAATCTGAACCTAAATCATATAATTTCTGAAATATATGTATGATACATTTGTGCAGCAGGGATCTGCTTTTAATATTTCATTAAAATAATAGTCCTCATTAAAGTCAAAAGTCAAAGTCAAATTTATTTGTATAGCACATTTCATGTACAAAACAATTCAAAGTCCTTTACATAAAAAAAGCATTGCAGCAGGGAACAGAAAAAGCATTAAAAATATGTAAAAGAATATAAATAGAAAGAAATAAGTCCTTGGATCTAAGAGCTCTGCTGGGTTTATATTCTCTGAACATATCACAGATGTATTTTGGTCCTAAACCGTTAACAGGGCCTTAATGCTGACCCTCTTCTCTTTGTTGCCAAACAGAATGATCTCAATTTTGTCTTCATTTAATTGTAGAACATTCTGGTATAAAGTAAGCGTTCTTGTTTATTTGGTTTGTCATCTTTTTTAAAGTTAACGCAGCTCTGTACAAGATGCATTGGAGCCACATATATAATTCATATGAAGTGGATGAAGCTGTCAGGCTCTGGGTGGAAGTTTCTACTTTATTCTGGTGGAATCCTGAGAAACAAAAAGTCAACAAGAAAAAATAAATACAATGAATTAGATTATTACATGTAAATTGTTACTTATGGCAACATATCTACAATGTCATGATGGTCAACACAGGAACTATTATGATGGATAGGTTTCACTTTGGGGTAAAAATACACAGTGCAGACATTTTTGACAA
The DNA here is from genome assembly GCF_036924035.1 of Leuresthes tenuis. NCBI lineage: Eukaryota > Metazoa > Chordata > Actinopteri > Atheriniformes > Atherinopsidae > Leuresthes > Leuresthes tenuis. Next base: position 23,527,131 of record NW_027325358.1, on the reverse strand, counting down.
AGAGATGGACTTTTTCAACTTTAAATTTTAAAGTTTAAAACATACTGCAAGTTAAATGAACATTTCCTGACCATAAACTCTGGAATCTAACAGTCCAGTGCCAAATCTGATTTTTCAATTTTCATGTGACATCTCTGGCATTTTGGGACATTGAGTTATGGTGCTCACTGCAACAGAGGTCACATTCTTTCAAAGAAAATATTGGATTTGCAGGATAATATCTGCTTTGTTTGGCGTAAAGCCAGATTTTTAAAAAAATTTTAAATAGGGTTGCGTGAAGTACTTGTGAGTTGTCTCTGTCTTTCTTTCATTAGACGCCAGTGAGAAAAACTCTCAGCTTAGTGAGTCAGGGAAGAGCTAAGCTAATTGCTACTTTGAATGGGGCCATAAGGTCACATTTTTGCCATCTAAAACAATTCAAACCTCACAGTAGCCTGAGCCAATGCTGGTGAATTTTACGCCACAGCAGTTTTGTGTCAAAGAGATATTCACTTTGTCTATATCTGTAGGCTTTTTACCTACTTTTACTGTCTATTAGTAGTTGATATTTTGGAGTTGTTTTAGATGCTAAAAATCCTCTTTTCCTTGGCCCCCATCTTGCTGTTATCTTAGATCCCTGTCAGAGTTCCTCCCTGAGTATCCAAACAGTGAGCATGCTGACAGCTGTCTACAGCAGGCAAGACACTGTCTGCTCAAAAGTACTTCACACAACCCCTCATAAAAAAAAAAAGTAATAGTAGGATGTGAGATGCTAATTTATGAAATTCAGGGATTCGTTTTTTGAGGGGTTTTTTTTGCACTTTTTCGCCATAATGCTAAAATCTGACACTAAAACTGCATGTTTGAATCTTGATTTAAATGTGTTGTTAACAACGCATTTGATGTTCGAGTAAGGATTTAGCCTCAGCTGGAGTGTCAAAAGGCCCAGTAAAACCTTGTAAAATTAAAATTAATCTACATACATTTGAGACTTTTTCAAATAGCTCAACATGGACACCAGCTGGACTAAAGGGAGTGCTACAGCCTGAGAGACCGGCTTGGCTGGCTGGCTGACATCGTTAAGTTCATCTGAATTCATAGGGCACCTGCTTTAATTCAAAACTCACCCAGGAATTCATCAAATGCAAGAAACACAGACGATTAATCTGTAGTCCCATACTTTGATGATCAAATGATTTTTTAACGTAAGGGATGCTTAAAGTGATGTAAAAATCTCATCTCAAAGAAAACCAATGTTAAACGATAGAAATATTTTGAATTTTAAAAACAACTCGAACCACTGAGATGATTATAAAAAACAAATAATGCATGATGTTACCTTACCATTTGAGACCAATAGACAGAAACTTCCTCACCACCATGTCATTATTCCTTTTATTGGATGTCAGTCACAATGTGTCCAGATTAATGGAAGAACTTTAGCATAGATTTTGTTTTTGTAGAGAAACTGAATGCACCTCAGATGTGCACAGCAGGAGCCTGTGGGATGATCACTGGTAAGAAAACATCACAGCTAGCATTTCAAAATTTTTCATACACTGTTGTTCCCAAAAAGCAGCTGATTTACTATTTCAAAGGCTGGAAACCCATTGCAGTGTTATGGCATCTGTTTTGATTTTAGTACAACCTACAGCCACTATTTTCCTGCATTTTATAACCCTGTGATTTCATGACCTGCTGCAGAAAAATGCATAATTTCAGCTTCAAAAGCTCAACATTACATCTTTCTGGTTTGCTCCCAGAGCAGATGGCAGTGGCAGCATGGCAGGTCTATGCTAGTCTCTGTGGAGGTGATGTTATCTGGATTTATTTCATCTGCACTAGAAGTCACGAAATGTGCTTTTCTCATAAACAGACTGAATGTTGAAAATGAAAGATGGTATGAATCAAGCGGTTTCACTCGTAAGATAGCATAATTGTACAAATATCAAATTTTACCACATTTACAGAACATCTTTATCTGTTACTCTGCTGAATTTTTAATTTTTTTTTACCTGGATGGTTCTGTACGGCAACAGAAAGGAAATAAATGCTGTTTAACTATTCTTAAAGCAAGGTGTAAAATGTAAATAAAAACAGAATGCGGTGATTTTCAAATCTCATAAATCAATCTTCTATTCACATTAGAACACAGAAAACATGTTGAATGTTCAAAGGTAGACATTTTACTATCGCATGAGGAATATAAGCTCAGGTTGAATTTGATAGCAACAATTTTTCATGATGCTGTGATTCATGGAGTCTCAGAATATACAAGCAGCGGTCGTGCAAGGATTGAAAATGTAAAATAGAAAAAAGAAACCATCTTTAATAATTCACCAAAGAGGGAATACCTTTGAGGAAATGCCTCGGGGCAAGCTCTCCGAATTTCCTCCATATGAAACATGAAAATAAAGTTAGCTGTTATTGTCAAGGACTACCATAAAAGGGATGTTCCTATGGGACCACATGTGATGTATTGATATTCCAAACCTGCAGCCTTATTATCAAATAGAATGATGTAAAACCATTTTTTGAGCATATAGTTAGCTCACAAATAAAGAATAGAACGTATCTCTAGATAACATTATAAGTAAATAAACGTGTTGGAATGATCTATATTTATTTATAAAATCTGATCAGAAGTTTAGCTGCAGTAGATTACACCCATGAGAAAAAAGAGTCCAGCGCAAAAACAATTGTGTCCATGATGAATACTTCAAACATTCACATTGTAAGCTGAAAAAGTATGGCATAAAGATTCAGGATATGAATACAATGTATCTTTCCTCCTGTCCCCTCACCTTAACTGGTCCAGGTAGATGGCCCAACTGTCCCAGTGGCGGATAAAGAACAAAGATGTGTTTTTGATCTCACAGAAAGTATAATCTCTTTTAACATCACATTACATTGTTGGAGGCACGTAATCAATGGTGTAGTGCAGGGTACTTTACATCGCACTTTACTGATGCTTACAGCCTGATGTCAAGTAGCAGACGATTTGTGACAATGTGCAAATACAACAGGTTAAGGTTTGGTATAACTGCCAATAAGCTCGAGTTCTCTTACAGAATGTGCTCTTTTATAACATGGGGTGTTTATCCTTTGGTGGACAAATATGGATAAAGAAACTGAGAGTATATCCGTTCTCCACGTACCACGACGCCACAGCACATAATGTGTTGAAATGACATGCTGACACCGTGGTGACTTTACCAACAGAAAGTCCATCACCAGCTTTATCGTGGTGGATACACATAGTTTCACATTGTTGTGGTCATGAGGATTCTCAACTGAGGAAGTATACCCTCAGAAGCCCACTCTTTGGTGCAAGGCTTTCATAAACAGTATATCGTTTGCCTTATATGACTGTGATGTTCCCTCCTCCATGATAATATTTCGTGATGGAGAGGTTTTTTTTTGTTGTTGTTGTTGTTTAGGTTTTTTTCAAAAGCAATCACCAGCATCCTGAATTTGACATAATTCTGTTACTTAGCAGAGTTCTAGAAGCGGGGCAGAACAAAGCAAAACAACTGAGCATGTTTCTCAACTTGTCTTTTGTAACCATTCCTCTGACAGAACAGAAAATTTCAACCCAATATATAATATATATTGTATGCATGTGTATACAGTATGAATACATGTATGAGTATATGTATGAATATACTGTATAGATGGTATATTTCAATTCAATAGTTAAATTCAATCATGCACTTTATTAATCCCCAGAGGATAATTATATTGCTGTTATATATATTACTGTTTGATATATGCAATTGTTATGGGTAGACAAAACAAAATTCTATATAAATCAAATGACAAAAAGTTAGAAAGATACAATTATTAAAATACAATTATTCTAGTTTTTTTTTCCTTTTATTTTTTTTTATTATTTTTAAAATATGTATTGAAAATGACTTGTTCTCATTTTGAAAGAAAGGTTAGCGTCCGTTCAAGAAATATGTGTATGTGACTGTGACTGTATGAATTTCAGTTGCATTGAAATGCGCATTGAAACACCTAAATGGCATGGATATATAATGCCATATGAAGTATTAGAGATCTTAGTTTAGCTACCACTCTTCTTCCACTGCAAAAGCCAAAAGGAGAAACATCTCTGAACATATCTCTGACACCATATTAACTTATTCAGAAAAAAGAAGCCGATTTAACGGGCTGTGTTATTAATCAGCAGCTATGCTAATGGTTGGCCAGCTCCGGCTATGTAGCACCTATACCAAAAATGTACATTTATACACTTTATTTATCACTGTATGTTAATCATCACCGCTGACAACTAAGTCATCATCATTAAACATCAGAAAGACGATCAGTATTGAATTTTTGGATCCTATTGAAACAGACCATGCAAACTGATTGCAGTTACAACAAAGACATTGTTAACACAAAGAACTGGTAGCTCAGAGGCAAGTGAAAAAGAGCATCAGTGATGCTGACTTTAAGGAGAAGTGGCGATAGAGTTTCACACATGGCATCTTGAGGTAGCAGCTTTGCAGCACATCTGCACATTTCAGTCACAGAGTTATGTTAGTTATCATCAGCTGCTATCTCTGTCAGTCTCTCTGTCAGTCTCACAGAACAGCGCTCTGCTGACCGTTCCCATAACACACAGATACAGAGTAGAACTGTATTCATTGCAGAATAACTTCAATGAAATAAGTTATTTTATTTATTCATTTTACATTTTCCACATTGTTATATTTCATCAAGCAGAAGCAGATTAACTGGTTTACCTGCACCTAATTTAATTCATTGGACATAATGAAGAAAGGCACACTATCATTCTTTTATATGCATGTCCACATACTAATTGAACTGCTGTCTGTCTTGGCAATTCCATTCAGTTTTGCCAATAGTGCCAAATCACAACAAATGTCCTCTTAAGGGATCTCGGAGATACAGATAGAGATTTTAAACCTCAAGAGTAAAATAAAGAAAGTTTTCAAATGGCTGTGCACAGATGCTCCCCAGACAACCTGCTGAAGCTTAAACGTTTCTGACAACAACAATGAGATAAATTTCCAAAGCAAACGTGTGCCAAGTTTGAAGAAATCCCAAGAAGACTTGAAGCTTCTAGTGCTGCCAAAAGTGTTTCAGCAAAGTACAAAGTACAGGGTCTGAATATTTGTACCGAAAGGACTTTTCAGTATTGTATCTTAGATACAGAATAAGTCAGTGAAATTGTTTTTGTTTAAATGTAGAGAGCATTGTGTGTAGCATGATATGGACAAATATCTGAATGTCTTTCAAGATGATGTGGAAACATGACAATATCAGAAAATTGTCCAAAAACCTTCCAGTTGGGTAATTTTGCTCTATAAAACCCCCTTAATGACTGCAGGTGCACAGTGTGATTGAAATAGCTATGGACAAAAACCAGACATGAAAATCAATAGCAAGCACAGTTTCACAGGTTGTTTGCTGGGATATCTTCCTCCAGATCGAAGTGTTGAACAGAGGAGCAGACCGACTGCTGTCGTCCACTTGGCAGTGAGATGCAGGTCAGACGTCTTGTTTATTCACTCTTAAATAAAGTATACAAGAACATCTTTTTTTCTTCATATTTCATGAAATATGGAAGGAAAGACAGATCTTTCAGTGATGCCAAATTAATATCAATTTGTACTAATTACATACATTGATGAAGATAATTGCTTGCAAACAGATTGTGAAAATGCTACATCTTAAAAGAGAATAAATATGTAGTCATCCTAGATTTTTAATAATTTTTCTCCAGACCTTGCTGACTTTTATTTAATTGTTCAACAAAGAATTCAACAATAATTTTCCTTGAATTATTTCTGAATTCCCTCTTAATTATTTAATATTCATTATTTAAATTATTAAATTAAATTATTTAAGCAATGAACAGATTCACAGCTATTTTACCAAACCCAAAGCCTACATGAAGTCTTTGTCCATGAAAGCATTAATTTCTTACACTTACACTTTGATATTTACTTTTGAAACAATTGATTCTTCTTTGTATTTTTTCTGTACTCTTGTTTTCAAGGCAAAGTTTATCATTGGCTTCTTTTTTTCCCTTTTCAGCATTTCGTATGTTGTTGTTTTTTACAACTTACAATGTGTTCCTCACAAACTTAAGTGCGTTCTCCTTTTTGTTTCATTTACTGCTATTTCATTGAGGTCAGACGAATGAAAGGTTGACATAAATTTGTTGGTGTACAATGACAAGAAAAAGATTAGTGTACTGGGTGACAAAGGAAGCAGGAAGGACAGTGGCAGGGATGCAGTGGCAAGAAAAAGTGTAGGAAATTGATCAGATCTCCTTTGTTGAACTTTCACCAAAGCTTCACTGATTACTGATGATTAAACCTGTGGTCTCCTCCCCTCCTGTGAACACTATGAAAGTCGTAAAAATCTGATTGAAAAATCCCACTCACCCATTCAAACTGTATGTAACATTTATGGTCGATGTGTGCCGCTCCGACAAACTCACAATGCAAACAGTGGCACCCGGTGGCAAAAATTTTAAATATGAGGCACATCAAGTCTGAGCCTCAAAGAATACAATTCATCTGATTTTGTGAGTGGTCAGCTGACATTTGTTCCCAAGTTTTGACACGCTGCCTCTCTGTTTTGGAACAGTTGCATGTGGGATTTTTTTGTCTTTCTCTCATACCTGTTGCAATAATTTGACAGTAGCTCTGACAAATGATAGTTTTTGGTCTTTGTCAGCACATTTCCTGGGTGCCGCAGCTCTAAAGTTTAATACATGAATTCAAACTAAGATTACAAAAATAAACATCAGATTACCTACACTAGATGCCCCTGCTCTCAGCTAGCTTTAATGTGGTCAACAGCATGCTTACAGCCTCATTCTCTAAGTTGTGAAAAAAATGGAGAGAAAAATAATTATTTCAGTACAAAGTCAGGAAGCTCTTAAAGTTCTCTCCTGTCGCTTGGGTCAGTCAGTTCAGAATTTCACTTCTGTAACAACTGAGGAATTAAACTATTCAGTCGCCAAGTTGGAAAATTTTAACACAAACACCAAAATTGGATTTTGGACCCAAGTTGGATTATATTTTTCAGTGCCTTGTTTGTTTGTTCTGACATTTTATGTTATTCAAATTGATGTAACCTTGTAACTCAAAATTTACGCTCTGTTTTTGTCGAAATGTAATCTTGAACAGAGCAATTTACAATATTTTAGAAGCTTCAAACATTTTGTGTTTTAAAAAACTTAATTTCAGAGTAACTAGCTAAAGAAAGTCACATTTTGTGAATATTGAACAATAGAGAAAAATTATGCTTTATGATGAAGCACATGTACTTTAACCTTATTCTGATACTTACAAAGTACAGTATTTTCATTCCATTACTGCAATCTGTCTATAATTTATTCGTTTTCACAAATATCATAATTTAAAGGGTCATTTTAACATTTTCCAAAGTGGATCATGATCCCCCGAACCCCTCAGCTTTCTCAGGGTCAAAGTATGATGATTCATGTGTGTTCACAAATTCCATTCAAAACATTTGAGCTCAGATCAAAGAGTTCTTGATAGAGTTTTCTTACAAAAATAGCAAGTAAAACTTGTATGTCAAAGGTATTATAGGGGCTACAGGAGATTCAACCGGAGATTCAATCAGGCTGTTCCTGATGCAGCTTGCTCAGGTTTGAGTCCCAGCCTGAGGCACTTTGCTGCATGTCATCACCCTTTGTCTCTCTCTCACTTTCCTATCAAATCACTTTCAAATAAAATATGGTATAACATTGAAAAGGTTATGCAGTATTACAACACAATTAAAAGCTCCTGAGATGTGAAATAAATGCCAATACGTGGTGCAAATAATTGCTCTCTCTCGTGCTTCATTCTTCATTGGATTTTTTCTAACTTTTTCTTTCTCTTTAGAGTATCATTATTAATGCTAATATTCAAATTTTCCTCACTCTGAATGTCTTAACAGGATTTTTTTGACGGCTGTTGGCATGAGGCTCTGACCATCTCACATGGAATTTACAAAATATTGTATGTTAATGTGGTTTTCCTGGCTAATTGAAATCTTTATGCAAACCAGATATCCTGATTTTTTCAAGACTAAGGTGGATATGCAAATGATCAACAGCTTGAACCGAACTATCTTTAGGAGGATTGGACAATGGAAAACCCCTTATCACAGAGTCAGTGAGGCTCGCATTGAAGAACAAAGCACTATATTTGAACCTGTGTATACTCTCCAGATATTTGTTGGAAATAAAAGTCACATACAGATTAAATCTTCTGGATAATGGCAGCAGTCTGTCCTTTTCATAATGATCACATATCAGACACTACATGCATTCTGACCAACTGACACACACATCTATTCATCCATTCATCCATTTTCTTTACTCGCTTAATCAAACTCTGGGCTGGGGCCGATCCAGCTGCCATTGGACAAGAGGTAGGGTACACTCTGGACAGTTTGTAAGTCTTTCACAGCCCAACACACAACCTTTTGTGTTTATTTATTTTTTCTCCTAAACATTTCATTTGACTTTAAGAGTCAGATTTTGGTTCAGAAATTGTTCTGGAAAGTTTTTGCTTCAAGGACAGAGATGTGGTATGAGACAGGACGTAAGAATTAGTACTCAACCCAAAGGAATGTTCGTTTTACCGTCATTCTGGACAACAGTCGTCTTTATTGATATTAGATGGTTTCATTGGAGACACCAGACAACAGCAAGAAAAACGGAGCAGCACAGAAACACTAAGTGAACCGCAGTGAAGAAAAGATCCCAGAATTATTCGAATGACATAAAAACAGGTTAAAAAGATTAGCAGGGAAGTCTTAAAGAGCAGCAGTGGGAGCTGAAGCCGTTTTGCAGCAGCGACCTCAGATGTTAGAACAAACTAACGGTGATCGGCAGAAAAATGTGATGCACACTGGGAAGTCTTTTCTGTGAAACCCTATTATGTAAGTACATCTGTGGAGAACTTAATTCAGCACTCGTTTCCCTTCAACTACTGATCTACACACTTTATAGCAGAGCATTGACACATTTGCATATGATAGCTGGTAGAGGGAGACTCACGCTGCTTTTATTGCGGTTACTGTAACATCATAATGAATTAATATGTTTTGAACCTAATACCAGCTGTCCCCGACCACAGTGAATGTCATCACATATTTAAAGCATACACTCACGAGTACAAGAATACATTTGTGCTGTTGAGTACAAATGCGCTTTGACAACCATTTTAAGTGCTTCGTCATTGCAACAACCACACACAAGGAGTGCAACATGTAAGGATTTGTCCATGCAATATGTATAAGTGATCTATTTGAGTCACATAAAATTCTAAACAGCTAAAATGTTTAAATCAGATACAGAAAAAAAAACATTTGATATTTCTTCAACTATCCACCAGGTGGTTGAAAAGGAGCACCAAATCTGAGCAGACTCACATAATAAGAAATGGAAGGTGAGGAGGAATAAACCAGAAGTCATGCTCAAGAGGAGGGGGGAAAGGGTTACGAAACCCCTGGGGTGGTGTTGGGTGCGTGGAGGGGGTCAAATGCCAGACCTTTATATGCTTGTGCATAAGTGTGTCCTGATAGTGAGTTTCTCATAGATTCAAACAACGCTGATCGTGAATCAGACTTTTTTTTTTTCTTGGAGATATCAGTGTGCTTATTTCAAATGACCATTCCAAACTGATAAAATCATAATGGTCATCAAGGAGTGTGTAATGATTGTACCAAAAAATACGAAGGAATTCATTCGTACAAGTGTGCTCCTACTCTCAGGCAAGCACATACATTCGCGCACACACTCAAGAGGTCAAACCCCAACCCAGCCACACTTTGTGCACAGCGACATGTTTAGCCAAGGCTGGTGATGTTGGAGCGACCACCGGGCGGCGCTACGATGCGGTGGCCAGACCTACGAGGGACCATGTCATCAATCTGAGCACCTGAGAAATGAAGACAAAGCAAAATGTTAAACAGATATTCAGAACCTTTTTATCACTTGCAAAAAAAAGCTGAATAATGGAGCTGTATATTCAAAGTTTGTTAAATTTAACCTGAAAGGCTGAAGTTGGACTGGTGAAGATTGCGTATTGGTGCTGGTTGGTGGGAGGTGGGAGACGTTTTGGCTGATGGAGCAGGGGTAATGTACTTAGGGATTGGAACAACATCGTACACTGGGCCATCGTATATACCGCGAGTGACACCCTGCTTGCTCTTAACCTGGATGGAACATCAACACAGACACAAAACAAGCAAACCTGTTCAAAAGCAAATATCCTGTAACCAATCTTCACCATAACACAGCCCCTATGAGCTAATTTATAGTTTACTCGAATCCTCTCTGATGAAAACGTATTAGGCCTATCTTTTGAGTAAATTATGAATTTGTTTGTTCATCAATTCAAAGACATGGTTGAAATGACAGTTTCAAATTCCCTGAACCCAAGGTAATGGTTTCAGTTAGCTGCTTCTACCTAAAGCGACAAAGATATTCAAACTACTGGGACAGATAATAGACAAAAGCACATTTCACTCACATTCCAGCCGTCTTTGTTTTGATACCTAAAACTTACTCATAGGACTACGTAATGTTTCTAAGAACAAAAACAGAAAGCAAGAAATTGCAAAACATTTAAACCCCATGAATATATCAAACTTCAATTATTTCTCTGTCGGTATCGGTTTAGCTCATTTTGAACTTGATGTCAGAACATGACAACACTGTGTTGCATTACTTCTCCTTTCTGTTATCATTTTGGAACCAAAGACACCTGTTTCTCTACAGATGGATCCTGTTCCAATTAAACTGTTGTGTCATTCATCCATAAGGACACAAAAGTCTTTTTCAAACCTTTAAATGTCTTGCAAAAGTTGTGAGGAAATTAAAATCCTCTCATTATTACCTTGAATGTCAAGGCAACATTTTCAGTGCTTTGACTGTTCTTTTTCAAGAGCAGAATGACTACAAATGACAGAATGAATCAATACAAAATCTTTAATTAATTGTGTTTTCCTAAATCACATTAAACCCAATAAAACAGTTCAAAGGGATAACTACATGCAAAATATTATCATGACATTAATACCCAAGATGAGGAAAAATCGAAATATAGAGAAAGTTATTGCCCACCTAACCTTTCAGGGGCACTTTTCAAGCTTAATGTTGCTTAAGAATTGTTTTACAAATGGTCCATACAGCCTACCTGATTCCTGAACTTAACACGTTGGTAAGCATAGTCTGGGAAGGGCTTGCGTGGAATAAATCGACCAGTGCCCTGCTGAGTCTGCAGCTTGCCACCGTCATAAACTATCTGACCATGACTCAACACCAGCGCTGGGCCGCCGCGACACTCCAGACCCTCAAAGATGTTATATTCTGCAGCCTGTGTGGAGAGGGAAACATTACGAGACAGGAGAATTAAGCAGAGACACAAAAGAGAATTCTTGCATTTCCCTTCTACCCGAAAGCACTAATATCCTGCTATGTGAAGGATAACTGAACAAACGATTTGTCACAGGGCTTAGTAGATTGTAGCTGTTGAGACGATGGTTGATGAATAAGTGGAAGAATTGGGGCTTAACAAGGAGTGATACTATAGATACAGTAAGGTGGGTAGCAAGATGGTAGCCTTGAATGGGTGAGGGATGAAGGGGGATTATATTGTAAAGCTGGCACCAGGCTGGATGAGGAGCCTTTGTGAGATGCAGAACAGACTGAATACATCAATTGTTTAACTGTTTAACATTTTCTTTCCATTATGCCAAATTGCTTAAGCCACACTCCCCCCTATGATGGTGCTCTGGTGAATTTAAATGCTTAATTTCAATGCATCAATTTGCTGTGCAAACTTGTCCAGATTTGATCTGGTGACTGATGAGGTGGCAGTCAGCATTTGATTAACGTGTAGCATCATCTCCAGACCTAATGCTTTTTGGAGGACAGCAAGTCGGCCCATTTTCAATCAGCGAAAAATTATTAGGAAGGTTTAAAAGAGCTTTCTTGAGGACTGTGTGGCCCCCTCAACAAATTATTTGTATATTACTTGTAGGGGCGGCACTTTACAGGGAATTGTCATGGTTATTATTTAAGAGTATGAACAAATGAGCAATATGGCTGTATCAGCCGGGGGATTTGTTGCTATAAGATATCTGTTGCAACCCCAATTTAAAGTGCAGTATATGGAGCCGCATCTATATTGCCCAAAGATAGAGAAAAAATGCCTCGATAATCTACAACCCATTGAGCAAACACTATACACTGGTTTACTTCCTATCGAGGTACAGCTAATTTTCCATTGCTTTTTCAGCAGTTTCTTTGGTTGCAAGGATTTGTACATTTTCAAAATCTAAATGCTAGGTGCCACCAAAGGTAAATCCGAATTTATTTTCTTCTCTATCCCCTTAAAGCAGCATCATTTCAACATTTCAATGTGCCTCCTCCACACTTAACATATGAATCCTCCCTTTTTTCATGATCTTTCCTTTTCCTCTGCCATATTTTCTATGCATTCTCACCGACTGCTGGAGTTTGGCAGTGATGGTTTTGATGCTATCAGGGTCCCAGATGACGATGTCAGCATCAGAGCCCACAGCTATGCGCCCTTTACGTGGGTACAGATTAAAGATCTTAGCTGCATTAGTTGACGTGACTGCCACAAACTGGTTCTCATCCATCTTCCCCATGGCCTGGGTGACAGAGAGAATGTTAAGAATAATACACACAGATACACACAAAAACACCCCACAAACACTCATGCACTCATTGCTCACCACAGCCTTGTCCCACACAAAGCCCATTCTCTCCTCTACTCCATTGGTTCCTTCTGGGATTAAGGTGAAGTCATCTTTACCGATCGCTTTCTGGGAAGTGCTGTATGTGCAGTGAGCACTGCCCACCACCTGGAGGTCCCCACTATGTCCACAAGACAAAGTAACAACGTATTTATTAAACTGTCAAATGTTAATATGTCCACTGCAGAATTGTCAATGTCTTAAATTATCAGATAAAGGGTGATCAGTGGGCAAAGAAAGGTGCAAAATAAATTCAATCTGGAGAACAGTCACAAGGGCAGACATTTTTTTAAATTAGCCACCAGGTGTCCCTGTTGAGTTTGTGATTTAAAGTGCATGTCATGTTATGGTCTGGGGTGTAAAATTAGCCAGCTGGTCTAGTCAGAATGCTGCCACAAGGCTGCAGCTCCAGTGCATTAAACATTAAATAACATTACTTAAACAAATACTGCCAGCAACACATACAAGTGGCTGCATCTGACTGATAGAGAGCTACGAAGATCATCATTTCTGATGTGTGGCTTATCATTCACTTATTAATTATAGTGATTACTTTATGATTATGAGCTGCGGGATCATCACCCTAATGTCAAGAGAGCATTTATTACAGCGATATAATGGGCCTCACTGACAAAAAGTGCTCGACTCTCTAAAGAGGAAACTAAAATTAGATTCTATCATTGAAGGAGAGGCTCAAAGACAAGAGTGGTATCACACACAGGGGTGACAGCATGGACCCGCCTTGAGAAGTCAGAGTTGCAGAAGAATGGTAGAAGAACAGAGGAGGGGGGGGTGAAGGCGGAGGGTAGCCAAGGCAACAGATGATGAGAGACTCTGGTTTCTGTTCTATTTATGGAATCAAGGACAGTCAAAAATGTGCAGCTGGAAGTTGAGGGCTTATGTGTGTATTGTCTGTGAGAGCAAAGGTGGATTAATTCTTGTGCACTGTATCCCTCCTCATGTTTGGATTACAACTTTGTCTTAACATTATTTTGTAGTTTATACACAGTTCAATTGATCTGTAGATGAATACAAAGTCCATTATAATCAAGTCTCCCTCGCCTTCTGTTTTCCCTATCCTTCTTCTCTCCACACTTTCACCTTTTCTCCATATGCCTCTCTGCAAAACCGAGGCTGACCAGACACAGTAACAGCTGTCTGTGGCATGAATACCAAATTAGTATGTAACAGCATGAATTATATCCCTGTGAGTATCTCCTTTGCTGTCACCTATCTAATTTGCATTTAACATTGTGCGGAGGTTGTGGCTAAATTGAAATGACCTCACAACAGTCAGTTCATTTGACACTTGACATGTTCAGATGTTCATGTATTCTACTGTAAGCTGAACAAGATAAAGTATATAAAGTGTTGGGATGTCTGGCCATAAAACACTGGCATAATATACAATAAATAGCTAATTTTAAATGATATTCATTGAAGAAGCTTGAGTCATACCAGGCCAACAGCGTGTGGAGATGGTCTGGGGTTGTGGGGTCAGGACTCAAAGGTGGAGAGGTCACATAAGCAGCTGCTTTGGCCCAATTTTTGCTCCAATAATGGGAGCCATCAGTTGCTAAGCTTGCTGTAATTGGCTCCCCAAACACCACAGAACCTATATAAAATGACAGTTGATAACAGTAAATTTCATACTCCAAAGAGACTGTTACAAAACACAGAAAGGCATATTTCATTATTAAGAATTTTCATTTAAAAGAAAAGAAAAGAGAGTTGGACACACCTTTTCTCCGGGCCTGAGTGATAGTGTCAGCTGCACTCTTGCTCATCACTTTTGTGATGTAGACGGGACAGTTCACACGATTGCCAAGAGTGATTGCACGGAACACCGCCTCGGCCTCCAACTGCACGGAAAGTAAATAAAGAAGACTTCAGAACGGCTCAGCGATAGACAAACTATTGTACAGGGGGGATGTATGACAATCACCTCTTCAGGACGACTCAGAGGATGGCCTTCGGGACCGGTAATTCCCATTCCAAGGATTTTTCTCTGTTCCTTTAACACAAATTGCAGAATTGTCGTCATATTCGATACATTCACTGTCCGCATTGCTTTCGGTATATGTCAACTCATGCTTTAGTGCTTCTGATGGTATCTCAGGGAAGTAAAGTTAAAATTTCATGCCCTGTCACTTCAAAGGAGAACTGTAATTCTGAAATGTTGGTGTACAGTGTGGAACTCATGTTGGAGGACAGAGGGCAGAGAGGACAGAGACAGTGCTTCTGACAATGCTGGCTGCAGCACTGCTAAATTGGGATTAAAACCTGACTCTGCAACCTATATTTTCTTCCTATTGGATGGTTGTGTTAACCAGCATGTCATCATCATTCATCAGCACTTCCATTACCATTTATCATCCTGATTTTTTTCTCACATACACTCATAATTATCCCCCTAAACTGGACCATAATCTCCTTACCCTCACTGTTACCAGTATTATCATCATCATCATCATCATCTTTAATGTCCTTATCACCATTACATCATCATCGTCATCATCATCATCTGTATAATAATGTTCAACAGTAATAGAGGCCAAAGATAAACCTGTCATCCTCTGTGGTTGCTGAAGCAGCATTAATCCTCTATCTCTCCTTTTAAGAGATGGTGAATTATGTAACAAGCACATAACTCAACTGCAGTGGAGGTTGAACACAGATAAAAAAAGCAAGAGACTGCAGCACTTACCTGAGCAATCAGATCCCCATTTTCAGCATGAACTAACACCATGGCACCCAGCAGCTTCAAGAAGGAGAAAGCCTCGTACAACTGTGGTAATTACGAGCGCAGAAGAGAGATTGATTGTGAGAGGAAGGTTTGCAAACTCACTAATTTAATTCTGGAAATTAGTGTTAGTGATCAGGAGCCATACCTGAGAATCTGTCATCTGGTACACATCCTTGTAAGCCATGTACACTTGAAAGGAGTTGATACCTGACAACAGTGGAAATGGCTTGATAATGACAATGTGATAAAAGGGAATTAATGCAAAGATAAATGCAAATTTTTAAATTGATCAACAACCTCATCCTATCTATAAAGCAATGCTTGTCTGTGGTTAACAGCTGAGCAAATACAACTCAGCCAAACTGAAGAACACACAAGCAGCTACCTGCCTTGGCTCGAATGGTGCATTATTTTGTAGCTGCCCTATTAGAAAGATTTTTTCTTTTTACTAAAAAAGATTACAGGCAAAAATTCTGCACTGCCTCCACAGCAGTATTATAACGCAAACAATGGATCTCCACTGCGCCTTGGATTTAAGAGTGTTCAGCATTTGGCCAAATTCCCTTTAAATTGGTCCCTGATGTTCTTGTGAAGTGTGTCCAAACTAGCAATTGAAAGAAGAATTACAGCAATTGACTCCATCTCTGAGGTATAAAAGAAAAAGCTAAAAACTGTTGTAGCTTACCTTTGTCTTGCACCAGCAGCTCCAACTCATCCTTAACAGTTTCATTCCACTGGGGGATATCTACATGCAGGGAATAATCACAGCACGCCTTTTTATCTGCAGCCTCCTGCCAGCGCTCAAATGCCTCCAAAAGACTGTCACCAGGCTGAGGGGTCACATGATCAACTGAGGGGTTAGAGGGGTTAAAGGTTAGGATCAATGCTTGATCGGGCATATTATTCTATTGCTGATATGTGCTGCCTGTATCTAGGCGTCTACTCACTGATCATGGTGGTTCCTCCAGCAAGTGCAGCCTTAGTTCCCTGAAGAAAATCATCAACCGGGTTTGTGCCCAGGTAGGACTTCATCAAGCATGTGTTGACATCTATCCCCCCAGGTATTACCATGCGGCCATTGGCCTCAATCACCTTAACGCCCCCTGGAACAACCAGGTTCTCCCCCACCTGACTGCCAATGATTGGAAACATGAAGAGGACAAAAGAGAAGAGACAAGTGGAAAGGAGCAGGGGCAGAGATGATGAAAAAGATATATGTGGGAAATTATCCCACAGAAGGGAAATTATATGGTTACGGAGGTTGAGCAGTTGAAAGCCAGCATTAATACCTCTGTAGCACTGTACAAAAGTCTAAAGCCGCCCAAAGCCCAAACTCAGATGAAGAGATGAACCAGAGTTTTGTTTACACGTAACAGACAACTTATCAGAGAAATAAATAGTTTCTTTAGGTCTTTTTTGCCAAGCATAATGCAACTTAACAGGAATATTTGCACCAACAAATTGATTCCCAAATAGCTTTAAACACTTGGCATATCCCAACATGGTGGAAGGTGTTTCCTGAAATATATTGAGAGGACAGGATAAGTGGCAGGCTTAAAAAAAATTACAACAGCAGATGAACAGTATCTGAAAAACGTGTGGACTTTATTGTTCCATTTACTGTTTGCTGAAGCCTCATTAGAAATGGCATTAGAAATATTGACTTTTAAGTTAGAATTATACAAACAATTTATTTTTCTTGCCATATATATACTGCACCTATTTTCTATTTCTAGGCAGTGTATTAGGAGTTGCTCACGACTTTTGCACAGTCCAGTAATACACTTCTGTAATATCTTTCCATACGCACTTGATGAGCCCATCCTCAATGTAGACATCTGCATAGAAAGACTGGTCATCATTCACCACTCGTCCCCCTTTGATCAGCAGCCTTTCATTCTGCAGGGGAGTAGCACAGGGAGAAAGAGGAGGGGTTAAACTGAATGCTGGCATTCTGATATACTGCAAAACCAGTTAAGTAATCCACGACCTTATAGTAATATACAATTATTGGAGAAGGAAAAATCTGCATCGTCATGCAAGTGCTGTGCATGGGCAGGATCCAAGTAAATATTAATAGGGTTTCAGCTCAGTTTGATTTAGTCTCTTAGTAACATACTGTAGTTTTGGTTTATATGTACAATTCCTTGCAGAATGATTAAGGACACAGTGTTAAAATCAGCATCTTTTTCTCAGACTACTGTGTTTCCACACCCTCTGTATGGAGGGTGCCTGGCAACAGCATTGAGAAGATGGTAGGTATCCATGGTAACCAGTGATAGTCCATGACAGCACACTGAATTATCACCATTTTGACTATGCTTACAAAAATTCAAAGTGTGCATACCAGCTGCCTATAAACTAATAATACACAAAGCATTGACCACATTCATGCTTAATGCAAGCGTTTCTAGTTCCAACCGTCACGCCAACCGATCTAATCCCATTGACAGGGATTATACAACACTATCCAACCAGGAGAATGACTACGTGCACTATTGGACACACTGACAGAAAACTGTCACCTGTCTTTGCAGTTGCAGTCCTACAAAGAAGCCACATACTTGAAAGGGCCTTCTGCTCCTTGGCATACACTAAGAATTTAATCCCATTTTAGCCTTGCAGCAGGGATTTGCATACAAGAGAGCCTCTCCACAAGCTGGTCGTTTCAGACCAGGCCGAATCTCTTACCGTCAGGTGGGGGATGCTGTTATTCTCCAGATAACTGGTCCCAGACATGCTCTCCCTGTCGCTCTGCCCCCTGGCAGTCAGCTCCGGCGCCCTGCGATGCGCTCTTTGGCTCTTTGTCTCTCTATAGATATGAATTAGTTAGGCTATTCTTTCGCTGTGGAAAAGATGAGGACGATGAATCCGCCGCCGTACGGCTGCGTCGGTTTGCGTGACGCGCGCAAGTGACAATCGAGCGACGAGTCTGCATGCGATTGAGCGCGTGCGGAAAGTGAGCATTTGCCTGGTGGCGCCCAGGGGGAATAAAAGGAAATAGGGTGTATACGAAGTGTACACGCATCTCCTCCGTGCACACGCGCACGCATACACATCATGCGAGACAGCAGTCTGTCTGTCGCTGTCCAATTCAGCACCACAGAAATATGTTGGATCTCCCTGGCGTATTTTTTTTTTTGGGGGGGGGGGGGGGGGGGGGGGGGTCTCGTTTTAGCTCCGTAATCACACGCACACTAAAATAAACAAACTGCAATGCAGCACAAATTAATCATTTATGCAAACGGAGGCATTGTCTTAGATCTTATTTGTAAGGAATTATTAAGACAATACAAAATTTCTGCACACTAATAATGGTTGAAAATTTAATTACTGGCTACTTTCATAAAAAATAAAAAAATAAATAAAACAATCATTAGTTCCAACTATTTTTCTAATAAAGCCAGTAGTAGGGTCTACCTGTGGTATCGAGAGGCGTTTACTACTGTACCTACTATGTATGTACTTATAATTACTGAGAATAGCCTTCAAAAACTAGGCCACAGAGCCAGGGCGTCAATATGGAGGGTACCTTTCCATCTGGGCTTTCCTTTCCAGATGAAATTCTGACTTCAACACCACTCTGCGCATCGTCTGTCTCCCCGGGCGAGTTGGTCAATGACCACTCTCGGGTCTCGCCGGGCGTCTTCCCCGTGGGGTCACCAGTGTCCAAGAGCCTCTCCCGGCTCCCACTCCTCGGTGTGCGGCTCCCTTTCCTCCCCACCGCGTAGTTATCGAAGTCTATGGTCTTGCTCTCGAACGCTCCCTCCACAGAGCTGAACATCCCGTAGGTTTTCCGCTGGTTCGGCCCGGTGGTGATCGGCCCCGCCAGGTAGACCGGGAGCTCATCCTCCCGGTTCCACTGCCTCCTGCAGTCAGACATTATGGCTTCCACGGGAGACTTGAACTTCCCCCAATCTGAAGCGGCACGGACAATTTGGCTTGTTTTACGTCAAACCGGGTCACAGTCACGCCTTTTCAGGCAAGCGCACTCAGTCGATGCTGTGAGGTGTAAAAAGCGGCTCCTCTCTTTCCTCTACATGCACACAAATGATGCAATGTTCCAGTTTTAAAAGGGCTGCTGTGTGAACTAATTTCAAACTGTAGCATTCCTGCAGCAGAACTACTTTCTTACACAGTAGAAATGAGAGCAAGCCTGCTTTCCGTGTGTGCGTGAGCAGCTCATGCCATCATCGGATTAATACAGCATGTGCCATCTTTTTGCCCACATCTGCATGGGGCCAAGAAGGGGGATGTAAACTGTCAATGAGCTTCATCCGTTAGCTCCCACTGCCACACAATGGGCTCCTCAAAATCTGGAGAGTAGACTTCAGTAAGTGTAACTGTGCTAAAACTGGTGAGATAGAGTACAGTACATGCTTGTGGTATGCCTGCTGATGTGCATCACAGAGGATTAAAATGTCGCTCCAGGCATTAAGAGATTATTCATTCAATTTTCTTTAGGGATTCAGGCAATGGGTGAAAGAGGCTGCAGCTGGGAAGCAGATGTATTTCAGTACTGTGCAGATGGACAGCTCCAACAGAGCACAATCACAAATACAACATCTGCAATTCAGATAACTTGGAGCACATACACAAATTATGTGGCTAAAATCCCTGTCATTAGAAGTAGTTGTATTACAGTATAACAAGAGGAACAACATCTTGACCTGATACTTTCAATGATCGTGAATTATAAGAAAATTATCACAAAGTGATAACTTGACCGCTTCTCAGTAACTGTCTGATTAATTCATGCATAAAATCAACATGCAGCAGTCATGTATCGCCATAAGTATATGATTTGAGGCTCATGTAGGGTCATATTATATTATAGCTTCTCCCAACATCTCAGTGATCAGTCTCCATGCTAACTCAGGCCATGTGAGAGACATTCTCAACTTAGTGTAGGCCAACATAGCTTTTGACCTGGAACCTCATAGTCTCCCTTTATAGACACAGCACATGCAGCACATAAACAGCACATACAGCCTTTTCAGACATCAGTCACCAACTATTTCAAAGCTTTTTCACTTCAGTTTTTTTTGCTTTGATCATGTCTCTCCAAAAACATTATACCAGAATTCTTGTGGCTTCTTCAGATTTTTTCCTCACACGCTCTTTTATCTCTTTTTCTCTTATCGCACACACTTGTTCAGTCTTTTTCTAATTGTAGTGTCATGGACCTTCACATTTATCATGCTAACTGAGGAATGTCTGCGTTAATTGCTGCTTCTCTGAACATTGATTGGTCTGACCTTGGGGTGAACTTGCTGCCATTCCTTTGAAGATTTACAACTGTCTTGAATGTTTTCTACTTGTAAATAATCTTTCTCACCAATGAATGTTGGACTCCAAGTGGTTTTGAAAAGGTCTTAGAACCCTTCCCATGTTGATGGGCAGCAATAATTGCTCCTTGAGTTTCAATGATGCTTTCCTCTTTTGCATCATGTTAACACATACCCAAATACTCCAGAACAGTAAACTGCACAAACATCTGCTTTTATAAAGGTGATCACAATTAATAAAGGAAATTTGATAAGAAGCACCTTGTTGATACTTTCCCTTTTCATTCCTATGGAAGCCTTAAGGATATACTTGTGCTTTTTCTCACATTGCCTCTGCATTTTTTGGATAAGTTTTTACTCACAGGACAAAATGACAAGGTTTAACGTGTCAGAACAGAGCTGTTTGTCACGTTTTGAGTTTTGTTTTGTCATGTTTTCAGGTTCTTGGTTCATTTCTGTCATGTTTTTCCCCCTGTCACCTGTTTCTGTTCCACCGCTGCACCTCGTCACTAATCACCTCCCCACAGTACTTAGTTTCCAGGTTCACTCTTGTCATTGCAGATTCCTCACCTTACCTTTCATGTCACGCTTGTTATTCACGGCTCGTCAGGTCAGGTTACTGACTCATGTTGTTTAATCATAGTCTTGTTTATTTATCCATAGCATAGTCTTGTTTGTTTTTTCCACAGTTTAGTATTTTTTTATATCCGGCTCAGCCGCGTCCTTTGCTCTTGCCTTGCTTTTTGTTTGGAATAAACCTTGTTTCTTGAAGTTCTGCATCTGGGTCCTCCCTCCGCACCACGAACCCTGACACTGTTAATCTCAGGGTGTAAGAACCACATTTTTAAGTCTGGTAAGGAGAAGATGTCCTGAGACGTTAAACCTCAGTACTGAAAGAAGATATTCTCATGTATGTCAGCCCAGCGTGACATAACTTGGTCAATTAAAAATTGTATCTTCTTTCGATACAAAGTTGGCCACACAGTTTTAGGAAGCAAACAGGAGCACCTATCAGATAAGTTACTGTTTTGATGGGCGGTCATTATTGCCCGAAACGGGGAGCCTATTTTAAGAAGGCAGGTCACAAAATTGTGGCGTCGTTTATAGACCAGAGTTTGACGGCAACAAGTGTGAGTCTCTGGTTTCGTGGAGTCGCCTGGTACGGACTGAACCCTGGCATGGAATACAATTTATAAATTCAACAGGATTATTGTGGGACCGTCCAGGAGAAATCTGCCCAGTTAGATTTCAAGTAAGATTGTAAGATTATTTTTTTTCATTTAGCGCTGTCGTTGTGGCAGTTTAACTATCTTTCAGTTCACAGATCCTCTTGCACTGGCGCTATTTCTGTGTCCTCATGGGCAGAACCGTTTACCCAAAGCGATTTTTTTTATGGTATACCGAAACAAGATTTGTTAAATAACTGGTCCTGCAGCATTTCTTGTTTGCCACAATTTTGTTAATTTCACACTGTTGCAATAATAGGATTTTTTAAATATGTATATTATTATCATATCACAAAGAACAGTCTTAGCGAACTACTAACTGCATTTGTTTCGTTTTCAGAACTCTTTATCTCTCAAAGAGAGTGCATCATGTTTTAGATGACTGATTGGCTATCTATGTTTGACTATACTTCAATTTTTTAAAACTAAAATCTTATTATTTCTGCAGTGTTTGGTTCTCATGGGCTTATATAAAAAGTTGCTCACCCCCTTTTTTTATTTCAGGAGAGATGGAGAAGAATTTCCCATCAACACCCACTGCTGTCAACGCTCAGGAGTCATGCTCTGCCCTGGAGGGACCCGCTTGTGCCTCCTCCAGACAAATTCCTCCTTCACTTGGGTCCAGTAACCCCTCTGCTGCTCTATCTCAGCATGACAAATCACTATCTTCATTAGATCCTAGGAATTTAGAAGATTCGTCTCCGCCATCCACACATACCGTCTCTAAACCGGTAGACCCTCTCCCATCTTTAGATAAGTCAGAGACCATACCCCCTGCAGAATCTTCTGAGTCCACATCTAAAGTGGTTTCCTCCAAACCTCCCACCCCTCCTCCAAACAAGGCATCATTCCTTACATCTTCTAATATCTCGACCCCTAAATTGTCCAAAACTTCTTCTGAGCTCAGATCTGCTTTCTCCATGTCAGCCAGCTCAGCCTTTAACACGGAGACAGATCTCCCTTCTTCCTCTGCAGCTGATCCGCCTGCCTTCAAAAAACGCACCTTTGCTTCTGTGGCCAAGCGGGTGATAATACAGGAAAGACTTAGAAAAGCAGAGGAAGAGGATGCCGATGAGGATGGTGAGAACGCCTTCACTTTGAGTTAAAGATGAAATGACACATTTTGAGTTTTAAGTTAATGCCATGTCGAGGTGTTAAGCCTGGTGCTTTGTTTTACGGTGTCTTTACACATGTGGCAGAGTAGCACAAACATCAGTCAATGGGCCAGAGTAGAAAATCATTTAAGCGATTTGGGTTCCATTGGAAAACAACTTGAGCTGTACTTTTGTGGGAAAAATTCCCCTTGAAATAATTTGCCTTAGTTTATGCAGCCCTGTGCTGCTCATCTGGCCAATCAGTGATTGCTTTGTGTTTAAATAGATTGCACAGATCTAATCTTTACATATAACACATTTTTTTAATAGGACAAGCAGGTGAAGAGCACATGCAGACACTTGAGTAGAAACAAGCTAGTCTGTTACTTTGGTCCAGACTGAAATAATGAGACAAACTACCATCAAATTTTAACCAAAGCTGCAGTTCGACATTTACAGTTTCCCTTTTAATGAATTGTCAGAGCAACTGTTGGATTTGAACATTTTGGCAGAGATATCTAATTCCCAGGTGATTTGTCACACTAACTTTGGCAATACTTGACTGTTACCATCAGCGGAGGGTTCTTGTATATCATGCAGCTACAGGTATGATTAAGTGAATTTAATTCACAGATTTGTGAAAGCTTTTCACAAAACAATCAAAACATTGTTGTTAAACTTAATGAAATGTCCACCATATTTTGGTCAAAATAGCAAAAATATACAGACCAAGACTTCCCTTTTCAACCATGAATTTACAGCTCTGTTCATAGCAGATGGTTTTGGTGTGAGTGACTCAACTAAACCCTTTTGTGGAATATGTCTTCATTGAGATCTGACCTACCGCTGAAAAAGTACCTCAAATAACCCTCAAAGCATGTTATTAGCTGTAATAATTATCCGTAGTAGTTTGTTTATATTTCCCTTGCCTGCTCTTCTTCACAGTTGGCATTGATCACTCTTTTAGACACAATCATGCTGTGGGTCATGCGTTGAACTGCCTCAGCTTGGTAAAACACACATCACATATAGAAAAGCTGGCCAAGCGGCAGGTTCATACTCCAGTCGAAAAATAATTTGATCATTTCACTTTCACATAACGGCTCGATAGAGCTTAAACTTCTTTGTCGGCCAACTACTGTGGGCATTTCACCAATGATTGTTTTTGTTACAGCAAAGCTGCTGCTGATGCATTAAATGACAATTGGCAAACAGAACCTTCAGCTTCTGACTGCGAAAAAAATAAGAGGGCCTATTACTTGTCAGATAACCTGGTCAGGATATAACATTAAACTGTACTCAGCATAGATAGTTAATTTCTTTTTTAAGTTTAGTGAACTTAAAAAACTTAGCTGCGGGTGCACATTTGCTGTTAATTAGAAAAGCAAAAAACAAGAGCAAGTTTTTTAACTTCCCACTTCCGAGGTACAGCGGATTATTTTAATCTTTAAATTGAGTGGAGATATAGATCAGAAGTTTGAATGATTTAAGGCATGAAAAAAAGTAAAGGTCTCACTTTAGACTGAAGTATGAACTAGCAAATCTTTGCATGCAAACAGTTAACCTACTAAAGATCTTACATTGCTGTTAACTGCTATTAACAATTACTGATTCATCTGATCATGCTCTTTTTCCCTCGTATTACCATAGATGCCTCTTTTATTTTCTATTTAGTTATCAGAGTAACTGTCATGATTAATTTTTCGTTTAAACTTTGTGATCTTTAACTGACACTATGTTTCAGAGCTACTGGAAAGGAAACTTACAGCAGCTGCTGATACTGCTGTGCATGGGAGATGGTGACATTTAAAGTGAAGAGGTCGATCCCTTTTGCTTAAAGGAGGCTGGAGATAGAAACCGTTTCAAAGGTTTATGTAATCAACAAGTATTGCCTTCACCTGATCTTGGTGTTGCTTGACCTCTTGGGGTCTTGTCACAGACTGCTGGTATAAACAGGCAGACATGTTAAAAACGCACATGCTCTCACATCTACCCCTCCTATGAATTTTTAGTTCTCTTCAAGTTACAAGATATGTTTCAGGTGGGATTTAATCACCATGGGCTGTAAATTCGATAAGTCAATCATCAGAAAATCAGTGCTCAGTTGCATTGCTTCTCAAGTCATGTGAATAACAAAGTACAGTTGCTTTCAGTTCGCAGATTTTACATAGCAGAACATCATATGGTCTTTATCAGGCCTTCAAATTATGAATACACAACCTCAGATGAACAACAACACATATTACAACATATTACATGGTGTGATTATTTATTTAACAAAAAATACGTCAAAATGCGGAAGCAGTGCGTGGAAAAACTAAGTAACCCCTTATTGCTTCCATCCATATTTAAATGTGTCTGATTAATTGATCACCAGCAAATGTGATCACCTCTATGAAAACTGGTGTGTATCAACCACATGCTAATGAGGAAAGACATCAGCAATGATCCAAACAGTTCCATTATTGTACAGAGAGAAAGATTTTTCACAAGTGGAAAACATACAAGACAGTGAACGTCCCAGCAAGTTCATCCCATGGACAGACTATTCAGGTCTCAGTTAGCATGTTTAACGTTGAAGTTCATGACAGTATAACAAGAAAAAGGTTGCAAGTAGAAATCCTCTTCTTTCTTAAAAAAAAAAAGGACATGGCAGCAGTATTGGGTTGGAAAAGTTGCATCTGAACAAGCCAGAAGACTTCTGAAACTATGTTCTTTGGACATACAAGACCAATGTGGAAATGTTTGGTGAAAGCCGTTCTCTTCCCTGAAATGTGTCCTTGTGGTATTCCTTCATGTGGGCAGACACAGCCAATTATTACGTTTAAAGAAGATGCAACCTCTTTTGATCATGAAAGCGAGTGCATGTGAAGAGTAAAATTAGTAACAGTGATGGCTGCATTGTTAAAAACAATCTTTTTTACTCCCAACTATGATTGTTTTCTAATCCTACCAAGGCCATTCTTATTTCTAACCCTAACCAAGTAATATAATTTTATAAAGGCAACCAGAAGTAATAAAGTTTCATCAAAACATGTTGCGCTTGGAACCAATATAACCAGCAAAATTGTGTCCACAAAGGTGACTGTCACATTGTAAAAATAATGTATTTCAGTCCTAACTATGATTAGGTTTTCTAAACCTAACCAAGTGACCTAAAAAAAACTGTTTAGATGACAAAAAAGCTTTTGTAACATGTTGTTGTGTTATTGATTAAACATATGTTAGTATCAATCTCATGTTACCCAAATGCCCATGTAAACGAAAGTTCCGAATAACGTCTCCTCTAATGTAGAAATGGTCATAAGAGTCATATTTTCCTTCTGTCTCTTATAGCGGCGATACTTTACAGAATGCCATAAATTATCCCAAACACATCAGTAAATTTACAACAAAAAAATGAAAAGCATCAAAGATAGAAATCCCCGAATCAAAGAACTCAACCCAACTGAAATGTTGTGGCAGGACCTTAAGACAGCCTTGCATCATATGAACAGAAGCAAGGCTGTAAAAACAGCCATCCAGAATTCCTCAACAACAATGTGAGAAACTGAAGGCATCAATCAGAAAAGGTTTACTTCAAGCTATTGCTTCTATAGGTGATTCTATAAGATATTGAGGGATGTAATCATTTTTTTATCACACAGGTTAAGCATTTTTGCTTAGATTTTCTGAAATGAATTACGACATGTTGTACTATGACATGTTGTTCTTCTTCTGAAGTTATTTTTGAGACTTTATAAGGACCAGAGGAGTTTTTTTTTTTATTTCATGATGTCCTGACACATAAAACCTTTGAATTGTAAGATGGTATACTTTCTTTTTTAAGTGTCCGCATAATGAAGAGAGGATATTATGAATCCGTTTATTCAAAATGGGTATTTGATAGACTGATTCCTATTAATATTTACAGGCATACTCTTGTGTTTTGGTAGATGAAGAGCCAGAGGAAGAGTTGAGTGTGGAGCAGTTGGAGGAGAAGGCAAAAGGTGGTGATGCCCAAGCTCAGACCAGGGTGAGTAAAAGCACATGCCCAGACCAGGACTTTGTGTTGTTGCCAGTCCTGCTGGCTGATTCAGTCTGAGTTGGTGGGAGGGATTTTTTTAAATGTCTAGTGAGGCAGCTTCAAAATTTTCAAGCTATAAGAGCTCACCTAAGTAAAGACAGAGTGTGTATGTTAGTGAAGAATGCATCACATCAGCTTTAACAGGGAAGATGGATTTGGTGTCCTACACATTATAACAGATACGCACCATTGCTGACTCTTTTGTAGTACCTACAGGCTGTGACAAGACTTAATTAAAAATATTTCTAGTGTGTAGTGGGTCTGTATTAATAGCACTATTGCAGAACCACTTCAAAGGAAGACACATCTCACCCCCCACAAAAGCAGACATTTGATATTAACTGTGTCAGAAGGAAGTTTCATAATTACAGTTAAGATTAGAAAACAGTCACTTGATATGTCACTGGAGCTTCAGCTGCCCCTGTTTGTCAGCCATAACAGGAACACTGACAGCAAGAGAAACAGAGAATGATGGATCCTGTAGTCATTTGTCTACATAGGGACGCCTTATGCGACGGGAGCTTCTAAACTGGATATGCCTTTTACCACAGAAGTACTGTAGTAAAACCAGTGAGCGTTAAGATGCATCACAACGGGCTCTGGAAGCACAAGTCATAGCTGCATTTCATTTTGGAATATCATGAACACCACAAACTAAATTTTATTATACATAAACCTGAGCAATGATTTGATGTTCTCAAAATATCAGCAAATCAAAATGAACTGCATTAACTGGGAATATGTTATGCAAGTGAGCGTAAACCAACATGGATCAATCTAATAACATTAAAGATTCTTATGTACCACATGTAAGCTGGGTAATTGATGGATTCAGCTCAATGAAAATCTTTGTGTCATAAAGTGAAATAGTTTCCTGTACTTTCTATCTAACTTTTATGCTTTTATTGCAAACTAATTTTTCTACAGCCCTGTTTCACAAAAAGAAATGAGAGTTAGTGTAAAATGTAAGAGATGTAGAGAATATGAAGAGAAGCCTTTGATTTCATTACAACTCTAAATGTGATTGCTAAAAGCTACTAATCTTGACAACAAGATATTTCTTTAAGTTGTTTTTTCATTGTATATGCTTCATTTGTGCACGTTATTCATTTTTGAATGTGCATTTGCTTTATCGCTATGCAACCAGAGACTATATAAGGAAATAACAGATGCAGTGTCTTCATGCACCATAGTCTCACACCAGAGTTAGAAATAGCTATATTGGTCCAAAGTGCAAAACATAAAAGTTCCAAAAAGAAAAAAATGCTGTTGTTTCAGAATCGACGAGTAGCTCCCCAGTGTTGGACACTTGGATGGAGGACATGTGTAGACTGTGGTGCTCGAGTTTCATGATGGTATTGAATGCGAAACTGAAAACAACAAACAGCATTCCGACGTAGGGGGCGTTATGCTCAAGGTGTCTAAAGTGCCCCAGTCTCTTTGGTGAGCTGCAGAACAAGTCTCTCTGAAGATTTCAACAGCATGGCTGTTTGAAAGCAGGTGGGACCCGTACCAGTGATATGTTAAAGATGTCAGTACTTACACCAACAAGATGACAAGCAGTTTCTCAGTACAGCGCCATACATATTATCAGACTGTGCAGCTTATCATCACTGCTACGAATAATGAGATGTCACATGGAGGCAGGGTTGACTTCAGAGCTGACTCTGTCCTGAGGAGGTCAAATGTTGTGGGTGCTCATGCTTTGGTAGCCCATGGTGGACCTGATGGCTTGGCATGTGTTTCTGCTGTTGTTGAGGTGTCTCTCCAACAATAACAACTTTCCGTCTTGCTGTGTTGATGTCTGGCCAAAAGGTGCCATTTATGGCCCTTGATAAAGTACTCGCATCTCTATTCACCCAGTTTTTCTTTTTTGGGGGGAGTGAGTTTATTGTCATTGTCAACATGACATCTTCAACACATTTACTGCAGTGTGATGTCACTAATGATTCCTAAAGACTGATGTGGCTTTCCCAGATGTCAACATCTCTGAACATCTGCCATCTGCCATCTGCTTAGGTTATCCCTAAGCAACAAGCCCCATTAATGTCAACATGCAGTCCTCCTCTCCTCCTCTTATCTGAGTCTTGTGTTCTAGACCCATTGAGGCTCTTTGCTTGAAATGTTTTGATAGAGCCAGATCTCTGTATAGATGTGGGCACAACAGTCCCTAATTCCTTCATTGTCTCAGCCTTAATCTCCATCCATCCATTTTATTCTCCTTCTACTGGACATTGTCCAAATCTAGGCTGAGAAGAGGAAATCTTCTAAATCCAAACTGATTTACTGTCTGTCCTATCTTTCTGGGTTAATTACACTGGCTGCAGTGACTTTTAGCTTTGTTGCTGTGACTGTCTGGTTAAAGATGGTCTGACTGTCTGCTACACTTTAGCCTCTAAAAAGATAAATACCCAGTCACAATAGCAAAGCACCATTGCAATAACAAAAGTGACAAAAGTGGCTTTTTTATCCCTACGCTACCCTTTTCCACTTCATTGGGCCTTGGAGACATTTGTCTCGATGTATTTGCTTGTTTTGTCACTATGTTTTCTTTAGTTTTTTTATTTATGCTTTTTATTTAACATTTTCTTTTTATCTTCTGTGTATTGAATTTTCTTCTGTTTAAGTGTACGCTTGATTGTACTTGATTGGTCATGTGACAGGATATTAGGGTTTAAAGTTAGGGGGGTGAAGGGAAGAAAGCTAGATGTTTTTCCATTATTTCCGATTTGTGATTTCAGCTGCTTGTTAGTTCATGCCTTAATTGTTCTATTTTTGATTCCACGATGTCCCACATATTTTAATGGATAATAAGTAAGGACTGAAAGCAGGTCAGTCTGACAATCAGACTCTTACAACGGAACCTTGATGTTATAGGATGTTTTAAAAAGTTGTTTGAAATCGTATCGCTGAAATAGGTCAGGCCTTCCTTGGAAAATATGTCAGTGTATGTTGTTCCAAAACTTGTGAAACAAGGTATTTCTGAGCTTCAATGATGACTTAACCGAAGTGCAAGTTACTGATGCCATGTGCACGAGTGTAACCTCATTTTAAGCGTTAGAAGCCTGAAGACTTTATTTATTCTATGTTCATTTTATGTCATCCTTGGAAAACTGTTCAAAAGAAAACACACGGTTTCCACGTTTCCTTGAGCCCAGTTTTTCATTCCTTCCACAGCGTTTAAACCAGTTTGGAGGATTTACATCTGAACTGCTCAGCCTCATGAGGATTTTTCTTTTCATTAGTGTTTTTGAAAATAGAATCATATCTTCTTTGTCACTAAAAGTCATTAATGCTTTTACCCCTCCACTGTATTTCAGCTCGGTCAGCACTACTTGATTCTGGCTGAAGAGAAGGACACGGAACTGAATAATCGCCTGGCTGTTAATTGGCTGATTAACGCAGCTAAACAGGGAAGAAAGGGTGCAGCGAGAATGCTGCAGCGCTGCTGGATCCAGAGAAAAGGTTAAAGTTACTAAATTCACTACTTGCATCTTTGCACCTGTCTTTATTTGTCTTTATGTTAGCAGTTCAATAACTGTCTACCATCTTGGACCAGGAATCACCCCAGAGAATGAGGAAGAAGTGCGCACATTGTCAACCGAGAGTAAGTTTGAGCTGGCAGTCCGCAAAGCAGCCATGATGATGTACTGGAGACTCAACCCAGACAAGAAGAAGAAGGTGGCTGTATCTGAGATGCTGCAAAATGTCAGCCAGGTCAACGGTGTGCCAGGTAGGAGGCCCACTCACTGACATGTGAATAAATATGCCATCAATGCCACATAAAGTATGTTTTGCACTGTGTGGTGCAGTACAGACTACTCAAAGTGTTGCAGCATGCTGTGATACATTAGCCCCATTTGTTATTTCAGTGTTTGCGGCTGTCGATGTTAAAAGTATCACATTACAGACAGGCACTCAGGGAACTGTTTGGAACTCACTGGTGCTGTGATCATTCCTCTTCAACAGGGGGCACTGCAAACAGGATTCCTGTTCCAACTTCAGGCCAAACCCAGAAAGTGTTGGAGAGCATGATCAGCAATGACTGTAGGTATTCAAAAAGAGTGGAAAAAGAGACACAATATACAGTAAATCTTTTCTATAACTGCACGCTTTGTGTCCTCCCAGCCAATAAGCTTGTGGACCTGGATGACTTTGTTGAGATGACTAAAAAGTATGCACAAGGTATTGTCCCATCGGTTCCCAAGAATGGCAGCCAGGCCAAAGGCAAAACTGAAACACCGCCTGAGAGTAACTGGGAGGTAAAGATACCCTGTTAGCCAGGATGGAAATAATCTGTCATCATCAAAAGACAGTGACTTGGATTCTTGATTTTAAAAATTTGATCAAGCACAGATATGAGATCATGAATGTGTTTGTGACTGTTTTAAAGCACAAGACTGAGCTGGTCCAAACAGGATACAAGAAGCTCCACAAGCATTCTTGGAGTTTTGACTGTAGTGGGATGTTGGACACGGGGCATACGGGTGCTATTAAAAAAGCCATGGACATGAAGTCGCGGTTGATGGTATCCTAATCTTATGTCATTTTTAATCGTCTTGTTACTTTGTATGCTTGTTCATGTGTGGATCCACCTTTGTATCTGTGCCTTTTCGCTTCAGATGCTGCAGTATCCACTGCATGCACTTATTGAGATGAAGGAGCACCTAATTGACTGGGCATCGCGGGCTGGTGTCCTGTGGCTGAGCACCATCATCCCCACCCATCACGTCAACGCCCTCATTTTCTTCTTCATCATTAGCAACCTGACGGTTGACTTGTTTGCTTTTGTTATCCCTCTGCTTGTCTTCTACCTCTCCTTCATCTCCATGATCATCTGCACTCTGCGAGTTTTCCAAAGCAGCAAGGTGAATGTTATTAGCCCTTCTGAGAGCTTTGGTTAATTTTGTGATGGAGATTATATAGCATGTAATGTAAAATGCCATTTTTTTTCTACACATATTCCACAAGTTCAAAACATATAAACGCGGATTTAATACATGATTTTTCTAAGGTTTTACTGACAATTTAAAAGAAAATTACTCTTGATGTGGCAAATTGATGGACTTAGGCTAATGAACTATAGGCATCATTTAGAGTCAAGCCCTAGCAGGGCTGAGGAGGAGTGCTGGTTTGATGTTTGTTTCAGTTTAAAGGCGGACTGAAAATTGGCTCTCAAACCTGCACCCTGTTTCATCTCAGGCACTAAAAAAAGAAGATTGTGGCTTTCAAGAAGACCATGAATTTTATTGGACAAGTACTCCACAGCTTAGTCAGCCAGCATAGGCCTTAGGATGACTTAATAATGCGGAGCTCCCTCTTGAACAAATAAAATCAGATGAAATTCTAACAAAGAGGCCATTAGATATTCATAAGTAGGATATGATATAAGTATAGATAATGTCTGAAAATCTCTCCTGTTTTTCTTCCAGACTTGGGAGAACTTCAGAGCTCTGACTTCTTTGCTGACACGTTTCGAACCTGGCCTTGATGTGGAGCAAGCAGAGACCAACTTTGGCTGGAACAACCTTGAGCCATACCTGTATTTCATCTTCTCTGTATTCTTTGTCATTTTTTCCTTCCCTGTTGCTGACAAGAAATGGATTCCTTGTTCTGAGCTCTCCACCATAGCCATCTTTTTCACAGCAGTCAGCTACAGAAGTCTCAGCCCAACTGCTGCAGCATATGCACGCCGGGCAATGTTCATCGAGGTATAAAACATGATCGATTTAAGGGGAACTCCGGTATTTTTAAACCTAGACCTTATTTCTGGCATGAAGTACGTTTATCTGCCTCCAAATAAGGCATTATCTGTCTTTATTTCACCAATACTTTAAGACGAATGAATGAACGAACGCGTACTATTGCCCTGTTAGCACATAGCTACTGTTATGTGGCTACTTGCAGCTAAAGGAGAGCTAACGGAGAGAATTCTACACACACATCTACTGGGACGACTTCATTGACACCTATGGCTGCAGCACAGCTCATTCACTCCGGTAAGAACGTCCATCTTACTCAAAGTCATCATTCACATTGTCAAAATTTGATAAATATCCTGCCATGTTGCACAAAATTAGCAGTAGCAAACTCCGTGTGAAGTTAGCTGACTGTCACAGAGCAAGGAGTAAATAAACTGTGCTCCAGGGGGGCGTGTGGATGAAGTGGTCCCAGTAGAGTGCCTGTGTAGAAATCCCTCCGTTAGCTCTCCTACAGCCACAAGTAGCCACATAACAGCACCTATGAGCTAACAGAGCTATAGTACACGTTCGTTCATTCATTCGTCTTAAAGTATTGGTGAAATAAAGACAGATAATGCCTTATTTAGAGGCTGTATTGTCCTTGCCCCGTTAACTTCATTATATGGATCGCGAGTTATCTAAATAGCTTCCGAAGGACGCCGACTTTCGCCAAACTGTTCTCGGTGAGTAGATAAATGTATTTCATGCCAGAAATAAGGTCTAGGTTTCAAAATACCGGAGTTCCCCTTTGATGTGGCGCTGGGATAGGTTTTTAAACAAGATGAGATAAGATAAACTTTATTGATCCCACAGTGGGGGAAGTTCACAATTACAGCAGCTCAAAGAGATGGGGTGCAAATTGTGCATATGTTTTGTGTCTTCTATATTATATTTATATACATGTGAAAACACATTTATATCTGGCAAAAATACGATTTATACTTGTAGAGTTTATCCTTACATGCAGACACCACAATTTGATTTGTACTTTAACTTGTTTTGACTAATTCAAATATGTAATATAATAACCTGTATATAATAACCTGTGTCAGGGTATGCAATAATGTTTCAAAGACATTTTACATAGTTTTCTCTCTTCAGTGGGCCAAAACATGCAGAAACATGGCCTTTTTTATGTATTTTATTGAGACTACTAATGGAGCAAAGTAATTTTCTTATCAACATATTATTTTATTACAAGATTTAATATGAAGGAAATCGATAATCTTTTTTCAATTCAGGTGGCATCAAATATGTGTTGCCTGACCCAGTTACTGCCTCAAAAGATGACGATGCTTCGCTTCCTGGGACACACCTTCACCACTTTGCCACTTGGGGAATCTGTGGTGCTGAAGCTCAGTCTCCCCTGTCTTCTCTATGTTTACCTGTTCTACCTGTTCTTCAGGTGAGTGGAGCATGTTCTGTTCGACACACTGACCATTTCTATCATAATGATCAGTGTTAAGCAGTATTAGCACTCCTCTCTGCCTTGGTTCTATACGTTGTGCCAGAAGTAGTTCAAGTGTTTTTTATCCTCCCCTGTCCCTCTTTTTTCTTCCTTTCAGTATGGCAAGGACACGTGGTTTCCGGGGAACTTACTGCTTTTTGATTCCGTACCTTGTGTGCTTCATGTGGTGTGAGTTCTCAGTGGTCCTCCTCCGGAATTCCTCTGCTGTGGGCTTAATCCGCACTTGTGTAGCTTACTTTCTCTTCCTGTTTGCACTGCCTGTTCTGGCATTTGGCCTCGCCATCATGCTCTTCATCCAGCTCTTCAAGTGGTTCCTCGGGCTGGAACTGACAAAGATGATTGTGACCCTGGTGATATGTGCGATCCCTGTCACCCTGCGGCTTTGGACACGCTTCAGCACGTCTATTCTGGATGTCTTCCGCTCACTGACACACCGCGGCCCAGTAAAGGTCATATTGCTCTGTATATCTATGGTAATCCTGTTCTTCTCGATCTATGTGTACCACGCAGAGGGACAGAAGGTGTACAACTCTACCATGACCTGGAGCCAGTATAGCCAGGCTTGTGGGCCCCCTTCCTGGGAAAAAAAAGGCATGGCCCACACACAGATCTTCTGTAGTCACCTGCATGGACACAGAGTCACCTGGGCTGGGCGTTTCAAGAGCGTCCGTGTTTCTGAAACAGAGAATGGGGCACAGTCTGTTATCAACATGCTGCCGGTGTTCATGGGAGAGTGGCTGCGCTGCCTGTATGGTGAGACGTATCCCGTATGTGAGCCAAAAAATACTACATTTGCAAACCCAACAGCCTCAGAAGTACCGACCAGTTCTGCGTCGTCCACTGTTCCACTGCACATGCTGCTTCAAATGCAGGAGGAGGAGGAGTTGTGTCAGCTCAAGGCTCTGGCCAAACACACCTGCCATATTAAGCGCTTTGACAGCTATCAATTTGAGGTGACAGTGGGGATGATCTGGAGTCCAGAGGACCCAGCCAGGGACATAATCCTGATGGCCAGCCATGAGTTTAGACAAGTTCTGCTAAATCTGAAACCTGGAAATATGGTGGAATTTAGCACTAAACTGGAGGGCCGTCTGGGATCAAGAGCGCCAGCCTTTGAGCTGAAGGCTATCCATTGTCTAGATTGTGTTTCTTCGCGGCTGACTGGAGGCAGGCAGGTGAAGATAGAAAGAGACTGGAGGCGTACCACAATGAGGGCTCTGAAATTTGCCTTTGATTTTTTCTTCTCACCTTTCTTATCTGCAAAAATCCATGCCTGAGAGGAAATACAGGACAGGAAAGATGGCTGAATTTATTATGACCTGACAGAATCTTGTCAAGATGTCAGTCTTTTTTTTGTGATGTGATTATCATGAAATTATTCAGTTTTAAAGTATGGTTTACATTTTGACTGAACATAGATCAAGAGATTTTGTGTGGAGATGTCTCACCCTGGTAATGTTGAAGTTTACAAAGATTTTACTCAGATTTTACTTTTCATAGACAGCAGTTTAGTAGAAGGTCAGCCGATCATATCCAAGGATGCTTATGTTGGTGGTACCTAATGATTCTGTTTGGCTGAGATACCACAGTTCACAACTTTGGTTTCAAGCCCATTACCACAGCATTTTGCTTTCAACTTTTTTCTTGGTTTTTGATGTCGTCTTTCTGGCCTCTTTAACCTGACAAAAGAAATTGTTTGTACGGCATTTGAAGTGCAGACTGTGACCGTTAACTGTGAGCTTTAAATGTCCAGTCATTGAAGT
Organism: Leuresthes tenuis; assembly: GCF_036924035.1. Taxonomy (NCBI): domain Eukaryota; kingdom Metazoa; phylum Chordata; class Actinopteri; order Atheriniformes; family Atherinopsidae; genus Leuresthes; species Leuresthes tenuis. The sequence goes on along the minus strand of NW_027325358.1, from coordinate 23,490,968 downwards.
CTCCAATTTAATTGGAGAAAATTAACATCATGAATTTTATGTCAATTTCTTACATTTTGTCAAGAAATCTTTGCAGGCATAGAATGAGTGCCTTCCTTTTAGCTTCCTTTTAGAAGAGTTCTGCTGGACCTTTATTGCAGCTGTTTTCAGTTGTTGATTTTGTTTTTTTTTATTATTATCATTTTTATTGGTCTTTCTGCCTTTAGTTTTGTTCTCAGCAAGTGAAATGAGTTAAGTTATGGTCTTTTACTGAGTCATCCCCCTCAGAATACTTCTTTACTTGTAGGACTATATGTATAAATATGTGGAGGCGATTTAATGTCTTAAAGTTATTGCTGTTAAAACGTGGTTCCACAAGCTATTGAATTATGGAGAATACCTAGTTTTTTCACCCTGCTTTTGGATTTTGGCCTAGTTTTTCTTTAATAAATGGTGGTCTGGTGTAATATGTCATGTGTTGCTGTTCATTTAGCTTGTATTTACCTAATCTTAAGATCCTGCGATTTGAAAGAGGGTGTATCTTTTTTTTCTCATGACTGTCACCCTCCTGAGGCGCGGTCTTCACTTAGCATGAATTGGTTTTATTTATTATTACTTTGCTTCGCCATTGAGAGGATCCTGCATGTACACCGGAGCTGTTTGTAGTAGATATCCAGGTGCTTTTTTGACATTGCTAAGCTCCCCACTGTCCTCTTTTCTGTTGCTGTTTTTTTAGTTTACCAAACTGTCTGGCGACACCTAATGTTGCTGCTAGCTCTCTGATGGATTTGTTTTCATTTAGTAGCCAATGATGGCTTGTTTAACGTACTCTGAGAGCTGCTTTGACCAAGGCCAGATTTGGATTTAACGCCTTGCCTTAGATTGATGATGAAATATCAATAAAGCCTGAACATGTCCATGACACAGCCTTTGGGTCAGTTGTCCAATTGCAAATGAGCCCCTCAAAAAGATGGTTCTAGATGTTAAAGAGCATTTAAACCCTGTTCATTAAATGGCTATAGTTTAAATATAGTTTGATGACAACTGTGTCAGTGTCCAGAGATACTGTATTTTGAACATCTTGGTTTTATCCAGATGCCTTCTGTGCCTTGTGCTACATTGCACATAACTTTTTTTTTAAAACAGTGTTTTTGGTTTGCAGTAAGCCTGAAAATTGTGTTTTTATTACAAGCTCAGACACCAAATATATAAATATAATGTTCATGAAATTATAACTCATAACTATATAATTATAACTCCGAGTTGACTTCAGAATGAAGTCTCTTTTCACAAGTAGCAATAATCTCTTGCCACCAAAACTTTTTAGACATATTGTGTTTATTCCATAGAAACTGAGCATCGGAAGTAGAAACAGTAAACAGTAAATCAAAGTGTTTTTCTTCATTATATAGCATGCGATTGGTGTCGTGCTAGTTTAGAGATTTGTCTGCTGCCACTTTTTAAATAAATAGCTTGTAATCCAATCATATATGATTTTGCAATTTTGAATTTTTCAGGTGAAGGTTAATATTCAATAATCAGAATTGATTTTATACTTTTTCACCCGAATGAGCAAAAATAAATTATTACATCCTAAATATTTCATAAAAGCATAATCAGAAATCTGAAACCCAGACTGTTTTTCTTTGAGATACATCGTTTTTACAAGACAGCATGACTGGCAGAACATGAAAAGGTTTTATTAGACAGTATTAAACTCTATTAACCTGTAACCTGTGATATTTGCTGCTTATACACAATAAATGTGAGTGCCTTTGTATCTTGTGATGCAGTTAAATGGCGCATCAGTTCATATTAAATGTTCAGAAATATCTTATCCCTGTCATATTCTTATTAATCTCTTATTCTCTTACTGAAAGGTTACCTCTTCACGGTTCTTTTCCTCACCTAAAAAAATCATGTTACAGTTGATTTGGTACTGTTTAAGGGCCAAAAATGTGTCGGCTATGCTGAATTTTGTCAAGCTGTCGTCGAGCCTTTTGTAATACATTTTTCATGCTGCGATTAGCCAAAATACTGTATGTGATATCACAGTGAGCTTGACTTCTGACAACCAATAATCTTAAACATTCATCCAGGTGTTTTGTTGACAACAATAGACCAAAAACATGATGCCTCCCTGGTGCAGACAAAAAAAGTTCAACACATTTCTGTCATATTTTTATATCACTTTATTAGCACATTCCTTTCATTCACCTCTTTAAGTTATGTTCTTGTACGGTTAGTTTTGTCTTTTTTCTATGATAGATATACACGCTAGTAGCATTGAGTAATGGCAACATGCTGCTGCTGCTGTGATCCTGAACACAAATCCTATCAAGGCTCGCATGTGGTGGTGACTAGGATGCGATTACAACTGACTAAACTACAGTTCATCCCTGAGAGGATGAGCTTTGTATAATGCTTTGGGTGGCTGGTCGTTCTTTAAACCATTTTCTTGTGGGTTATGTTTGTGCACAAGATTGTGTTTGCATTCAAGAAAAGGAGGAGAAAAGTGGGGAGAAGGCAGACAACTGGAACCCATTTGATGACAATTTCATCTTTTCCTGTGATTAAAGGTTTACACGGTGAGCTTCTGATGACCCTTCGGATTTTAGATGTTTTAAAAGGTGCAAAGAGACAGACGCTCCCCCTCTTGACTGATTTTTGTTATTTCAACCGTTATCATCAGCATCTGAGCAACTTACAATAATCCCATCACGACCAAGGTCACTTGAGAACAAAGCACTTCACTGTAAGCAGTGAATTTTTGTCAAGCAGTTCACAGACTGTGTATCTTCAGCTTTCAGTGTCGCACCCCAGAGAAGCATGCGGCATTGTGAGGTATAAAGTATGACAACTAGAGCGTGACGTTATTTTTTGGACATTAAAGACTTTTCAGTGACGTTCATAATGAGATATTGCACTGATGATCACCTCAGACCCTCAAACATACTCAACATAAATTAATTCATCATAACTTTGATTAGCTGAATCGGGGGTCTCACTTATAAACAATGTGCACATTTTTGATGATTGTGAGATCCCTTATCAAAATGTGCTTCAGCATTATAAAATAAACAATGCTCATTTAAATTCTGCACACTTAATGGCAATTACATTTTTAGTCATTTTGTTACGTTTGAATCCCAATCAGCCTTAATTTGAGGATATAGGAGAGAGTCCAACATTAAGAAACTGATTCTCACAATTATCATGTGGATTTTGGACAGGAAATGACCTCTGATACATCCATCGAAACCAAATATGAGCTTAAAAAAAACGCACAACAAACCATTAAGTGTTGGTTTGTGTACAATTCTCCCTGCACTCTCTGCAGCCAGCGATAACTATTTATGTATTGCTTCACAAAAATATCAGAAATGGTGTGATTCTGTAACCTTTCTTTAAAGTGAGATCTCATGTTCATTTACAGTGTACTCAACAAAATCTGTTAACTCTCTGGAACCAATGTGGTATCGCCTTTAAAAAAAGAAAAAAAAACAGAGAATATTTACAGCTAACTGTAAAAAGAGTGTATGTACGTATATCACCTGCAGAAGAAGAACTTATGTTTTAAAGCAGGAACACTGCTGCACTGTTCTTGTTACTGCTGTTATTGCAAATTGAAGAGGGCAAAGATAACAGGTGAATTAAGCATGCAGTCTCCAAGAGCACTGCTCTGAAGGAGAGGTTCAGTTGCTGCTGTCACCTGACCGAGAAAAAGAGAACACCGCGAAGACCTACACAATAACACCATTCCAAATTCAAAATGCTTCAATGTAGATGCAACGTCTTGTAAATTCATCCAGTCATCTCAAGTATGTTTTGCCGCATCAGAGACCTCTTCTCTTAGATTAACAAGCACATTTAGTGTGAAATGTACATTAGTGAGTGGTGCAGCATTGTGTGATCAACAGCACTGAGTCATTGGAGATGGAGAGGTGTCCCTGCACCTCATTCACTGCCCCTAGAGGGGAAAATTATGCAAACATCTTCAAAAAGTGGGAGTAGAGTGTAGCATCTACAAAAACATCTCAATGGCCACGAGAGATGTCAGTTAATCTCTGTCTTGAAAAAGGATTACACACCTTCCTTCCTTGGTGATCAAACTAAAGATATTGAATAGTCTTCAAATTTTATCATAATTGCTGTATGTTGTAATACAGCCTGACTTAAGCGTCTCCCTTTAACATTCATATACATTTGAGTTTGTAATTCTGTAAAACAGTTGATGAAAGTCCCACATTTCCCACCAGTCTTGTCACTGCACCTGTGTCTCAGGGTTGACCCGATCCTGAAAGATGTACAAGTTGTTGGTGGCCGCTATAGCAATTATATTCTCTGATGGGTGCCAAGCCATGTGCAGGATTTTCTTGGTGAAGTCCAGGCTGTCAACGCCCACATCGCCACGGCGACGCTTACCGCCCGTATACACGCGGCGGGTCCGCAGCACAGCCCGAGGCTTACTGCTCTCCCGCCACGCCTCCAGGGTCACACCTCGGCCTGTCTCCCTGTCGAACATCCGGAAGAAACTGTTGTAAGCCCCCGTCATGATTACACTGGGTCAGAAGAGAGGAGAGGAGAGAAGGTAAGGAAGCAGGGTAAGGAAGAGGAAAACTAAATTGAGGGCAAGAGGATTGATTTGATGTCTGCAAAGCTTGTCTCTGGCATTGATTTAAATGTCAGATAACAGCAGAGGCAAGGCATTAAGAAGATCACAGTAAACAGCCTCAGATTGACTGTTTAGCTTTCAAATGTACTCATATATAGTGTTCAGTGTCTGTCCCCATCTACCACTTACCTGTCTGAGCTGTTCCAGACACACTCAAACTTGTCAAAGATGCAGTCATTCTCATAAAGGGAACACAGCTTACTCCTCAGGTATTCATGGACCTGGGAAAGAAGTGCACAGTCAGCCTTAGTGTCTGTGGTAGATTCAGATTGATCACATGCGAGCCCAACATCTGCATCAAGCTGCATCTGTGCAAATTCTGTCTGCCACTTACCTCTCATGTAACAATGTACAGAATTTGCAGTAGTATTACCAAAAATAAGCAACACATGTCCCAAGTCTGACAATGTAGGGCTTGTGCCATTTTTTAGATAGATGTCTAAAAATAGGGCGCAACAAGCTTACAGAGCAGGTATTTTTGAAATGGAAAGTTAAAAAAGAAAAACAGACACTAATCTAGAGAGCTGTCTTACTTGGTAAGTTTCCACAGGGCCTTTGTCCATATTCAGGTCCCACACCTTTGCGGTGAGGTAGTCTCTTGTCAGCAGGTAGCGTCCGCTGTGGCTGAACTTGACATCCGACACAGAGGAAATAATCTCAGAGAAGAAGGAGCGGCTCCCTGGATCCTCAGGCTCCTCAAAAACTGATTAAACACAGAGTGATAAGGTGCACTTCACTGATCATTTACACATATGATTTGAGATTTTGTTTTGTGAGACAGGGATTCTTTATGCTCTCCTCTAGTTTACATTAAGTTCTGTAAGCTGTTCAACATGCTCACGTTTGGTATGTCTGTCACAGAGGGCAGAGGCTCTCATATCACAGAGGCGCAGGGTTCCCTTACTGCTGCTGTACACAAACAAGTGGCAGTGGTGAGGGTGGAACTCTGCTGCTGTTATCACCTCCGTCAGATCCTCCATGTTGGCTGGTTTGATGTCCACAATATCTGAGAGGAAGGGCCGTCAAGGAACAAAAACCACAGAGATCATGAACATCACATATATCTGGGGAGTGGAGATGTACAAAGTGTGATGACAGCATTCAGATTTTGTGACTTGCATATCATTCATCTTTGTCAGACTTTTCAGTTAGAACAAATTAATCTGCTTGCTCTTAGTCTATAATCCCAACCAAATAACGCTCCTGTACCAGCCCCCAATATGCATGCACACTTTGTTCCTCAGTTTGTTCTATTTGTGGTTGTCCTATGTGGTTCAGCAGGGAGTGTACTGCTGAGTGAATTATTTAAACTCGTCTTCCATAGATGCCTCTATGATTTTCTAGGTCAGCTTTGATTTGAATGGAAAACACTGAAGGCAGTCACTGTGGCATGCTACAGCCTGCGCTAAATGCCCACTTCTGGTAACTCACAGCACTCCCATTGAAATATATATGCAAACGTAGTCATGTACTTTTTGCATCGGATGGTTCAGTCTAAAGTACGTACAGTTGATGTTGTTGTCATCGGTAATTATTACTTGACTGAATGCCAAACAGCATGAATGTCAAATATAGTCCATGTGCTTTGTTAATGAGCATTATAGTGCATGGATATACATAACAGTCATATACATTAGTACAGAAAATTATACGGTAATACAGAGTTTGCATGTTACTTTGCTCTTACCAAAACGTAATCACACTAAACGCATTCATTTTGGCTGGGAAAATAATTACATATATGCAAAGTGAATTCATAAATGTAATTAATTAATTTCCCTTTTCCCATTGAAAAGGGAAAAAGCTTACTTACATAAACGTGTGGTTTGTCCCTGTTGGTGAAATTGATTTTTACTATTTCAAGTGAACAAAATACTTTACTTCTGTGGAGTTTGGGTAATTTCATACTCTTTGACACCTGAGATGCATCCTGCATTGAGAGATTGAGTTACACAGGAGCTAAAGAGTGATGAATAGCAGGAAATGGTGTTTGTTATTGTGAGGTTAAAACTAAAAACAGTACGAGATAAACAAAGCAACTCATGGTCGTAAAGGATACTGAAACTACGGTCTGTGATGCCCAGGTGCCACATATTGATGCGGAGGTCATCAGCTGACAGGTAGGTTTCCCCATCGCTGTTGACAGAGATGGAGTTGACATGGTAGGTATGTCCATTTGAAAACACTCGTCGGGGACGAACCTCGACCATTAGATCTGTAGGTTTCAGCACTGGCACCTTGGATAGGGAGATTTGAAAGATAAGAAAAAGTACGATAAAAAACATAAAAAGCAACACAAGAAGGGACAGAACCAGAGGACACAAGAGCCAGAGGTTGCACAAGGTACAGAGCAAAAGCATAACAAGCAAAGAGCCTGTTGGCTATTCGAATGCCAACCTGATACATAAATGACTGAACAAATAAATGCGTGCTTCAGAGTGACCTTGTACCTGCAGAGAGGTGATGGTAGAAATATCCTTGAGCCGTCCCTCCTCATCTTTCAGGTTGTAACCCTCCGGTCTCTTGTCTCTCTCACTCACCTTCCACAGTTTAATGGTCTTATCTGTGACAGGATATTCACATATTCACACCAGGAGCGTGGATTTAGCTAAGAGAAAACTCACACAGCGATCATACAAATGAAGAGAGGACTTAATCATTTCTTTCACTTCATTTGGGCGGATATAAGTGAATCAAGAAAATCAATTAAATCCAGATGTTGTTGTAGTGTACTTTTTGGAGGCAAAGCATTTTCTAAATTGAACGATTTTTTTTTCCCAAATAGAATTGTTGCCTCACTAATTCATAAACAATTAAGTTTCACATGGGAGTATAATTAAAGCACAGATTAAATAATGCTGGTTATACAAGAACAAAATGGTGACGCTGGATGGATGTCTTTTAATCCTACTAAGATAACAAAACGATGGTGCCAGAGTTTGTAACTGATACCATGCTCAACTGTGTCAATTCTGTTATCATTTAGAATTAATTCGTACTCAAACTGAGCATGCTTTTCTGTCAGAGCCTGAGATGTCATACGCTCTTACCATTGGTGGAGAGCAGGAAATGAGCGGCATTCTGTTGCGGCAGCCATCGGATCTTGTTGATCTTCTCCTCTATCTCCAGGCTCTTCAAGTAGTCAAAGTCAGGCTCGTGGCTCTGGAACGTGCTGTAGACATTGTACTCCCCAGAGTCCCCTGTCTCCCCTGTCTCCTCTGACTCCCCTTTAGACTGAGGAAAGTGATTAAAAGACAACTCTCAGTGAACACCTCTAAACTATAATCTATTGGATACAGAGAGTTCCGATTGTTGCAAGGTTGTAACCTGACCTCAGTCTCTCTTTGAAAAATGACCACTCGGCCACCTTTATCCCCTGTGGCCAGCAGGTCCCCTGTCTGGTTAAACTCCACTGTAGAGATGACATCAGCTGGGGAGGAAAAATGGGAGAAAATTAGGTGGGATGATGGTTGGAATAAAAAGAAGAAGAGGATGACAAAAGAAAGAACACATCAATCAGACAGAAAAAGAAGAGCAAAAAATGTGGACAGGGTTGCAAATTATAGAGCAAATACTGGATCATTACAATGTTTTGCAAACTGCTGCAAACCTCCTGATCAGTAACAGACTGATCAGGGTCATCCTCCATTTCTTCTGTTCCGTGCAGCCATATGGCACCCAGGCAGCTAAAATAAACTGATCAGTCACACCGGTACGTTTTCAGAGCCCGAAGCGTCAGCGGTGACACACCTTCAGTGACGTAGTCTCGCAGAAAGGTGTGGTTGATTTTGGGGCTCTCAGCGTCCTCGCCCATCTGAAGCTGAAGAAGGGTGACCCGCCAGTGCGCCCGTCCTCAGGGGAAGGGTCCAATCCGTAATATCTCTTCCCACCCAGGCTCCGCCCATGCTGCTAGGGCCTACCAGAGCGGCCTGAAGCAAGGCATCCTGGGAAACCGGCTGACCAAAATGAGAGGAGGTGTGAGAGGGAGAAAATGAGGAAGGAGAAAGAGGGGTTTAAGAAAGAGAGAAGAGAGTGATTAAGGAGGAGACAGAAGAGCAATGGAGATGAAGAGGCTGGGGAAGAAGATAGGTTCAGAAAGGAGAGAGAACGACTGTCGTCAGACTGGTTGATAATACGTGCACACAACATGCCACATTGTGTAACCTTAGACATTCAACACCTTCATTAGCAAAGGCACATGTGTCTACAAGGCCTAGCCAGTAAGGGAGCAGATATCTGTGCTGTGGAGGAAAATATACTATTCAAACAGAGAACTGATTCCTTGTGTTGCCTCGGTATGAATACAGAAATAAGTACAGGATAAAAATGGTGTAAGTGTGAAAAATGTCCACTGCATCATTTATCCAGTGGTAGTAAATGATCCCAGGGTGTGGTAGTCCTCCCTGATCCTTCTCTCTCTCTCACACACACACACACACACACACACGCACACACACAGACATACACTTGTCAAATAAATAGTCCTTGACGGAGATCAAAGGAGAATGCTATGTCTTGCCTGTGCTGCAGGAGAGAGGGAGAAAGGCCTCAGCACACCTACCAGTCCGCCTGCTGCTGCTATTCCTGCTGCTGGTGTGTGTGTGTGCACGGTCCTCTGCTGCAGTCTTGCTCGAACAGGCCCGTGTGTGTCCGTCGAAGGGAGGGGAGAAGGAACAGAGAAAGAGAGAGCAAGGGTGGCAGAATGAGGAGGAGAGGCAAAGAAGGACAAAAAAGAGAAAGAGAGAGGGATAGCAAGGAGGATGGAGGACCGCTGCCTGCCGATGCTGTAGATCTGATTCTGTGCAGCATCCAGTGTGTCATGGCAGCCTCCTCCAGGAGAAGCCTATCACAGCACAGTTGTCAGTGGTGGATCCGCCCACTGCAGGTGGTGAGTAGCTCCTGGGACCAGCAGAGGGAGCCCTTCAATGATTAGTGGTGTGCAGCCATAGCTGGAGAGATAATTCCTTATTCTAAACATTATATAGACATAGGGTATCATAACATAAACAAATTGTCCTTTTTTTTCTCAGAAAGCTACTTCCTGTTTAAAAACAACGCTTAGGTTTTATACTTATCAGGTTCTGCTCAACCCAAAAAGCCAGAAGAAACTAAAAATGCACACAGGTGATTGTGATAGTAAAAGTATTTTTTTTCCTAAATGAAACCTAAATTACACGATAGAATCATGTTTTAAAGGGGAAAAACACTCACACAGCTGTCTTGTTTACTTGGTTTCTGATACCAGATGCAGGTTTTTCTCTTGGGAACACAAAAGTGTTCAAAAAGCTCTCTGTTATACAGAAACGTTTGGCATATGGTCATAACCCCCCCCCCCCCCCCCCCCTTTAGCCTTTACGTCCTCTTGTCCTTACAAATCCCTTATTGAGATCTGAAGTGATAATGTTCAATGCTGATCTGCAGTATCAAACAGAACCTGACATTTCTTCCTAAAGTTTTCAGAGACAACCATTCCATCACTCCTTTAGGATCACACAAGCTACTCTTTACTTCCTGATCCACCAAAGCAATCAAGACTTTCTTGTCATCTTTTAAAGTGGTCTTCAGCAATGGTGCTCCAGGGTCTCTTCAGGGTCTCTCAAAATTTTCTTTGGTTGCTTTTTCACATATTTCCAGTCCTGTCCCTGCACATGATCTCGGAAGATGTAATTTTTAAAACGTTGAAAAAAATGTGTCCACATGGTGTGTCCTTAGAAAATGTGACAAAACTGGATAAGTGGACACTTAGCCTAGATAAGGCCTAAAAAATGGTGAGTAAGCAGATAAAAAAAAGTGGTCATAGCAAATACTGACTTTCAACTTAGAATTGTACAAACTTTGTTTTTACTTTCTGTATTTTCATTGCTGTTTGCACCCCCCCCCCCCCTCCCCCCATTCCTGGTAATATAAAAAAAATTATCATTCGGATGGCACAGGACTTTTCCTCTGCAGTCTACTAAATAAAGCTAAATTCACTGTTTGCACACATGTACTCTATTGGACACTCAAAACCCACTTCGGATAGTCGGATGAACTTGACAAAATGAAAATGACACTAACCGATTGCTGATGATGCAAACCCTGAGTCTGGACTCAGTCCATTAATTCTGTGCCGAAGTTTAAATCGGTTCCCTGTACCGTTGCCCCAGAACAGCTAAAAAAAGGTCAGAGGATTACCTTTACTCAGAAGCTTCTCTATAGATGTCGCCCTGCTCTCTGACACGTCACTAATCTGCCTCTCTACCTCCTCCTACATGGCAGGTGTTTCTCCTTTTAGCTGTACACGGATGAGGGGATGTCCAGCCCGTCTCTGCCCTGAAGCACCGGAGTCCATGGAGCCTGGCAGAATTCACGGGGCTTCTCCAGCTCCTGACGCTGGCTCAGAGAAGTCCGTCCGCAGGATCGCAGCGAGCGACTCGCCGATAGTACAAGGCACCGGATGGCTCTTTTCCCCGCTGTGGAGCCCCCGATCCAAGACGCGTAGCGGGGAATTTGTCCACAATTTGTCGAGCGACCAAGCATGGCTGGATGACCACTCTGATTTCACCAGGGAATACTTTTCACGAAGATCTTCAACGTAAGAATCCTTATATTCCAACCATAGCCTCCTATGTGTGATAGATAAGAATAAATGCGGTATACTTTTTAAACGTGGGATAATGAAGCGTGTTGAAAAAAAAAACTTTATTAGCAGTGTTATATATGACTAATTCATGATTTCTACAAAAACAATGTTGTTTTCTTTCTTTCTTTCTTTCTTTCTTTCTTTCTTTCTTTCTTTCTTTCTTTCTTTCCTGACCTTTGCTCTCCCACAAAGTGAGTCAATCTGTGCTGACTGTGATTTTAGGGTGAGCGGTCCTCAGCCAGAGATGTCGTGCATGAGTCCCAGGTTTCCCAGGAGCAGCTCTGACCACTCTAACCTGCTCACGATAGCTCCTCATCGCAGATCATCTGCTTCATTGACCAGCTCCCATCTGAACATCTCTCCTTCAGCAGACAGGCTCAACCCCCTCACTTCAAATCTCAGTTCCCATGAATGGATGGATCACTTGTGTCACTCCCCCTGCTCCCCTCGTTCTCCCCGCTCCTCCCGCTTCACATTCACCCCCTGCCGCCCCCTTTCCCCTCTTTGCCCTTGCTCTCCCTGCCCTTCACAGGTCCTGCCGCCTGTTGCCACAAAGACTGCTGCCTGTGGCCTCGGTGAAGGCTGCCCGTGGATGATGGGGCTCCTTGGAGGAGGCCTAAGAGGGATGGCCTCTGTTGCAGAGCTCTGTCAGGGAGCCGTCAACCACTCAGGAGAGCTGTTTTCAGCTGAAAGTGGTTCCCTCTCACTTGCAGGAAAAGACTGTGGTGGAAGGAGCAACTTGGAGGAAGTGGTGCCCTTAACAGCCCTCAGGAGCTGGAGCGAGAGCAGCCTGTACAGTCATCCACATCAGGAGCTGTTGAAGGGTGTCATGGAGTGTGTGTTGGCTACAGGTTCACCAATAAACCTGAGAGATGCATCTCAGGTAAATCTTGCTTATTTCATGAGTGCAGCTTGAGCTCTGACAAAGATGTTTACACACATGACACAATGGGAAATTTAAAATCAGGAATGAGGACATGTTGAGTCACCCACTTTCTCAAGGCTGGGTTTTAGTGACAACTTGGTTGTTTCGTGGCACATTGGAGAGCGTCAAACGCACCTATTTTTAATCCTTTTAGAGACTACTTCCACTGATAAACCTGTGATTAGGCTACTAAGATGGTGAAGCACCCTGCTAAAGTGCAGTGTGTGCTTCCCTGGCATACACCAACACACCCGCACAATGAGGGAAGATGGCACAGGCCACTTAAAAGGCTTACAGATGGTGTACTCTCCGGCTCTCTTTCTTTTCACCTCCAATGCCATTAGGGTTGAAGGCCATTTCCTGGGAGAGTTAATCCCTGGTCAGCCTGGTTTTTGAATGGATATTTTTTTTTAGGACTGATTAGAAATATGGCTCAGACAGCTGTAGCGCACCAGAATTTGAATAATAGAAAGTTAGGATAGGTGTTCAAATCTGTTGCTGCTGGATTAATTCAAGATCTGAAATACACAGAGGTGCTGAACACATGTCCACATGCATTTAATTCAGTGCTTACCTGTAGTATTGTGCAAATGTGTTGTTTCACCTCTGCAGGACCCCATTTTTAACGTGCATAACAATCAGTCATCAAAAATCAGGACTCTTTTGAGTGTTCCCATCAAGAACCACAGAGGAGAGGTATTGTTCATTATTTTCTGCTTAATCATGACAAATGTATTGGATACATACACGGTATTATGGAATATTTCATGAGAGTGTGTCCATGTTTTATAACAGAGGTTATAACCAACGTTGTAAACATTGTCTTCTTTCTGTGGACAGGTGGTTGGTGTAGTGGTGATGATCAACAAAATAAATGGTTGTGATGGTTCACTTTCTGCTTTTACAAACATGGATGAAAAGGTGAGAGACTGCAGATTAACAGAATTACTACAACACAGCAAAGTTTTATCACTTATACTTAAAAATAAAAAATAAAAATTTGAACCACGTGTAAGTGTCAGGCTACCTGGCAGCACTTAGTTTGAACTGAATGTGGGTGACTTTTATCGGACAGGTACTGTCCAATCATATGGACATGCTGGGGATGGTTCTGGAAAACATCCAACTATATGAGAGTTCTAGACAGGAAGCTAAACGCAGCCAGGTAACTCAACCCCCGAATAATATGTTATCTGTTTGTTTCTATGAGAACATGTATGCCCATGTGACATATCTATGAATGTATGTGCGTGTTTGCTAGGCTTTGATAGAGATGGCACAGGTGTTATCAAGGGAGCACCATTCTTTTGAGGCCTTGCTGAGTAAGATGGCTGCCACCATCATGCCCTTCACACATGCTCAGTTTTGCACCATCTTCATCCCCAGTGATCAAAATTCAGCCACGGACAAAGAGGTACATCATCCGCATTGCCTGATATATTTTCATTTTTTTCTTTCAAAATTCTAATTAAATTATATCATTAAAATCTTTCAAAACATCTGATTTTCTGATATTCTCTGTTCTTCCGGTGGCCTTTACATAGATTTCATTCTCACGTGTGATACACATGGAGTGTGAGGAGCTCGGATCAGCTTGCCAGATCTACAGAAGGTATTGCCTGCGCACTGATTATTTAATCCTTCCTATTTAGTGTTTCGTAATTTAATACCAGATGAGCGCATCATTTCCCAGGGAGCGTGACATCAGCGATGTAGATCCATCATATGCCTGTCGAACACTGACTGCTATGGAAACACTTAATATGGCAAGGAGTCCTGAGGAATCAATAAGGAGTATCATCTGCTGCCCTGTCAGAAACGAGAGGTCTGAAAATGTTATCGGTAAGTTCCTCTATTGACTGGCAGCATTGAATATTAATGATTTATGGCTCATCTATTAGCTACCCTCATGGTTTAATGTCACAAACTCAGATCTTTCAAATGCACCACTGCATTTCTTTCAAGGTAAGAAAAAAGATGGTACACAAGGTTAGGTACTTCTGATACAACCCTAAGCAACTCTTTGCAGGGCTATAACATGAATGGTTCAGCTTGAATTGATCAAGGTTACAAAATTATTCGATCAATGACCAATGAATTCGATTTTTTCTGTGAATTCAACAGAAAAAAAGGAAAATTTTCTCCAACCGTTTTGCCTGGATTGGTGACTAGTAGGACTTGTAAAGTCCCCTTCCAGACACCTCTCGAGCCACTAAAAAAATCATCCCAGATCAGAAGTAGAAGAAGCCCTGCCCTTATTTCCATCACTCTTCTCGGTTGCAAACTGAGACCATCTCCATCACACAGGATGACTGGAATGGTTTTTAAGATTGATATGTTGGAATCCCAGACTGTCTGAATTAGTGATTTTGATACTGTCATCGATATACTGCAGTTCCAAAGTGAAAATGCTCAGCGATGACCACTTTTTTGCTCATGATATATTCTCATTCTCACTTTCATTATTTCACCCACAATTTAACGAGTGAATTCCCTGACACACTCAAAAGGGGTCCCTTGGCCCTGATGCCCTGACGTAATGGATGTGGCAAGATTAAATAGCAATAGCATATGTGGTTAACATCATTCTTGAGTATTTACGTATGAGCATGCGACAAAGTCCTCTAAGGCAAGGATTCATCCAAGATTTGATAGGGCATACCTATTATAGGTTATGACCACTCATAGTTTGTAATAGAAAACAGAGAAATGAAAAATTACACTTGAGCTATCGCAATAGTTTACTTAAACTTTCACATGTATGTACGGATCAGTTCCCTTGTGTTGACTTCATTTCACCTAACAGTGCAAAGCTACTTTTCAGATGTCAACACAGTGATTTATATCCTTTATAGTCTTTTGATCTCCACTTGAACAGGTTTTCTAAATAATAACTGAATGTTTTTTAGTGACCCAAGGGGTCAAAATGTAAGGAATGTATGGCCAACTCCCATCCTGTCTTTGGCTTTTCTAAACAATCTGCCATTGTGACAACAAAATCTTGTTTTGATAGCTTGTGGGATTCTGTGTGATTTGGGAGGTTTCAGGCTGCGTCCACCTCATGTTACTCACAGTTCGGTTGATGCCACTCTTGCATTTTGCAGACAGACCCTCTCATAGAGCCTACAAACATGTGACCCTATTTTTCACTTCCTCATTTTCCATTTGCTTTTGATTCAAATGTACTGTTCACAACAACAATATGTTTCGCATTCACAACATCACATAGTGAGAATGGGCCGGTCTGCTCCCAAAGCCAGGACGTGTTTTATAACTTCTTTGTCAAACTGACTCAACTGCCTGTTTCTGTATTGTCACTTAGCCGTGTGCCAGCTGATGAACAAACGGAGCAGAGACTCCGGTGAATTGGAAGCCTTTAACCGGTATGATGAGCGCCTCCTGGAAGACCTGGCTGTGTACTGTGGCTTGGCCTTACAGTATGTTCAGGCTGTCCAGATAACTGAGGTGCGGAGGGCCAGTATACAAGTCACACAGGAGGTGAGAATGTACCTTTTTCTCATAGTATAGTGCTCATTTCTTTATCTGAGAGTCAAATGTATTTAGTCCCCACCCAAGAGGTAAAATATAACTATAGCACAGCTGTGGTTTAAGAAAATTTTATTGACATTGCAAAACAAAACATTCTGAGCATCTACATAAAGTCAAATTTTACAGACTACGTCTTCAAAATAGTCACCTGTAGTTGCCTTTGATCACAGCTCATTAAACACATGACCATCATGGCAGTAAGGTTTTCAAGATACCTCACCGCAGTCTCTCCCCTTGCAGTTTGAAGACATTCCCAGAGATAATGTAGATTTGCTGGTTCAAAGTCTTCCGGAGCAAGTTCTAAGGGAATGATGTTGGATGACTGAAGAGGACATCCTTCTCTTTCTTCTCCAAGCTGTTTTTGACAGCTTACAGGTGTGCTTTGAGTCATTGTCCTGCTGCATGCTAAAGTTAGGATATTTGAAACTAGCATGGTGCCACAAGCTGAAGTTATACCCATGTTGGTTGAGTACATCTTGGATTTTGTAAAGATCATCAACTTTACCTGCAGCAGAACACCTCCAAAGTGATCACCATCACCGATCATATTAGAAATAATTTTTATCTTTATTTGATGACAAACACAACCAAAATAGTTTGAACACTGACATGTCTCTCCGTAAGACTCTGTTCCAGCTATCCTCACTTTAGTCTTATGGACCTTGCTCGATCTCAGTCTCTTCTCTTTTTGTTGGGGTGTCAGAGTTGTTCCCTTCTAGAAACTTTGCCAGTCTGTTACCATGAGCTGTCTCTGGACCTTTGATGGCAATACTGTTGTGGCACATGTGTCATCAGGTTGAGCTGTCAGTTGAGGTAGAGTTAAGCATCTATCAGACAGACTACATACACAGAGAAAGTTATCTCCTGCAGAGGAAATTGCTCTGCGCTCCTCACTGTGGAGCAGGTCAGACTGAACTTCAGTGAACTGACTTAGAGGGAGTGTCTTCTGAGCTGCAGCGGCAGATATTGGTGTTTGTTTTGTAGGTTTAGTCTTGCCTTTTTTTTCTTCCAAATTTTTGAAAGAATGTTTGAAAACCTGGTATGGAAATCAGTATTTTTTAGATTATTCCTGATTGTCTTGAAACAAATTTTTGCAGAATGACAGAACGTGAGAGCAGAGCTGTCTGTTGCCCCTCAACCTTTTGAATCAGTTAAATGCCTTTCATAATTAAAAATAAAAAAACAATAGCAAAAAAAACAAAACAAAAAAAAACTTTTAGTCTAGAAAAGATGCTTGAGAGCTACATAACTTTAACATTCGTTGACACTGTTGTATAATAATGTTACATTTCACCAAAGCTGTGGTGGAAAGAATGAAATGAGTGTCTTTTAGGTGAATTCAGACTTCTGGAGGGTAATGCATTCATATGTTTGCAAAAACCTGAAATGTGTGTATTTCCTTTTCACAGGTTCTCGCCTATCACATTACTGCAACAGAGCAGGATATCCAGGCATTGCAGGTCATTTTTTTTCCTCATCTTGTAGAGTTTGAATGACAAGCAGGCACAATCTTAATGCAGCATAGTTGCAGTGTAATTGTGTCGTAGTTGTTGCTTAAAGTCAAAGTGAACCACAGAGTACAAACAGTCTTCATGAGTATGTACAACTTCTGACCACAACTTCAGCATTTCCCAGTATCAAGTACTTTTTGCAAAATCTTTGGGGAAAAAATGCGGCACACCAATTTGTTACCATAATTCACATATGTGCAAAGATAAACCATTGTCTATGCTCTAATCCTTTAGGCAACACCTCCATTATCTGTACTGAAACTTTCTAAAGATCTTCCACATTTCCCTGAATGAATCTTTCTGACATCTCTCACATTTACTCTGCTGTTTTTAGCTGCTCTGTTCTCCTTCACGTCTTGTATTTATCACAGTGTCTGTCATGGATTTTGTAGCTGTGTGACTGATTAACAGGCTGTCATCCCAACATTCACCTAATGCTCTAACAACTAATTGCTCTTGATCAGCTGTTATGGGTGCAGAGAGTGGCTAAAATTAACCTTCTCCTGCATGTTAAACTTAGATGGCTTACAGGGTGTGATGGAAAAGGTTGGAAAAGAATGGCATTTTTTTTATTAATGAGTGTTTGGCTGAATTCTCTGGACCTATGTGTATTTCAATGATGGGGTTCTGTTTTCAGGAGGTCAGGATTCCCCCTGCTGAATCATTGAACATTCTTGATTTCCATTTCTCCGATTTTGGCCTTCCAGAAGATCTGACCACCCAGGCCACTGTTCGCATGTTCCTGGACCTTAATTTGGTGCAGGAGTTTAATATCGATTACAAGGTAAATGACATAGTGAAATTAGATTTTACTGCAACAGCTGAGAGTATTTCATTAGATTAGAGTTTAATTGCTAAGAGTTCAAATTGAATAGAATAAATCCCTTATAGATCATTGCTTGATCACTATTGTGTAACCACAATTCCAAAAAAGTTGGGATTTTTCATAAAATCATTTGCTAATATTATGCACTGGTGTTTTATTCACAATAAGATGTACAAAACATATAAAATGTTGAAAGTGAGACATTTGACTATTTACTGAAAACAGCTGGAGGAACGCGTTGCAACTGATTAGGTTAATTGGCGACATGTCAGTAACATGATTGGGTATAAAAAAAGCACCTTTGAGAGGCAGAGTCTCTCAGAAAAAGGTTCAGTAATCTGCAAAAAGCTACATCAAGTAATTGTTAAGCAATTTAAGAATAATGTTCCTTGATGTAAAGTTGAGAAGACTTTGAATGTTCCATGGTAAATGGATTGTAGTTATAGAGCATGGTTTTCTAGTTTAGTTGACTTTAAGTGCTATTATGCTACCAGCCACAGTGTCATCAACTGAAAACATTAAGTGCATCATAAAATGCAAAATATGACAAGAGACCTGGAACTGTCGAGCCGCTAGAATCCTGTATTATAGAAGAATGGGAAAAGGTCCTGCCTCTGGTCTCAGTTCCAGGACATTTACAGACTGTTGTTAAAAACAGAGGGGATGCTTGTTGAGATATGAGTCAAATTCAAGATGAGCTAATATTTTTCATGATAAAGTAAAGCGTCACACTTTCAGCATTTTATGTGTACTATGTTCTATTGCGACTCAAATATTGGATTCTGAGAATTGCAAATCATCGCATTCTATTTTTTTATATATATTTTACACAGCATTCCAACCATTTTGGAATTAGGATTATTTACCATCTCTGATGCGTGTGTCTTCCCTCCAGAGTCTGTGCCAATGGGTCCTGAGTGTGAGACGTGGCTACAGGAGCAATGTGCCTTATCACAACTGGAGCCATGCACTGAGCACTGCTCAAAGCATGTTTGCCATGCTCATGGCTACAGACCAGCTCCAGGTTAGTGTGTGAGTGTGTGTGTGCCTCGGATGACCAGATAACTCACAAGGGAAATTTATGTACAATTAAAGTATGCCTAACCTGCATATTAGAAAAATTCCATGGTTATATTTTGTCATTTGATTAATAAGTTCAGAAGCTGAGCTGTTCTTAGGTTTATAGGGGTGTCCTTTGACTCACAGGGTTCCTCAGAGGTGGGTAAAGAGGGTTATTTTAGACCTCACTCAAACTTCTTAACTGGATTCTGTGAGAATTACACATCAGTTAAGTCTCTGCTGAGGGGATTTCTGTCGTTCACATATTTCAACACTCTCTAGACTCAGGAGAAATTGTGACTTTGTATTCATTTAATTTTTGTATCATGTCATCATTTTTAAAGTAACTGTAAAGAGAAGTGATTCGGAGTACATTGTATGTCTGATTTAAGAAACTCGTACATTTTACATTAAATGTTTAAAGGTGGTGGACGTATTTACATGTGTTTTTGGGTTCTTCAGGTCAGTCAGTCAGATCTGACATAGCTGAGTCCTACGGTGTAGAAATAAGTGTTTTAGCTTTTTATTCAAATCAGCGTAATGCAGAAATATGTGTTTTGAGTTTGTTTAGTCACAGAAAAATGTGTTATTAACTCTAAATCAAATATGAATGACGAGTAAATGAATACAGATTTTGAATATTCTGGTTACCTTCCACTTTTGTTCTAAGTTATCAACATTGTTGAATTGTGCATCTTACACTCTAATGGTGGGTGTGTTCTGCTCACAATTAAGCCAATATTTTAAAGTAACAGGAGTATGCCAGCAGGCAAGGGAGAGACTCAACCCAGTGGTCGCAGCAGTGGATCAATATATTAGCTCATCACAGCTGTCTCCAGTATAAGTTTGTAAAGCTGTGAAGTGAGAAATGAGGCAGATATTAGCAGTGATCTTCAACTCTCTGTTAAAGTGCCTCAATCAATCCAACAAGTGTCCACTGACAGTATTTACTCTCACAACTTTGGTTCTCTGTGTAGGTTTACATCCCTCAAATCTCCTTAAATAGTTGGTGCAGTGTGTGCACATACTATCCCCTTACATTGGCAATGTAAGATAGGTAACTTTCAATCCAAGCATAGATTAAAGCCTTTGTGCTAGCTGCAACCCCTCAAGCATCAGCACAAGTGCTGCATTTCAAGTTTTGCATTTCAATATTCTTCTGCATGTTAGGAAGGCTGTCCAAGCTCAATCAATTCTGCCATTCAGGAAAGCTAGTGGCCAGATACACAACAAGATGGCAGTGGTTGACTAGTCCGACGCTAATGTGTTGCTGTAGGCCTATTTATAACAACACAGTGTTGGAGACCAAAAAAAAAATTGCACAGATAAGATATAAACATGTTTAATTGTCCAACTCCAATAAAAAAAAAAGTTCTTTATCCCTTAACATGGTTTAAGCAACTATTATCTCAAACTTGCAACATGTTTCCATGTAAATTTCTTTCAACTCTTTTTAGCTTAAGGACATTATAACTGCACTTTAGATGTCATATATGATGAAAATGTATGCTGAAAATGTTTCACTTTTTTGCATACATTTTTTTATTGACTGGACATGTTTGTCTCAGTTGGCTGGCTCAACTGTTTTAATTATGCATTTGTGCTATATTTTCTCAATTAATATCACCAATTAATATCAATGTGGAAAAAAAGTAAGTCTTTTGTAGTAACTGTAACAGGTAATTATTTTCTGAAAATGAAACAAGTATTTAGTTATCTAAATCCTTGTATGCTTGTTCACGTATGCTTAACTTTTTCCAACCACACAAAAATGCATGTGAGATGACATTATGTATAAAACACAGCATATGTGCACAGATTGATTTCAATGTGAAAGAATTTTGGATACAGAGTTACAGACAGTAACAGCAACTATTTTTATGTGTCAGAACAATTTTTCCCGCCTGGAGATCTTAGCGTTGATGATAGCCACCCTGAACCATGACATCGACCACAGAGGAGTCAGTAACTCCTACATAGAAAGGTAAACATCGCCACGCCCTTTCTGCTGTTTAATATTTTGTTTGCCTGTTTTACTCAATTGAAAAGTATTACTATATCAGTGACTACATGTTGTACATGTGTTTTGTCAATCACTCCCTGCTTATATGCAGTCAATATACTGTTGTTTTTTCTCATAGGTCTCAGCAGCCTTTAGCTCAGTTGTATGGACACTCCTCCCTTGAGAACCACCACTACAACCTGTGCATGTTCATCTTAAACAATGATGTAAGACATGATCAAGTGAACTTTTCATTTTTTTTGACCAGTCTGCAAGTATGTTGTATTTAAATGATTTTGTTTGATCTTCCCTCTTGTAAATCTTGTCACATTCCATTGTTTTTTCTCTTTGGGCCCTTTATCTGTCTGTTTCTGTTCGTCTTGTTTCGTCTCACTTCACTTCTACATTCAGATTTATATCAGACACATCCACAGATCGCAGCAAAGACTTGTCAAGTAAATGAACTGAGACGTGAAAACGAAATGAAACGAACTGTCATTCGTAACATTTTTGTGCCTGACTATCTCTGGTGGTCACCAAGTGGTTTGTCTCTCGACTCATGCCAGGGGAGTCAGATTCTCAGCGGTCTGTCAGTGGAGGAACACAAAGCTGTGCTACACATGATCAAAAGGGCAATCCTTGCCACTGACCTGAACGTCTACATGCAGTAGGTCTACAAACACCGAATGTCAAAGAAACTGTAGTTTAAGCCTTATATAGAAATTGTTCTGACCCTTGTTTCTTCTCGCTGTTCTTTAGGAGAAGAAAAGACTTCTTTACCCTTGCTGAGAAAAGTAGAGTCAACTGGAAAAGTGAGAAACAAAGAGATTTGCTGAGGTGAGAGACAAAATGATATGAATCAGTGTATGTCCTAACGACGTATTTAACAGAGCAGGGTTGGGAGTTGTCTTTTAAGTTATTCATTTACCCAACAGATCGATGTTAATGACAGCGAGTGACCTCTCTGCTATCACAAAGCCTTGGCCTGAACAAAAAAGGGTTGGTCTTGCAAAATGCTTTTCATATGAACAAACACCCCGTGCTTCATCTCTCAGTAATTTTGAGTCAACCTCAACCTTGACTTTAGTTTTTCTCTCAACAGATTGCCAACCTGGTTGCTATGGAGTTCTTTGCACAAGGCGACAAAGAGAGGGAGGAATTCAAAATCAAACCCATTGTAAGTCGTGCCAGTTATGAGTTATACCATTCAATCGATCCTCAAAATCCACTGTACCCTTCTGTTGCCAAACGGAAGATTATGAGCAGAAAATCTACAAATACATGCTGGTGTAAAGTGTTGCCACATATAAACAACATGAAATCAAAGTGGAAGTGCCTTAGAGGCAGACTAAGCAGGATATTGATAAGAAAGAAGCAAACAAAAAAAAGAATGAATTAAAAAAAATTAACGTACAAAAGTAATCTCTCTCAGTGTGTTGGTGTTTTGCTGTGCAGAGACACATTTTTTGGCTTGTTTGCTTCTAGTTACTGTGCAAAACCACCCCTCACGTCTTTATATGTTAACTGGCAAAATGGAACAATTTACTGGAACAAAAATGGAAATATGGTGATAAAAAATAGAGTTTGTACAATTCTAGCAAACTTAAAAGTTAGCATTTATTGGAACCACATTCATTCTTGAACACAGCCTGAACCCTCATGGACAAGCTTTTTTGTAATTTCTTTACGTAGTCTTCAGGAATAGTTCTCCAGACTTCTTGAAGGACACTCAAAAGCTTTTCTTTGTTTCTGCCTTTTGTTCCGTTCTCTGTCAAGTACAAATGTTGAGATCTGGGCTCTGGGGAGGATTTATCACTCCATCAGACCTGTTGCCACTGATTTTCAGTCCAGTTTTCAGTCCATCATTAGGAAATGTTGCTTATCTTACCTTGCTTTTAAAGCGAGGTTTCAGCAAACAGTAGATCGATCAACTGAGGAGCCAGATGTAGCTCTCATGTCCTGTGTGAGCTCGAGAAAGACATTGCTTTCAGATACTGTTCATCTATTGTAGATTGTATTTTCTTAGGCCTGCCACTTCATTTGTCCTCCACTCGTCCAGTTTCCTCAAATGTTTTGAGAACACCCTGTGCACCATGAAGTAATATCACCCTGTTGAAGCAAAAATATATGTATATATGTATATACATGTGTTTTTTAACTGTATTATCTTTAGCATTTTTTGTAGATGTTTATGTTTATGTTTATGTTTATGTTGTTTATGTTTATGTATTTAGCAGATGCTTTTATCCAAAGCGACTTACAAATGAAGATTTAACAAGCTACATAAAGCTAACAATAAACTACATAGAAGGAACCCACTAGTCTGACTCTGTCAGAGGTGACAGAGTAGAGATAGGGTGCAGGCATAGAAGGAAGTGCAGAAAGATAAAGTGCAAAGATAGAGGGGGTAGGGAAGTACAAGGTAAGTGCTAGGATAGGAGATGCTCTCTGAAGAGTTGGGTTTTCGAGAGTGTCTTGAAGATGGACAGGGACACCCCTGTTCTGGTAGGGCTTGGTAGGTCATTCCACCATCGTGGGACGACACATGAAAAGAGTTTGGATTGTCTTAGGCGTGGTGTAGGCACTGCTAGATGACAATCCTGGGACGAACGGGACCAAGTTGTGACATAAGCCTTTGCAAGAGCATTCAAGTAGATGGGAGCCGTTCCATTAAGCTCTTTGTAGGCTAACATCAGTGACTTGAATTTGATGCAGGCGGCTAAGGGTAGCCAGTGGAGTTCAGTGAACAGAGGGGTGACGTGTTCTTTTAGGCTGATCGAAGACCAGACGCGCCGCCGCGTTCTGGACCATCTGCAGAGGTTTCATAGTATAGGCTGGGTGACTAGTTAGGAGAGCATTGCAGTAGTCAAGGCGGGAGATGGCCATGGCCTGCACCAGGAGTTGGGTGGCATGTTGGGTTAGGTATGGTATGATCTTTCTTATGTTTAGTAATGCAAAGCGGCATGAACGAGCAACCGAGGTAACGTGATCTTTGAAGGTTAGTTGGTCATCAATCATGACACCCAAGTTTCTTGCAACCTTTGATGGAGCAAGAGATAGGGATTCAGTTTGGATGCAGATGCTGTGGTGTATGGTTGGTTTGGCTGGGAAGACAAGCAGTTCAGTTTTTGGGAGGTTAAGTTTGAGATGATGGACTTTCATCCATGTTGATATGTCAGAGAGACACTCTGAGATTCGTGCTGAGACCGTGTGGTCGTCAGGTGGGAATGACAGATAGAGCTGGGTATCATCAGCATAACATTGGTATGAGAAGCCATGTGATCGGATGATCTGTCCCAGTGAGTTGGTGTATATGGCAAAGAGAAGAGGTCCCAGTACTGAACCTTGGGGGACCCCTGTGGCGAGGTGGTGCGCTGCAGAAGTGTGACCAAGCAAGGATACTTTGAAAGACTGACCAGTGAGGTATGATTCAAACCAGGAGTGTGCTCTCCCTGTGATACCCATGCTAGAGAGTATGGACAAAAGGATACTGTGGTTGACAGTGTCAAATGCTGCTGATAAGTCGAGCAGGATAAGTACAGAGGACTTAGCTGTCGC
Organism: Leuresthes tenuis; assembly: GCF_036924035.1. Lineage (NCBI taxonomy): Eukaryota > Metazoa > Chordata > Actinopteri > Atheriniformes > Atherinopsidae > Leuresthes > Leuresthes tenuis. Next base: position 23,466,262 of record NW_027325358.1, on the reverse strand, counting down.
TCTGGCTTCTTTTAAGGCTTCTGTCACAGCCAACAGAGCCGTTTCGGTGGAGTGTCCACTTTTAAACCCAGATTGGTTTGGGTCAAGGAGGTTGTTATGTGAGAGGTAATCTGTGACCTGCTTAAAGACGCCCTTTCAATGATTTTAGACAGAAACGGGAGGAGAGAGACCGGCCGATAATTCTCCACATGAGTTGGAGGGAGGGAAGGTTTCTTGAGCAGCGGTGTAACCTGAGCTTGCTTGAATGTGGTAGGAAATGTGCCCAATGTCAGTGAAGCATTAATCACATGCGTGACTGCTGCAGTTACAGTAGGAGCAATGGATTGGAGAAGATTAGTAGGAACGGGGTCCAGCGGGCATGTAGTAGGACGGCAACATGTGAGAAGTTTAGACACCCTGCTCTGAGCGAGAGGGGTAAATGAGGAAAATGATGCAGTAGGACTTCTGCATGCAGATTTTGTGGTACAAGGTTCGGTAAACTGTTTGCTTATAGCTGCCACTTTGTCAGTAAAAAATTAGGCAAAGGTGTCTGGTGTTAGATTGGTAGCAGGAGGCGGAGGATTAAGTAGAGTTTTGAAGGTGGAAAAAAGTTTCCGGCTGTCAGTAGTACTATGAATCTTGTTGATATAGAAAGACTTTTTTGCATCAGTAACACTGGATGTGAATGATGACAGTAGCGCCTGGAGTTTAGCTAGATCTGCAGGATCTTTTGACTTGTGCCATTTCCTTTCGGCAGCTCTGAGATTGGTGCGCAACGCGCGGAGAGTATCATTAAGCCAGGGGTGAGACGATGCAACTTAAGAAATGGAAACAAAGGATGCGTCTTTGCAACAGGCTGCTGGTAGCAAAGTGGCTGAAGAAAATATTTTAAAGAAATTATTTGCGCAGTTGTCTGTAATGTCCAAGTCTGAGACGTTGGTCCTTAATTAGAAGAGGTGGATGCCTACTCTGACGTAGGACTGTGTTGTTGTCTTAAGTGTAGGAGTTTGGGCTTCATGGGATTGCCTGCAGTGATGCGAATGCTGCACTGGTCTGTTTTGATAAAGAGAGAGCTGAGCCAAAAAGACAGGCTATGAATTTTGCATTCAACCTACAAATTAACACTCAAATATATTTATGAGCTGTGGCCTGTGACCCAAAGAACGAGACCACAATTTAACCGGCCAAAAGGAAATCCCTCAAAGGGGTCCCTGGACGCTCAGAGTACAGTTGCGTTTCCTCTACATCAAAAAGAGCCAGTTGAGGTAGTTCGGCATCTGACCTGCTCTGAGGGTGAGGTTTTTCGGACATGTCCAAAAGATCCAGGACCCAGGATTTTTCTAAGGAGAGGTAATGTTAGAAAAAGCATGTGGTTTTCAACCATGGCTATTCTAATGACCAATGTGCACTTTCCTCTCATCAGGACATAATGAACAGAGAAAACAGCACCCGTCTGCCTCACATGCAAGTTGAATACATTGACGAGATCTGCTATCCACTATACAAGGTGCGTTATTGCTGGAGGTGTTTAATGTCTGTGAATGTATACACGTTACACTGCATGCTTGCATTTGTTTTTGCATGTTTGCCACAAAAGATCGTACAGTGTTGTCTGTGTTTCTGTCCATCTCTCTCGAACTGTGCCCTCAGCTTCTGTCAACCATCCGCTCTTTGTCATCCTCAGGCTGTATCAAAACTGTTCTACGCCTGCACTCCACTGATGAATGCTTGTAAGAAGAACAGAGAAAACTGGCTACAATTTGCTGAAGATGCAAAGGAAGAAAAACATCAAAGCAGTCGTAATTCAATCCTGGAAAGAGAGGGAAGCAATGAGGAAGACACACAGACAGAGGAGTAGAACAATGGAGAGAAAACGGAAACATGCGGCTTTTGAGAAGTCAGAACAGAAGGAAATCTTACCAAGCAATCTGTTACTCTCCATCTTCTCTTGGACACAGCATACAAATTTAGAGCATATTGTCGTGCATGAGCAATGTGAACTCTCATTGACCTATTTAATTGGCACTTAAACTGTGAATATCTGCCAAATAAATTTGAACATTTTCATTTTGAAGTCTATCAGAAGATCTTTTCCCTTTTTTTTAATCACTCCTATACTGATAATTGCAAATTTGCAAATGCATAAATAGGCTCTTGATTGTGTGCAGTCTGAACATTTGCAAAAAGTAGTGCTTTCCAGCCTCAAGTTATCAAATGAGGACATTCATTTTGTGAAGTTTTATTCAGGTTTTATGTACTCGGGGAGCATATTTCTATTGAGATAAAATGTGTTATTTTTATAATATTAAGGAGATAGGCACAGTAGTTACAGTACCTCTTGTTATCACTCGCTTTTCAGCCTGTTTTTGACATGTAACTCAACCTGCAGTTTTGATAATGTCCTTGTAAAATAAACATCTTGATGTACTTGTATATCTTGGCTATAAAGCTTTCTGACGTCGTAGAATTCAAAAATGCTCATGGCTCGTCACTCTCTGTGATCAGTGTGATCATCCTTTAACTGTAAGGTTGCTGTTTCTATCCCAAACGTGTCCAGTCTACATGTTGAAGTAGGACAAGATGCATACCAAGAACCCCCCATCACCCCTGACGTGTTGGCACTTTGGATGAAAGTATCTGCTGATTCTGAAAAGTATTCTTGTGGTTTGTGTCAATATTGTCCAAAACTTCTGGTTCTGAATTGCTTGCAAAAGTTTCTTTTTTTATTTCTTTTTTTTTTTTATCATGAATCATTTCAGTTAATTCAATTCACATTTTCCACATATGCCATAATTTTGTTGCACACAATATTTTGAAAAGCTGCATTATTTATAGACTTGATATAATAAATTATTATTAATAGATGGCCGGGGACAGTTTATTTATTTATTTACTTGCATGCAACTGCTGCGCTGATCCTATTCGGCCTCTGGGGGGTACTGATGCGCGTTAACGTGGCGAAGCTGATGCTGCTATAAATCTGCAGAAGAAGACAGCGACGGAGAGACAAGAGGAAGAAAATGACAGGGCGCGCAAAAAGAAAACCTAAATCAATTCAGGTAAATTTATGGAGCTTTGACTCCCTTTGTTGGGTCTCAGAAATGTTTGTTTAAAAAACGCTTTCCTCCGGCAGTAAGGTGTGTTGTGCATGGTTTCCAGGGCTCTTCTAGCAAACATTTGTGAAATACAGTGTATAGAACAGTTGGACATGCTGACTGAGCAGCGGTGCTTGGACGACAACATGGCAGCTGCTGCTGACTGATGCTGCAAACCTGCCTCTTCAGAGACGCTTGTGGTTTCCTATCAGTAGCACTCAGTCACCGACCTGTGTACAGTGTTTATGGTAGCTAGGCAAGGCTCTTGGCGTTAGCGTTAAACGCCTCGCTATTCTGCGCGAGAGAATTGTCTACAAGTCGTGATTTGATTGGTGCTTTTATTCATTAAGGCCAGAAAGATGCTTTAACAGCTGATTTGATTTAGCAAAGCTTTCCCAAAACCCATTGGATAGAAGAGTTGGGCCCTTTCTACAAAGTACACCGAACTCAACTCAGGTGCACGTGCACTTCAACAACAGTTGCCAAGACACTGATAAAACCTGACCTACTTACTTTAATGGAAGTCACTTTGTACGGGGGGGTGGTAACATTTTTGGAAGAGCTTCCTTAGTAAAACAATCACATCCATCTCAATTAACAGTGAATGTGCATAGTTGTACCCTAATGCACCAAATAAACTGACAGAATCACATGATTGATTGTTGTTTCATTTTATCAGGACTCTGGCTCCACTAATGGAGTTGTGAAGAAAGCCCGAACTGATGAGTCCAAAGCTGTGCCACTGTCAGGAGTGAATTCCGAGCAACGTGATGAGATGGCACAACTGTATGGTTTCCAAATGCCAGAGGATCTGTTCCACTTCTGGGATTTCTGCAATAAACTTTGTCCTGAGAACCCCTGTGGTATATTCTCAACAATAACTTTTATTTTATCACAGTAATGTGCACTTCTGAAATTCGTTTTTCTCTATAGACTTTTAGGAAACAAGTCAGATCCTTGAATATATTTATTTATTTTTAATAATTCTTAGCCAGTTGAAAATCTGTTGGGATGCACTAAATGCCAGAGAGTGTACTAGCAACAAATAGATGATAGCAGTACAGCATTAGGTAAGACCTGAAGTTCTCTTTGTTGCCACTACTTTTGCCTGAAAATGTATTGTCTGAGGATTTCTTCTGTATAGAGTCGATGGCATTGTTAACAGCACTGCTGTGTTGAATACACCTTTTATCTGTCAATTTAGACTGTTGAGAGGTCACATAGGTTTATCAGATGCAACAGGAATCTTCAGCTCAGATGTTGAACTGGTCTTTCTGTGTTTTCTTAGACCATCTGAGACAAAGGGAAGCTTTTGGAAAATTTGATTACGTAAAAGAGAGTAGACCCCCTCCGCTCCTCCGCATTTGGAGGTACTAGCTGAGGTGGGTTGGACGCCTCCTTTTTAAGGATTTTTTGGGCACATTCAGCCAGACAAAGGCTTGGGTTTGAGGCTGGACTAACTCTGGTCTGAAAGCCACGAGGAACTGGAGAAGGGCCATCCCTGCTCTACCTGATGCTACAACAAACTCTGACTGAGCTGCTGGAACATTAGATTGATGGTTACTTCCATTTTGTGAGTAAAGTGTGTTTTCTGTAGTTCTGTAGCTGTCAGTGCTGTGTTTGCAGGTGCACTGAAGGACGTGCTGGGCTTGCAGCTGGTTGGTCCTTTTGACATTTTGGCTGGAGCTCATAGAAACTCCAAGAATTCTCAGCCAAACGTCCACCTTCACTGGAGGTATTTCTATGACCCCCCAGAGTTTCAGACTATCCTTCGTGGGAGTGAGGAAAGCCAGCATCACATGGGCTACTACAGGTATAAAACTGCTTTTATTACAACCTTGTTGCTATGATTTTATCAACGACAGTGACAGAACACAGTTGGAAATTGATGATATGGAAACAGTATTGAATACATTTTAGGGCGATTGTCGATGCTAGTTACTTTATTTTGTATTAAATATTGTTCCCCAAATCTTTCAGAGACACACCAGACTCCCTTCCTTCGTTTGTTGGGGAAAATGAAGCTAAGAAGGGCTGTACTGTAACACAGATGGGGGACAACATGTTTGCTGCAGTCTAGTGAGTAAAAGCCAACGTATATTAATTGTTATTTTCAGTAGTTGAACATACTGGGGCGGGAAGCAGAGCTGATACCGCTGTGCTTTTCTTTATCTTACTTTCTGTTGGTCTGTGTGATCTCTCCTCCATTAGCCTGCATCTGCTGAGAAAGAGGAAAGAGAGGGGCAGTAAAAGATCAGGGGAAGAAGATTTGGAAAACCTGGAGGCAAAGCTGAGAGAGAGGGCAGAGACTCTGGGCCTTTCTTTAGAGCAGAAGACCAAAGCGATGAAGCAGAGAGACAAGAAGGTAACATGCACAGTGGAGCAAAAAGAAAAGAAAGTTTAGCTTTTTCTGGACATCCACTTTTGTACCAGTGTCATTCGCAACTGCTTATATTTGGGATTTAAACATCACTGAAGTGAAGACAACCAAAAAGTCATTTTTAGATTGGAATATCCTAACTTTTGACCTCATCTATAGTACCAAGGCCAAACCAGAGATATTCTGCTTTGAGTTGGCACTTTGTAATGACAAGTCGTTGTCAAACCGCAGGTGGTCACCAAGACGTTCCACGGCGCCGGCATCGTTGTGCCTGTAGACAAGAATGATGTAGGATACAGAGAACTACCGGAAACAGACGGTGAGCTTGTATATCTGAAGGTGTTTTTCCATCACTGCTCATAGATGATGTGAACCCCTGTAAGTATGGAGTATGCAGTTTTTCTTTATTCATATACATATATACTTTCACCTCTGCCTTCCTAGCTGGTCTGAAAAAGATCTGTAAAGCCATTGCAGAAGCACGAAATGACGAAGAGCGCGTCAAAGCCTTCGGACCGGTCCAAGAGATGATCACGTTTGTTCAGTTCGCCAACGACGAGTGCGACTATGGAATGGGTTATGAACTAGGGATAGACCTCTTCTCTTATGGGTCTCACGTAAGTCTTTTAAAGTTTTGAGTAACGGGTCTGCAATGCTTTGAATGTAACTATAAATTATGGGATAAGGAAGAAAGGGGGGAAAAATGTTAGCAACAATTAGAAATATTGGATGGTTATATGTATTTGACACAAAAACAAAGGAAATCTCTCCCCTGAGAAAAACTTGTATATTACGGACTTTTTAAAGCTGAGATTTTAAACGTTGGCTTTGCTTTTTCTCCAGGAAACAACTTGATTTTACTCTTAACCCTTCAGACCTCAGGCTTCTTTTTAGAAATAATAATAATAAAAAAAAAGCTTAGATAAAGTTGAAGGTTTTCTGTAAAACGTTTTATTTCTCAGCTTGTGAAAGAAAACCTGAAAGCAGGAAATGAAAACCGTTTAAGAGGTTAAAACTTCAGATTTCATTGTAAATTGACTTTTTCATCATGGTTTTCGGTTATTTTTTTTACAGCAGTGATAAACATGAAGAATTAATCGTGTCTTCAAAATGTTGATGCACCACAATTGAAAGTTAGAATTCTGCACAACACATGGAGGTGGAGGTCAAAGACGTATATCGTTTATCTTGTGTTTTCTCTCTCCTCCAGTACTTCCACAAGGTTATCAAACAGGTCCTGCCCATGGCCTACAGCTTGCTGAAAAGGAACTTGTTTGGTGAAATTTTGGAGGCCCATCTTTCCAACCGTAGCCATGACAACCTAGACCAACTCTCTGCACATTGAGGGGAAAAAAAAGAAAAAGAAAGAAGACTCCAAAGTAAAGTAGTGTTTGACCGTTTGGCTCTCAAAAGCTTTCCCACCATACGTCCTCGTCTCCTGTTGTTTGTCATTGTTGGTGTTTTGTGGTGGTTTTGGTGCTGCTGTCACTGATGGAAGCCAGTTCAGTGATGTCTTGTTTGTAAAAGTTAGATGTCTAATAAAGCATTTTTATATTTTTACTGGTTTGTTTTTGTGTGTCTCACCCGCTCCATGAATCCTTAATCTAATGTTTTACATCTAGACTGCGCCGCGGTTGTTGTCTCCGATGTAGCTTAGTTTCGTTTTTAGCTTTAGATCAACGGAGTGGAATATTTTTCGGTTAAGCCACTGGCTGATGATTAGTTTTATAGGATGTTTTCATCGTGATACCCTGCAGTGGTGTCTGAGAGACGCGTGCGTCATTGTTGTGACGGTTTCTAATGAGAAGATCAGCATTAGGTGATGGAAGTGTTCTAATTCAGTTGTTCTGTTTTAAAAAAAAAAAAAAAAATGAATTTGCAAGTATTAATGTTTCCACACAATGAAGAACCCCTAAAAACAAGGTCAGATGAAGATGTGCGAGGGACCAAAAAAAAAACCAAACATTTGCTGCTTCTGTCGTGGAAAAAATACTCCTCAACATCAGGATTACATTTAGTCAGAAATATACTTAAAGCAGCCAGTTGTTATAATGCACATGTGACCATGGTTAAAGGTGCTACACTGCAGAACTATTCAAAAAGGGAGCACTCATTATCATAGAGATGATTATCTTGTCTTGATCAAGAGCTTCTCTACATATTGTCAGCAAACTGATATGATGAAGCCTCCAATCCACCCATCTTTGTTAAGCTTTAAAATCTGCCATTCTCTGTCTACTGCTTTTTTCTAAGATTAAATTTGACTTGATCCACTAATTCCATCAGACTTTTTGTTTGTTTAAGGTGTTAGTAAAACTTCATCCCCACACTGAACCTTTAAAAAGCTTTGTCCTATGGTTTTGTGACAGGTTGCTAGAAAGACTAAAGAAAAACTTTGACAGACCTTCAGAAAGCCTCGAGAACTATTGCTCAAGACCATTTTAAAAGATTATAAGAAAGTCTGGTTCCTTATTCCAACTATAAAGAAATAAGAGGTGGCTCAGGACTTTTACACAGTTCTTTAGGTTTAATAAATATATGCAAAGTAATGACTTAGGACCTAAGCTGTGTAGTTGTGTTTCTGTCATATTCTCATGTGTCACAGCCATTGAAAATGTGCAGCATGTGTACACATATTTACATTTTAACCAATGCCACGCTTTAGGTTCTATGCCAACTGTGATATTTTGCCAGTTTATTGTGATTTGTTTTACTATATTTCCTTCTCCATCTATCTCTCCTTTAACCAAGTCCTGCTCTTTTCCCATGCCTCCAATATGTTGTTATTGATTTTGCCCTGTCAACCTGAGTTACATTTATAGCTTTTTGAAGAAAGGCAGGACAAGGTTGGTGCAGACGAATACTAAAAGCAAGATCACATTATGTAAGCCCAACTCAATGTGTCTGGGTTGCCACCATATGTGTGAGTGCAAGTAATCTTACAGTCTTTATCTAATCATGGGGCATCATTAACCAAACTGGCAACTTTCATGTCTATTAGGCTACTGCTGCAGAAGCACGAGGGGTGGAGGCAAGAAAAAAGGAGAGCAAAACAGGGTTCGCGCTGCTTGCTGGTGCGTTCAATTACCACTGGAAACGTTTTGTTTATGTGTTTTGTATAAATTGAATCGTAAATACGGTTGTTCTGTCAGAGTAAATTCTGTTTTTCGTGATATTAAGTGAAAATAAAACACTACAACACGTATTTCAGTAAAATGAACTAACGGCATTTCCCAGATTAGTCATAAACGAGGCGCGTTTACAAGAAGTCCCGTCAGCTCGGAAGGCAGCACGAGTCCTGCGGAGATTTCGGGGAAGCGCATCCAAAGGAAGCGCGTTCACGTGTCCATACACATACACATGCAGATAAAGCTGCACACCAAGAGCATCCCTGAACAGAGGGAGCGTTCGTTTTTCTCTCATAGTCTGGAAGAGTCGCAGTATTGTTTTTTTTTTCCTTCTCACGTTTGATCACTGACTGTCTCAGAATGTTCCCGGGTCTCGCCGAGCCCTGCGGATTCTGAGGCCCGAGCAGAAATCAACCTCACACCGGCAAAAAAAAAGACCCTTACTGACTGCGCCTTTTAGCAGTCAGTCCGAGATGTCAAGTAGCCCCGAAGAAAGTCGCTCCAGGGGCGGCGGCTCCGACCGTGACTTGAAAACGGCCTCCTCGAGCAACACGTCCCTCGAGGGTGGACCTCCAGCACCGCTGCACCAGAACCGCATACGGCAGGTGGGTATCTGTCCGCAGCCTGCTCTGCCTCTGCACGAACCGGCCCAGTCAGCCGAGAGGCGAGCGGTTCGATCCGCTGCTGATGCTGTGCGCTCAGGCAGAGCCGTCAAAGGCGTTGCCTTGCTTCTACACACCGACGCTGCTGATCTGACAGATTTTATTAGTTTTCCATATAAATTAGCTGCTTATAAACGGAGATACTGTCTGTTATCATAAGTAGCAGCCTGCAACAGTGGAGTGAAGGGCTCAAACAGAGCAGCCGTGCCAGCTGATATGGCCGTCAAAATAAACACTATCACCTCTGCACCGACTCTTCTACTTACCATGACAGCTCTGAGCGAGGAATGTTTACAACTTCACATGTAGCGCTGGAGCTGTATACTTTAGATGGACCGTATTAGGCTGTACAACCCAGACGGGGAGCATCAGTGGCTGTGATTTTGAAGGGTTTCCTGCATTTGACCCTCGATTCAAGTGTGAACATATTCCAAATTTGAGTATCCCACTAGATCTTTGTGCATTTTATGTTGTCATTGTTCAGCCCTTGTTGATTCGTAGCCTTGTGGATGAGACACAAAGTGGCCGCGCGTTTTGTTCGTAAAGTCAGCCGCTGTGATTATTCTTTTTCAGCGTAATACACTGACCGTGTGTGCCTACCAGGAGGCCCTTCCAGGGCAGGGCTGGATTGCTTATTACTGCATGACTTTGAATTGAAGTCTCTATGTAACTATGCAGATCCTCTCTCTGTTCCTTTCATGTTGGCACAGCAACACCATGACATATATTTATTGCCATGACCTACAGTACAGGTATGTTGCTAAAAATCTATGTTACTGCACATAGGAAATAGGAAACTTTGAGTGTATTCAGACAGCTTGTTTTCACCCACAAGTCAGTTTTCGGTGGAAAAAACTAATAAGAAAATGTTTATTATTCATTTTCATTATCCACTCTTGATTATGTAGTGTGTGTGTTTGGGTCGGTGTGTGTGAGTTAGGAGATGGCTGAGGGTTGTTTCCTGTCTCAGTGCACCCTTTGAGGATAATGTGATTTCAGTAATGGACTCTAGTGCTACATATACATGCACTCACAGACACAAAGACACAGGCTCCTGTGGCTGGGTGGGGCCTTTGTGATCGGATACTCAGATGCAACCAAGAGTTTTTGTGGTATCAGTATTGAAGAAGTTCAAATCGGCCCTGCTGATCACAAACAGGAGGCTGAACACGATTATGTTCTTTTGTAGATGTGGTTTCATTAGAACAGACAGAGGATTAGCAGATTAGTCATTGCTAAACTGTGACTGAGCATATGCACTTGTTCTTAAATCGTTCTTAAAAGTACAAAGACGACTACTTAACTTCTCTCAAGTGGAAAGGCTTCTTTAGAGCCTGAGGTTGACGTTACCTTGCAACAAAAAAAAAGAAAGAAAAAAAAAAAACACTGTTCACAGCAATGTCCCTAAATGACTTTACGAGATAGACTGTCAGAGTGGACATTGTTGTCTTGTCTTCAGCGCTGAAGGAAACATCATTTGTTGCGTTTAAACTGGGGGGTTTTGAGAGAGTGAAAAGGGCAAACTGTTTCTTTGTAGTTTGAAGGTGCTGACTCTTTAATCTGGTGGAGGCTCTCTAACTGAGGAAAGGTTTGGTAAAAGCAAAACACAAATCAATAGGTCAGGATGCAATTTCATATCCAGAATTCATTAAAGCTTAATGTTGTAAAGGACTCTACTGCAGTAATAACAGCTCTACGTGCATGTGACAAAAAGAGAAAATGACAAAGGGGACACGTGATGTGAGGATCTAACTTGCGGTTCTAAAAATACTGCCTGTCTCCAGCGTGGTAGTCCTGGAGAAAAATAGCCACTTCCTAGCCAAGTATGTCCACATATCTGCATGCTGAACTGGTTCTGTTTCACTGGGCTTATGCGAGCTCCTTTTAGCTGCTGATGAATGATTGCTCTCTGATTTGTAAACTCTCTGTATGTCCCAACCCATTTCCCTGGAGTTTAACTATGAATTCTGCAACAACAAAAAAAATAGAATAAATGTCCATTTCTGTCTGATACTGACTGGTGAAAATATTTGTACTTAAGACTTTACTTAAGCCCTGCTTCCCCTCAATGCTGAACTCAACTAAAAGCCTCAACATGAATGAAGTAATCTTGTGTGAAGAGATGTCTTACAGTTTTAGGCAACTTTGCCTGTTGCTGATTGGGTGTTCGGCACCAAGTCCTGCTTCCCTTCTCTTCTTGCACCACATTCCCTCCACACCTTCAGCCTGCCATTTATCTCTCCTCCCTCACAGCTTCATCTCCCCTCACTGCCCTAACATGGGGGTTTGACACTTTAACCCAGTTTTCTCCTTTTCATCTTGGCTGCCATTTCTACACCCATCTCCCATTTCTCTGCAAAATACCGCCCTCCCTCTCAGCCCGCACCCTGTCCCACTCCACTCCCCAATAGCCCCAACACCAAGGTCCTGATGTGCCAGAAGGTCAGGTTACACCGCAGCCTTTGACATTTTCATCTCTCTTATTTCCGCCTCTCTGTCTGCATCTCTTATGCCTTTCTGTTTCTGCCTGCCTATCTGTCTGCTTGTCTTTCTCCACTGGGAGTGGGATGATGGGACTCTGCAGGAAGGGAGTACTAATGGAGCCATGGCCTTCATTACATTACTTCAGAACAACTACATCAACACACCCACCCCCGTATGACCACAGCTGCCTTCCCGTGAATGATGTCTAATAGAAATGTTTGGCTGAATGATGTCTCTGTAGGTGCAGTTGTACAGAGTGTAGTCCATACACATGACACCCTCACAGAGTGTATTACATATCAGTTTACAGGAGCTGTTAGAGCTCTTGCCTGCTCATAAATGCTTATGTAGACACCTGTGAATTACCACAATCAACCACTGCAGTACATCTACTGATTTTTACCAAATGCTATTAAGAATTTATAATTGTTTCCAGTAAAATCCTGACTTGGTGCTGCATTATTTGGAATGGTTTCTGTTCAGACGTGATCAATAGGTTCATTATCCGGTCCTACTTGCTATGTATCATACAATCAATATGGTAGCTCTACACAAAGCAATGTAAATTCGGGAGACTGGTGAAGCATTGGCTCATATTTTGAAAGAGCTGTTCTGAGACTTTGCAAACTCTACTGACTGTGAGATCAACTGCTTGTAGAAATGTAAGACTTATCCTTAAACTAACACGGTAGTGGTAAAGTAGAAGAAATATTTTTGTTCCAAACTTTGATGTTTTTATTAACCCTTACCTTTTTTTCAGTTTCTAATGTTGAGCAAGTAATGGTATTGCCTAAGTCCAACTAGAAATGGCGCAATGTGTTGCATGTGGAGTTATTGTGTCACCAAGGCAACCAGCAAAATGGTGTCCATTAAAGTGATGAAGCATTATTACCTAAACTCAACCAGGAAATAGCAAAACTGGTTTAGTAAAATGATATGTTGTTGCCTGACTGTAACCTGACTGTTTATTTTATCCGACACTGTTTCTGGGTACTCCAGCTTCCTCTCACAGTCCAAAAACATCCATGTAAGGTTAATTGGTGATTCTAAATTAATGTCAGGAGTGTGTGAGTGTGGTTGTTTGTCTCTTTGTGGGGCTGTAATGGACTGGCCACCTGTCCAGCGTGTGCTCTGCCTCTTGCCCAGTGGCTGCTGGGATAGACTCCAGCTCTCTGCAAGCTGGAGCAAGCCTGAACTGGATAAAGTGGGAATGGAAAATTGATGGATGGATGGAATTTGCAACCTCTAGTGGTCATAGGAGCGACTGCATGTGATTTGTCAAAATGACCCTTCATGTAAAACCAACCAGGAAGTGATATGTGCTTTAGTAGAGCGTTGTGTTATTGACTGAATGTAACCCAAAGGTGTTTCTTCTTGCTGCCGGTGCAGTTTAGTGGACGTCATTTAAGTTATTATGGACCTATTTGGTTGTTTTGATTGGAGGGCTTTTTGAAATTTGGGCTGCATGGGTTACAAATTGACCCAGGATTGCAGCTAATGATCAATTACGTTTTTTATTGAGCAATTCAACATTCTTTCAGAGTGACTAATCATCTCACTACTGGTGTTATTATTTTTTTTGTTTTTTTGTTTAAGGTGTCCTTAAGAATTGACAGTGAAATATTCATATTCGGTAAACTTATCTCATAGAGCTGCCATACCAGGCTGGATACTCTTCCCTCCACATACCAAGCTCTGATGCAACACACAGGCAACAGTCATACAATGTTAACTGGGTCTCGTATGGGTTTCCATAACATGTAATGTTGATACACTGGTGAGAGAAGTATTGGCATTCATGTCCCAGGTCCGAATTATATTTTGTGCATCGGCATGTCTATGTTTAGGTACAAACAACTTCAAGACATTCCTGGACTCTCTCTTCCAGTCATCATGGCTCCTAATAACTAGCTGGCTTTCCCTAGTTATAGCTGACACCATTTTGCACTGATACATATCCCACTGAAGGATGTTTCAGAGGTGGAGGTGGCACCTTTTGATGAGTCATTCTTCATCATCATAGTGCTTTTCCAACAACTTTGTTTTAAGAAATAAATTGTTAGACTGGTTTAACTGCCCACAGCTGCAGATTATGAGCAATACTGGCAAAACTATTGGAATAACGTATTGACTAGAGATTCATCCGTAGAGGGCGGTTGTTTTTGGACTGGGCCAATGGGAGGCATTTAGATCTAAATTATTCATAACGACCTTATAACACTTTTTTTCCAGTGAGCAGAAGAAAGGGGGAGAGATAGCTGGGTGTGGCACGGCGATCAATGGACTTCTCAGAAGCGTTGCTCAAACACCTTAATGTAAATGTGCTCTGTCTGGTAACCGTCAGCTCCTTCCTGATGAGCCTCCTCTCCCTGTCTCCTAACTTCCTATCATATCATATTTAATATGAGCAAGTGAAGGCTTTTTCCCAGGAAAGCACTAAATGTTTCGTGGGGTTGCTGAGAGTTCTGTGGCTCACGGCACGGAATACAGACAGAGACAAGCAAACACATGGCAAAAAAACATCCCACTGCTCCAAAACTGATAAGACAACGGCTAACTCAGGCAGCTGCCTGTTTTATACCCACACTATTAATATATTTGATAATCTTGCTTCCTGAAACCTAACCAGTCGTAGCCCAAACTAGAACAGAAAAGAATGACTGCTAATTAGATGTTAATTCCACCTCCACCTGTTTTATGCTTTCTCTGTCTCACACAGTGTTATATTCGGTCTTTCTTTTTCCTTCCTGTCCTTCTTTCTCAGTCAGACAGCATCACTCAGCATTCATGGTCTGACTGTGCACTGCAGCAAAATTTTAGGTCACACGCATTATTCATAATACATTGACTTGGAGGGAAATCAGTTTCTGCCTCAATACGCTTTGTCATCTGACGCCAGATGAGAGCAGCCATTAGACAGAAATACAGTCTTCCAAAGAAAAGGATGTGTCGTGTTGACTGTTGATGGTCTGGCAAGAAAAATGAGGTTTACTCTTTATTTCAGAATCTGACACAATTTTCTGAGCTCCTAATTTAATGTCTGAGACATGCTTTGGTCAAACTATCACAGAAATACAGTGCAACAGCTCCTTTTTCTACCATACATTTTCATCTCTATTCACAGAGTCCTGTTTTCAGAAGTCAAGGTTTCAAAACCACTCAATTATTCCGTCTTACCATCCTGTGAAATATGACTCGTCAAAAGACAGAAAGTGATCGTGTACAGCTGTTAAAATCATATACAGCTGTTAAAAGTCTTTGAAAAACAGCCTGCTGGCTTTCTCGTATTTTTACTGACTGTATGTGTTGTCAGGAGAAAGAGCACAAGTGTGTATGTGTGTGTAATGTTAACACGCGAGTCGACACACTCACCTGTGCTCTTTCTGCATGTGTGTAGAAATCAAATCAATCAAATCCAAACCTGGACATTAGTATGTCTCCCAAAACCTTGTTGAATTGCAGTTTGGTTTTGAAAGATGTTTTCAGACCCTGTGGGATGTGAACAACCCTTTGATTACATCCCACAGGGTCGTGTTGTTTTTGAGTTTTCCATGTTAGACACCCAAACATATGCTCTCAAACTCAAAAAGAGAGATTGTTTTCCATAATATGTACCCTTTAGAAGATAACCGTACATTATCATCTGGTTTTCCCAACGCTCGTGCACATACACACACAGATCCATACTTCCAGAAGGAAGTGTATTTGCGACTGCTTTCACTCTGATTTCTGGAATATCGATGTTTAACTTCGGGAGCATCTGCTGTCGAGTGATGTACTTACTTGAGTCTGGTGGGAGCTTTTTTTTTTTTAACCAGTGAGCTCAAGGCCTCTCTTTCATCTAATTAAGGGGAATGGCAAGCTGACATCATGTGTTCCCAAGAGACAGGCTCCACTTCAAAGAGTAAAAAGGAGAAAGCCATAAATTAACATTACTGCCATTTCTAAGCTAGTGGGTATCTTACCAACTCGCCTCTGTCACAGAGAAACAGTAAATATTGCTTGTGGCTGTGAGGATTTTGTTCATATCTTTTTTATTCATAGCTTTTAGATATAAATCTATTATTATAAACCTGTTATCAATTACAAGAGTTGTTGTCTCAATTTCTATATATTGTTTACTGTTTTCCTGGAGCAACAACAACAAAACTGAGAACAGTAAATAATGAAGCTAAAAAGTTATTACAGCATTCGATTATTGTTGCAAAGCTGTTTCCCTATTGAGGCGCTGCTCTCGCTGTGGAAATGGGAAGAGTTGTTAACACGACTGCAACAGTGAATGACTAGTCATGTTACTGGCAGATCAGCTAAGTCAAAAATCACATTTCCATCTATCTGCGAACGCATATGGGGATGTGTAGACATAACGCTGGTCCCGCAACAACAGGGTGTGATCTTCTTGACTTTTCTCCTCTTCCAACTGACTTTCATTCTGGGTATATCACGTTACTGCATCATGGTTATATGACTTTTCTCATTTAAGCCCCTCCCATGCATCCACCTCAGTGCCATTACTCATTTTGTTTGGGTGCGGCCTGGAGTTTTGATTGCCCGCTTTGTGCGCTTGCTATCAAATTTGACTTTGCCTGATTTGGTTTTGTGAGAAACGAGGAGAGAGGCCAGGGAGGGGGAGAGCATATGTGTGGTGCACTTTATGGCTCTGACCTTTCCTAAGCAGTCGAAGAAGGCTGTATGACTTGACATGAGCCAGTTTATCACTGCCTCTGCATTGTATATTTTTTCAGTCTTTTGCATAAGCAGTACAAGAAGAACAGACATGATAGACATGTAAGGTATTTTCAGGTTGCCCATAACCAAAAACCTCCCACATGCAGGGTCAACTCTTTAAGTGCAATGTCTTTTCCTTTATTTTTAGGGAAGTATTTTTGTTCTTGTTCTTTTGTTGAGTTGTCATGCCTGTTGGCAGAATTACGAAAACGCTCTGTGTTGTCAGTGAATCAGTCAGCTCAGAAAAATCTGCAACAACCTACTGAAAAGATCCTGTTTGTTTTTATTATTCTGGTTGTGCAGACTCCAGGCTGCTCTCACCCACAGTTCGTATGAAAATGTATGAGAAGTTATGCACAGATTTTCGTGCATAATCCTACGAATATCCGTCAACATGAGCATCCAATGCGGCTGCGCAAAGCCTGAAGTCAGGGCTGACCTGCCTTTTATTCACAGACGAAAATAAACATTTGAAAATAGTTTCAACATTATAATACACTGTTGAAAGCAACATTCAGGGAACGTTGCTATGGTGGTTACTAAGGACGCTACTATCGCTGTCGCTTCCACAAACGTCACATTAATCACCATAGGCTACTTTTTTATTTGTTTGTTGTAATTTGCTTTTATTCCGCTTCGCTGCTGAAACATGCCATGAAAGAAATACTCGCAGGCAACAGAGAAAAAGTTTGTTTTGGATGAACAACAGCGCACCCTGAAAGATCCCTGCCCACGGACATCTCCTGCATCGAATCAGAGCGCCGAGGCGAATGGGAGAGAGCCGGAATAATTATATTTACAGGAGGATGTATTCACGGACAGCTAATATATAAACAAATAAAATAAAGATAGGTTTTATTATGACGTGCGCTTGTCTTTAAGGTAACTTTTCATTACTCTTTTCAATACTTTTAAATTTTTTTTTTCTTGCTTAGAGGTGGGTTTGGATTTCTGTACCACTTCCATATTAAAGCATGAAGTACAACAGTGGAGCCAGCTGTTTCCCTGTGGACCACCATACTTGCACCATTAACTTTTATAAACTCAAAGAGTATTATCTGTTTCATCTGTTTAATCCAAACTTTTTTACTTCAGCAATTGCCGAGTTGATTGTAATTGTGAAACTTTTACAATAGCAAGAAATGAAAAAGGGTCTCTCTTTGGTTTTGTTTCTCCAGTAATTGATTTTAAAGTACCCATTTGTTAGTAATTTGTGGTTCATTATTTGATTTTGGTGGTTTATTGAGATGGGGGAACATGCTTCAATGTTAAAAAAAAAAAAGTCAACAATTGTTTTTGTCATACCGAGAACAGATGAAGTGCCTGTTGTCACTTTTTGTCTAAACGCTTGATTTTTAGCTCCTAGTGCTTTAAGGCCCCCATCCCAAAAGCTCCAGTCTTCTTTAATGGGTCAGCTGAGTTGTCAGAAATGGATAGGTACATGCTCTTATTTCAACAAGTCCCCCAACTGAAACAGTCATATGAATTGCTTGTTTATACCCCTCAATACAGGTCTTAATGGCATCCCGTAAAGCACGACTTGTACAAGTGGCAGAAGAGAAGTACAACCCATGTAAGCGTTTCCACATCAGAGCAGATGTCACTCTCAAGTATATTGTTTAAGAAACCACAAAATCCTCATAAGGATGTGGGAAATGGGGTGGATGGAGCAGCCAAGTTCTGCGCATTCAACCACAGACCATCATGTGACCTGAGATCCAGAACAACATATGTTCCTTCAATAACAACATTTTACTAAAATGCTTGCCAATTCATTTGGGTTTAGCAATAACATGGCTTGGCTCAGGTTAGAAACTGTTCATAGTTTGTACTAAAATACATTCTTTTTACATTGCGGTCATTGATGTTGGATATCACAATCTCTCGGGTTTTTTTGTTTGAGGTGTCCCGAACCAGCTGCTAGCTGTGCGTGTCATCAAATCAGTGAAGAAAAACCTAAGACTAGAAACAGGGTGTGTCAGATAGTACAGGAGCGGTGTCTTCTTTAAAGGAGAAATAATTTTGTCTGAACTTTGTGCCACAGCTTTTCTCAAAAAGCTACGTAACAGTGAATAATTTTTTTTAAAAAGCCAAAAGAATGATATGGCCTGCTTAAATGGATCGTGACTCTAGTTAGAGCATTTATAGTCAAATTAAAGTGAGCGGGGCCATCTATATGTTGTAATTCTGTCAAGTCAGTTTTTAAGTCACGTAAAGTGACTTAAAAAAAAAGCATTTCTCAGTGAGGACCAATTGATAGGTGGCTGAAAATTGTGATTAGAATGTAGAAGCTTTAATAATTCTAGATTATTTAAATCTCTTAAAATAAGAAAGATCCTCCTTCCATTAAAACGTGAGGCCTGACTCTTATTGTTGGCAGAAGTTCGCTTGGCAGCACTGTAGCATTAGCAGTTCAACAACTGGATGCAAAATGTGCACGCCACCACTGTAGCAACATAAACAAATAAGATCACATAGGAGCAGAGGTAAGGAAATTTTCAGTCTCAGTTCGCTCATTTACTGCCAATCCTGTGCATCACATTACAAAAAAACGTGTTTTGATTCAGTAAAGGCATTCATCCAACTTATATGAAATATGAAGAGTTTATCTGTATATAGGCAGTCCTTCAAAATGAGCAGATTAGAATTAGATTATTTTTAAAGCCACTTATATTTGCTACATATATAATGTGAGTCTGGAAGATTTGTTTCTCTTACAAAAACATACACACGTGCATGACAATAAACTTGCCAACATACTTGGTTACACATATTCGCAGTTTGCAGTATTTGCACAAGCTCTCACAAGGTTGCAAAATGGTCTCTGCGTCTCCCATATCTGTCTATCAAGGAATCCTAATGGGCCAAATAAAAGCCTTTGGATCTATAATATGGAAAGCAGACCATTAACCCTCTCCTTATGTGTCAGATCCACTAAAACAACAGAAACAAGAGCTTGCATCAGCTTCTCTTTGGAGTCCTCTGTCAGTGTAATATGACTCTTAAATGGACAGTGCACACACACACACATTATTTGCAACTTTATGATCTATTCTCCATATTCTTATTATCTTGCATCAGGGATCAATAGAGGTTACTGACCATACATGCAAGTATACTTTTTGCAGACAAGTGACTATAGTGTTGTTGTTTGTGTGTGTGTTTGGTAGAGCTGATCAATTGTAATGGATTTTTTGTTTGCTAGATCTGAAACTCAATGGGTCAGGAAATACAATAGTTATTATTTCTATAAGTCTAGACTTGCCTGCTGTGTACAATATGTTGGATGCTTCAGTATCCAGTATTAGGTTGCACTTTAAAATAACAGATATGCATCATTAACTATTCTTACTATGCCAGATATAAAACACAAAATGACAACATAATCTTATACCGAGTAGTGGAAGATACATAAAAAGCTTTTAAGACTGTTCTCTTGTTGTTTTTCTTTTTTTGTATATTCCAGAAACCTCCACTTCTGTGGCACTCACACACCAACATGAGCAGTTCTATCTGTCTTTATTTTCTGTAGTGCATTGCGTTTGCATTGTTCATATCAATAATAGCCCCTCACATTGACCAGCACCTTTTTCAGTGCCTTCACAGCTAAATGATGAGATGTCATGTTTAATGTCATTGAAATGTAATCCCATAATACTTCAGTATGACGGTGTGTAAATGGCTACCTTTATTCTTATTGTTGAATTGGTCTGTGTAATTATTTTCCCTCTCTTTGAGAAAATTCTTTACCAAGTATTTTCAATGATGCCCCTAGAGGGCCAAAACATTGGGATGCTGAGCAAAACCTTTGACTCTAATATGTTGACAAATTGTAACATGACTCATAAACGTTGCTTTATCCAGTGTTTGGATTTCCAATTACTTAAGATGTATGCAAAGTGCTGCATGTTTTAATACCTCATTTGCATTTTTGAGGCACTTAATTTCAGGGACATAAAAAATGACTGGGAATTGTGAAGAGTTCATTATATTCTCCTGTTCTGTCTCTTCTTAGTCTAGCTCATAACAGAACATTTCAGCAGCATCACACTTAAGTGTTTTAGGCTCTTTTGCTCTGCTGCGAGTCAACCGTAATTCATGCGATGGCATTCTTTTGTTATTTGGTATTTATTCCATCTATTAGGTTGAATCTGAGATCCACAGATGTTTGCACATGTCTCCAGCAGAGAGTGCTAGAGGTATAGAGTGCAATAACAGATAAGTGCACTCCCCTCTAACCGCAGGATTGCCATGTACTAAATGAAGCGCTGGTTTCAGTGCACCATAGTAAAACATTTTAGACTGCGCTGTGGAGTGATTCAGCAGATGTGTCCCATTCATGATTACTAGAAGAAAGAAATGTTGCTGATGCTGTTGTCTTTGTTGACTGAGCCTGTGAAACATATCGGGCAGAATGTGTGAACAGAAATAGAGGTGTGAGATAGTGCCCCTGTCCCTGGTGCTGAAATTTCAAACTGCTACCATTAAGTGCTTTGACTGAGAGAGACCTTGACAGCTATCTGCTGGTGGTTTACACACACACACATGCACTCAGATGCATGAGCTGTCAAGTTATATTCCATCAGCTGCAGGTATAAGGGCATAGCGCAGTTGAGATTCAGGCAAGACCACTTTCTGCACATGCAGGGGGAAGCCTAAACCTTGCAAGAGTTTGGGACTTCTTTGTGCTTGCTGGTGCCCCATTGGACAATCACTAGAATACAGCCCGTACTCAATATGACCCTGCTTTCAAACCTCTTTTTGTTTTCCTCTTTTAGCCTGATAATTTAGATTTTTCTCCCCCCATTAAATGAACCTTTTTTCTTGCTTAGAACACTCTCTCTTTGTTCCTTAAGGTTGCAGCATGGTGTAAGTGAAATTAAAACAATGCATCAATCAGCTATAGAGCACAACACTGAAATGTATTTGATGAATAAATACGCATAAATCTGCTAACATCTCGTGTAAGTTCCACCTTTAAGACAGATATGAGCAACATTTTTGCCAGAGGCCCACATTGAATAGTTAAAGTAATTAAAATGCCTCACATATTAGACAGTTGAATTGAAACAGTCGCTTATGCTAGCTGCTTACGTCATACAGTCCTCCAAAAATTCCCTGCCAGAGGAAGCCAGGCTCAGTTTCTCAAGCTTATGTAACGGCATTTATCTATCTCTTGTTGATCATTTGTGGATTTCTGACTGCTTGAATAAGGCGTGGGAATTTTTGTTGCTGTGTTAGTTTTTTTAACTAAGCTATGTTATTATTTTCTTTGATTATTTAACATCGTTCTTATTTTTTGTTTTATTTAATGGACATTTTCAAGCCCTTTCTTCCCTCATCCTCACGGTGACTTTCCTGTTGTTTTGTTCTGATCCACTTTTAGCCTTTAAACTCTCACACTGTTTAGCTTTTTATCTCTATGTGCATTTTGTATCTGTAATTCATTTATTTGCGTAGACTTTTGTGTAGTCTTTGTAACAGGATCTGCATTTAAATATCTATTCTCATGATGAATCTCTAAATATTTGAATATGAAATTTAAATATAACATTTGAATATTGAAATAAGTCAGTTTGGTCACTCCACCCTCCCACCTCATCTCCTGATGTGTACCTCTGTCACTCATGCAGAGCACTGTCACAGCAGCTGTGGCACGCAGCCTCTCTAAACAGCTGTCACAGCAAACATTTTCCTGTGACTGCAGGTCACATATTAAGTAACTATCACATTCATGCTTATTCCAACACACACACGCATACACACATACACAAAAGCACATTTGTTGGTACATCTGTTCATACAGAGGACAGTTTTCATGTACATCTGGTCTCGATCATTCCCTGTATTTGTGTGTGTGTGTGTGTGTATGTTGGGATATGTGGTGTGTGATTGGATGGATTTTATTCTAATCATTCAACAGTTTTCAGTCATTGTCTCCCTTTCCTGCGCTTGTGCACATTAGATAATGTAAAACCATTTGGAATTGATGAGCGAGTGGACCCGTGTTTTGCAGCGCATGAGGACATCTGGCTTCTTTTTTTTTTTGTTCCAGAGGAGAGGGGAATTTTTTGGGGGCATTTTTTTAGTTGAGGATTGCCACTAATTTAAAGGTGGTTTTGCTTTGATCATGTGGAAATGATCTATCTGCATAATGTTTATGCAGCGTGAATCTTTATTACTTTTCATACATTCAAATACTTTTTTTATGGTAAAAAAAATTAGATAGTTTTAGTGCCTGATCGGGTCACGTGTATGAAAGTTAATAAAGTGAATCTTCAACATCTCTTAAACCATTTTTTGGGACAGAAAGAGGTAGAAGAGTGAGGTCATGGCACATGCTGCAGCACATCTGAAGAAAGCTCGTGAGCTTGAGCTAAATCCAGAATATAGAGCCCTACAGAAAGCCAAGGAGAAGAGGAAACGGCAGCGGGAAAAAGTTGAGAGAAAGCGTCAGGTAAAACAGATTTAAAATACTTGCAATTTCCTCAACAAACACTTGTAGGCTGAAGGAGTTGAAGGAGTCTGTGGGAGAGGGTGTTGTCCAAATGTGATGGAACAATGTGCAAGTTACTTGAGAATAGTTTAAAATTTTTACAAAAAAGGAAAATCAAGTCAATTGTTTTAACATCTTCATAGATATTGTTTGGCGTTTTAGCTTCTATTAGACAGGGTTACCTGTTAGACTGGCAAAATGGAGAAAGAGAGGAAATCCCTCAGCAAAGAGCCCAAACTGGAAACAAAACCAGGCTGCTGCAGCAAATATTTAGCCTTTGGTTTATTGGGTGTATGTCCAACCTACTGAGCTACTATTGTAACATGGCTCATTATTGATTTGATATCTTACCCAATCAAGCTTTATGAGGATAATCATCTATTTTGCATGTCCATTGCACTGCTAGCTGTGACAGCAAACAATGTGACTGTGATCATGCTGAAATGAAATGCATGTGAAAAGCTTTCAGAGGCTGCTATGTTTCAGACTCATGTTAACATTGATTCAGTTCCTTCTGTTCTGTTCACACACTATATATCACAATGACAAAGCAGAATCAGTTTTATGTAGTTCCTGAACAACATTTGCTTGCCCTCAATTGTACACCAAACAAATTAAAATGCATGTATACTCGAGAAGTTTGGATACTGTACATAACTTAGCATCGTGTCCTCATATGTGCCCACCTTCAGTTGAGCAATTTAACTAACTTTTAGGTCTTCAGTCTTCAGTTGCTGGAGCTTTGCTAATGTGTCTGTTGCACTGCCAAATATTTTGAGTAGAATAAACTTTAGCTTCACATTATATTGATTTGTCTTCAGATCTAATGAGTGCAAACATGTCTGATTGGAGTAGCTTTTTGCTTTTGAGACAGTTAATTTTGGTAGAATGGCAGCAAGCTGGCATTGTGCCTTTAAGTGATGAATGGCCATCATTTAACGCCGGGATAATGGAGGTTTTGCCTTCTCTAAGAAGGAACTCGTGATCTCATCTTGCTGGTTCTTCGTGACTTGCCTGACCAAAGCCTTTCTTATCTAATTACTCACTTTGGCTGGATAGTCAGATCTCGGAAGTCTGTTGTTCTTACCAATCTTTGTCCATTTTAGAATTTTTGAGGCTTTTGTGATCTTTGGCATTTTCAGTGCTGATACAATACTGAGAAGAGGTTTGATTTCTACCCTATGTCAGCAGACACTTGGACAGAGTAAAGTGTATAATCCAGCATCCTTAACTGCTTGGATGACTCAGGATCAATTGACACAAATCCTGTAGCTTATAGCTGGTTCTCTGTCTCTCCTAGTTTTCTTGGCCTACAGATAAGTGTGACATGTGGACAAGCTGACAAGTAAAAACACTGAGACTGAAAAGCACTCCTTCGCTCAGACACACCTGACTGCATCTGTAATAGGATATCATATGATTTTAGAAAGGTCTGTGCCATATTCCTCCTGAGTAACTTAACTTCAGAGCCCTGACAGAGTAAACATACCACACACACACACACGCACACACACACACACTACTCCTGTGTGCTGTGTATGCATTATATACTGACTAAGACTTAAAAGCACACTGAAACACTGTGGTTAGAGTGCTTCTTCTGCTCATAATCTAAATGTTTCCTGTTAATATAGAGCACAGCATGTGAGAGGAGTTCAGTTAGGATTTAAATGGATCCCTCACGATGAGTTTGGCATAGCAATTAATATTAGATTCTAAGCAAGAAAAGTTAGTTATATTGGATCTGCTGTGTTTTTGCTGGACTTCCGTCTCTCCTTCCTGACTCTTGGATTTTCTGGGGGAGCACTGTAGGCCACGCAGCCCACA
The DNA here is from genome assembly GCF_036924035.1 of Leuresthes tenuis. Lineage (NCBI taxonomy): Eukaryota > Metazoa > Chordata > Actinopteri > Atheriniformes > Atherinopsidae > Leuresthes > Leuresthes tenuis. The sequence continues at coordinate 23,441,483 of NW_027325358.1, read as the reverse complement.
TTCTGACTGCAACACAGCTGTCGTGCACCCCGCCTTGGTCACACACAGCAAGGGGCTGGGGACTTGGTTGAACTGATGATCTGTAATGGTAAAAATAGCCAAGCGGGAGAGACTGTGAGTGTTAAATGTTTATGTCTGCAGTTGTTAGCCTACTGAGAAAGAGGAAAGCTAAAGGAAGAGCACATGGGTTTGGATTAGATGCAGCACGCAGACTGAAACAGAGCCAGAGGTGTCAAAGGCTGAGGAGTTGAGTTATTGGAAGATGGAAAAGGATATGGTAGTGTTAATGGAGAAGAAAGTAAGATTTGTTGGAACGTTAGGAAAGTTTGGACGAAGCGTTTGATGCACTGTAGGACTGACTCATGCAGACAGTCATCAGGGAAATAGAATGGAAAGGAGTTTTATCTAGTGCAAAGTGCAGAGTGGACTTTGGTGGACCATGCAATACTATATCGTCCTAAAGTGAGTTAAGAGGAGCATAATAATCAGGTATAGTAAGGATATTCATATCTGAGTTGGATTGTAACTATGGGTAATGCAGCGACATGTAAAGCCTGCGGATCAGATAAAGCGTTGAAGTCCAATGGGAGTGACAGTAACCTAGACCAACACACTGATTACTACAAGGCTGCTGACTCTGGACCTGAGGTGGATTATTTACTGGTAAGAGGTGGAAAGGCCATGTCTCTGCTGCTTTAATGACTGCATTTTCTGATACATGAATTGCGCTGATTAAGTTCTTTTACATCTGTGCTGCTAGAGTCTATGTATCTGTGAGTAATTGTGTGCATTTATGTGTGGTGACCCCTCATGTGGGAGGTTTGACCTGTGATCCTTCACAGGGGTGTGGCCTGACTTATAGTGAGAAGCTCATAGTGCTCATTAACACCCGGCAGTGTCTGACTAACACATAAATACCTTCACGTCATTGTGACATTCAGTTTCTGTAGCACAATGAAGTTCATCTTTATGATTTCTAAACAATTATTCCACTTGTTGATAGTTGATAGTCAAATAGTTAACTGACAAGTGTCTTGATTATAAGGCAAGAATTTACGTTATTTACAAAAACGAAACATGCCGTCATATATTAATTCGCTGCGCTTTTCCCCGAAAGCGACATTAAAACTTATTAGTTTTTGTTTTTTGATTGATTTATGATTTTTCTTGTGATTTTGCACAATGTTCAAATGTTTTCAGACACCAAACACTTTTTCTGGGGGGGGTGTATAAACCCATACATATACCATAGTGAGATAAATAGTTCTGTCTTTGAAAGGTTTCAGTGTCTTTGATTATTTGTCAGAATTTAGTAAATCAGATTTAATATGTCATTTTGTTTAAATGATTCGCAGCTGTTTAGAAAATATTTAGAAATTTTCTGATATTTCACTTTATTTCTTTTACCTTTTCAACTGTAAAACATGTTCTGTTTATGGCAATAGTAAAAAAAACAAAAAAAAAACATTGGTGGAATTGATTCCTCTTGATATCAACATAAGCTTCTAAATCAGATCCACTCTTGGCCTTTTAAACTCTCACACTGTTTTGGAGAGTTATTTATGGCCACTGTGAGATATGCAGCCGTGGAATGTTGAAGGAGGGGTTGATTTTGAATGGAGCTCAGATGAAAAAAACACGTGGATGGTGCTGTCCTTCTGTTACATCCTTTTAAGAGTAGGAGAAGTGGGTCACCACTTTTGCTTGGTTCAGTGTTAAACTTTCATTTCAGTGGTTTTATACACAGAAATCCAGTGAAACACAGATTTACTGTGCTCACGGCTTTGGGTTTCAACTCGTAAAATTAACGTAAATCAGAACATTTTTGTGTGAAGACCTGGTTTGATGTAAGGTTGAGGCTCTGCTGGAAGTGAATGATCATGTAATGTGATAGAGATGTGCATGTGTGTGTGTTTTATCCGCTACATAATGGTTGATTTTCTTATTCAGACTCTATTACAAGCAGCCTGACTTTCAGAAAACCATGCAACACATATTAGCTTTTCGCATGAAATGGATGTTTTTCTGCTGATGTAAAAAGGGCAAAAATCTCATTTCCACATAGATTTGATTTATCAAAACAAAAAGAGAAATGTGATTGGTGTCATTAGAAATGCTTATATTTCTCGTGTTTGAGTTTCTAATGTTAGCCTGATATCTGTCTTCCCCCTCCAGTCTGACAGTAACACCAGTTTTCTCCGGGCTGCTCGAGCAGGAAACACTGACAAAGTCCTTGAATTCCTCAAAAATGGAGTAGACATTGGCACCTGTAACCAGGTAAGAAAACCTCTGACAAACCACGACACAGGCTACATTTGATTCTCAACACCGGTACTGTTTCTGTTGCTGTGTGTGATCTGCAAGGGCATAAGTTTGCATAGCGACCAGAGGGACAAGTCACAACCAAAGTTTGGGAAAGACAGAGTTATCCCTACCAATATTTTTGATAATATTCTAATCTAACATTTTTTTTTTGTTTACATAATGCATTAAATATAATATTTTTCACAAACTCATTCGTAGTATTAAGCATTTGTAGATAAGTATTGCCCTCTCGATGCAATGTTCAGTGTAACCAGCAATGCAACAAGGTAAGATATGCTGCCATTTGATTGGCTGAAGGGTCAGCATGCCCCTCTTGTCACCGCTCCCAACGAGGAGACGCGCTGACACATCAGATTGGCTGTTGCAGACAGGCTTGACGCCACAAAATCATGAAAGCAAATCCTCACATTAATATTTCGTTTGGTCTCAACATTTTTGCCCGGGTTTCTGCTTTGTAAAAAGAAAATGTCACTAAAAAAGAAAAGAGACAAGAGAAAAGAGAAAGAGAGAAAAGTTATTTCACCACCCAAAGAGTCAGTAGAGTAAGTAACTACCCACACTATGCTAGCCTTCTCGGCTAACGTAGACACTCATTCTACTATGGAAAAGTGTTAGTGTAAGTTTGAAAAGTGTAATGCATATAGTCATCATATAAGGTCTACATTTTATTCATTGATGCATTATTTATCATTCAGGAAACTCGGAGATCCAGTACAGATGTAGTGCAGGTTGTGCAAGCAGCAGCTGGACTGTTAGGTCTTCAATTGATCAAGTATCCAAGTATTTTCTTGGTCAGCTTAATTCAGTGACTATTTTATTTTTTTCTGTGTGTGTGTGAGAGGAGGGTAGTGTCCCCACGAAAGTTAAGACCAAACTTACGCCCTTGGTGATCTGCATTCTTTTCTCCCCTCCTACTTCAAACCGGTGATATACCACGTCGACTTGTCAGAACATGCTGAAAACATGCGAATAAGACACAACTTTGAAGGGAGTTATTCATCTGAATGGAGACCTCAAGACAGAAATCTAGTGCTTCTTATAGCTAATAATATCTAATATGGGATTTCAGTCTTTCACCCACACTGGAACAGCTGTGGTGATGCTGGAGTCAGACCGTTACATAAAGCCTTCTCTAGCACATCCAGGGAATTCTTAACCGGGTTAAGGTTGGGACTTTTTGGTGGCCAAACCATGTGTGAAAATGATGTCTCGTGCTCCCTTAACCACTCGTTCATGGTCACTCTGTATTTTGAGATGACGTCATGTTTTGCCTCCACAGGCTTGTACATTAAGCTGTATGCATGATGGCTGCTGTACCGCTGCTCGTCTTATCCTAAAGTGCCCATCACTCTGAAACAGAATAAAGTGGATTCATCAGACCATGTGACCTTTTTCCATTGCTCCAGAGTCCAGTATTTATGCTCCCGAGCAAATTGAAGCTTTTCTTCTTTTTTTTTTCTTTTTTTTTGATAAACCTCATGATAAGTGGTTTTCTAAAGGCTCACAGTTGTTAAGTCCAAACACTTGAGTTCACTTTGCATTGTGCATGTGAAAGTGCTCTTACTTTCACTATCAAACACTGCCATGAGTTCTACTGTTGATTTTTCTTCATGTCAGTCATCTCTGATTACCATAATTTAAGATAGCTGGCACATGTTGGCCAATTCAGTCACTACTTTCAAAATAATCTACGGTATTCTCTTGCACCTGTAAATATCCAAAGGTTTGTCATCAAAACATAATGTAGAGACAAAAAGTCTTGTAAGCACTTAGTTTGAGATTGTTATCAATGAAAAAGGATGATGATGGTATCAAGGTTTGGACAAATAAATCTAGCCATACTACAGTTAACTAATCAATCTTGTTTGAGGTAAAAGCATTTCTCATGTATTGAGTAGACAGTGTAGAATACAGTTTACTTTTATATAATTCAAGTTTTACCCTCCAAATATTAATCATAAACTCAAGAACTGCCTGAATTGGACACCACAATATACATATTCTTATTAAAACACAGTACATGTGATACAAACCAGGGGTTTGCTTTTCAAACCAGTTTAAGCTAGTCTCTGCTCTACTGTGTCATATTGGCATCACAGAATTTGGCTCGCTCAGCACATGCCTAAGCAAACCACCACTATTATAACCACCGTCATTTCTATACTTGTGCCCCCCCATCAATCCTTGTTACATTTGTGGGGGTCTGTTTCCCACTGACAGCTGCTCTCAACCCCCCATACCCACCCTCAGGCGCATTCCTTCCCCCTGCAGCTCTGTCATCCCCTCTGTCGCATTATGATTTGCAGAAGTCACAAGGTAGCTCAAAGGAGGATGTTAAATGAGCCTATGTGTTGTGTGTGGGTGTGCATATGTTATACGCTACTGTCTCATTGCTGTTGGCCTTTTGTAATTCTGAGGAAAAATTAACAGCAACTATTTATACATCGGACTGAAACTGGCTGGTTGCGAGGAAGTAGCAGGTGACCACTCATAGCTCCACTATTTGTTGACATAGAGACCGTGAGTTTTGTTTTGTTCAAGGCTGACTATACATGGCTGTGCTTGTGTGCATACACACACACACACACACACACACACACTCCATGTCTTGCAACAGGAGAGCTCTGCCCTTGATAGTATTTCAGTGTCAGATGATGAAATTTGAGACCTTGTCAGGTGATCAAAAGTTTGGCTGACATTTTCATATGTATCTCAGCGATGCCCTCATTTAGTCTGACTCTGTATGTGTTTGGAGGCCCATAGACTGTAGCATAGGTGTTATTTTGTTTTTAGGGAATGATATTAGGTACATGCCACCCAATCTGTTCATTTCAAATTGTATCGGAGAACTGATGAGTGCAGATCTATCTGAGGTTATAAATTTGAACACACATATTACACAAACATCTTTTTGTCTCAGTGGTATTGCCTGTGTAAGGCTACACATATCTACAAGCCCTCCATTTAACTTCAAACGGAAGGATATTTTGGGTGTAGTAAAACTGAAATCTGAACTCACGTTAGTTTGGAACTAATCCAGTAACAGGTTAAGCTGAATCGTCTCTAGTGTTGATGATAGCTGAGAAGTTAAACACAACAATCAGTGGTTTTACTGTTCTCAAAGAGATATTGAATCTTAGTGAATGAAATACCTCCACAACCACTATAATACTACAGGTCCACCTCTCAAGGAAATGAGCAAAGTAATATTAGAGGAAAAGCACTTCATATGCAATTGCAAAGTCATTATCAGTAAAAGCACACATTAGCAACATAGCCCACAGACTCACTGATATGATGGTAAGAAAATCACAAGGTATGAAATCATACAAATCTAAATCGCATTGCCTAGCTTATTTAAACCTGAACGTTAGCAGTGTGTTCATTTGTAACTGAAGAGTCCAATCTTAGAAAGCATCAACTGAAAAGTCACTGGCAGTGTCTGGTGCCAGTGGCAGGGAGCGTTCCACACAAGTTAAAGAGAAGGAAAGAGATATATTTCGAGTCTGCCAAAGGCACAGTCATATTAGTATGCCTCTGTGTTGAACTGATTTTATGAATGAGGCTAACAAATACAGATAACTGTCTTGGTAGAAAACTTCTTTACCAGTTTTCAAGCAGTGTGTCTTTGTGAATGTAAGAGCTACTGAGAGGAAAAAGGGGACATTCCATTTTGGGTTTACTATAATAGACTTATCTGTTGGTGTATTTGTGTGAGAGATTGTGCCTGAGCTGTGTGTGCTTTTGTGTATATGAGCTGTTCTGCTCCACAATTGAAGCCTAGACCTTTTCTCTAATCTACTGTTAATCCTTTGTGAGTGATATTACTCTTTAAGCTGCATGCATTTATTTTATTTCCCCTTTTCTTGCCCCCTACATTTATCCTCACGTGACACTTGTGTCCTTAAAGCAACACCACATAAATGTGACCACTTGGGTCAATGGTCAAAAGGAGTGAAAACATTAATCTGCGCTGGACGGAGGTCATCAGTTTCTGTCCTGCGGGGGGGAGCTTCAAACTGCTGAGGCTGAACGTCCATTAGCTAAATGAAGCTTTCACTTACAGTTCAGCTCAGAGCAAAAGGAGCTTTAGATCAGTTTGTGTGACAGGGTGTGTACATATGTGTGTTTGTTAGTGGTTATGCTTGTCTCTCCTGGAATACATAATGGTTTAGATGTGATTGAAACACTCTAAAAAGATTGCATCTGTTTTTGCTGTGTCAGGGTCCGCCATTTTACATCTGACGCTAACACAGACTCTCCTGCTTGTTCAAATGTCAGCAAAGAGCGTCTGGTCCCTTATTTGGGCATTGTTTCATTTCTCTTGTCACCGGGGCACCATCTGACTGACAGACAGACCGACTTACTCTGTCATAATTTCTAATTTACTGAGGTGATGACACTTGAAGCTTTTGCTGTTTGACCTGATAAAAGTGATGAGCATTTCTCCAAAGCAAAGTGAGGCAAACATCTCAAGCTCGGGATATGCACACTCATCACAGCAAAAGAAAGTGTAAATGTGCATAAATCACAGGGCAAAGACACAAAGTAGAGCTAACCTATAGCAGTACTGTGTATGGCAAATGATAATTTACTTTAAGCATCATTTTTACCTTTTAAAGTCATATCACGTGCCCTCAACTAGACACCCTCTTGAACACTTTGGCCTTTCAGGAATGCCCACTTCATTCTCCTTTTGAAAGCTTGACATTTTCATTGGCATCTAAAAATGACCATCTATCTTTGTGTGTGTGTGTGTGTGTGTGTGTCCCACATAGTGTCTATGACTGAGCAGAAACATTACACCCTGTTGCCTGTTTGGCATTTCGCAACTCAGAGAGCAAGCGAGAGGGGATGTGTGTCTATTTTCTTAATTGTGTGTATGTGCATGTTGCACATGCAGCAGAGAAGGAATCAGACGAGTTAGCAGCAGAACAGCTACTCTTTGTAATCCGGGCCGCTTCACTGAGCCTGCGGAAAAGGGGATAGTCAAGGAACCGAATGGAGCTTGATCACCTTGAAATCCATGTTTGAGCACCATTTAAGAAGGAAGAAGATATATACACAGAACAAACTGACAGAACAGGACTGACAGTGGCTTTTAAGGAGCAGGGAATCTGAAGGATAAGCAAACACTTTGAAGTTCTGTCTAACTTTCAAAAGGACACGAAATGGAAGAAAAGGAGGATGAGGTGAATCTTTCTTCTCTACACACCTCTGGCTCAGAGGAGATATGTGTGCATGTGTATTAAATGAATAGATCTTTTCTGTTGTGAGTGTGAAACATTTAGGCTCTGCCCTCCTCCTGTGCTGCTACTTATGTGCAGATCTGTTTTGATGGATCTGAGGCCTTTGATGTTCCCAGAGGGGAAGAAAATGCTATTTTTTTCCATGACAGATGCAGCACTTTCTGAGTATAGATAGCCTAAATCGTCTGAGTTTGTCTGATTTGAAAATGGAAGCATGAAATGCTGTTTTTACGTCGCAATATATACAAAAGGGCTCCAGTAAAAGTTCAGATGGTGGACAAATACAATAACATGTACAGCTTGGATTATTGCTGCTCATTTTACTCCATATTTTAACAAAGGTTTATCTTGTCTCAACAATTTTATGATATTCAAATAAGTAGGTATGCATTTATTGCAGGAATATTATATTTCAATGCACAGGATTACACTGTTATTATCACATCTATTCCCTGCATAAAATGCCTCGATAATGTTTGAATGTATGTTTCCCATTTTGACACTTTCTGTTTGTAAAGTAAATCCATGACTATCTTGGCGTTATATAATAATTAATTTAGCTTATCTGTTTTCTTTTGAATGTAATGTTAATATTGTCTTTGCAGAATGGACTCAATGCATTGCACCTGGCAGCTAAGGAGGGGCACACAGATTTAGTGGAGGAACTGCTGCAGAGAGGAGCACCTGTTGACTCATCCACCAAGGTGCAAACACAAACTAATTAGTGTTATTATGACTGTTATTCTGTATCAACTTTCCATCAGCTGATACTCAGCCCTGCATGGGGGAAGATAGAAGATCACATGTCAAAGAAAAAATAAAGGATGGAGGAAGAAGAGTTTGTATTACTTTCTGAAATTCCCTCAAGTCCTCTGTTTTAAAAGAGAGGAAGTGGGTCCAAACTTGCATCATATATACATATTCAACCTTAAGTTTGATGGAGCAAGAGTAATAAGTGAGTGTGTAGTATATGCTGCTTATATCTTGTGCTTCACATTTAAAAGCTAGCAGTGAGTGGACAGCTGACATGGAATCTGTCACTATGCTGCTTATGTCCTTGGACTGACATAATTACGCTCAGTGGCGTTCATTGTAACTCATCTCCTGAAAATTACAACAGATATGTTGTTTGGATTTTGAGAAAGAGATAATAGAGGGGGCATGTCATTTTAAAATGTTAATCTAATTCTTACATGTCCACACTGAATGACTTTCAAGTTTCAGCTGAAAATGTAACACATCATTCATTCTCCATGTCTCTAATACCCGAGGTTTCAGACCTGTTATAAACATCTGTCCCAGTGTCTGTCACTTTAAATGCAAATTTGCAGCTGTTGTTCACACCTGTTCCAGGAAGAGAGCTGTACCTCTCCTGCTGAATGATACTTTATTAGAACAGTAGTGATTGTTTGACACATTGTTAAAGTCCCACTCCAGTAGTAATCCTGTCAGATTGTGCATTTTTAGGTTCTGGCCACAAAAAGTTCTCATGGCCTTAAATGTCTTGTGTATGACTCTGCAATTTTGTCCTCATTCAGTGAATGGGGATCTATGAATATGAACATTTGACCCCACCCACTTCTCCACCGACCAGCTTAAAACTCTGTTTTCCCTATATGTTATACCTGACTTTACCGCGCTCTGCCATGGCCAGTTCCCATAGGTTAGCTTAGCACTGGTCACTGCTGCCAGCTGCCCTTATGTTTGGTTTATAGTCGTCGTCATCTCCCTGGTGCACCAAAATTAACTTCACAATAGCTGTCACTCCTGGCACTTTCGTGTGATTTCAGATTATGCACCTTCCAAATGTTCGAACCCGTTTCACCCTGTGGGAGTAGCGCATTTGAGTAACAATAAGACCTGAAGTGAAGTGTGTTCAAGCTGGTTCATCTCTAAAGCATCTGTACTACCCATCAAAACCAAAGAACAGCTATAGTAAATGTTACAAAAACATCAAAAACCACTTAAAAGCGAAACAGTGAAGTTGAAGCAGTATAATTTTGCTTGTGTATTAATATTGTACTTCCTGTACAAGTTCTTTTCATTATACTTATGTGGTGTAGCAGTGCCACCTTCTCAGTAGTGATGTCACAGCTTTCTGGATATGCTGCTGATAGCCGGCTAGCCTGGCTCGGCCTAGACGACCAAAGACGCAGCTTCAAAAACTTCATTTTTATCAGAGGCACTTTAAGTCACTCAATTAGTAGTTTCAAGTCCTATGGTCCCATTGACAGTAATATAGCCAATAGAGTGCTAGGTGAGACTACCTTGCCGATGACAATTGCTAACTTACGGTTGTGCATAGATTCATGATTATTCGCTCAAAAACTTTCAAATTCAAGTTGCACCTTTACCGAAGTCCTAATGGCTTATTTTACGGGCACAATTTCTGAATCTTCAGTGTTTGCCCTTTGTTTCAGTGTGGAGATAGCAATTGATACTTCCGCCGTATTAATTTTTTGGTCCAGGTAATGACCTGGACCAAAAAATTAAAATAAAGAGATTTCTGTGTCCCATCACACATTTTATATCTACACCTTTATCAATCAACTCTGATTTTGAACATATCTACACAGGCTGCACACTTGCTTGTTGCTCTCAATCTGACCTTTTCTTTGCAGAAAGGAAACAGTGCCCTCCACATTGCCTCACTGGCTGGACAAAAAGAAGTAGTCAGACTTTTGGTGAACAGGGGAGCAGATGTCAATTCTCAGTCACAGGTGAGAATTTTAACAATTATTAGGGAAGGAAATGCATTAAAAAGTTTACAGCCAAGAACAAGATGTTAACTTCTATTAAACTGTATGTATGTGCATGTGCTTTATGCTTTTGTCTCTACAGAATGGCTTCACTCCACTCTACATGGCAGCCCAGGAGAACCATTTGGAGGTGGTGCGATACCTGTTGGAAAATGAAGGGAACCAAAGCATTGCAACAGAGGTATGTTTGAGTGTGAAATTCCTATATATGTATGAATGAGTTCCTCTGTTTTTTCCCAAATGAATTGAAACCTTTTTTTTCTTTTTCTTTTTTTTTCTCGACTTTCTAGGATGGATTCACTCCTCTTGCAATCGCTCTCCAGCAGGGCCACAACTCAGTTGTCTCCCTGCTTTTGGAGCATGACACAAAGGGTAAGGTCCGCCTGCCTGCTCTGCACATAGCAGCACGCAAAGACGACACCAAGTCTGCTGCACTCCTGCTCCAGAATGACCACAACGCTGATGTCCAATCTAAGGTGAGGGAGGGAACCAAACAAACTGTTTAAAGGAGGAGAAGGTTTAATGGAAGTGGAGGAAGAGATATAAAGGGAGAATAGAAACAGAAGGAAGGGGAGGGTGTATATATAACAGGCATGAAAGTAGCATTAACGAGGAAATAACAGAAGTAAGCAGGGAAGTAGCAAGAAGTGTACAATAATGTATCAAAATGCCAGTTTCATTCAATTCATTGATGATTTGCATGCACTTTACAGAATATAATAAAGCTGGCAGAGCTGGCCCCTCCTATTGCACCTTGCTGTGTGCTTCCTTATCTTTGCCTGTGTTTTATATTCCAGTTGTGAAGTCCTTTCCTTAACAATCCTACACCCTATCCCCTCTTTCTCTCTCAATGCATCCTAACCAGATGATGGTCAATAGAACCACAGAGGTATACTGACTCATCACCTCTTCATCTGATTCTGTTTAGTCACCTTTCATCATCTATATCAGCTCTTTTGTGCTGACTTGCCCCTTACTTAATGGGGACTTTTGTGACATAGGGAAATCCTGCACGTCAGATTTATGTACTATGAATATGAATGCATGGATCTCACCATGCTTTGTCACACTCTGCATGGCTATCGATATTAATAGTTTGATTACCAATGACTTGCTTCAGGATTTCTTTTTTATGTTTAAAGGGGTTTTTAAAAAGTTTCAAAATGTCTTTGTGTTACAGAATGTCAGTGTTAAACATTGACAGATACATTTTTACTTCTTCATTCATGACTCTTTCTCTCTGCCTTACCTACAGCATGAGTACTTTGGAGCATGTTGGTGTCATTGTTTTTCTTCTCTGATACACTTTGTGGATCTTTAAGTTAACTTTGTTTCTTAATTAAATTGCACCATGTCTATCAGAACGGGAAGGTAAGGAGTTAATCGCCCTACAAAAGTGTACTGTAGATATTTGTGTTTGTAGCTTTTATGTGAAACTTCACCTGTCTTTTGAAGAAGATACACATGGTTTCAAGCCGACATATAGTTGCTCTGTCTTCAGTTTTGGTCGCTTATTGTCCTTCATTGCAACCTTTTTTGTCTTTAAATATCCATAAACACAATAGTTGGTTTTTTTTTAGCAAGCACAGCAGATATATTGAGTTTTGCATGCATTATATATTGCATGTGCTATTTTAGGATGTGCTCATTTATAGTGTTTCTTCTCATACTGGTGTCTTTTTTAAGCACGCTGCCTTGTCATTACACTTCAATAGAATCAGGGTTCTTTCATGTATCTACCACAGATACACCTTTCTTTCTTTCTCTCTTGCTTTCTTTCCTTTCCTTCCTTCTTTCTCTCTCTCATCTGTTTTGTGCCTCTCACCCTCTTCCTCTGCACTCTGTTCTTGTCTGTCATAAACAGAGTGGTTTCACCCCCCTGCATATCGCTTCTCACTATGGTAACGTGAACGTCTCCACCCTGTTGCTGAACAGAGGGGCCGCTGTTGACTTCACGGCCAGGGTAGAGCCCCATTTCTTCTTCTCAACAAATAAAGACTCTTGGTCTTTGTTCCACTCTGTCTATTAAAACTTGATGTGTGCGACTGTTTGTATTTTGACCCTTACAAAACAGTCTGCTTGCTATTCCATATTCTAACTTTCCCTTTAAATCTAAGTTTTAACAACTACATTTACATCTGTCATGTCGTTATTGCCTCCTGCATGTTTTCGGCTGAGACTGATACATTTACGTAGCTAGGTAGTTTTTTCTGTCTATACCTTTTTACCCAATAGAAGCAGAAACATAAATGTTATACAAAATATTCAAGCTCTTGGTGTAATTTAATTTCCTGCTCATAAAAGAATAAATATTATTGGGTTGCATTTTTGAGAATGTCATTCCATCAGTTTTTGTGGCAAACTGTACTTTTCTCTTTGCTCCTTGTCTGCTTTGGCAGAATGGGATAACGCCTCTTCATGTGGCCTCCAAGAGAGGCAACACCAACATGGTGGCTCTGTTGCTGGATCGAGGTGCTCAGATAGATGCTAAAACAAGGGTGAGGCTTGTTTAGATTCTGGACATCCACTTTTTTTTTTTTAAATGAAACAACTCATCTGCCAACTTATGGTGACAGCTTTATTGTGACATACTGCAATTACAGGCACGTGTTTATGTGTTTGTGCCCTCATCTATAAATATGTGATCGTCCCACAGGATGGTCTGACCCCCCTGCACTGTGCGGCCAGGAGTGGACATGACCCTGCATTGGAGCTTCTCCTGGAAAGAGGAGCACCCATTTTAGCAAGAACCAAGGTAGTGTCCGACTGTGATGTCACTGCTTCAGCATACTTCAGTCTTTTGCTCTAAAATTATGCTGCTTTTAATTCTACTGCAAGATACAGTTGTGTTGCAATCTTTTATCTCCTATCTCCCTTGTCTCTGCCACCACTCTCTGACCTGTTCTTGCTTCCATACAGAACGGACTGTCCCCACTGCACATGTCAGCCCAGGGTGACCACATAGAATGTGTGAAACTCCTGCTGCAACACAAGGCGCCTGTTGATGATGTTACCCTTGACTACCTCACGGCACTGCATGTCGCGGCTCACTGTGGCCACTACAGAGTCACCAAGCTCCTCCTGGACAAGAGGGCCAATCCTAATGCTAGAGCACTGGTAGGAATTCAAATAACTGTGACAGCAGCACCAATAGAGGCATTGTCACAGACTCATACTTAACTGGATTAACCAGTGTGCAGTTTAGAAGTCATCATTCCTCTCTAAAAAAAGAGAAATGCCAAACCAGCTGTACAGTAAGGGTCCAGCAATGAAGTACAATAACATTCCTCCCCTGGCTGCAGATAATACAGGAATGAAGTGTACACCTGTTCATTCTTCTCTTGCTCTTTCTACTAGAATGGTTTCACTCCTCTCCACATCGCTTGTAAGAAAAACCGAGTGAAGGTGATGGAACTGCTGGTTAAATATGGTGCCTCCATCCAGGCAATCACTGAGGTCAGCTCTAAGGATTGCATATGCAAATGCTGTCAGTTTTTTTCCTTTTATCATCATGTTTTTTAACATCATACTTGTCTTTGTTCCCGTATGTTTCATCTTCCTTGTTCCAGTCTGGTTTGACTCCCATCCATGTAGCAGCTTTCATGGGTCACCTCAACATTGTTCTACTTCTGCTGCAGAATGGAGCCTCTCCTGATGTCCGTAACATTGTGAGTAGTGTTTTTTTCTTTCCGCTCAGTGGTCAGTTTACTCAGTGCTAATGCCTGAGGATGTTCTTACATCCAAGTTTTCATTCAGCTCAGAGTCCTTCTGCTCTTAAATGTTGTGTCATTGCATACTAGCGTGGTGAGTCAGCGCTCCACATGGCAGCGCGGGCAGGACAGATGGAAGTGGTTCGCTGTTTGCTGAGAAATGGAGCGTTAGTGGATGCCATGGCCAGGGTGAGTCCGCATCGGCAGTTAAAGGTTGTTTCCTTTATTTACAGTAAATCCCATTCAGTGAAATGCAGGCAGACCTTTATTGCTTATGTTTAAAGGTTACTCTCTGGCTGCCTTTGTTTTATCCAGTTCCGCTACCTCTGCAAGCATTTCTTTAACCATGTTTCCTCTCTGCAAAAACACACATTCTCTTTCCTTAACCGCAGGAGGACCAGACTCCCCTCCATATTGCATCTCGTTTGGGGAAAACAGATATCGTCCAGCTGCTGCTTCAGCACATGGCCCATCCGGATGCTGCCACCACCAACGGCTACACTCCTCTCCACATTTCAGCCAGAGAGGGTCAGGTAGAGACTGCTGCTGTGCTGCTGGAGGCCGGAGCCTCCCACTCACTGGCCACCAAGGTGAGCCGAGGGTAGAAAAGCTGCTTATAGACAGAGATGAAAAGACACTGTGTTATTACGCAAATGAATGCAAAGCTAGACATAACGACAAAAAACTCTGGAAACGTATAACATGAATGTTTCCCCTCTCTACCTCCACAGAAAGGATTCACTCCATTACATGTAGCAGCGAAATATGGAAGCCTTGATGTAGCTAAACTTCTCCTTCAGCGCAAAGCTCTTCTTGATGACGCTGGCAAGGTGGGTTCAAGATGTACATTTGCAGATTCTCAAGCAAAATCTAAGGTTTCTCCAGAGTGATGTTATTAAAGTTTGCATTAAATGGCAAGTGGACGGCCATTTTCTTGTTTAATTTTTCAAATATGATGTAAAAACAGAAGTGAGAGGCCACGTAATGAGAGAGGTATGCATGCTCAGACAGGACTTGTGCATGCACTTAAGGGGGCTAGTCCTGTCTCTATCCCTTACCCTGCATACACACCTTAGATGTTTCTTTGCCCACTGATTCACGTTGCAGTCACTTATATGGTATCCAAGATCGACTGTAAACTCATTTCATTTGTAACTGATTT
This sequence comes from Leuresthes tenuis, assembly GCF_036924035.1. Classification (NCBI taxonomy): domain Eukaryota; kingdom Metazoa; phylum Chordata; class Actinopteri; order Atheriniformes; family Atherinopsidae; genus Leuresthes; species Leuresthes tenuis. The sequence continues at coordinate 23,426,278 of NW_027325358.1, read as the reverse complement.
TCAGAAAAATCTTTTTGTGCGAATGTGAGAAGGTTGATATTATGACGTGATTAGAAATGCTGTTAGCAGCCACATTCAGTACCAAAACATAGCCAGTATCTAGACTTTATCAATCTTTGTTACTTTGCAGAAATCTGTCTGCTCTGATTGGTCAGGCCCCACCCAGCATTTCCTCTCCGCGCTGCTGTGCAAATATTCAAGAAAGTGTTTAAATGGTACAAAATTTGTAAATCCCCACAAGTGCAGAACGACTCTTCCATGTTTTTTTTGATAAATTTCCCAGGAAAAAAAAATTCAATCCTGGTTATAAGGTTTTGTGTTTGGAAGACAGATCATATGAAACACTAAAGCATCAAATATGAGTCCAATAAAATACTAATATTGGTAGAATAATAAGATTAGTTGCTATTTCTGAGATACATGTATTATGGAGTCAAACTGTTTAACAGGAAATTGAGTGACAAAATGCAATGGGTATGTTGTTTCATAAAATGTCATTTAAGAGTCTTGCTTACTCTCACAGAACGGCCTAACTCCTCTACATGTAGCAGCTCATTATGACAACCAAGAGGTGGCTCTGCTGTTGCTGGATAAAGGAGCATCACCTCATGCCACTGCAAAGGTAAGTCTCAGCTAAACAAGGAGAATGTATTTATGTTGTTGATATTGTTTGTAGGGCTGGGTTTATAAAAGGTGATGTTGAAAGTAATGTTAAGAAGCCTTTGCTCATTGATTTCAGATTGTTATCATGGTTTTTAACAACTAACCTCCCTCCTTGTTCAGAATGGCTACACCCCTCTCCACATTGCAGCCAAAAAGAACCAGACAAACATTGCTTTGGCACTGCTGCAGTATGAAGCAGAAACCAATGTTCTGACCAAGCAGGGAGTCAGCCCCCTGCACCTGGCTGCCCAGGAGGGACACGCTGAGATGGTCAGCTTGCTGCTGGGCAAAGGAGCTCACGTCAACACTGCCACTAAGGTCACACATGCACACAAGATTTTAATATTAGGATTTTAAACCACCTGTTCATGTCCAAAGTGCACTGCTTTGCATCCACGCTAATTTGCAAATGAAAGCTGAAAGGTGTATGCTTTTTGTCTTACAGAGTGGACTGACACCTTTGCATCTCACAGGCCAAGAAGACAGGGTCAATGCAGCAGAAGTGCTAGCGAAACATGATGCCAACTTGGACCAGCAAACTAAAGTACTAACTCAAGCACTCATACATATACCCAAAGGACACCACAAAGCATATACTGACATAAACAAAGTAAAATAAAGTCATTAGGAGTAGTAACATCATATCATAGTACACACAATTTGATGAGCAAGAAGTTATATTTGGAAACTACTTGTCTTACTCTACATGTCTTACTTTGTGCATTCACTTCCTTCCTTAAATGCTGCATTCCATGTGAATGTCCAAAAACAGTGTCTCCTGTTCCCTGCTTAGGAAATGTTAGCTATGGGAACTCTCCTTAACAGAAATCCTCTCAACATAACAGGCCTACAACATCTCTAAGTCCAGACAACACTCTCTCCATGCCTCACTGTGGTCACTGAATCACCTTTCTGCTGCTGCAGTTATTTCAGCACTGAAAGCTAGCTTGGCTTGCAAATATCTAAGCCAGAAACTAAGCTAAGCTTGTTTCCCTAAAGATATGAGACAGTTTTTTTTATAGAGTTTTGAATATTGTTTTAAAGTAAGTTAATAGCAATATCATTAATCACTACAACATCAGTACATATGTAAATAAGCTATTTCCTTTTCTTTTTAGTTTGAAACTCTAGCAAGCATTTGTGATTGATGGGTAATCTTGCTACTCATTTTAATGTGAGCTGATGAGCCGTTGTTCAGTTCATACACAGTTTATACACAGTTTTCTTTGAAATACGCATTTCACCTCCATACGGTTTGGTTTAATTAACATGGCTGAATATTCTGTGCGGTCTCACTCACAGGGGAACTTGACATGTTTGTTAATTGTGCTTCAGCATAGCCACTTACTAGCTTTTTAGAGGCATACTGATGTCTGAATTAATAACGTGTAATACAATATGGGGGCTTTGTTGAAAAGAGCCAAATAAGAGTTAGTGTGGCACTTATTTGGATCAGCTCATTTTTTTTTCCCTTCTTAACACTGCAGCTTGGATACACTCCTCTAATTGTGGCGTGCCACTATGGAAATGTCAAGATGGTTAACTTCCTGCTACAGCAAGGAGCCAATGTCAATGCCAAAACCAAGGTAGTATGCACACCTTATATTTGAAGCATGCAAGGACAGCTCAGTTTAATCTGCCATCAGAAAATACATTTAGTCACTTTCATATGAATTTTCATGGTGCATAAACAAAATATCACACTCCGTCTTTTATTTTATTCATCTTCTTTTTGTCTTTTTTACCAGAATGGTTACACACCACTTCATCAGGCGGCACAACAAGGGAATACCCACATAATCAACGTTTTGCTGCAGCACGGAGCCAAGCCCAACACCACTACAGTTGTAAGACTCTTTCCTCTCACATAAAATGTCTTTCATTAGAGTGGGCATGTCCTTTCTCAGTCTCTTGTTTTCTCTCACAAATGTCCTTCGACCTGTTAGAATGGGAACACTGCTCTGTCGATTGCCAAACGCCTGGGCTACATTTCTGTGGTGGACACACTGAAGGTGGTCACTGAAGAGGTCATCACTACCACAACGGTGAGCTTGCAGTACCTTTAGGCTTCCAAATCTGGAGCCAGTAAATTTTCTTCTAAACGTCCTGAATCTAATTTGACTCTTGTGTGTGGGTTTTTTTTTTGGTTTTATTTTTATGACTGTGGATGGCTTTCATGCCAGACGGTGACAGAAAAACACAAACTCAATGTTCCAGAAACCATGACTGAGATCCTTGATGTATCTGATGAAGAAGGTACGTTTTTCCAATCAAACGTAATGTGCTGCTGATCAGTAAAAAGGTCATAAAGCTTATTGCTAATAAGCAAAATATCGAATCGTCCACACCTTTTCCTCTGTGCAATGATACAAAATGATAAAAATGACAAAAAAATGTCGTCTCATAGCTCTGAGGGTGGAAGATGAACCAATATCTGAGATGTGTGTGCAGTTGGAAGGTACAGCTAAATGTCTGCTCTGCTCTGCCAGTTTGCTGTGCAGTGCTACATTGAATTTTTTCCAGCAAAAGGATTGTGAGAATTTTGTCTTTAGCCATGTGCTCTCAACTTTGTGATCCCCATATTAACTGCATAGTACATCCAATATGTGTGTGTGTTGTTGTTGTGCATCTCATTGACTGTTTTAAGATCCTTCTTTGATCTAATGCGTTATAGTTCATTGGTTCTACTCAGATTTCAGTGGAATTTTTAAAACTTTTTTAATAACCTTTATTTATACAGGTAAAATCTCATTGAGACCCAGGGTCTCATTTGCAAGAGAGACCTGTTTTAGGTAGTTAGCAGCAAAACACAAAGTTACAGATTAACTGAACGTACAAGAGACAAAAACAAAACAGGAACATATGATAATTAATAATAATAAAATTAAAGAAAAAAGGAACTAGTTAAGTACAGTACAGTATGTGTGTTTATGGCCCTAACTGGAAAATACTAACTGCACGAGGATCTGCATTTTGGAGCAAAGGGGACTGTGGAGATGATCATAACAATTATGATGATAATTGTTTCATTTCATATTGCATATTATACTAATTTTATATGACTGAAGCTTCTCAATCAGATTCTCTGAGGGTTCAATGAGCTGATAGAGTTAATAGTTATTACTTGTAAGAGTTGCTGGAATATTTGTATGGCAGCATAAATGTCTGTTTTACAGGTGAGGACACTATGACAGGTGATGGAGGGGAGTACCTGAGAGCAGAAGACCTCCGAGAGCTGGGAGACGACTCTCTGCCAGGACATTATCTGGACGGTTTCAGCTATTTGAGCCACAACCTGGACAGGTCACAAACAACACACACATGCTTTAGCTTCACAGAGTAATTGCACTGTATAAGTGACAACACCTCGCTTGCACCTTCATCAGCTGCTGATTGGCTGACCACATACACACAGGCAGTCAGAAAATGTTGCTTTCCAACAGGCCACAGCACACTCCTATTCACCAAAGCTTCCATCAGAGAGAAGGAGTTCTCATTGAGGACCTGCTGACAAGCCAGCAAGTGAGTACTGAGTATACGGAGAGTGTGTGTTGTAAATTTAGTGAAAGTATTTGTTTTTCTCAGGCTTTGCTTTCGCCAACTGACCAGCTGATGTTTGTTGGTCTGTAGGTGTCGGCGTTGTCTAGAGAACATGAGAAGGACTCGTTCCGGCTGAGTTGGGGTGCTGAACACCTTGATAATGTTGTGCTGTCCTCCAGTCTGCTTCACTCTGGGTATACCAACACACACACACACACACAGACACTCCCAGAAACTTTTACATACAAATTCTCACTTTTTATATGTGCAGACGTGCATACAAATGTCCAGATTCGACACACTTGCAGGCTTCACAGCTGCTTTCTCATTGAGTCAACATGTTTATCGTGCTATCCAAATCTAGTTCACTTTTTAGTGACTTCCAGAGAAACCATTTAGATCACCGACTTCCTCAGAATTTCAGATTTGATCCAGATGTTATTTTGTTAAATAAGTGTAAAAAGCTGCTCAGGGAGGGAACATTTTTATGTTTATATGTAATGTGTTCTGGCCCCTGCAGTGTTAATTGTTTTTAAAATTCATGAAAATCCCTGATGAAAGGTTCGGAAGTTCAGTCCGTCTTCATGAAAACACGTGCACTCTCCAAGTCAGGTCTCATGCTACATCCCCTCACAGTCCGCACCTTAGCACACTTGACACGTCAGAGGAGCTTGTCAATGTATGCACAAACGTTTGTGGGCTGTCTGCACATCTGGAAGGTGATCATTTGGGATTCAGAGCCTTATTTTAGTGTGCAAAGTTGTACATGTTGGGCTCACAAACTGTTCCTGTGATCATCTGCTGCTTTGATTTATAGAGTCTCATGCAGCTGTGCAACATGCCAAAGGGTTGGCTGCAAAAATAGCTTCACGATTATTTTTCATGTCAATTCAAACAGCTCTATTGACCTTTTTTCAGGTCTGATTCTGAGTCCACATGTTCTGTACCACTGAAGACACATTTATATTGAACATTATAGATGCAAAACAAAACAACGTGCTTTGTACTGTCTCGCTTCAGAGAGACTCCCACCTGTCTGTTTTCATGCCAGAGTTAGGATTGAGGTTTAACACGCTGCTTGTGCACTTTTGTTGACAGTTAAGTGTACACGAGTCACGTCCAAATCAAATTTACTTTTTTCATATATTATTTTTTTAGCTCTTCATGTCTGTGTTTCCTACTCTCCCTACCTTCATTTTTGCTGCTGTGTATTCCTGTGTCTGGTCGGTCTCACTCTTACTCATTCTTTATTCTCTCTTTCTCTTTGTTTACTCTCTTGTTGCTTCTTTTGCATTCTCTTCTCTTGGTTTTGTTGGTGTTTTGTGTGTGTGTGTGTGTGTGTGTGTTGCTGTGTTTTGCTCCTAGCCGTTCCTCTCCATGCCTAGACCATGACAACAGCAGGTGATACTTTATTTTAACAACTTTTCTCCTTCTCAAAGTCACTATTCAGTGAGCTCCTCATTCCCATCCTGTTTCTGTGCATGGTTTTGGATTGCATGACTTTATATTACCAGGAGTTTGGATTTTGTTAACTAGCAATGCTCTAACCAAGTTTTTTTATTCTTCATGCAGAGCTGAGTCCTTTAATCTTGATGATCCGCAGATACATAGTCCCGACATGATTTTTATCATTTCTGAAATAAATGTTGCAACAATGAGTTTCTGTTTAACATTAATAGGATGATTACACCATATTCAGAACTTTTTTATTCTCGACCATTAACATAAAACCTACTAAATCAGTAATGTGGTTCTACACTTTTCTAATCTGTTGCCTCTGAAGGCACAGAAGTTTGTTGTTCTGCTTGTTCAGTGTCTCTACTCATGTCATCAAAGCAGCCTTTCGCATTTTTTGCTTTGTTTGCTTTGTCTGCATGGAAGTTTACAGACGGGCTAAACATCTGTTAGAAATACTGCAATCTTTATTTAGGCCATATACCAGTTTATCCTTTGCTGGGGTGTCTCTGTTTAGCTTCCTGGTCAGTTTCATGGTCGACGCCAGAGGCGGAGCTATGCGTGGTTGCCGTCACAATGGCCTGCGAATCATCGTACCCCCAAGAAAGTGTTCTGCACCTACGCGGGTGACCTGCAGGCTGGTGAAGAGACATCGTTTGGCCTCAATGCCCCCTATGGTGGAGGGTGAAGGGCTGGCAGGTCGCATTATAGAAGTGGGACCTACTGGAGCTCAGTTCCTGGGGTAGGTGAAAGTTTGAGTGTGTGTACTGATTGTGTGAGAGCTTGAGTTTGTGTTTGCCTCTGTGAATGTGTTTACACGGTTGTGTTGTGTGTTCATACTTTCTTCTTCACTCCTCCTCTGTGCTGCCTATGGATTAGTAAGCTTCACCTTCCTACAGCTCCACCCCCTCTGAATGAGGGTGAGAGCCTGGTCAGTCGCATCCTGCAGCTGGGTCCTCCAGGAACCAAGTTCCTCGGGTAGGATCATGGGAGGGGGACATCGGGCCACCTTGGAATCCTCGTCACTTACCCCACCCATTTATTTTCCCCTGTGCCCACCTCAATAGATACATTTTCTTTATAATTACACTACGTTGTAGAAACCTTTGGTTGTTTTCATTTCATTTGGTTTCCTTCCGAGTCTTCATCTGAAGCTACCTGTCACCATATGTTGTTGAGTATCCTCCATGCTTTCCTAAGTCTCCAGTCTTGTTTCCAGTTGGATTCTGCTTGCCTGATGTGGAATGAGTGTTTTCTTTATGTTGACATTATGTTGACATTTTCCAATTCCTTTTTTATAGCTGTTTGTTTCTCTTAGCATGAAACGGTCAAATTTGAAACATGAGTTTCTCTTGATTATATTTTCTGTGATTATATCTGAAGCCAGCTCTGACAAACATCTACTTTTAAGTACAATTTGTTTTTGATTTGACATTTTAAACCCTCTTTAGGCCCGTGATTGTAGAGATTCCTCATTTTGCCGCTCTGCGGGGCACAGAGCGAGAGCTTGTCATCTTAAGGAGTGAAACAGGAGAGAGCTGGAAGGAACACCATTGTGACTTCACAGAGGAGGAACTGAACCAGATACTTAACGGCATGGATGAAAGTAAGGAACTGAGAAGGGAAACAATCAGCACAGAAACTTACTGCCACAAAATGATCTGAATTACATGTAGCACAGGATAGGGTACATCAGTGAAGCTGGACAAAGTTTGGCTTTCATAAGTTCAATTGCTTAGATGATGGTGTGAAATAGGAAAAACAGCTAATAAGTATAAAAGTAAATAGTAATATTGTCTCTAATTCTCACAGAACTGGATTCCCCTGAAGAGCTTGAGAAGAAAAGAATCTGCCGCATCATTACCAGGGACTTCCCACAGTATTTTGCTGTGGTGTCAAGGATAAAGCAGGACAGTCATTTCATTGGTCCAGAGGGCGGGGTCCTCAGTAGTACCCTCGTACCCCAGGTCCAGGCTGTCTTCCCTGAAGGTGCCCTCACGAAGAAGATTAGAGTTGGGCTACAGGTACATAGAGGACACAATAATGCTCATTGATAAGTTGAACAATGTGGAAATCCACGGGTTGTTGTCTTAAGACTATGCCTCTGGGGGCAAGTCAGTATTTCTTGGCTTTGGGTGATATCTAAAGCTTTTTTTTATTATTAAAGTTTTAATGACTTTAATTGTCATTAGACAGTGGCTCGTACATTGCTTTTTGCCCAGTGTGCTCTGCCTCTTTTGTCCTTGTGGAGGAGAAAAGAGGCGGAGCAATGAAAGCCGTCTCTAATGTGGTTGGTCAATACTACTCAAACTACAAATGGAAACCTGAAAGCATCCCATTCCAAAAATCTGGTCTCTTTCCCGCAGATGCTGCAGATTTCTGTGCAAAATGTGTTTACAAACATTATCCATTAGAAGCAACAGAACAATAGACTGCTGGGAATTATGTCTTTCTATCTGCGTTGACACATTTTCTGCTTTGTTCTAGGCTCAGCCCATTGATGTTGAGATGGTGCGAAAGGTTCTTGGCAATAAAGCCACATTCAGTCCCATTGTCACGTTGGAGCCAAGACGGAGAAAATTCCATAAACCAATCACTATGACAATCCCAATTCCCAAGAACTCCATTAGTGATGGGCCTAATTCAGTGTTCAGTGGGGAGACCCCCACTCTGCGTTTGCTTTGCAGTATTACAGGTAAGTACTGAAAAAAATATATGTACAATGAATTAACAATATCAGAATGAAAACATCTCTAATATTGAGTATAATGAGGTGTTTCTGGTGATTTCAAATTATTTCCCGTTTTTAGATTCTTTCTGTAAAGCACTTTTGGAAAACATTTAATGTTTATAAAACTGGGCTATGAATATGAACTGACTTGACTAATAAAATGTAAAATGCCAGTCTTAGTTTTGGGTGCCTGTCTTGGCTTACTTGCTTGAGTAGAAAATTGAAATTTCCACAAATTAGTAAGAAATGAGTGAGCCGGTGTTACAATTTAGATGACAAGCCTTTGGTCTGTGTTTCAGGGGGAACCACTCCTGCCCAATGGGAAGACATCACTGGCTCCACACCTCTCACCTTTGTTAACCAATGTGTTTCCTTCACCACAAATGTGTCTGCACGGTGAGCTGTTTATTTCCTTTTACATGTGGGGGCAGGTATCTTACGCTTACGTTCAATCTTCTTTTAAACTCGTCGTTATTTCTGGGTATGTCTATCTGTTTATAACTAAAAGTCTGATTTATATTTGCAGGTTCTGGCTGATAGACTGCAGACAGATTCAAGAGTCTGTCAGTTTTGGCTCTCAGCTGTACAGAGAAATCATCTGTGTCCCATACATGGCTAAGTTTGTCATTTTTGCTAAGACGCTGGACCCCATTGAGGCCCGTTTGCGCTGTTTCTGCATGACAGACGACAAGATGGACAAAACGCTGGAGCAGCAAGAGAACTTCACTGAAGTTGCCCGCAGCCGAGATGTTGAGGTGCAGTGTTATTGTGGGGAAGACATAAGTAGAGGGAACAGTGGGAAAAAGTCAGTATATTTACATGACATTTGAAAAAAAATTGAAAATGCACGTAAACTGGTTACTCAAACGGAAATCACTATAATCGGGTGACCACATTCAAATAATGTGCCAGAGAGTCGAATGTTCAGTGAGGCTCAGACTGACCAAGGCATGTGGTACATGCTACACAGTTCCAATTGCAGGCTTTGACCGAGAAAACGCATTCATGTACATAGTGTACAGATGTGTAAAGATGTCCAAGTCACTGCTTGACTTGGTACCAATGTGCCAGCTAAAATAGTTTGTCAGTGGTTTTTGTCTGTGACTTATTAGGTAAAAAAAAGCCCAATTCTAACAAGTTAAACGAGGGCATATGGCCACCTATTGTAGCACCTGACATACTTTGAGCAATAGATTGATTCCCATCTTATACTTGTATGCATGGAGAGGTACTGACTGTTGACCTAAAGGGAGTGAGACAAGGAATGGTAGAACTACTGCCAAATTAGTATCCTGAATGCCGAGGGAGTGAAAATAAAACGGATGAAAGAGCAGATTACAAAGAATTTGAATAGGTTCAAATAGAAGAATTTAGCCAACTGATTGTTATTTGTGTCCTGATAATGCTTTCAAAGGTTGGATATGGACTAATGGTTTGAATGAGTCCTGAAATAACTGTTGTATCCTCATACAGGTGCTGGAGGGAAAACCTATATATGCCGACTGCTTTGGAAATCTGGTGCCACTTACCAAGAGTGGACAGCACCATGTGTTCAGTTTCTTTGCCTTCAAAGAGAACAGACTGGCCCTCTTTATTAAAGTATGACAGTACAATCAACTAGTCACAAATCAAAATACAACTTACATGCATACCGTGAGCTGATAACTTTTATCAATGAACAGATCAGGGACACAGCACAAGAGCCATGCGGTCGCTTGTCTTTCACCAAGGAACCACGCACATACCGGAGTCTTAACCACAACGCTATCTGCAATCTAAACATCACTCTCCCAGCATACTCAAAGGTGAGTCTGAATATTTCTAAGTTGGTATTTATTTCATTATGTGCATCATTTCTGACTGCTGTGACCGAAACACTGCTTTCACCTATTTTTATTCTTCTCTCGAGGAGTCTGATTCAGACCAAGATGGAGATGATGAGGTAAAAACAGAAAGGTTTAAAGGATACTGTTAGACTGTTGCTGAAAGAATGGTAACATGATTAGATTCTAACGATTATGTTTTAAACCTTTTTTTTTTGCAGAGTGACAAGAGTGAAAAGAAATGTAAGTTGTTGTTCCGCGATACTCATTCTCATCATTTGAGTTTCAGAAATGAATTATTTTCAGATGTTTTTGCATATAATGACTTGAATACCGGATAGATTCATGCATGAGACCAAAACAGTTGCGGGTATCTTAGACTGTATGTTATATAGGACTCTAAAGTGGAGATACATCATTTGATTGACATAAGATTACTTATCATAAAGGTTGTGATGTGTTTGTTAAAAAAAAAAACCTTACACATTTATTTAGATTTTCCCTGCTCTCTTATTTTGCTTTACTAACATTGTTGGTACTTACATGTTTGTTATTGGCAGCTATGCTATGGCTGTGATTCCCCCACTCCAGACTGCATTGACTTTCTCCTCCCTCAAGCATTTACATCTCTCCAAAAGCTTCATGTTTTGTTTTTAATTGTTCATCAATTGAGGTCAAAATAATACTTTTCATTCAAAAAATTGTTTTGATTTTAACAGCATCTGTGCTAAGTTCACCTTAACTTGAAAATAATTGTTTTATGGTAGCAATATGTGAGAGGTATTCATTTTGACTCATTTCACATTTTCAGTTTACATTCATCTAACACTTTTACCAGTGATGTGCTGAAACACAAACTTAACAAAAAATATTTCAGGTTGTTTGTTCTTTATTTCCAGTGTCTGCATTTGTTGCTTTATTCTTATTGTCATCATACATTTTTGCATGATTTTTTCATTTCTTTCCCACATTTTGAATAACACTTCAAATCAGTTTAGCATTATTTCACATCACATTGTATTCCTTTTTCTTTGTATAAGTTCATAGTGCCATAAGGTCACAAAACATAGTAAATCTAAAAGTAGCATTTACACATTTTAAACTTTACAGATATTAGATATTTTTAATATTGCAGTGATATCACTTGACATGAATATTAGCTTATTGACTGCTCATCTACACCATTCGCTAAAAACCTTAATTTTCTTTAAGTGTTTTATCGTTTTAATTTGTAGGCAGACACGGCCATGTTAGCAGCAATCTTGAGAAGGTTTGTTTGTCTGTTACCCAGTCTTGTTGTCTTTTTGTGCCATATGAAAGTTTCTCTGTTCTGTTTTGTCCTGTTTGTACATTCTGTATGAGACATCAAAATACATAGAAATCAAATAATTCAGATTTTTATTATATTATTAAGTCCAATTTCTACCTACCTTTAGTTACTCCTCTCCGCTTTGCTTATGCTGTGGCTGCTCTTCTCCCCTTCAAACTTTTCTGGACTACTTTATCATCTTCTTTTTGGCCTTCTTTTCAAGACTTCCTTATCCCTGCCTTTCCAGTCTCCCTCTTACTCTGTGAACTGAACATGGATTTTTTATGACATTGTCTTGATGACAGTTTTCTGATGTCTCTCTTTCCCCGCTTCATTTGTCCCTTATGTTCTTTACCCTTTTTGGTTCTGAAACTTCTTTCATTGAAGATGATGAATCAGAGTCAACTGAGACACTCTCCTTCAGAACTAACCAACCTCTTGATCCTGCAACGCTTGCAAGTCCAGACCTCCTGTCAGACATGTCGGACATCAAAACTTCTGCAGTTTTTATTGCAGATGTGTATCAGGAGAGAGCTGGAGCTGGAGGGTTGGAAGAAAAAGAGTCTCATGCTGTTTTGGAGCCGTTCAGGCTAGAAAAGGTTAGAGAAATTCACAAAGATGGGTTGACTAATAGTAGGCCAATAACGCAACAAGATGGTGCTAAAAAAGAGGAATCTTCACTCTATGAGGTGAAAGCTTTTGAAGAACCAGTCTCACAAGAACCTTGCATTAAAGCTTTAAGCCGGGTTGACACAGAGGCGAAAGACATGATAGGTGTTGTCTCAATGATAGATCATGTGGAACAGAGACCTCCTGTGACATATGATTCCCAAGAAGATCTTGTTCTGGACAGATCTGAGGAGGCTATCATAAAGCGTGATGGCAAACGGCGTCCCCCAGATATCAAGAAACCTATTAGAAAGAAACTTAGAGAAAGAGAAAGGTCTAGGTGTAGCAGCTCTGAGGGAGAGCTGGAAAGAGTGAGTTCTGAGGAGTCTTTAGATGGTGATGTTGTTCTTAGGGACAGCCTTGCAACCACCGCAGTTATGGAACCTCCACCTTCTCCTCTAGTTGTTGAGACATCTATTGGGTCTATAAAGGACAAAGTTAAAGCTTTACAGAGCAAAGTTGAAGAGGAAGAAATGCAAAAAGATATTCAAGGTGTAACATGTGAGGCAAAATCTTCTCTCACCACAGAGAAGACAGAGGGAACCATGCCAGAACTTCCCATAGTTCCCAAGTCTCCTAAATCTCCAGGATCTCAGACAGAACGATTAGAAGAAACTATGTCAGTGAAGGAGCTGATGAAGGCATTCCAAACTGGGCAGGACCCCTCAAAATGTAAATCTGGGCTTTTTGAACACAAAGTAGTACCTACAACATTGGTATCTGAATCACCAGCTTCTGAAACAATACAGGAGATGGATCAGAGTGCTACACATGAGCCAAAATCACAAATCCAAACTCACAGCCCCATGACTTTCCATCAACATCAGGATGTAAAAACGTGTGCTAAAACAGGCACAAGGGATGAACCAGTAAGCCTAAATAGAGATAACGTTGAGGAAAGACTGTTAACATCAGAAAGGGTTTCCACTGGAAAGACAGTGAAGTTTGCTGATACAGTTCAGTATGACGTTAGAAGTGATGAAAGCCCACACAAAGACTTGCATGACAGTGATGAGTTGCTAGATAAGGAGACTCTGTCTGTGAAAGAGCGGATGAAAATATTCCAAACAAAACAGGATACCCCAGAAACTAAACCTGGGCCTTTAGAGCATAAAACCACGGCTCCTTATATTTCTACACTAATATCTGAATCTGAAGCCTCTGAAGAGATGCTTCCAACTCAACATCATTCTGATGAATCGCTGTTAATTTCAGATGTTTCCATCTTGGGAAAGACAGTACAAGTTGCTGATACAGTTCAGTATGACCCTATTAGTGTTAGCCCACAGAAGGAGGAGTCAGAGAAGCACAGTATGTCTGTGAAGGAGCTGATGAAAACATTCCAGAATGAGGATGAGATACAGACAGTGAAACAAAGTCCTTTAGAAGAGCCAAATATGAGGACATCTGACCAAACAGACTTAGACGATCAACAAGCAAGCTTTGTCAGAGAGCAAAGTTATGAAGGACTCACCATCAAGGTGGCAGAAGTGCCAGTAAACAACACTATGTCTGTAAAGAAGCAGATGAAAACAATCCAGACAAAGCAGGAATCTCTGGAATCTCAAGTTGAAGTGCTTGGACCTGGAGGCCCTGAAGAGATTAAAAGACCTGAACACAGTACTACCACATTTTCCACAACACAAAGTGATGTCAATGAATATGGAATGTTTGATTTAGAGGCCCAAACTGTAGGCTCAAAGAGAGATAACACTGATGATTCACAACAAAGTTCAGATATAACTCTTTTTGGGGAGACAGTGAAAAATGCAAAGAGTATTCAGTTTGATCATGGAAGGGTTAGTCCTAAGAGAGAAAAGCAACAGTTGCCAGGAAAAGGAATAAACCGGATGCAGTTAGAGGAACCATTCATAGCCGTAAGGGGTTTTTCTGATGATACTCAGATCAGCCCTGATCGCAGACCTTCTGAGGACTTCACTGCTGACATAAAAGCTGAGCTTGAGGACAGTCCTGAGTATCAACTGTTTAGACAAACATCAACAACTGCAGATGTTAACTATCAGCTGGGGGTACCTCAGGAGGAAACCTTGGGTGATGATTTTGTGTCAAATCCACTATCCATTTACAGTCCCTGTTTTGGGGAAGACATAAGTCCTCAAAGTTTTGTGAGTCCCAAGCATGAAGGCCTGTCTGAATCCTCAGACGTTAGTGTTGATATGAGGACCTCTTGTTCCAGCTCAGAAGTGAAAGAAAATTCTGAAACACTCACAGCAACCCACCAAACGACCAATGAAATGTTTACTTTCTCTACAAGTAAAGAAGAAAAGTATAGCACATCTTCATGTGATGAAAATACTTATGAAGCAAGTGAAAAAAATACTGTTGACCATGAAAGCAAACTGCTCCCTACTCATAGTGACAATGAAGAAACAGAGGTCAAAATCAAGGAGCCATCACTTCAACAAATCCACACAGGAATGGACACATCTCTCCAGGCATCACTGATGAACAGTGATTTAGAACAGGATCTCCTGAACAGGCTAGTGAATAATAGTATTCCAGAGGAGGATGTTCTTCAGGTGGACTTTGAAAAAGATACTCACACCAAAATCTGCAAATCATCGAGTGCTCATGTGAAGGATGAGGTAAGTGCAGAGATACAAGGATATACAGAGGTTAATGTGGTTGAAGCTGAAGAGCCGATTCCAGGTGCAGTGTTAGAGACTCCAATCAAAGAAATTTGCAATGAGAGAGAGGTACAAGAGTCTACAACTGAGAAAAACATGTCAGGCATGTTGTCACTTCTCAGTAGTGACTTAGACAAATACCTCAAAGAAATGCCAGTTACAGAACAAAGCCATCCAAATGAGGATCTAGTCCATGAAAGCTGCAGAGAAATAATACTGGGAAGTGATGATCTGGAAGACCAGATTGGGGAGAAGGGTCATGAATACCTGCACAGAAGTGAAGCTGGAGTCAGAGAGCTGATATTGAGTTCAGCATCAGAAACCCCATTCCAACAAGTTCATGTTGAAAGACGGACACAACACCAGCAGTCTACAACTGAGAAGAATATGTCAGGCATGCTGTCGCTTCTTGGTAATGACCTAGATGAATATCTCGAAGAAAATCCAATGACAACACAAAGCCATGCAGAGGAGGATCTTGTCCATGAAAGCTGCTCACAAATAATACAGACAAGTCAACATTTAGAAGACAGGACTGGGGATGAAACTAAGGAAGACTTTCAAAATTATGAAGTTGGAGTCAAAGAACTCACACCAAGTTCAGTATCAGAGACCCCATTTCAACAAGTTCACATCGAGAGACAGACACAACACCAGCAGTCTACAACAGAGAAGAATATGTCAGGCATGTTGTCGCTTCTGAGTAATGACCTAGATGAATATCTCGAAGAAAATCCAATGACAACACACAGCCATGTAGAGGAGGATCTTGTCCATGAAAGCTGCTCACAAATGATACAGACAAGTCAACATTTAGAAGACAGGACTGGGGATGAAACTAAGGAAGACTTTCAAAATTATGAAGTTGGAGTCAAAGAACTCACACCAAGTTCAGTATCAGAGACCCCATTTCAACAAGTTCACATCGAGAGACAGACACAACACCAGCAGTCTACAACTGAGAAGAATATGTCAGGCATGTTGTCGCTTCTGAGTAGTGATCTTGATGAATACCTTGAAGAACATCCAATTACAACACAAAGCCATGCAGAGGAGGATCTTGTCCATGAAAGCTGCTCACAAATAATACAGACAAGTAGACATTTGGAAGACAAAACTGAGGAACAAGAAAGTGAAGAATTACTGACTGAGGAAGTTGGTATCAAAGAACCTACATCAAGTTCCGTATCAGAGACCCCGTTCCAACAAGTTTATATCGAGAGACAGGCACAACACCAGCAGTCTACAACTGAGAAGAATATGTCAGGCATGTTGTCGCTTCTGAGTAGGGACCTTGATGAATATCTCGAAGAACATCCAGTGACAACACAAAGCCATGCAGAGGAGGATCTTGTCCATGAAAGCTGCTCACAAATAATACAGACAAGTAGACATTTAGAAGACAAAACTGAGGAACAAGAAAGTGAAGAATTGCTGACTGAGGAAGTTGGTATCAAAGAACCTACATCAAGTTCAGTATCAGAGACCCCGTTCCAACAAGTTTACATTGAGAGACAGGCACAACACCAGCAGTCTACAACTGAAAAGAATATGTCAGGCATGTTGTCACTTCTGGGTAGTGACCTCGATGAATACCTCAAAGGAAAGCCAGTGTCTAAGCAAAGCCACACGGACATGGATCTAGTCCATGAAAGCTGCTCACAAATGATACTGACAAGACAACATTTAGAAGACAGGATTTGGGAAGAAGCTAAGGAAAACTTGCAGAAGGATGAAGTTGGAGTCGAAGACCAAATACCAAGTTCAGTATCAGAGACTCCATTTCAACAAGTTCACATTGAGAGACAGGCACAACACCAGCAGTCTACAACTGAGAAGAATATGTCAGGCATGTTGTCGCTTCTGAGTAGTGACCTTGATGAATATCTCGAAGAACATCCAGTGACAACACAAAGCCATGCAGAGGAGGATCTTGTCCAAGAAAGCTGCTCACAAATAATACAGACAAGTAGACATTTAGAAGACAAAACTGAGGAACAAGACAGTGAAGAATTGATGACTGAGGAAGTTGGTATCAAAGAACTTACATCAAGTTCCGTATCAGAGACCCCGTTCCAACAAGTTTATATCGAGAGACAGGCACAACACCAGCAGTTGACAACTGATAAAAATATATCAGGCATGTTGTCGCTTCTTGGCAATGACCTAGATGAATATCTCGAAGAAAATCCAATGACAACACACAGCCATGTAGAGGAGGATCTTGTCCATGAAAGCTGCTCACAAATGATACAGACAAGTCAACATTTAGAAGACAGGACTGGGGATGAAACTAAGGAAGACTTTCAAAATTATGAAGTTGGAGTCAAAGAACTCACACCAAGTTCAGTATCAGAGACCCCATTTCAACAAGTTCACATCGAGAGACAGACACAACACCAGCAGTCTACAACAGAGAAGAATATGTCAGGCATGTTATCTCTTCTGGGTAGTGACCTAGATGAATATCTCGAAGAACATCCAGTGACAACACAAAGCCTCCCAGAGGAGGATTTTGTCCATGAAAGCTGCTCACAAATAATACAGACAAGTAGACATTTAGAAGACAGGACTGAGGAACAAGAAAGTGAAGAATTGCTGACTGAGGGAGTTGGTATCAAAGAACCTACATCAAGTTCCATATCAGAGACCCCGTTCCAACAAGTTTACATCGAGAGACAGGCACAACACCAGCAGTCTACAACTGAGAAGAATATGTCAGGCATGTTATCGCTTCTGGGTAGTGATCTAGATGAATACCTCAAAGAAAAGCCAGAGTCTAAGCAAAGCCACACTGACATGGATCTAGTCCATGAAAGCTGCTCACAAATGATACTGACAAGACAACATTTAGAAGACAGGATTTGGGAAGAAGCTAAGGAAAACTTGCAGAAGGATGAAGTTGGAGTCGAAGAACAAATACCAAGTTCAGTATCAGAGACTCCATTTCAACAAGTTCACATTGAGAGACAGGCACAACACCAGCAGTCTACAACTGAGAAGAATATGTCAGGCATGTTGTCGCTTCTGAGTAGTGACCTTGATGAATATCTCGAAGAACATCCAGTGACAACACAAAGCCATGCAGAAGAGGATCTTGTCCATGAAAGCTGCTCACAAATAATACAGACAAGTAGACATTTGGAAGACAAAACTGAGGAACAAGAAAGTGAAGAATTGCTGACTGAGGAAGTTGGTATCAAAGAACCTACATCAAGTTCAGTATCAGAGACCCCGTTCCAACAAGTTTACATCGAGAGACAGGCACAACACCAGCAGTTGACAACTGATAAGAATATGTCAGGCATGTTGTCGCTTCTTGGCAATGACCTAGATGAATATCTCGAAGAAAAGCCAGAGACAAAACAAAGCCTCCTAGAGGAGGATCTTGTAAATGAGAGCTTCAAAGAAATTATCCTGACAAAAGACAGTAGAAGAGAAACTCTTACATTGTCTCATGAACAAAAGATGATTTCCCCTGAAGATACAAGTTTTGACATTGTTGACATCAGTAAGATAGGAGCTATGGAAAGTGGATGGCATACATGCTCTGGTGGAGATGATGGTTCCAAGAGAGTCCCATCTGAGGAGGATGAAGCCAACACCTCACTAAGAGCAGCAGCGCCTTTCACTGACTCTACTGAAAGGACAGTGGACATTACAAAGTTCTATCCAACAATAGCTGACAGTAAAACTGACCCCAAAGATATCATGCTTGATGCATCTCAAGTAATTCTTAAGACACATGATTTTGTGCAACAATCAAGTAGTTATAACACACCACAACGACCAGTTGATTTAGAGAACCTTAACACTTTGGCGTTCGATGACTCAGATATAGAGCTGTGTCATCGAGATTCACTAGAAGCGAGTCCTCTTATGGAGGATAGGTCTTCAAAGAAATCCCCAGATTCAATAGAGCCTAGCCCTACCAAAGACTCTCCATGTCAAGACTCTCTTGAAGGAAGTCCTACTCAATTGAAGGATGCAGAACACGAGCTGCCTCCCAAGACAGCTGTGTATGAGGATTATGCTTCCCAGCTCAAAGTATGCTTTGCTTATGACAAAAATATTTTCCCTGATGAATGTGAGGAGGACAAGCGAGAGGTCAATGTTGAGATCACCCAAATGGACAGTGAAACTAAAGAAGATAAGTCTTCCAATTTCACAGACAGAGTAACCGATGATAAAATGTCTTCCAGTGAGAGTCTTCACATGCAAAGCAGGCAAGACTCTCTTGACTCAGATGACAGCGAGAATGATAAAACCAATAAACAATTCACCCCAGAGGAGGAGATGTTTAAAATGGCTGTAAAGATTAAAACATTTGATGAGATGGAACAGGAGTCTAAACTGATGAAAGACAAACCATTAGGTGCCACTTCACTATTTCAGACAGGTGATCATGAAGATGGTGAGCTAGATCTAAAATGTGGCCCAATTATACAGTCTGCTTCAGAGGAAACACTACAAAACAAGTTTGAGAAATGTGTAACAGAGAGCAGTCTTGGTCTTGATGAGGAGACATATAGTTCGGGCATGACAAAGAACGTAGAAATTCAGTCACAACTCAGAACGACTCAGTCAGTTGATGATTCACAGTGTTTAACTGCAGCCCACAAACAGGAAGCTGATAGAGACAGTGAGAACTTTGTGTCCCTGTTAACAGAAAAAGAAGCTGAAATTCACAGACAAGCCAAGACCAAAGATGTGTGTTCCCCAGTCACTGACACACTTGTTTCCCTCTCTGTGACAGATGAGTACTATTCAAATGATGATGAACTAGTTGGGGCCTCACTGACAAATGATTCAGGGTTTCTCACCCAACCTCAGGCTGTAACATCTACTTCAGAGCTTGACCGTGACAAAGAGTGTGAGGACTACAGCAATCTAGCGTTAAAGACAGAGGCTGAGTCTGAGGAACAAATGGATTGTGGTTCTGCAGAGGGCCAAACAACACCTGAGAAAATGCTTGTTCAGACACCTTGTAGTGCGAGAAGCCCTAATCCATTTCAGTTCCAAGAGGGAAAACTATTTGAAATGACCAGAGGGGGAGCCATTGACATGACAAGAAGAACCTTTGATGAGGAAGGGGAAGGATATGCATTTTTTCCCATTGGGGAACATCCAGTTGATGATTATGCCCCAGAAGCAACAACGGAATCTCAGTCAAACTTAACTTTCCAAAGCACTGATTCTCTTTCGGACGCAAATATTCAAGGAACACCAAGATCCCAGTTTACGCAGGGTATCAGTGACGTAATTTCTAGTCCCAAATCTGAAATTGTCATCAATTCTTTGCTTGATAAATCAGAACCGGAGACAACAATAGACATTCAGCTGGCTTCCCCCAGTGCTCTAAAAAGTCTATCAAATGTTCAAACTGAGGATGGAGGTCTTCAAAGCCTTGGTCTTGATTATCTAGACTCCACAATAGCGGACCTTCAATCAGACACATCGGCAGTTGCCCATTGGATGTCCTCTGAAAATGAGTGTGATTTCTCAGACTCCTCCCCTGATGATGATGATGAGTTTGACGAGGATGATGATGGCCAGTGCTCAGTCATAGAAATGACCTTGTCAGCTGCACAGCCCGGCGTTCAAGCACATCATTATGATTCACCCCGACCCATGCCAACCAACCCAGGCACCACTAGAGAGGAAATAATGATGAAACACCCCGAGTTATCGAGGCTTGATCAGGTTAACAGAAAAGCAGAAAGAAGCTCAACCTTCTCTCGTAGGACTAGATCTGAGGCTAGCGACACAAGTAAAGCCTCTTCTAAAGAAGGTAGAAGTTATTCTGACAGTAGTCAACCCACTAATATATCCAGCCTTTCTCCCTCCAAGCTTGCTGACATCATGCAAGATAAACCTTTAGTCGTTAAGACCCCCTGTAG
This sequence comes from Leuresthes tenuis, assembly GCF_036924035.1. Classification (NCBI taxonomy): domain Eukaryota; kingdom Metazoa; phylum Chordata; class Actinopteri; order Atheriniformes; family Atherinopsidae; genus Leuresthes; species Leuresthes tenuis. The sequence continues at coordinate 23,405,540 of NW_027325358.1, read as the reverse complement.
TTCTCCCTCAAGGAAAGACCTCCAACCCTCCACCACTTTAGAAACATCTCTTAGGTCCTCTTTGGAGACCGATGATATGAGCAGCGCCAGTCACATGAGTCCAGATTCTGTTATCTTTACATATGACATTCCAGCCTCATACAGTTCAGATTCTGATGGCAATCAGTTGCCAGCAGTGCATCCATCATGCGGGACAGAGGATATATTTGAATCCAGGCCTGGCTGGGATGACACAGTGGAAACTCAGATGCAGAGAATCGTTGATGATCAAACTCCAGAATGTACAACAGGTATGGCCTGACCTATATGGGGCTTTTTATCATTTCCGTTCCATAGCAGTGGGATCCTTTTTTCTCTTCTAAAGAACTATGTCAGCAGTACTCGTTTATTTCTTTAATGTTATGATTTGTTTGTCCCATCTTGTACTGTTTTTGTATTTTGTGTGCACTTGTGTGCTTGTTTGTGTAAGTGGGTTATGGTGTTTTGCATTTTGGTAAGTTTCTTCTCCATCTGAGTTTGTGCAGATGTAATCTCAAGATTGAATGCTATGTTAGTTAAGGAACTAGCTTTAAAAATTTTGATCCTGACTACTGACCTGTTGGTATTACCAGTTCCGGTAATACAGCTTTACTAATATTAACCAGCACATTGCAAGCACTTATATTAACCAGCACATCAACGACACTGCTTACACTAATGAATAAAAGCATGTTGCGCTTATTGTGACCAAATGGTAATTGTCCATAAGCAAATCAACTTCTGTCAAATCCAACCTTTATGTTATCATCCATGTCAACATTACAGATTCACATTTAGTTTCCAGCCTATAGCATAAGATCCTCAGGAAATTACATTTTACATCCAAGCTGAAGTACATTTTACATGAAATGTACCTGCAATATGAAAAAAAAAACGATATTGTTCATTGAACAACATTGAACTGTTGGACATAATGGTAAACGTACTTTTTGGCTATGATGGAATTTTTAGTTGATTGGCAGGACGATGCTGACAGAAAGGAGGAGACACTGGCCATCATTGCAGATCTTCTTGGTTTCAGCTGGACTGGTAAGCTGTCAAATTGTTAGATTATATCAATTATTTATTTTTTTCAAGTTAAATATCAGAAGTTCATTGCAAAAAAAAAATCATGTGTATCACATGTTTTTATTTTGACCTTGTAATTGAATTAGCCTGAAACATAAAACATGTGATATCCATTTTGTAGCAGAAAAACACAATATATGTTATGTAGTTTTTTTATTTTATTTTACCATTCCTTGCTTTTATCTATCACCCCAGAGTTGGCTAGAGAACTTGAATTCAGTGATGATGATATTCAGCTGGTGAGGTCTAAGAATCCTAATTCCCTGCAAGAGCAGAGCCATGCCTTGCTGCAGCGATGGGTTGAACGGGAAGGCAAACATGCTACAGGTACTTGGCAGATGGTTCTGACAAGTTTCACTTGATATTTTATCTCTGTTTATCTCTTTTATCTCTGTAGTTGAAGCTTTTTCCTCCCAAATATATTTTCATTTTTCCCTAATTTTCCAGAATTATACAAATAAAACTGTTCACATATCCGTACAGACAAGCCCATTGCAGGGTAAAATCCACATATCTCCTCTCAAGAAAGACACTCATGGCCCAGTTGTGTATGACGTCATTTCCTTACCATCAGAGTGTCCAGAACAATATAGATGACTGTGGATTTTTGGAAAACACAGCATAAGCGTTGTGGTTTTTATGTCAATCAGACCAATATGAGAGGGTTTTTTTTCTTGCTTCTCTGAATCAGTGCTTACATTTTCCTTGGTTTTCTGGTTTGTGTCATTGGCCATTAAAAACAGCAAACAAATTTGAAGTAACTGTAAAGGCGTGTGGTAAACTTGTTGCCCGCTTGAACTTTCAAACAAAAATGTATTAGGGTGGGTAAAGCCTCAAATACTTAAGAAACTGTATAATTTTTAGTTTCATTGTCTGTGGCATTTAGTCATTTTATGTTAATTTTAGGTTATTATCCTTCCACAGAGGATTGTTTGATTAAGAGACTAACCAAGATCAACCGCATGGACATAGTCCACCTTATTGAAACCCAGATGAACAAGTCCATTCAAGAGCAAACATCCAGGACTTACGCAGAGATAGAGAAGACCCTAGATCACAGCGAAGGTAGTAAAACCTCACTGAGAGCTCAATCTGATACCATGCCCACTTGTGTCTTTGCTTGTTCTCTAATTCAATGTCTCTTTTTTAGTGTCAGTCGCCCTGTCTTCAGTGCAAGAAGATGCCGACAGCCCCAGAATTGTGAGAAGGGTCGAGTCCGACCGCCGACCACCTCCAGCCGTTTCTGAGGAAGACCTCTCAGTCGCCTCCCTACTTGATATTCCTTCGTGGGCGGAGCCTGTGGGACACATCCACTCAGAGAGCATGCATGGAGACCTGTCGGAGGAGCTCGAGATCCCACAGTAAATTTTTCATTTGAATTGATTCCTGACTCTGCAATGCATATCTGTAGTGTAACCTAAGCTACTTTCACAAATGCTACTCAGTCCCAAATATTTCTAGACACCACCAGGAGGAGTAATATGGCGCTGCCATAGTACAACATTAGCGTATTAACCAACTGAGCAAATGTGTGAAAAGAGCAGGTACTTCTACAGAGTTCTTGAAGTGGGCATGTCAGTGCCAGTTCTATCATGCTTCTGCTTTCAAATCATAAGAAGACAAAATCGACAAAACTACTCATTGATTCCTGATAACTTCAGTAGCAGTGACTCTTTTTGTATCAACACTGATACAGAAATGTTCATGGTTAAGAGACTCTGTTGTATATGACCTAATTAGTAACTGCCATGTACCTGCAGCATATTTTTTACATCATATCTTATTTCTTGCACACTCTACCCAGACAGCAGCCCTTACCTATCTCAAACAGGATATTCCTTCTATTGAGAACATGGCTGAGAAGGACAGTTCACTGTTGGGTGTTACATGTGTGAAAGGACATTACCCAACTTTATTTTCAAGGAGAGACGGTCACAAAGAAAAGCAACCTGTTATTTCTCTGGAGGACAGTGAATCCTAACGTGTTCATGCTAGGAAACAGAGCAATGCCACATCTTCACACTGCAGTTACACAGCGGGTTAAATTGTTAGAGGTGGTTGCTCTTTAGTTTTGTTAGACTTTGGTATAGGGCTGGGTGATATGAACCAAAATGAATATGGGTCAAATGGTCAGTTTTAACTTAATGCCACACTTATAGTCTCACAAGAATTTTATTAAAATACTTAATTTGAAAATATATAGCTGCTTAGTGAAATAACCCATATTAAAACTCCATGTTGATTAGCAGTCACTGATTTTACAAACACAACATTGCCTTTTAAAATCTTCTGAGAAAAGCCTGGCAGCCCTCCAGGCCTATAAAGCACTGGGGGAAACCCTGACATGTTAGGATGGTTGCTTTTGCAAACAAAAGTTGTTAAGCTGGCAACAATTAGGAGAAGTTGGAGGCACATTCAGCTCAGCTTGATGGTGACAAATACAGACCAAAACGTTGGGACAGGGCAGAACCGCAAGTGATGAGCAGGAGAAATTCAGTTTGGCTCAGCTTTACAGGGGAAACAGATGGAGTCAGATTATGATCTGATTTTATATGTTGTTTGAGAAAAATCACTGTTTATTACTGAAAAGTCCAAATACCACCAAATCCTACTCTGTAATATCCAATTCATCATCAAAGTCATGGTTTTTGATCTAGTCTCTTTCCTCCCACAGTGAATCTAATCCTCATCTCTGGACCTCCGAGGATGTAATCTCACAAGAGCCTGCGAGTCACAACATCTCAGATGAGCAAGTAAGTACACCACCCATTTCAAAAGAAGCAGCAATGGGAAGACAAGCAACCCAGGTTTATGACCCCAAAGTGAAACACCAGCAAGTCTGCAGCAGTGTTGAAGGTCATTTCGTCAGGTCTTCCCAGGGTGGCCCTCCAGTCAAAGATGACTGCAGCCAAAACTTACAGATGAAGCAGTTTGGTTATGAAGATAAACAAGGCCAGTTGGCTGTAATTCTGAAGCAGCTCTCACCCATATCAATCAGAGACTTTAGCCTGAGTCTGTCTGAGTCAGACAAAGCTGAAACTGACTTCAGTGAGCTTTGTGATGAGTTCAGCTGTACACCTCAACTTGGTAATACAGAGGCAGCCAAAACCAATGTAAGAAGAATCTACAAACCAAGCCTATCAGCCTTGGCACCGGAGGACCACCACCCAACTCTGGCGATGACGGAAGATGACACAGATGTAGTTCAAAAGAGCAAGCTCTCTGAGAGGAGTACTGATGAGGCCACAGCCAAATTCTACAAAGTGCAGTATGGTCATGACAAGATCCCACACATTTCAGATGTAGACGTGGAATTCAAACCTCATAAGTCAAGCCAGGAAGAGAGCACAAAAGCCGAAGTACAAAAGGATGGGTACATGCCATTCATTGATGACAACAATGATGTAGAGACAGCTGAATCCATTTCTGCTACCACTAAGTATAGCATGGTGAAACCAAACAAAATGGAGGTAACACAGGCTATTTTGCCACACAGTCTTACCAAAAGTGGCCGTCCTCATATGGTTTGTGACTCAACTGATACCTCTTGTAATTGGTGCTGTCTTAGTCCAGACAGTGATAAAGTCATAGCCGAGGCAAATACGAAGAGTGGCTCCTCAGGCCTTTTCGCCCATCTCACCCCACAAGATGGGCATAAGAGGGCTGAAACATCAGCTTCCGCTTTTATTGCGTACCGGCCTTTGACCCGAGATTCTTTGGAGTCTGGGAAGCAGCGTGTTTCACTTTCACCTGGTAATGACAAGGACATCCTCCCTGCAGACGCATGGACATTAGATAACTACACATCTAGAATGTCGTCTCCTGATTCTGTCATGTCAGTCAGTGATTATAGAGCAATGTCACCAGACTCTCCTCTGGGTAAAAAAAGAGTTTTGCTTGCAGACTTTTCCAGTGCATTGGAAGAGAGTCGGGCACTTTCACCCATGTCTGACAGGTGCATTTCACCAGAAGTTACACAGGATTACACTGTGAACCCTTGTCAGACACAAACAAATGAACATAAACAACAGTTTGGTTTGAAAGATTTTACCATCCCTGTGATTTCTCACCCCAATTGTTCTGACTTCTCTGAGTCATGGGATAAGTGTAGGCCAATGTCCCCTGACTCAAAAGTACTTAAACACAGTCAGACTGCGGCTGAAGTCATACATATAAAGAGAAAGCGCAGAGCATTCTCACCTGTGACATCAGATACTGAATCTGAGGAGATTTTTGTTGAAGATGTCTCACATGCCAGAAAAACACTTTCACCTGACTTACTTACAGCTAGTCATGGATCCGATTGGGATGGTCGACCATTCTCTCCAGAATCTCAGTCCTCTCAGTGCAGTTTCTCATTTCTCGAACTCTTGTACTCAGAACCAGTCCGGAGCCAACTTAGGCAACAATACTGTGATTATTATTTGCTATATTCAGGAGGAAATTCATTGTCACCACCGCTTATCTCTGATGCTTACCCTGCAGTATTTGGTGAGGAGGTAAATCCAGGTAGCTATCTGACAAAAGAACTGGAAGGTTCTGATTACATTACTCCTCTACCTCAAGAATCTGGCACATCAGATGTCTATATTCACCAAGACTTTTCAGTTTCCCAGTTCCAGTTTAAAGAATGTGTTCGTATGCAAAATTCTATTAATGCTCCTTCACTATCTCTTCATGAAAGGTCAGGTAGAAAAAGTATTGATTCACCAGATACACAAATATGTCATATAAACACAGACGAAAGACCACCTGCTGATTCGTCTGAAAAATATCTAAGACCCAGTGAAGACTCGCTTATTCATTTGAATACAGAGGCACCTAAAATCGCAACAAAGGAGAATGAAAGCGCTCAGTCCTACATTAGTTACTGGTATGAGAAGTTTGTGCCACAATCCTCTACAAATGTAGGATCATCAAATTGGATGGATGATGAGTTAGAAATTGACACACAAAACTGTTCAGAGGAAAATCAAGTGGGGCATGGGGCTGAATCATCCAAAATAAACTTTAACTCAGAGTACGAGAAACACAGAGAAATACCCGGACCAATGGTCTTTAACTTTGTTGATAGAACAGAAATTGTTTTGCAGTTCCCAGATGAAATTACTACAGTATCAAAAAGACGGACATTATCAGAAGAAAATATAAAGGAAACATTCTGTGATACACAGTTAGAAGATGGTAAGAACATGGAAAACAATTTAGTTACAGGAGGAAAATCACTTCCTTCAGCTTTGGAGGCCAAACACTCAGGTGTAACTGTAACTGCATCCCCTCTGCTGTCTGCTAACAGACCTTTTACTTATGCAGATGTTGTGCGAGGCATTACTTATGAACAACAGAGAGAGCCAATACAGAGGAAAACATCTTTAGAGTCTGAAGATGTGCGACCTCCTTCTGTGTCATCAGAAGATCAGTACAGCCTCTCTTTTATAGATGATTGGCTGTCTGAGTTAAGACCACATTCTCCAGAGTCTCTGGACTCTCACAGTGAACTGAGGCTCCTGTCTCCTGACTCTCCTGTTCCTCAGTTCAGATGTGCTCATATTGACTGTTTCCTGGGACACAGGTCGTTTACACCAGAATCTACTTCATCAGACTGGGAAGGAGCTGATTTGTGTTTGGAAATTCTTTTTGAGGAGGACAGACCAGAGTCCCCGCAGTCAGTTTTATCAGACTTTGGACTGGATAAGTTATTTAGTAGCAGGGCGTTGTCCCCAGAATCTGTGTCCTCTGACTTTGACTTTTCACTCTTAAATGACTGGCTGGCAGATTTTAGAGCATCCTCCCCAGAATCTGTTGCAGAGGATGAAGATCATACTTTGTCTCCTCTCATATTCTTTGGTCGAATAAATAATCAACACTGTAACTATTACTTACAATACTCTGAACACAGACCAATATCCCGTCTTTCATCCATATCCATGTCAGAATGTGATGATTTTGACTTTTACCTCGAACACATGTTTGCTAACAACAGAGCAGATTCACCAGATTCACTTCCTTCAGCTTTGGAGGCCAAACACTCAGGTGTAACTGTAACTGCATCCCCTCTGCTGTCTGCTAACAGACCTTTTACTTATGCAGATGTTGTGCGAGGCATTACTTATGAACAACAGAGAGAGCCAATTCCCAGAATCACATCTTTAGAGTCTGAAGATGTGCGACCTCCTTCTGTGTCATCAGAAGATCAGTACAGCCTCTCCTTCATAGATGATTGGGTATCTAAGTTAAGACCACATTCTCCAGAGTCTCTGAACTCTCACAGTGAACTGAGGCTCCTGTCTCCTGACTCTCCTGTTCCTCAGTTCAGATGTGCTCATATTGACTGTTTCCTGGGACACAGGTCGTTTACACCAGAATCTACTTTATCAGACTGGGAAGGAGCTGATTTGTGTTTGGAAATTCTTTTTGAGGAGGACAGACCAGAGTCCCCGCAGTCAGTTTTATCAGACTTTGGACTGGATAAGTTATTTAGTAACAGGGCGTTGTCCCCAGAATCTGTGTCCTCTGACTTTGACTTTTCACTCTTAAATGACTGGCTGGCAGATTTTAGAGCATCCTCCCCAGAATCTGTTACAGAGGATGAAGATCATACTTTGTCTCCTCTCATATTCTTTGGTCGAATAAATAATCAACACTGTAACTATTACTTACAATACTCTGAACACAGACCAACATCACCTCTGTCAACAATGTCAGAATGTGATGATTTTGACTTTAATCTCGAACACATGTTTGCTAACAACAGAGCAGATTCACCAGATTCACTTCCTTCAGCTTTGGAGGCCAAACACTCAGGTGTAACTGTAACTGCATCCCCTCTGCTGTCTGCTAACAGACCTTTTACTTATGCAGATGTTGTGCGAGGCATTACTTATGAACAACAGAGAGAGCCAATTCCCAGAATCACATCTTTAGAGTCTGAAGATGTGCGACCTCCTTCTGTGTCATCAGAAGATCAGTACAGCCTCTCCTTCATAGATGATTGGCTGTCTGAGTTAAGACCACATTCTCCAGAGTCTCTGGACTCTCACAGTGAACTGAGGCTCCTGTCTCCTGACTCTCCTGTTCCTCAGTTCAGATGTGCTCATATTGACTGTTTCCTGGGACACAGGTCGTTTACACCAGAATCTACTTTATCAGACTGGGAAGGAGCTGATTTGTGTTTGGAAATTCTTTTTGAGGAGGACAGACCAGAGTCCCCGCAGTCAGTTTTATCAGACTTTGGACTGGATAAGTTATTTAGTAGCAGGGCGTTGTCCCCAGAATCTGTGTCCTCTGACTTTGACTTTTCACTCTTAAATGACTGGCTGGCAGATTTTAGAGCATCCTCCCCAGAATCTGTTGCAGAGGATGAAGATCATACTTTGTCTCCTCTCTGGATATTTGGTCGAATAAATAATCAACACTGTAACTATTACTTACAATACTCTGAACACAGACCAACATCACCTCTGTCAACAATGTCAGAATGTGATGATTTTGACTTTTACCTCGAACACATGTTTGCTAACAACAGAGCAGATTCACCAGATTCACTTCCTTCAGCTTTGGAGGCCAAACACTCAGGTGTAACTGTAACTGCATCCCCTCTGCTGTCTGCTAACAGACCTTTTACTTATGCAGATGTTGTGCGAGGCATTACTTATGAACAACAGAGAGAGCCAATTCAGAGGAAAACATCTTTAGAGTCTGAAGATGTGCGACCTCCTTCTGTGTCATCAGAAGATCAGTACAGCCTCTCCTTCATAGATGATTGGCTGTCTGAGTTAAGACCACATTCTCCAGAGTCTCTGGACTCTCACAGTGAACTGAGGCTCCTGTCTCCTGACTCTCCTGTTCCTCAGTTCAGATGTGCTCATATTGACTGTTTCCTGGGACACAGGTCGTTTACACCAGAATCTACTTTATCAGACTGGGAAGGAGCTGATTTGTGTTTGGAAATTCTTTTTGAGGAGGACAGACCAGAGTCCCCGCAGTCAGTTTTATCAGACTTTGGACTGGATAAGTTATTTAGTAACAGGGCGTTGTCCCCAGAATCTGTGTCCTCTGACTTTGACTTTTCACTCTTAAATGACTGGCTGGAAGATTTTAGAGCATCCTCCCCAGAATCTGTTGCAGAGGATGAAGATCATACTTTGTCTCCTCTCTGGATATTTGGTCAAATAAATAATCAACACTGTTACTATTACTTACAATACTCTGAACACAGACCAACATCACCTCTGTCAACAATGTCAGAATGTGATGATTTTGACTTTAATCTCGAACACATGTTTGCTAACAACAGAGCAGATTCACCAGATTCACTTCCTTCAGCTTTGGAGGCCAAACACTCAGGTGTAACTGTAACTGCATCCCCTCTGCTGTCTGCTAACAGACCTTTTACTTATGCAGATGTTGTGCGAGGCATTACTTATGAACAACAGAGAGAGCCAATTCCCAGAATCACATCTTTAGAGTCTGAAGATGTGCGACCTCCTTCTGTGTCATCAGAAGATCAGTACAGCCTCTCCTTCATAGATGATTGGGTATCTAAGTTAAGACCACATTCTCCAGAGTCTCTGGACTCTCACAGTGAACTGAGGCTCCTGTCTCCTGACTCTCCTGTTCCTCAGTTCAGATGTGCTCATATTGACTGTTTCCTGGGACACAGGTCGTTTACACCAGAATCTACTTTATCAGACTGGGAAGGAGCTGATTTGTGTTTGGAAATTCTTTTTGAGGAGGACAGACCAGAGTCCCCGCAGTCAGTTTTATCAGACTTTGGACTGGATAAGTTATTTAGTAACAGGGCGTTGTCCCCAGAATCTGTGTCCTCTGACTTTGACTTTTCACTCTTAAATGACTGGCTGGAAGATTTTAGAGCATCCTCCCCAGAATCTGTTGCAGAGGATGAAGATCATACTTTGTCTCCTCTCTGGATATTTGGTCAAATAAATAATCAACACTGTTACTATTACTTACAATACTCTGAACACAGACCAACATCACCTCTGTCAACAATGTCAGAATGTGATGATTTTGACTTTAATCTCGAACACATGTTTGCTAACAACAGAGCAGATTCACCAGATTCACTTCCTTCAGCTTTGGAGGCCAAACACTCAGGTGTAATTGTAACTGCATCCCTTCTGCTGTCTGCTAACAGACCTTTTACTTATGCAGATGTTGTGCGAGGCATTACTTATGAACAACAGAGAGAGCCAATTCAGAGGAAAACATCTTTAGAGTCTGAAGATGTGCGACCTCCTTCTGTGTCATCAGAAGATCAGTACAGCCTCTCTTTCATAGATGATTGGGTGTCTGAGTTAAGACCACATTCTCCAGAGTCTCTGGACTCTCACAGTGAACTGAGGCTCCTGTCTCCTGACTCACCTGTTCCTCAGTTCAGATGTGCTCATATTGACTGTTTCCTGGGACACAGGTCGTTTACACCAGAATCTACTTCATCAGACTGGGAAGGAGCTGATTTGTGTTTGGAAATTCTTTTTGAGGAGGACAGACCAGAGTCCCCGCAGTCAGTTTTATCAGACTTTGGACTGGATAAGTTATTTAGTAGCAGGGTGTTGTCCCCCGAATCTGTGTCCTCTGACTTTGACTTTTCACTCTTAAATGACTGGCTGGCAGATTTTAGAGCATCCTCCCCAGAATCTGTTGCAGAGGATGAAGATCATACTTTGTCTCCTCTCTGGATATTTGGTCGAATAAATAATCAACACTGTAACTATTACTTACAATACTCTGAACACAGACCAACATCACCTCTGTCAACAATGTCAGAATGTGATGATTTTGACTTTTACCTCGAACACATGTTTGCTAACAACAGAGCAGATTCACCAGATTCACTTCCTTCAGCTTTGGAGGCCAAACACTCAGGTGTAACTGTAACTGCATCCCCTCTGCTGTCTGCTAACAGACCTTTTACTTATGCAGATGTTGTGCGAGGCATTACTTATGAACAACAGAGAGAGCCAATTCCCAGAATCACATCTTTAGAGTCTGAAGATGTGCGACCTCCTTCTGTGTCATCAGAAGATCAGTACAGCCTCTCCTTCATAGATGATTGGCTGTCTGAGTTAAGACCACATTCTCCAGAGTCTCTGGACTCTCACAGTGAACTGAGGCTCCTGTCTCCTGACTCTCCTGTTCCTCAGTTCAGATGTGCTCATATTGACTGTTTCCTGGGACACAGGTCGTTTACACCAGAATCTACTTTATCAGACTGGGAAGGAGCTGATTTGTGTTTGGAAATTCTTTTTGAGGAGGACAGACCAGAGTCCCCGCAGTCAGTTTTATCAGACTTTGGACTGGATAAGTTATTTAGTAGCAGGGCGTTGTCCCCAGAATCTGTGTCCTCTGACTTTGACTTTTCACTCTTAAATGACTGGCTGGCAGATTTTAGAGCATCCTCCCCAGAATCTGTTACAGAGGATGAAGATCATACTTTGTCTCCTCTCATATTCTTTGGTCGAATAAATAATCAACACTGTAACTATTACTTACAATACTCTGAACACAGACCAACATCACCTCTGTCAACAATGTCAGAATGTGATGATTTTGACTTTAATCTCGAACACATGTTTGCTAACAACAGAGCAGATTCACCAGATTCACTTCCTTCAGCTTTGGAGGCCAAACACTCAGGTGTAACTGTAACTGCATCCCCTCTGCTGTCTGCTAACAGACCTTTTACTTATGCAGATGTTGTGCGAGGCATTACTTATGAACAACAGAGAGAGCCAATTCCCAGAATCACATCTTTAGAGTCTGAAGATGTGCGACCTCCTTCTGTGTCATCAGAAGATCAGTACAGCCTCTCCTTCATAGATGATTGGGTGTCTGAGTTAAGACCACATTCTCCAGAGTCTCTGGACTCTCACAGTGAACTGAGGCTCCTGTCTCCTGACTCTCCTGTTCCTCAGTTCAGATGTGCTCATATTGACTGTTTCCTGGGACACAGGTCGTTTACACCAGAATCTACTTCATCAGACTGGGAAGGAGCTGATTTGTGTTTGGAAATTCTTTTTGAGGAGGACAGACCAGAGTCCCCGCAGTCAGTTTTATCAGACTTTGGACTGGATAAGTTATTTAGTAACAGGGCATTGTCCCCAGAATCTGTGTCCTCTGACTTTGACTTTTCACTCTTAAATGACTGGCTGGCAGATTTTAGAGCATCCTCCCCAGAATCTGTTGCAGAGGATGAAGATCATACTTTGTCTCCTCTCTGGATATTTGGTCGAATAAATAATCAACACTGTAACTATTACTTACAATACTCTGAACACAGACCAACATCACCTCTGTCAACAATGTCAGAATGTGATGATTTTGACTTTTACCTCGAACACATGTTTGCTAACAACAGAGCAGATTCACCAGATTCACTTCCTTCAGCTTTGGAGGCCAAACACTCAGGTGTAACTGTAACTGCATCCCCTCTGCTGTCTGCTAACAGACCTTTTACTTATGCAGATGTTGTGCGAGGCATTACTTATGAACAACAGAGAGAGCCAATTCCCAGAATCACATCTTTAGAGTCTGAAGATGTGCGACCTCCTTCTGTGTCATCAGAAGATCAGTACAGCCTCTCCTTCATAGATGATTGGCTGTCTGAGTTAAGACCACATTCTCCAGAGTCTCTGGACTCTCACAGTGAACTGAGGCTCCTGTCTCCTGACTCTCCTGTTCCTCAGTTCAGATGTGCTCATATTGACTGTTTCCTGGGACACAGGTCGTTTACACCAGAATCTACTTCATCAGACTGGGAAGGAGCTGATTTGTGTTTGGAAATTCTTTTTGAGGAGGACAGACCAGAGTCCCCGCAGTCAGTTTTATCAGACTTTGGACTGGATAAGTTATTTAGTAACAGGGCGTTGTCCCCAGAATCTGTGTCCTCTGACTTTGACTTTTCACTCTTAAATGACTGGCTGGCAGATTTTAGAGCATCCTCCCCAGAATCTGTTGCAGAGGATGAAGATCATACTTTGTCTCCTCTCTGGATATTTGGTCGAATAAATAATCAACACTGTAACTATTACTTACAATACTCTGAACACAGACCAACATCACCTCTGTCAACAATGTCAGAATGTGATGATTTTGACTTTTACCTCGAACACATGTTTGCTAACAACAGAGCAGATTCACCAGATTCACTTCCTTCAGCTTTGGAGGCCAAACACTCAGGTGTAACTGTAACTGCATCCCCTCTGCTGTCTGCTAACAGACCTTTTACTTATGCAGATGTTGTGCGAGGCATTACTTATGAACAACAGAGAGAGCCAATTCCCAGAATCACATCTTTAGAGTCTGAAGATGTGCGACCTCCTTCTGTGTCATCAGAAGATCAGTACAGCCTCTCCTTCATAGATGATTGGCTGTCTGAGTTAAGACCACATTCTCCAGAGTCTCTGGACTCTCACAGTGAACTGAGGCTCCTGTCTCCTGACTCTCCTGTTCCTCAGTTCAGATGTGCTCATATTGACTGTTTCCTGGGACACAGGTCGTTTACACCAGAATCTACTTTATCAGACTGGGAAGGAGCTGATTTGTGTTTGGAAATTCTTTTTGAGGAGGACAGACCAGAGTCCCCGCAGTCAGTTTTATCAGACTTTGGACTGGATAAGTTATTTAGTAACAGGGCGTTGTCCCCAGAATCTGTGTCCTCTGACTTTGACTTTTCACTCTTAAATGACTGGCTGGAAGATTTTAGAGCATCCTCCCCAGAATCTGTTGCAGAGGATGAAGATCATACTTTGTCTCCTCTCTGGATATTTGGTCAAATAAATAATCAACACTGTTACTATTACTTACAATACTCTGAACACAGACCAACATCACCTCTGTCAACAATGTCAGAATGTGATGATTTTGACTTTAATCTCGAACACATGTTTGCTAACAACAGAGCAGATTCACCAGATTCACTTCCTTCAGCTTTGGAGGCCAAACACTCAGGTGTAACTGTAACTGCATCCCCTCTGCTGTCTGCTAACAGACCTTTTACTTATGCAGATGTTGTGCGAGGCATTACTTATGAACAACAGAGAGAGCCAATTCCCAGAATCACATCTTTAGAGTCTGAAGATGTGCGACCTCCTTCTGTGTCATCAGAAGATCAGTACAGCCTCTCCTTCATAGATGATTGGGTATCTAAGTTAAGACCACATTCTCCAGAGTCTCTGGACTCTCACAGTGAACTGAGGCTCCTGTCTCCTGACTCTCCTGTTCCTCAGTTCAGATGTGCTCATATTGACTGTTTCCTGGGACACAGGTCGTTTACACCAGAATCTACTTTATCAGACTGGGAAGGAGCTGATTTGTGTTTGGAAATTCTTTTTGAGGAGGACAGACCAGAGTCCCCGCAGTCAGTTTTATCAGACTTTGGACTGGATAAGTTATTTAGTAACAGGGCGTTGTCCCCAGAATCTGTGTCCTCTGACTTTGACTTTTCACTCTTAAATGACTGGCTGGCAGATTTTAGAGCATCCTCCCCAGAATCTGTTGCAGAGGATGAAGATCATACTTTGTCTCCTCTCTGGATATTTGGTCGAATAAATAATCAACACTGTAACTATTACTTACAATACTCTGAACACAGACCAACATCACCTCTGTCAACAATGTCAGAATGTGATGATTTTGACTTTTACCTCGAACACATGTTTGCTAACAACAGAGCAGATTCACCAGATTCACTTCCTTCAGCTTTGGAGGCCAAACACTCAGGTGTAACTGTAACTGCATCCCCTCTGCTGTCTGCTAACAGACCTTTTACTTATGCAGATGTTGTGCGAGGCATTACTTATGAACAACAGAGAGAGCCAATTCAGAGGAAAACATCTTTAGAGTCTGAAGATGTGCGACCTCCTTCTGTGTCATCAGAAGATCAGTACAGCCTCTCCTTCATAGATGATTGGCTGTCTGAGTTAAGACCACATTCTCCAGAGTCTCTGGACTCTCACAGTGAACTGAGGCTCCTGTCTCCTGACTCTCCTGTTCCTCAGTTCAGATGTGCTCATATTGACTGTTTCCTGGGACACAGGTCGTTTACACCAGAATCTACTTTATCAGACTGGGAAGGAGCTGATTTGTGTTTGGAAATTCTTTTTGAGGAGGACAGACCAGAGTCCCCGCAGTCAGTTTTATCAGACTTTGGACTGGATAAGTTATTTAGTAACAGGGCGTTGTCCCCAGAATCTGTGTCCTCTGACTTTGACTTTTCACTCTTAAATGACTGGCTGGAAGATTTTAGAGCATCCTCCCCAGAATCTGTTGCAGAGGATGAAGATCATACTTTGTCTCCTCTCTGGATATTTGGTCAAATAAATAATCAACACTGTTACTATTACTTACAATACTCTGAACACAGACCAACATCACCTCTGTCAACAATGTCAGAATGTGATGATTTTGACTTTAATCTCGAACACATGTTTGCTAACAACAGAGCAGATTCACCAGATTCACTTCCTTCAGCTTTGGAGGCCAAACACTCAGGTGTAACTGTAACTGCATCCCCTCTGCTGTCTGCTAACAGACCTTTTACTTATGCAGATGTTGTGCGAGGCATTACTTATGAACAACAGAGAGAGCCAATTCCCAGAATCACATCTTTAGAGTCTGAAGATGTGCGACCTCCTTCTGTGTCATCAGAAGATCAGTACAGCCTCTCTTTCATAGATGATTGGGTATCTAAGTTAAGACCACATTCTCCAGAGTCTCTGGACTCTCACAGTGAACTGAGGCTCCTGTCTCCTGACTCTCCTGTTCCTCAGTTCAGATGTGCTCATATTGACTGTTTCCTGGGACACAGGTCGTTTACACCAGAATCTACTTTATCAGACTGGGAAGGAGCTGATTTGTGTTTGGAAATTCTTTTTGAGGAGGACAGACCAGAGTCCCCGCAGTCAGTTTTATCAGACTTTGGACTGGATAAGTTATTTAGTAGCAGGGCGTTGTCCCCAGAATCTGTGTCCTCTGACTTTGACTTTTCACTCTTAAATGACTGGCTGGCAGATTTTAGAGCATCCTCCCCAGAATCTGTTACAGAGGATGAAGTTCATACTTTGTCTCCTCTCATATTCTTTGGTCGAATAAATAATCAACACTGTAACTATTACTTACAATACTCTGAACACAGACCAACATCACCTCTGTCAACAATGTCAGAATGTGATGATTTTGACTTTTACCTCGAACACATGTTTGCTAACAACAGAGCAGATTCACCAGATTCACTTCCTTCAGCTTTGGAGGCCAAACACTCAGGTGTAACTGTAACTGCATCCCCTCTGCTGTCTGCTAACAGACCTTTTACTTATGCAGATGTTGTGCGAGGCATTACTTATGAACAACAGAGAGAGCCAATACAGAGGAAAACATCTTTAGAGTCTGAAGATGTGCGACCTCCTTCTGTGTCATCAGAAGATCAGTACAGCCTCTCCTTCATAGATGATTGGCTGTCTGAGTTAAGACCACATTCTCCAGAGTCTCTGGACTCTCACAGTGAACTTAGGCTCCTGTCTCCTGACTCTCCTGTTCCTCAGTTCAGATGTGCTCATATTGACTGTTTCCTGGGACACAGGTCGTTTACACCAGAATCTACTTCATCAGACTGGGAAGGAGCTGATTTGTGTTTGGAAATTCTTTTTGAGGAGGACAGACCAGAGTCCCCGCAGTCAGTTTTATCAGACTTTGGACTGGATAAGTTATTTAGTAGCAGGGCGTTGTCCCCAGAATCTGTGTCCTCTGACTTTGACTTTTCACTCTTAAATGACTGGCTGGCAGATTTTAGAGCATCCTCCCCAGAATCTGTTGCAGAGGATGAAGTTCATACTTTGTCTCCTCTCTGGATATTTGGTCAAATAAATAATCAACACTGTAACTATTACTTACAATACTCTGAACACAGACCAACATCACCTCTGTCAACAATGTCAGAATGTGATGATTTTGACTTTAATCTCGAACACATGTTTGCTAACAACAGAGCAGATTCACCAGATTCACTTCCTTCAGCTTTGGAGGCCAAACACTCAGGTGTAACTGTAACTGCATCCCCTCTGCTGTCTGCTAACAGACCTTTTACTTATGCAGATGTTGTGCGAGGCATTACTTATGAACAACAGAGAGAGCCAATTCAGAGGAAAACATCTTTAGAGTCTGAAGATGTGCGACCTCCTTCTGTGTCATCAGAAGATCAGTACAGCCTCTCCTTCATAGATGATTGGGTATCTAAGTTAAGACCACATTCTCCAGAGTCTCTGGACTGTCACAGTGAACTGAGGCTCCTGTCTCCTGACTCTCCTGTTCCTCAGTTCAGATGTGCTCATATTGACTGTTTCCTGGGACACGGGTCGTTTACACCAGAATCTACTTTATCAGACTGGGAAGGAGCTGATTTGTGTTTGGAAATTCTTTTTGAGGAGGACAGACCAGAGTCCCCGCAGTCAGTTTTATCAGACTTTGGACTGGATAAGTTATTTAGTAGCAGGGCGTTGTCCCCAGAATCTGTGTCCTCTGACTTTGACTTTTCACTCTTAAATGACTGGCTGGCAGATTTTAGAGCATCCTCCCCAGAATCTGTTACAGAGGATGAAGATCATACTTTGTCTCCTCTCATATTCTTTGGGCGAATAAATAATCAACACTGTAACTATTACTTACAATACTCTGAACACAGACCAACATCACCTCTGTCAACAATGTCAGAATGTGATGATTTTGACTTTAATCTCGAACACATGTTTGCTAACAACAGAGCAGATTCACCAGATTCACTTCCTTCAGCTTTGGAGGCCAAACACTCAGGTGTAACTGTAACTGCATCCCCTCTGCTGTCTGCTAACAGACCTTTTACTTATGCAGATGTTGTGCGAGGCATTACTTATGAACAACAGAGAGAGCCAATTCCCAGAATCACATCTTTAGAGTCTGAAGATGTGCGACCTCCTTCTGTGTCATCAGAAGATCAGTACAGCCTCTCCTTCATAGATGATTGGGTATCTGAGTTAAGACCACATTCTCCAGAGTCTCTGGACTCTCACAGTGAACTGAGGCTCCTGTCTCCTGACTCTCCTGTTCCTCAGTTCAGATGTGCTCATATTGACTGTTTCCTGGGACACAGGTCGTTTACACCAGAATCTACTTCATCAGACTGGGAAGGAGCTGATTTGTGTTTGGAAATTCTTTTTGAGGAGGACAGACCAGAGTCCCCGCAGTCAGTTTTATCAGACTTTGGACTGGATAAGTTATTTAGTAGCAGGGCGTTGTCCCCAGAATCTGTGTCCTCTGACTTTGACTTTTCACTCTTAAATGACTGGCTGGCAGATTTTAGAGCATCCTCCCCAGAATCTGTTGCAGAGGATGAAGATCATACTTTGTCTCCTCTCTGGATATTTGGTCGAATAAATAATCAACACTGTAACTATTACTTACAATACTCTGAACACAGACCAACATCACCTCTGTCAACAATGTCAGAATGTGATGATTTTGACTTTTACCTCGAACACATGTTTGCTAACAACAGAGCAGATTCACCAGATTCACTTCCTTCAGCTTTGGAGGCCAAACACTCAGGTGTAACTGTAACTGCATCCCCTCTGCTGTCTGCTAACAGACCTTTTACTTATGCAGATGTTGTGCGAGGCATTACTTATGAACAACAGAGAGAGCCAATTCCCAGAATCACATCTTTAGAGTCTGAAGATGTGCGACCTCCTTCTGTGTCATCAGAAGATCAGTACAGCCTCTCCTTCATAGATGATTGGGTGTCTGAGTTAAGACCACATTCTCCAGAGTCTCTGGACTCTCACAGTGAACTGAGGCTCCTGTCTCCTGACTCTCCTGTTCCTCAGTTCAGATGTGCTCATATTGACTGTTTCCTGGGACACAGGTCGTTTACACCAGAATCTACTTTATCAGACTGGGAAGGAGCTGATTTGTGTTTGGAAATTCTTTTTGAGGAGGACAGACCAGAGTCTCCGCAGTCAGTTTTATCAGACTTTGGACTGGATAAGTTATTTAGTAGCAGGGCGTTGTCCCCAGAATCTGTGTCCTCTGACTTTGACTTTTCACTCTTAAATGACTGGCTGGCAGATTTTAGAGCATCCTCCCCAGAATCTGTTGCAGAGGATGAAGATCATACTTTGTCTCCTCTCATATTCTTTGGTCGAATAAATAATCAACACTGTAACTATTACTTACAATACTCTGAACACAGACCAACATCACCTCTGTCAACAATGTCAGAATGTGATGATTTTGACTTTTACCTCGAACACATGTTTGCTAACAACAGAGCAGATTCACCAGATTCACTTCCTTCAGCTTTGGAGGCCAAACACTCAGGTGTAACTGTAACTGCATCCCCTCTGCTGTCTGCTAACAGACCTTTTACTTATGCAGATGTTGTGCGAGGCATTACTTATGAACAACAGAGAGAGCCAATACAGAGGAAAACATCTTTCGAGTCTGAAGATGTGCGACCTCCTTCTGTGTCATCAGAAGATCAGTACAGCCTCTCCTTCATAGATGATTGGGTGTCTGAGTTAAGACCACATTCTCCAGAGTCTCTGGACTCTCACAGTGAACTGAGGCTCCTGTCTCCTGACTCTCCTGTTCCTCAGTTCAGATGTGCTCATATTGACTGTTTCCTGGGACACAGGTCGTTTACACCAGAATCTACTTCATCAGACTGGGAAGGAGCTGATTTGTGTTTGGAAATTCTTTTTGAGGAGGACAGACCAGAGTCCCCGCAGTCAGTTTTATCAGACTTTGGACTGGATAAGTTATTTAGTAGCAGGGCGTTGTCCCCAGAATCTGTGTCCTCTGACTTTGACTTTTCACTCTTAAATGACTGGCTGGCAGATTTTAGAGCATCCTCCCCAGAATCTGTTGCAGAGGATGAAGATCATACTTTGTCTCCTCTCATATTCTTTGGTCGAATAAATAATCAACACTGTAACTATTACTTACAATACTCTGAACACAGACCAACATCACCTCTGTCAACAATGTCAGAATGTGATGATTTTGACTTTTACCTCGAACACATGTTTGCTAACAACAGAGCAGATTCACCAGATTCACTTCCTTCAGCTTTGGAGGCCAAACACTCAGGTGTAACTATAACTGCATCCCCTCTGCTGTCTGCTAACAGACCTTTTACTTATGCAGATGTTGTGCGAGGCATTACTTATGAACAACAGAGAGAGCCAATTCCCAGAATCACATCTTTAGAGTCTGAAGATGTGCGACCTCCTTCTGTGTCATCAGAAGATCAGTACAGCCTCTCTTTTATAGATGATTGGGTATCTAAGTTAAGACCACATTCTCCAGAGTCTCTGGACTCTCACAGTGAACTGAGGCTCCTGTCTCCTGACTCTCCTGTTCCTCAGTTCAGATGTGCTCATATTGACTGTTTCCTGGGACACAGGTCGTTTACACCAGAATCTACTTCATCAGACTGGGAAGGAGCTGATTTGTGTTTGGAAATTCTTTTTGAGGAGGACAGACCAGAGTCCCCGCAGTCAGTTTTATCAGACTTTGGACTGGATAAGTTATTTAGTAGCAGGGCGTTGTCCCCAGAATCTGTGTCCTCTGACTTTGACTTTTCACTCTTAAATGACTGGCTGGCAGATTTTAGAGCATCCTCCCCACAATCTGTTGCAGAGGATGAAGATCATACTTTGTCTCCTCTCTGGATATTTGGTCGAATAAATAATCAACACTGTAACTATTACTTACAATACTCTGAACACAGACCAACATCACCTCTGTCAACAATGTCAGAATATGATGATTTTGACTTTTACCTCGAACACATGTTTGCTAACAACAGAGCAGATTCACCAGATTCACTTCCTTCAGCTTTGGAGGCCAAACACTCAGGTGTAATTGTAACTGCATCCCTTCTGCTGTCTGCTAACAGACCTTTTACTTATGCAGATGTTGTGCGAGGCATTACTTATGAACAACAGAGAGAGCCAATTCAGAGGAAAACATCTGTAGAGTCTGAAGATGTGCGACCTCCTTCTGTGTCATCAGAAGATCAGTACAGCCTCTCCTTCATAGATGATTGGCTGTCTGAGTTAAGACCACATTCTCCAGAGTCTCTGGACTCTCACAGTGAACTGAGGCTCCTGTCTCCTGACTCACCTGTTCCTCAGTTCAGATGTGCTCATATTGACTGTTTCCTGGGACACAGGTCGTTTACACCAGAATCTACTTTATCAGACTGGGAAGGAGCTGATTTGTGTTTGGAAATTCTTTTTGAGGAGGACAGACCAGAGTCCCCGCAGTCAGTTTTATCAGACTTTGGACTGGATAAGTTATTTAGTAGCAGGGCGTTGTCCCCAGAATCTGTGTCCTCTGACTTTGACTTTTCATTCTTAAATCACTGGCTGGCAGATTTTAGAGCATCCTCCCCAGAATCTGTTGCAGAGGATGAAGATCATACTTTGTCTCCTCTCTGGATATTTGGTCGAATAAATAATCAACACTGTAACTATTACTTACAATACTCTGAACACAGACCAATATCCCGTCTTTCATCCATATCCATGTCAGAATGTGATGATTTTGACTTTTACCTCGAACACATGTTTGCTAACAACAGAGCAGATTCACCAGATTCACTTCCTTCAGCTTTGGAGGCCAAACACTCAGGTGTAACTGTAACTGCATCCCCTCTGCTGTCTGCTAACAGACCTTTTACTTATGCAGATGTTGTGCGAGGCATTACTTATGAACAACAGAGAGAGCCAATTCCCAGAATCACATCTTTAGAGTCTGAAGATGTGCGACCTCCTTCTGTGTCATCAGAAGATCAGTACAGCCTCTCTTTTATAGATGATTGGGTATCTGAGTTAAGACCACATTCTCCAGAGTCTCTGGACTCTCACAGTGAACTGAGGCTCCTGTCTCCTGACTCTCCTGTTCCTCAGTTCAGATGTGCTCATATTGACTGTTTCCTGGGACACAGGTCGTTTACACCAGAATCTACTTCATCAGACTGGGAAGGAGCTGATTTGTGTTTGGAAATTCATTTTGAGGAGGACAGACCAGAGTCCCCGCAGTCAGTTTTATCAGACTTTGGACTGGATAAGTTATTTAGTAGCAGGGCGTTGTCCCCAGAATCTGTGTCCTCTGACTTTGACTTTTCACTCTTAAATGACTGGCTGGCAGATTTTAGAGCATCCTCCCCAGAATCTGTTGCAGAGGATGAAGATCATACTTTGTCTCCTCTCTGGATATTTGGTCGAATAAATAATCAACACTGTAACTATTACTTACAATACTCTGAACACAGACCAACATCACCTCTGTCAACAATGTCAGAATGTGATGATTTTGACTTTAATCTCGAACACATGTTTGCTAACAACAGAGCAGATTCACCAGATTCACTTCCTTCAGCTGTGGAGGCCAAACACTCAGGT
Organism: Leuresthes tenuis; assembly: GCF_036924035.1. Taxonomy (NCBI): domain Eukaryota; kingdom Metazoa; phylum Chordata; class Actinopteri; order Atheriniformes; family Atherinopsidae; genus Leuresthes; species Leuresthes tenuis. The sequence continues at coordinate 23,382,972 of NW_027325358.1, read as the reverse complement.
GTAACTGTAACTGCATCCCCTCTGCTGTCTGCTAACAGACCTTTTACTTATGCAGATGTTGTGCGAGGCATTACTTATGAACAACAGAGAGAGCCAATTCAGAGGAAAACATCTTTAGAGTCTGAAGATGTGCGACCTCCTTCTGTGTCATCAGAAGATCAGTACAGCCTCTCCTTCATAGATGATTGGGTATCTAAGTTAAGACCACATTCTCCAGAGTCTCTGGACTCTCACAGTGAACTGAGGCTCCTGTCTCCTGACTCTCCTGTTCCTCAGTTCAGATGTGGTCATATTGACTGTTTCCTGGGACACAGGTCGTTTACACCAGAATCTACTTTATCAGACTGGGAAGGAGCTGATTTGTGTTTGGAAATTCTTTTTGAGGAGGACAGACCAGAGTCCCCGCAGTCAGTTTTATCAGACTTTGGACTGGATAAGTTATTTAGTAGCAGGGCGTTGTCCCCAGAATCTGTGTCCTCTGACTTTGACTTTTCACTCTTAAATGACTGGCTGGCAGATTTTAGAGCATCCTCCCCAGAATCTGTTGCAGAGGATGAAGTTCATACTTTGTCTCCTCTCTGGATATTTGGTCAAATAAATAATCAACACTGTAACTATTACTTACAATACTCTGAACACAGACCAACATCACCTCTGTCAACAATGTCAGAATGTGATGATTTTGACTTTTACCTCGAACACATGTTTGCTAACAACAGAGCAGATTCACCAGATTCACTTCCTTCAGCTTTGGAGGCCAAACACTCAGGTGTAACTGTAACTGCATCCCCTCTGCTGTCTGCTAACAGACCTTTTACTTATGCAGATGTTGTGCGAGGCATTACTTATGAACAACAGAGAGAGCCAATTCCCAGAATCACATCTTTAGAGTCTGAAGATGTGCGACCTCCTTCTGTGTCATCAGAAGATCAGTACAGCCTCTCCTTCATAGATGATTGGGTATCTAAGTTAAGACCACATTCTCCAGAGTCTCTGGACTCTCACAGTGAACTGAGGCTCCTGTCTCCTGACTCTCCTGTTCCTCAGTTCAGATGTGCTCATATTGACTGTTTCCTGGGACACAGGTCGTTTACACCAGAATCTACTTCATCAGACTGGGAAGGAGCTGATTTGTGTTTGGAAATTCTTTTTGAGGAGGACAGACCAGAGTCCCCGCAGTCAGTTTTATCAGACTTTGGACTGGATAAGTTATTTAGTAGCAGGGCGTTGTCCCCAGAATCTGTGTCCTCTGACTTTGACTTTTCACTCTTAAATGACTGGCTGGCAGATTTTAGAGCATCCTCCCCAGAATCTGTTGCAGAGGATGAAGATCATACTTTGTCTCCTCTCTGGATATTTGGTCGATTAAATAATCAACACTGTAACTATTACTTACAATACTCTGAACACAGACCAATATCCCGTCTTTCATCCATATCCATGTCAGAATGTGATGATTTTGACTTTAATCTCGAACACATGTTTGCTAACAACAGAGCAGATTCACCAGATTCACATCCTTCAGCTTTGGAGGCCAAACACTCAGGTGTAACTGTAACTGCATCCCCTCTGCTGTCTGCTAACAGACCTTTTACTTATGCAGATGTTGTGCGAGGCATTACTTATGAACAACAGAGAGAGCCAATTCAGAGGAAAACATCTTTAGAGTCTGAAGATGTGCGACCTCCTTCTGTGTCATCAGAAGATCAGTACAGCCTCTCCTTCATAGATGATTGGGTGTCTGAGTTAAGACCACATTCTCCAGAGTCTCTGGACTCTCACAGTGAACTGAGGCTCCTGTCTCCTGACTCACCTGTCCCTCAGTTCAGATGTGCTCATATTGACTGTTTCCTGGGACACAGGTCGTTTACACCAGAATCTACTTTATCAGACTGGGAAGGAGCTGATTTGTGTTTGGAAATTCTTTTTGAGGAGGACAGACCAGAGTCCCCGCAGTCAGTTTTATCAGACTTTGGACTGGATAAGTTATTTAGTAGCAGGGCGTTGTCCCCAGAATCCGTGTCCTCTGACTTTGACTTTTCACTCTTAAATGACTGGCTGGCAGATTTTAGAGCATCCTCCCCAGAATCTGTTGCAGAGGATGAAGATCATACTTTGTCTCCTCTCTGGATATTTGGTCGAATAAATAATCAACACTGTAACTATTACTTACAATACTCTGAACACAGACCAACATCACCTCTGTCAACAATGTCAGAATGTGATGATTTTGACTTTTACCTCGAACACATGTTTGCTAACAACAGAGCAGATTCACCAGATTCACTTCCTTCAGCTTTGGAGGCCAAACACTCAGGTGTAACTGTAACTGCATCCCCTCTGCTGTCTGCTAACAGACCTTTTACTTATGCAGATGTTGTGCGAGGCATTACTTATGAACAACAGAGAGAGCCAATTCAGAGGAAAACATCTGTAGAGTCTGAAGATGTGCGACCTCCTTCTGTGTCATCAGAAGATCAGTACAGCCTCTCTTTTATAGATGATTGGGTATCTAAGTTAAGACCACATTCTCCAGAGTCTCTGGACTCTCACAGTGAACTGAGGCTCCTGTCTCCTGACTCTCCTGTTCCTCAGTTCAGATGTGCTCATATTGACTGTTTCCTGGGACACAGGTCGTTTACACCAGAATCTACTTCATCAGACTGGGAAGGAGCTGATTTGTGTTTGGAAATTCTTTTTGAGGAGGACAGACCAGAGTCCCCGCAGTCAGTTTTATCAGACTTTGGACTGGATAAGTTATTTAGTAGCAGGGCGTTGTCCCCAGAATCTGTGTCCTCTGACTTTGACTTTTCACTCTTAAATGACTGGCTGGCAGATTTTAGAGCATCCTCCCCAGAATCTGTTGCAGAGGATGAAGATCATACTTTGTCTCCTCTCTGGATATTTGGTCGAATAAATAATCAACACTGTAACTATTACTTACAATACTCTGAACACAGACCAACATCACCTCTGTCAACAATGTCAGAATGTGATGATTTTGACTTTAATCTCGAACACATGTTTGCTAACAACAGAGCAGATTCACCAGATTCACTTCCTTCAGCTTTGGAGGCCAAACACTCAGGTGTAACTGTAACTGCATCCCCTCTGCTGTCTGCTAACAGACCTTTTACTTATGCAGATGTTGTGCGAGGCATTACTTATGAACAACAGAGAGAGCCAATTCAGAGGAAAACATCTGTAGAGTCTGAAGATGTGCGACCTCCTTCTGTGTCATCAGAAGATCAGTACAGCCTCTCTTTTATAGATGATTGGGTATCTAAGTTAAGACCACATTCTCCAGAGTCTCTGGACTCTCACAGTGAACTGAGGCTCCTGTCTCCTGACTCTCCTGTTCCTCAGTTCAGATGTGCTCATATTGACTGTTTCCTGGGACACAGGTCGTTTACACCAGAATCTACTTTATCAGACTGGGAAGGAGCTGATTTGTGTTTGGAAATTCTTTTTGAGGAGGACAGACCAGAGTCCCCGCAGTCAGTTTTATCAGACTTTGGACTGGATAAGTTATTTAGTAGCAGGGCGTTATCCCCAGAATCTGTGTCCTCTGACTTTGACTTTTCACTCTTAAATGACTGGCTGGCAGATTTTAGAGCATCCTCCCCAGAATCTGTTGCAGAGGATGAAGATCATACTTTGTCTCCTCTCATATTCTTTGGTCGAATAAATAATCAACACTGTAACTATTACTTACAATACTCTGAACACAGACCAACATCACCTCTGTCAACAATGTCAGAATGTGATGATTTTGACTTTTACCTCGAACACATGTTTGCTAACAACAGAGCAGATTCACCAGATTCACTTCCTTCAGCTTTGGAGGCCAAACACTCAGGTGTAACTGTAACTGCATCCCCTCTGCTGTCTGCTAACAGACCTTTTACTTATGCAGATGTTGTGCGAGGCATTACTTATGAACAACAGAGAGAGCCAATTCCCAGAATCACATCTTTAGAGTCTGAAGATGTGCGACCTCCTTCTGTGTCATCAGAAGATCAGTACAGCCTCTCCTTCATAGATGATTGGGTATCTAAGTTAAGACCACATTCTCCAGAGTCTCTGGACTCTCACAGTGAACTGAGGCTCCTGTCTCCTGACTCTCCTGTTCCTCAGTTCAGATGTGCTCATATTGACTGTTTCCTGGGACACAGGTCGTTTACACCAGAATCTACTTTATCAGACTGGGAAGGAGCTGATTTGTGTTTGGAAATTCTTTTTGAGGAGGACAGACCAGAGTCCCCGCAGTCAGTTTTATCAGACTTTGGACTGGATAAGTTATTTAGTAGCAGGGTGTTGTCCCCAGAATCTGTGTCCTCTGACTTTGACTTTTCACTCTTAAATGACTGGCTGGCAGATTTTAGAGCATCCTCCCCAGAATCTGTTGCAGAGGATGAAGTTCATACTTTGTCTCCTCTCTGGATATTTGGTCGAATAAATAATCAACACTGTAACTATTACTTACAATACTCTGAACACAGACCAACATCACCTCTGTCAACAATGTCAGAATGTGATGATTTTGACTTTAATCTCGAACACATGTTTGCTAACAACAGAGCAGATTCACCAGATTCACTTCCTTCAGCTTTGGAGGCCAAACACTCAGGTGTAACTGTAACTGCATCCCCTCTGCTGTCTGCTAACAGACCTTTTACTTATGCAGATGTTGTGCGAGGCATTACTTATGAACAACAGAGAGAGCCAATTCAGAGGAAAACATCTGTAGAGTCTGAAGATGTGCGACCTCCTTCTGTGTCATCAGAAGATCAGTACAGCCTCTCTTTTATAGATGATTGGCTGTCTGAGTTAAGACCACATTCTCCAGAGTCTCTGGACTCTCACAGTGAACTGAGGCTCCTGTCTCCTGACTCTCCTGTTCCTCAGTTCAGATGTGCTCATATTGACTGTTTCCTGGGACACAGGTCGTTTACACCAGAATCTACTTCATCAGACTGGGAAGGAGCTGATTTGTGTTTGGAAATTCTTTTTGAGGAGGACAGACCAGAGTCCCCGCAGTCAGTTTTATCAGACTTTGGACTGGATAAGTTATTTAGTAGCAGGGCGTTGTCCCCAGAATCTGTGTCCTCTGACTTTGACTTTTCACTCTTAAATGACTGGCTGGCAGATTTTAGAGCATCCTCCCCAGAATCTGTTGCAGAGGATGAAGATCATACTTTGTCTCCTCTCATATTCTTTGGTCGAATAAATAATCAACACTGTAACTATTACTTACAATACTCTGAACACAGACCAACATCACCTCTGTCAACAATGTCAGAATGTGATGATTTTGACTTTTACCTCGAACACATGTTTGCTAACAACAGAGCAGATTCACCAGATTCACTTCCTTCAGCTTTGGAGGCCAAACACTCAGGTGTAACTGTAACTGCATCCCCTCTGCTGTCTGCTAACAGACCTTTTACTTATGCAGATGTTGTGCGAGGCATTACTTATGAACAACAGAGAGAGCCAATACAGAGGAAAACATCTGTAGAGTCTGAAGATGTGCGACCTCCTTCTGTGTCATCAGAAGATCAGTACAGCCTCTCCTTCATAGATGATTGGCTGTCTGAGTTAAGACCACATTCTCCAGAGTCTCTGGACTCTCACAGTGAACTGAGGCTCCTGTCTCCTGACTCTCCTGTTCCTCAGTTCAGATGTGCTCATATTGACTGTTTCCTGGGACACAGGTCGTTTACACCAGAATCTACTTCATCAGACTGGGAAGGAGCTGATTTGTGTTTGGAAATTCTTTTTGAGGAGGACAGACCAGAGTCCCCGCAGTCAGTTTTATCAGACTTTGGACTGGATAAGTTATTTAGTAGCAGGGCGTTGTCCCCAGAATCTGTGTCCTCTGACTTTGACTTTTCACTCTTAAATGACTGGCTGGCAGATTTTAGAGCATCCTCCCCAGAATCTGTTGCAGAGGATGAAGATCATACTTTGTCTCCTCTCTGGATATTTGGTCGAATAAATAATCAACACTGTAACTATTACTTACAATACTCTGAACACAGACCAACATCACCTCTGTCAACAATGTCAGAATGTGATGATTTTGACTTTTACCTCGAACACATGTTTGCTAACAACAGAGCAGATTCACCAGATTCACTTCCTTCAGCTTTGGAGGCCAAACACTCAGGTGTAACTGTAACTGCATCCCCTCTGCTGTCTGCTAACAGACCTTTTACTTATGCAGATGTTGTGCGAGGCATTACTTATGAACAACAGAGAGAGCCAATTCAGAGGAAAACATCTGTAGAGTCTGAAGATGTGCGACCTCCTTCTGTGTCATCAGAAGATCAGTACAGCCTCTCCTTCATAGATGATTGGGTGTCTGAGTTAAGACCACATTCTCCAGAGTCTCTGGACTCTCACAGTGAACTGAGGCTCCTGTCTCCTGACTCTCCTGTTCCTCAGTTCAGATGTGCTCATATTGACTGTTTCCTGGGACACAGGTCGTTTACACCAGAATCTACTTCATCAGACTGGGAAGGAGCTGATTTGTGTTTGGAAATTCTTTTTGAAGAGGACAGACCAGAGTCCCCGCAGTCAGTTTTATCAGACTTTGGACTGGATAAGTTATTTAGTAGCAGGGTGTTGTCCCCAGAATCTGTGTCCTCTGACTTTGACTTTTCACTCTTAAATGACTGGCTGGCAGATTTTAGAGCATCCTCCCCAGAATCTGTTGCAGAGGATGAAGATCATACTTTGTCTCCTCTCATATTCTTTGGTCGAATAAATAATCAACACTGTAACTATTACTTACAATACTCTGAACACAGACCAACATCACCTCTGTCAACAATGTCAGAATGTGATGATTTTGACTTTAATCTCGAACACATGTTTGCTAACAACAGAGCAGATTCACCAGATTTACTTCCTTCAGCTGTGGAGGCCAAACACTCAGGTGTAACTGTAACTGCATCCCCTCTGCTGTCTGCTAACAGACCTTTTACTTATGCAGATGTTGTTAAGGCCAACACAGAAGGGGCACAAAAGCAGTGTGGTCTTTTTTCCAATGATAATTCAGTCTCACTCAGCCCTTTCTCACTTGTTCTCCAACCGTTGTCAGCTGAGAGCTCTTCTTCACTGCAGCAAACAATGAAAAAATGCCAGCCATTGCTTATTTCACACTCATGTGATCCACATTATAAGGGGAAATGTTGTTACTGTCATTACCATTTGTCTGAACCTGCTAAAGAACCTTAACTATGATCAACCTTTTCCAATATACAACAGAAGTCAGTCACCCTTCAACAATTTCTCTCAAACACCAAATCGTTTAAATCTGAGTCACCTCCTAATAAATGTGCAATTAAAATCAAAAGCTTGAGACATTGTAAATGTGGACCACACAGCAGAAATGATTTGCAAAAAAACAACTTACAAGCACATCCAAAATTTTTTCATACTTTCAAAAGCTAGGTACCATTTTTCTGGTCATTTCGTCTTCCGAACTATGTAATTGAAATGAAAATTAAATTACTTGTCAAACCCAGAATATTCTTCATTTTATCCTGTTAATCTCATGTCTTCATCTCTTGGTTTCATATCAAAAAAGAAATTGAGACATGACATTCACAGACAGCACCATAAATGCGTGTTTGCATCCCAAAATGCTGGATTTACAAGATGTCTTGTAGAGACTTTGAAGAAGAGTAATACTCCAGCATGTTTATAATCCAAAGCACACTTCCAAAATCAAACAGGTATGTACAGAGGAGAGAACATTTTAATTTCGACACAAACTTTGAATCCTGTGAAGATTTTACAGTCATCAGAAAATAAGCACTTATCTTGAGTTCGACCATGACATAGACTGACTCTAATGGAGTAGACTGATGAAGCTGTGAAAAGGATGTCACGGGTTGACAATTCTTTTTGAAAATCGGGCTTGCGTGCTAGCATGGGGCATGTCTGCTGAAGATACTGATTGACAGAGGTCAAACCAAACACTTTACATGTGGATTACCAAACGCATACTTTCATATCTAGCCGTGGACTAAAATGTAAGTAGCATAGTTAGCTAGATGTCCGATGTATAGTTTGATAGAATATTTAGCTAGTTATGATGATGTGATCCGGTAATTGTTTTATGGACTGAGTTAACAACCTGCTATTCATCATATATTTCTGGATTTCCAGAAATCTGGATTTCCCAAAGAAAAGAGTCTTTTTTAGTCATAAAAATGACTAAAATTGTTCAGAAGTCTAACTCCACAGTACATCATATTGCTCAAACTGTTCATGTTTTCAACAGTAATTTTCTTAGATGTATCACAAAATATTCTGAATTTACCTGATATGGATTCTTAAAGCGACTTCTGTTGTATACTGTACCAAAAAAGTTTGACCATATAATAAACGTCAATAGATAAAATGTATTTGCATCTACCTAAAGTTTTTGTTTCTGTCTTTTTTTTTTACTCAGTTGACAGTCTCTGACTCTATTAAAGTGGATTATTTTTTTAAGACAGAGTCGATAACTGGTCTGAGAAGTATTTTAGAACTATTTTTTCTGCCAGATATTTTCATTTTCTCTTATTGGCTTTACATAGTAACAATGTCTCTTCGTTTTACAGCTCACAGATTTTCAATGTAACGCTGATGACACAAACTGAGTCAGCTGAATCAGGATCCTTATTTTAAACATTAATGAGCAGTCTTTTTTATGAGGCCTCTTCCCTAGATATCAAAGGTACCGAATAGTCTTAGATCAGGTACACATTTTGAGGCAATTTTGTGGTGAGTTGAGTCACATAACCATCTGTTGATACAAAAAAAATGGTTTCATCATGCTGTCTGGCTTGAAGAGGTTGTCCATGAACAAAGCAAAGAGTCAATGAGATAAAGCCCACTTGTGTGTGAACTTGAATGGACAGTACCTGAATCACGTTTAAAAAGATGACACCTGCTCAAGTTTCTTACCCCAAGAACACAAAAAGAAAATCATTGAGAAAGAACAAGAAAAAGGTTCCATGGTGTCGGTAAGCCAGCAAAAGCTCTTGCTTGTCAGTGAGTGCAGTGTTGGCTTTGAAAGTAGAGGAACGTATATATAGATATATATATTTATATATTTATATATGAAGTTTGAATGTAGTAGGTGCTTCTCAAGCTTCGACTAATAACAAACAAAGACTTTACTGACTTGCTGTGGCATGTTTGCATTGGAGCAGACATAATGATCTTGTAGTGAAGAAAAGCTAATAGAGATGACTGTGACTAAGTGATATTATAATTAGATTAGAATTTTTTGGACTTGCATTGACCTCTTAAGATATTCATTAACAGCCATGAAAATTTAACCTTGCAGCTGTGAGAGGTATGCACTGTTTGCCATGTGAGTTCCTGTTCGTAAAGCACATGTTCCCACTCATTTCTTAACCACAATGAAAAAAGGATTATAAAGACATTGCTCTCAATTTGTAATGGAAACGTTCTGAGACTATGCCCCAGTGGCAGCCATACAGTAAGCTCAACTACCAATTTAATTCAATTGCAAAATGAAATGTGATGACATAAATGTTTCTCTTAAGCAAGGTCCGGCTTCTAATTGCTTCCCTCCTCCCACCCTCCGCCCCCTCGAACGTCTTTACTCGGAACACAACATCATGTTGTAATCTTTTTTAAACTTTTTTTTTAATAATTATTATTTGTTACAAAAGGGGTAAATTAGTTAGTGGTTGTTTTTTTTTAATGGTAAGAACAGAATAATTTACCCTTCAGGAGACGGGGTAGACTTGCAGACAGTATTTTCATGACAATCACAAATATTCCCCTATTGGAAACAGTTTTGACATTCTCACTGTCATGGTATTTCAAATCCTGAATTTCACTTGAGTTTATGTGTCCCCTGCTATTATTTTGTAAAATGACATATAAATACACATATATGTGTATTTACAGATATACACATAAAAAATGTGTCATTATTAAAAACGTATTGCTATTAAGAATGTTTTAAAGAGACCCCCCTCTATAAGCATCTTAATCGGTGGTGTATTGCTTTTTAGATTCTATGTTATTGATTAAATCAATGTTATTAACTTGCAGACAGATGACAAAGTAAATAAAAATGTGTGCAGATGAGGTGTTTAGCCCAGTTCAGTCTCCTCTGAAAACATGTAATACATGCATTAGAGGTCAAGGGTTCAGATCTTTCAATTCATTTGTCATCTGTCTGTAGATGTTAATAATATGTTGATAATTGTGACATGTATGCATTTTGAATAGAAGTTAAAATGTATTGGAGATATTGCTGCCGTGCTTGAAATAGTATTTGTGACAAATGCATGTTTCATTTGAGTCTTAATTTCATCCCCAAAGAACCACAAATGATTTTTGTTTGTAATTTGTTTCCCCATTCCATTGTATCATTTCTTTCAGGTGTCATCTTCATCCTCCAAGAGCAATATTTCACAATCATCCAAACAGAGAAATGTTGATTTAGGACAAAGTCAGGGCTTTCTAACTGACCCAAGTGCAGTTTCCATTGCAAAACTGAAATTAACAATTCCAAGCACCTCGGACTTAAGTAAAACACAATATGACAATATCACATTGACTAGTCAAGGTAGCTCTCCACAGGATGAAAAGCTCTTATTGCCCAATCAAAGTGAAGATTCTGGCTTCGCTAAACCAGGTTCTTTGACCCCAGACTCACAAGACAGTCTGGATAAACTTGCCATCGTGTCCTCGGACTCCACGCCAACACCACCAGGCTCTGGGTCGCCTCAGCTCGACCAGCTTCTGTCAGATCTGAAGGAGATGAGACTTAAGTGTAGACCAGAGACACTTGATACATCTTTGTCAGAATCCCTTGATGACAGCTTGGAAGTTGGTGAAATTTCCGAGTTTGAAGAGCTTTCACCTGAAGGTCCTCCAGAAAATAGTCAAATCGTAGGAGTCGGCATGTCATCTGTTGCACTGCTTGCAGAAAGTAACACTAATGTAGCGGCCACTCCTGATATGGCAAAAACTTCTACATCTAGTCTTGATATTGATGAAGATACTCCTGAATCCCTTACTGAAGCTCTTTCAATTCCAAAATTTCCCCAAAGCCTTGGTGAAGAAGTTGAAGCATCCGGCAAACGTGCTTCAAATGTTATTGAAAAACTTCCTTCAGATGCTGAAACGCCTGAGAAGAACCTGACTCATTTTCATGGGGAAGAGTTTACAAGCAACATTCATCCAAGTCATGAAGGACAAGGCGCAACCACACAGTGTCATGAGTCAGAGGGTGTGACAGTAGAATCATCAACACAGAGTATCCAAGATCAAATTTTGTGTGACGGAACCTCCATTCAAACAACTTCTTCTCAGTCTCTGTCTGATTTGACTCCTGACTCAGTTACAACTGAAAGACAGTTCAGCTTTGAGGAACTAGAGCCGTATCCTTCATTAGGGAAATTGGAGATATCTTCAGATGACTCGAGGCAAAAGACCTGTGAACAGCGCTCTGAAGAAATCCAGACTCCTGTCAGCTACGAATGTTTTGCCTCTCGGTCTGGTTCAGTCCAGTCAAAAGCTGAGGTGGCTTCATCGGCTTCTGATGAGGAGTACAGCATCCCTCTTGGGGATGCCGACACCTCCTCTGTTGAAAATATCTATACCCACATACCTCCAGGGTATGCAGAGGTGGTGCACAGTGGCGCAGACAGCTCTACTTTTGAATATTCTGACCCGGAGCCTTACTTTGACTGCAAACAAGGGGTGTCTGATTTCTCTGAGACTGAACCTGATGCCCTTGAGACAAGAACAAGTGGAAATCAGGCCCAGGATGAGCTCAGCCATCTTGGAGAGCAGGAAAAGGTGAATCGGAAAGGGCTGTTGTCTTCTGGAAGTGAAGATTATGAGGATGCTCCTTTTATTAGTGAGCCCCTTCATCATGTATGCAAAGAAAGTGAAGAATTACTCCACTATTCAGAGACATCAGATGAAGAATTCGCCATGTGTGAGGCTTCACAACCACCTGGAACATTTTATACTAATAAGTCTCTCAGAAGGGTAAGATGAGACCTGGTGAAAACTTGCAAGTTGTTCCCAAAAGTTAAGTTTTAACAAATGTTACATTTCCTTCAGAGATGAATGACTGCTAACCCTCTGGCCCATGGACTGGATCTAAAACACCCTATAACCCTTGCTTTGTTTTAATTTCAGATTTAACTAATCCTTAATCAGCATGTCTCTTTGCTGCTTGTAATTAGCAGCATCACTTGGTGATAACATAAGCTATGAGCTGTTTTTATTTAGCAACTTGTATATTTTATTTTAGAAATAAAGGCATGATTTCTTTTCTAAATGCTTTTTTGCACTGGAAAGTGCACCATGTCGCTCTTTTTATTGCTTGCTTTGCTGCAGATGTACTATTTAAAGGGCATATTGTCATCCATTAAATCTGAGCAGATATGTTTTCCTTGGTCAGGAGATCATCGCAGAGCTTGGATCAATGTCAGAAAGTTCAGATGATGAATTTTTGACCACAAGAATAGTACGAAGGAGAGTTGTCATTCAGGTATCTGATTCAGCATGGTCGATGGTGTTCCACTAGCGTGTGGAAAGTAGACCTTAACCAGACTAGCTCTTCACTGTTTACTGCCTGACCACGTTTGATTAAACTAGAATGAGTTCAAATGTGTGTTTCTGGACATAAATTGCCATTATTTTTTTGCACTGATGGCTGAAGCTTTTGAAAGTGTTTTATGCTGTTGTTAGTTGTTATGTTGATTTAACAACTTAATTCCGTTTGGTTGCAGTTTCCCCAAATCCCTATTTTGTCTTTTAACCTAAAGTGTGTCATATTTCCTCCCTGACATGCGTCACCTTTAAGACTTAAACATGAGCACCATAAGTTGGCATTCCTGATAATTGTTTGTGCTGCCTCCCTTTCAGGCTGATGAAATGCCTGACTTCCCTAATCAGTCAGTAACAGAGGAGAGGTACAAGGATGAAAATGGACACATAGTTGTCAAAAGGGTAAAGCAAGATTCTATACATCCTCACATAAATGTATTACATGTATGTATTTTCACTGGTAGGTCCATTTGTGAATATAAAGAGTGTCTCTGGATTGCTAAATCTTTTAATTGAGTGGTGTTTAAAATATGTGAAGCACAATGTATAGATGGCTACTTGGTACCCTAAATGAATGCATCATTAATTACTGATGTCTAAACACACTGTCTTGCTCAGGTTACCCGAAAAGTTATCCGCAAGTGTGTTTCTGCGGATGGCGTGGAACATGAAGAGGTGTCGTTAGAAGGAGCTCCTCAGAGGTCTGTCACCCTGTCGGAGGGAGATGGGTACTCCAAGGTGGTAAAGCAGACTATACTCATGAGTGATGGAGACCACACGGAGGTATGTATACCGCCAACTGTTACATGGATTCATTATCATTGTCTTAACATTCTATTTGTAAGAGAGAAAGTCAGAGACAATAGCATTTTCACTCATAGCAGAATAAAAATATGATTTTATCTGTCCTGGCGTAGGTCACATTTGTTGAATCTGAAGGTTTCCCATCATCAAAGCAAGAGACAGCCGATGTTTGTAAGGTCAGTTACACAGAAAACACAACTGTGTTGGAGGGGGAAAGGAAAATGACCTCCCAGGGTGATCCATCTTTGGCATCTGACCTCCCCTCAGCCCAAGACGATTTCAAGCAGGTAACACCACTAAATGATGTACATAACACGCACTCCATATTTTTGCTTTTTCCTTCTCAATTCCTGGAGGCAAATAGGATTACGATGATGTTGTTTAATGTCACACGCGCTGAGCAAATGAGCTAAGATAACCAAGTACTGATGATTGATATAGTCACACTGAACTAAATACATAAATGGTCTCCATCCATTCATCGCTTTTCTATGCCAGCCCAATCCAACTCAGGGTCGCAGGGGGGCTGGAAATATCCCAGCAGTTAGTGGGTGAGAGGCGGGGTACACCCTGGACAGGTCGCCAGTCCAGTCCTAAAAAATTAACTAGTTTCTGACTTTTGAAAAAACAAATTCCCTGAAAAGTAAATCTGAAAAAATGATGAAAAGTATCTGAGCTCTTTAACCATATCACAAACAATTCAGTGATTCTATTGATACAATGTTGTATTCTCTCACTTCAATTCATCGAGCCCTCTTGTGAAGGACTGCCTCTCACTTTGAAAACCTCAGCTGTAGATGATAAAATCAGCAAATGTTTTTGTTGTATTATGCATAGAAACATTATTTTCAGTTGTTTGCTCCCCCTGCCAGTTGTATATATATGTATGTATGTATGTATATTATATATATATATATGTGTGTGTGTATGTATATTCATATAGGTCTGTGGCCGTATTCACAAAAGATCTTAGGGCTAACAGTAGCTCCTAAATGGCGAATTTAGGAGAAACTCCTAAAAATAATGGGCATGTCAGTCTTAAATTTAGGACTCCTAATTATTTACACTAAGAGCAATTCACAAAGGATTTTAGGCTTAAAAGTAGCATCTAACTGTAGGAGAGCTTAAAAGTCCTCGAGAGGACTCCTAACTGAGCAAGACCTATTCACAAAGAATCAGAAAATGGCTGCAGCGAGACGAAATGTTTTGGAGGCATTGGAGGACTGCAGAGACATAGGCTAAATCGTGAGGGTGTTAAACTTGTGGTAGAATTAGTGATGGATGCAATAATGTCCCCAACTATTTAACAACAGGAAAAATGCAACTTTGCAATGTCGACGATTTAGGAATATTACAACCAATCACTGTACAGAGCGCTTCTAAAGCCGTGCACGACAATCGAAGGAATCCATAGCAACGGTGCGTCACTCTTAGTTAGCTCTTAGTGATTTATCCTTATGAGTAGGTCTCAGCGGCTTTGTGAATTACTTTTAAGGAAAAACTCCTACGTAAAATGTTTTAGCGCAAGTTAGGAGCACTCCTAGCAGTAAGATAAAAAGCTTTGTGAATACAGCCACTGGTCTTTTTCCCCCCGTTTTTTTATGTGCTGCTGCCATTAAGTTTAAAAAAAAGCCAACATTTTCAAACATAAATTTGACATATTTTCCTTTTTCTTTTAAAACAGAGCTGAAATGATTTGCAATTAATCAATTAATTCTGTTATCGGTTATGATTCTGTTACCATTTACATATTTTCACAGTAACCCTGCTTTAAGGAAATAAGGTTATGATAACATTTTTGCATCAGTATTTGTCATCATGAAGCTTCAATCCTTGTGTGTATCATTGCCATTTCTCATTTTCATGTTGCTAGGCACTGGGTTTTTTAGGTGGTTTTAGCAGAGCAGAGCTCCCTCCTGTGGTAGAGAGAGAAATTGTCAGGGAGGATGGAACTGTTGTCAGGAGGTTTGTTTGTGTGTGTACATGTGTACGTGTTTGTTTGTGTGTGATTGTGTGTGAGATAGGTGCAGTATTTCTGTTTAATTATGTGTGACTACTTATGAGTGTGAATTTTTTAATTAACTAATATTGACTGATATTTGCTAATTTAGCTGAGGTAAGTGTACTGTAATGTCTTGTCCTCTCAATATAACATACAATAGACATATTAGCTTTGAGTTTAGGATTGCATTGTGCCAGAGACAACATTTTCTAAGCCTAATGTCTGACATTAAATCAAATTATTTGATGATGGTTGATTGATTGTCCCATGTATGCAGTTTCACTTACATTTGTCACATGGTTAAGTCAGCTATAGTTGTATTAATAAATGTTTGTTGATTCTATGTTGTATTGAGAAACTTGCACGTGCACACAGTGAATATTAAAACCCAAGAAATGAAGGAGCCACACAATAGAAAAGCTGGGAAAAATTATGTTTCTTAGAAGTAAAATTCAATATGCGCCATAGTAATGGTACATTGCACTAGGAGACAACTTTAACATGGGAATGGGAACTCAAAAATAAACTTCTGTCTAAATGAGTGGAGACAAATAAATGCAGATTACACATAGGAATTTATGATATTGTTCATCATTCATACGTGAAATCGAGGCATCTGCAGCTTGAAAGCAACTATGAAGTTGCAGTGCATGTGATTGCATATGAATGTTGGATTTACAAAGCATGATATAATGTGTGTGGGTCTTTCACATTTTTCACTGATGACAAGGGGCCTATTCAGTTGGTTGCAATCTGTCATTTATTCCAATAGATGTCATCAGTTCTTTTAAGATACTGAACTGTCCTCTGCATTTGTGATATCTTTAGGGCCCACATGCGTAAAGCTAAGACCTTCAGACGAACAACGGTGAAGGGAGCTGGTCCACACAACACACAAACAGGTCCTTGTAAGGGAAACAGACAACCACAGAAAAGGGAGAAAACCCTGTGACCTCCAGCAGCGACTCCACCAGCTCTTTCATCGCTGCCCTGAAAAAGAAACGGACAATGATGAGGACAAAAAGAAGGAGGAAGAGTAGAAAAATGAGTTCTCCCTGGCTCTGTCCATGCTAACATCCCTCCTAATCCTATGCATTAGCCACATGCAATCCCAGTGTGTACCTCGGCACCTCAGAGCTACCACAGTCTTCCCATTTTAGTTTTGGAAGATGACCTTTTGGATCGCAAAGAACTGAAATTATGTATTTATTATTTCCTTTTTGTGTTCTGCTGTTCTTTTGCCTTTTGTGACCAAAGAAAGCCTTCTGTTGTTTTCTTGATTAATTCTGTTTTGAACGTCAAAATTGTCTTAGTTTTGTCTTGATCCTGTGGTAGAGCAACAACAAAGAAAAATACTAAATAGATGCCAGTAAAGAAAACAGAGGAACACAGATCACACTAGCTAACTCACAAATCTCTTCTCGGTGAAGCACACTTCACCAACAAAATACTGGTACTGCTGTCGAAGTCGGTGCTCACACTGAAAGACAGTACTTCACATTGCACTGCCTCACGCAACTCAGATGTTCTTTTCTGAGAAACTTTCACGCACTGTTCTAGTCTCCATGTTTTGTTTTTCTTTGATGCAGGTGGTCAAGATGTCCCAAACCAGACTGTATCAACACTGAATTTAACTGCTGCTGTCGTGTTTTGCGTAAACTATGTGCACTCTGTCCTTTGGTAATTATATATTATCTGTAATCTGAAAATTACTGACATCTGTAGCCTAGGAATTAATAATCACTTACGTGAAGTAGAACAGGCATGACTAATCAACATCTGGCAGTTTGATCCTAGCTTTGACCGCTTTGCTGTTCAGTGGGTTGTCCTTTAGCCTTTCCTTTCCTTCTATGTGTGTCTTTTTTTTTATCATGTGCACCCTTTTGGGCTTTCTCCTAAATGTTTGATATTGACTCATATTGTACGGGCAGCGAATGTGTGAGTGAGGCTAGACTGTAGGCACTGAATGTTTGTCTATGCATGTGTTGAGAGAAATCCTGCACTGACTGCTAGTTTGAGGAGAATATCGTTGGTATTATCTTTACAGAATTATAAACTCAGTTGTTTGAAGATGTATTATTTTAGAGTCTATTTTTGTTCAAATTTTTGGTATATTTTACAGATTAGCATAGAGTACCAGTTCATTTATCAGGTTCTTCAGTATTCGTCACTGGGTAAAACATCATCAAATACGTCTGATTTGACGAAGTTGCCGGATAATAACATCTTTATTTCATTCAAGGTTCACCTTTTCAATCACAAAGTATTGAACCCGGTGTATGATATGTTTGAGAGTGAATGGGTCTGTGTGAGTGGACAAAGAGTGTGTGCTGGTTTCTGTCAACAAAGAAAAGAACTGTTTATTTTAAAAAAACTATTGCTTTTGCACTCCTGAATGTCAGGTGGGGACGCCTCCATGCTTTCTGTGCACACGTACAGTAACTAGATGTAGTAACACCAGATAGGCAGGTTGAGAGCTTAAATACACAATTATCCACACCTCTGACCATCGCTAATGTATGTACCTACAACATGTATTTATTTCACTATCACTGTTTTCTTTGTGATTCAGAAAAATGTAAAATGCAAATTAGTGAAAGTTCACTGTGACAGGTATGCTTTTAATTTAAAAATCAGCATCCCTTTTTCTGTGATGACAGTTATATACATATACAATGCATATATAAATATCTACAGGGGCATGTATTACTGTATCAAAAAGACAAAAACAAAATGGCTGCAGTGTATCTATGACTGATAGAGAATAAAAGTCTTCAAATATAGTGTCGGGTGTGATTATATAATTAAATTTTTTTTTTTTTTTTTTTACTGCACATGAAGAACCATTAGTGCTGTAATATATTTAAGTTGTCCTTCATAAAGCTGAGGGTCTGAGACAAGAAAAGTAGGACATATCTGTCATGGGTCTGAGGAAAACGCAGATCTTGTGCTGTCCTCTGTTGGATATCAGCAGAATTTCAGCAGTGGATTTCTGTTAAACCTGTATAAAAATGTTGGATTAGAGATAAAAAATATTATCACACAACTAAATATTATTGGTGAGAGGTATCATTTTAATTCCGAGTAAGTCGATCAGCCATCTTCATAATGCGGCAAATGCCTAGTTATGAAGACACTTAAAAAGTTGGAGAAGAAATGTCACCAAAATGATCAAAGTAGCTGCCATAACAGTGGGGAGAAGAAATAGATATACCATCCATACACAGGCTTTTATGAAATCCATTAATCTGAAGGAGGTACATAGAGTAATTATGTTTCACTTTTTAAAAAAAAGTCTTCAACATGTCCAAATTTGATTTTTTTACTAAAGTACTTTATTGTGGTACACATTTGAGATAACTCTACCACTTTCTACTGCTACGCCACCATTAATTGGGGGGAACCTATACACTGAACTTTTAATTTAGGGCATTCATCTTACAGCATTGGTCACTTGCAACTTTACAAAGGAAATATTTTAATACAAAACATAAGAACTCATAAAACAGCCTTTTTTTAATAATAAACTGATGCACCCAACCTTTTAAACATGCACAGCAAAACACTCAAATAAAGAGTAGAAATTCAGAGAAAATTGGAAAACTACTTGAAACAACTATGCCAAATATTTTTACAAACCAAGCAATCAATCAATTAGAGGAGTCAGTGATTCATTTCCAGAGCAGATATCTGAACTTTGGATAAAGCTAGGTTTAGCTAGCTTAATTTTGTTCATTTTGCTGAATTTGAATTCCACATATTTCTATTGGAAGCCTCTATGTAGGGATAAAAAAAAAAAAAACTGGATGGCATGAATGTACAATAGGTAGGATACCATTAAATAAATAATTAGATGTGTTGTTTTTACTTGTGCGAGTCTGGAATTAGACATTTTACAGAATCAAAACAGCCCAAGATCTAAAAAGTTATAGATTATTTTGGCCTTGATGCACAAGTAACAGTCTAACAGTCACATGGGAGATATTTTTGCTAACACTAAATATATTGAGGACATTTCTGTGATGATAAACACGTTTACTTAAGTATTCGATGCAGGGTATTTAAATGTATCACAATAATTCTACAACATATTTGTACTTTTACTTTAGTAAAGAATGTTAATTTGTCCTCCTCCACTAGATCTATTATTAACTCTACTAACTACACACCATGAGCCAGCCAAGTCAGCTCTCCAATGGCCAGTCAGGTGGGAACCAGTTTTTAAAAAGCTACATTATTTTTATGTCTTCATTTAATATTTTGGACATCGATACCACCAAAGATATTAGATTTAAATTTTACAGATTTAAAAACTGTTTCACCGTAGTCAATGTACCAATGTTTCATTTTCATTCGGAATAAATATAAAAGTACAAATAAGTTCATCAATAAAGATCTATGATGACCCAGTCCTTGTGCTACACTCTTTAAGTACTACTTATTACTATTACTATGTCTATATATATATATATGTATATATAGAGAGATGAATATAGACATATACATACATATATGTATAATATGGTAGGATAAGAGGGCCAAAAAGTCTAGAAAAAAAAACAAGGAAATAGAGTTACTATAAAGAGATGGAAAAAATGTATTTTAAAAGATTAATTTATTTTCCATATAACTAAATTAACTTATTCATACGGCTCCATTCTTCTTTATTCTTGCACAGTGCTTTTGCTTTTTTTAATGCTTTTGTTATCTTTTAGGGGAATGCACAGCAGAAAAAGTAAAAAGACAGCTTAGAGCGGGAAAATCTGAATCAATAGACAAAAAAATAAGAAAAATGGAAGGGGCAATAGCAGAAGCAATGGTGAAATGGGAAAGCAAAAGCAACTGAGAAACAGCAATAACGACTGAGCAAAAGCTACTGAGAGATAACAAAAGCATTAGCAATAAAGAAATACAAAAAAGCAAAAGGTGTAAAGTATAAGGAAAAATAAGACAATATAGATAAATTAATACAATTATATTACAAAATAGAAAAAAAAACATTGTTTTTTTTGTATTTCTTTATATTTCCTGTTTAATTTTTTAATTCTTTTACAAATTAATTTATTTGTGGCACTCCTATTATGCCATCCTCCTTTCCTGCTCTTGAGAGGATAGCAAATCATACACTCAAGCCAAGTTCAAACTCTTTTTTTTATCACACCTTTTAGCTGATATATTTATTTCTTAAACATGTTAAGCCATCCATTGCCATGCTGGCAACAGGTACACACCTTATAAGGAGTGGTGCATTGCATTGACATCATACTTTTTGTCAAAAGAAACATTTATCATATTTTCCCCTTAAAAAAAAGAGACAAATTGAAAATAGCAAACAGTAGGGACAACAAAGACTTTGTCATAGTCCTGCCATGGTTAGACCACTGGCTAGCAGAAGCACTGATCAACAAGGAAGACATCCCAACTTTTATCACCGTCCAACTCTCTTTCATTCTCCTGACTGCAATATTTTACAGTCCAATGCTTTTGTGATGGTCAAGTTTTCACTTGACATGAAGAAAGAGACTCCAGGGCCTTTAGCTCCATCTTCATTATCCAAACCTTCTCTATGCAATTAGCAAAGCAACACAGTGGTATGACAACAATAGAATGACAACAGAAACCCCACATACAGTCATACAATACAAGTACAAACATTATGAAAAATGATCTTGGTTTTTTTTTCCGTTTTATACAAAATCTAAGGGGTGCTTCGGCAACCAATATTGTATTTCCCCTCTTGTTTTACATGAGGTTTTGATTATGCTGGAGGGTAGCCATAACGCTGTTATAGATTTTACAACAGTTCCATGATTCTGGATTCGAAACATTTGGGAAAGGACTGATTCACAACAATAACAAATGCAAACAAGTCAGTGCTTGACAACTTAAACAGAAGATAATATAGTTTCATATGCTCTTACTCACAGTAACGACCCCTCCCCCCGCCATGCACTACACAATAGTCTTGAGTTTTCATATGTTACATATATGCTACATTCTCTTATTTCTTATTTCACTGATATAAAGGCAAACATATCTCAATGCAAAGTGTAAGCTGCTTTGCTTTTCTTTACAGTTAAATTAGTACTATAGTTTGAAATCTGACAATTTAAACAGTATGACTTGATTCATAGCAAACATAAATGTAGCTCATTAACTGGATTTTACGTAAACTCTTAAGTCCTCTGATAGCAAGAATAGCAATTTCAGTATTTGTTTTTGTTTTTTTTTCTTTTTAATCAACAATCACAATGTATATACATCACCAGAACTAAAGCAAGCTCAATTTTTAACATTCTGATCTTCCAAATGTTTTTGAGTTGCACACACATAAATACACATAAAAATACAGAACTTATTTTCGGGAGAGGTTAGAGTCGTAGAATTTTAAACATCTCTACTTCATATTTAAAATGCATACCAAAACATCTTAAAAAACAAACAAACAAAAAAACCATTCTCAATATGCTCGTTTCATTATGTCCAAATACGGTGTGCAGCCACCCGGTGGTGGTTTCGAATGATGTCCATTCATAAAATGCCATAATGGTAAAATGTAATAATACTTGTGTCCTGTGCGACGTCATATCCTTATAGAAGGGTCAAAGGTCTAAAGAGCAGTCGTGGCTTGGCTAGTTGACTGCTCCACTAGATATGCTGAAGGGATTTCTTTTTCTTTTTTTTTTTCTTTTCTTTGTTTTTTAGACCACATACTGATATTCCATTAACTGCAAGAAGAGAAGAAAGAGAACAATGATGTGAAGAAACATTGACACGGTACAAAGAGCATAAAAAAAAAAGTTTACTGTGACACATCAAATATCAAGAAATCAGACTGGTTCATTTGTAAATCCATCAGCCACAACATTAAAACCACTGACAAGTATAAAAAATTAGCATGTTGATCACAAATAAACATGCTAAAATCAAGCCTTCTGTAGGGGAAACCTTAGGTCCAAGCATTCATACAGGCTTTACTATGACTCCTACCATTGTGAGGGACATTCTTGTGAGTTGGCTGAAAGCAGGTAAATGGAGCTATGTTGCAGAGGAGACAAGAATTAGATTCATGCAGCATTTCTGTCCCCCCAAATTGTATGTCCTACTCACTGATTGCTTCCAGGTGCCAGAGTGTGGCCTTTTGAGAAACCGCTCTTTTGCAAGTCGTTAACCCATTAATGCCTGATACAACATATGGGTATCAGACTTCCCATGATTAGAGGGTGCTTCAGGTCTAAATGGATTGTTGATGTGGGGTCAGGGACTCGGCCTATATATCTATGCTCTATGGCTCTTCTATGGAACATAGGCTATCTTGTCATTGTCTGCTCTTTAGTAGAAGAAGGAAGGAAATCTGGGATATTATATCATATTTAGAAAGACGTCTGTCCTTCACATGAGATTATTTTTTGCCGGTCCACACTGGAAACAGCTAGTGAGTCATGGCATTTCAACATATATCTGGTCAGAAGCAATTTCAAAAGTTGCGTCCATTCCCCCTAATTTCCATCAAGTCTTCTTTGAAAAAGACAAAAGCCATTTCAAGCAAACATGAAGGTTTCGGTGCAATCTGTTGGTTTCCTTAACTAAGAAATAGTTTTTTGAACTGGCTTTGTATGTATGAATTGGACTCATTTTGAATTTAATTCATTTGATTTGATTGGATTATGATCATGATGACATGGACTCTAATTGGCTTGAATTGGACTGTATCATTGAAGTGCCTTGAGATGACATTTGCCGTGATTTGGCGCTATATAAATAAACTGAATTTAATTGAATTGAAAGGTGGAAGGTGGATATTTCTACCAATTCCTTTCGCTTTTTCTTATTAACATCTTCTAAATGTGAAAACCGCAACGGAAACTCATCTACACACTGTTAAGTCTAATGTTCCTGATAAGTCAAAATTTTGACAATATTGAGCACATGGTTTTAATGTAGAGGCTGATCAGTATACAAGGATGTTTAATAGCATAAAAAGCACAATTGTGGTTGGTCACATTTAAAGACTCTGACACAGTGCCATTATGCAACAGCTCAGTGGCATTAATAACTAGTAATGGACCTTAAACGCTTAAGGTCCACCCACACAAGGGTTCTGAAATGCATCGTCTATGTTCTTTTTATCCCTTCCACAGGAATAGCATTCCCAACCAGAATTTCAATTCAGATTTCTTTATGAAAACTCAATCATATGGGAGAGTCTTAACATCTCAACCAGCTAAACTGCAATTACAACATCAGTGTGACACATTTTCAAATCAAATGTGTTCATTGATTTTAATCATCTGTTCAGTTGTGTGTTGAATGAGTGTGAAGGTGTGTTGCCAAATTCATTTTACATTGGTAATCAAGATGTGGTCTACATTAAGACGTGATTTCAACGCATCTAATGATTCATGTGCAGTATATTGTTATAAATATAGAACTATAGTAAGGTAGTGTGCTGTAAACCAGAAGCTTTTAGGACATCGTCATATGAGCAGTTGTAAGTGTCAAGATAAAAGAAAAAGTTACCGTTAGCACCTTGCATTTACTAGCTACAGCTCATAAAATGTGCAGTTGCCATTCTGGCAAAGTTGGCTAACTGGTATTTGTAAATGTGTTCCCTTCAAAGAGGTAAACTGCGCCATTCGCTGTGCTACAAATATATATAGATTAATGTATGCGTGTGTCTTAGTCTGCATGAGTTCACCAAAATCAAGACTTTCTGTTGTGTATTTCTTCCGGGCTCTTACTGGGATGGGATGCTGGGGGAGCCTGAGCGATGGAAGTGAATGTTCTGCCACTTTCCATCACGACGGTGCCACACACGGGTCTCTTCAGACTGCATGGTGCGTGGCATGCCACTGCTATCCATGTACTGGGTGAGCCGAATATAAGCAATACACGCTGCATTTTCCCCAATAAGGTGCACATGTGGGTTCAGGAGGATGGTGTGCACCGGTTTATTCCCTTTGGACAGTGCTGTAAATAAGAGATCACAAAGAGAACAGACTGCATGAATGTTGTGGATGAAATATTCTCACCTTGTGTTGGACAAGAAAGAAAATCTTATGCAGCTGTATTACTGTGCAAAAGCAAAACAGTGATATTTCCTGTAACTAACACAACGAACTGAGGTCTCCATATGTTGATGTTGGATAGCAGACAACCACATGCTTGCCAAGTGATTGAGGTTTCTGGGACATAACTGGTTTATCTGAACTATTTTTACCCAGACTGAGAACATTCTGCAATTTATGGCAGTCATTATTCATTAGTGAGTTTTTGCTCCAAGGTTAACCAATGCCCTTGCAGAGTACCAGCAAACACAAACTGTAAACTGACAGGACCTAATATTGATATTTAGCACACAGTTCATGCCATTAATACAAATGCCCTATTTATAATCTCTTCCAATAACATTCTCAAGAACTCACTCGCTGTGTTGGAGACCTTCACTATTCCTAAACAAAGGAGAGTGTCGAGATAGATGCATGTGATCACTGTTGTTTGTCTTTTTTTGCAAACATTTACTATAATATCATTTCAACCCCTGACAATAAACAAGAAGTTTGTTCAAGAGCGATTTGCAGCAACTAACTTGTGCAATAGATTGGTCATTGACAAATGTAAATGACCACATTTGGCCAGCAAAAGTTCAACAAACTGATAAGAACAATTGCAAATCCTTCATCTTAATGTCTCATTGAGACACAACTTGCTGGCGCCATTGGGAGAAAGCTACAAATCATACAAAACATGGTATGAGAGAGATTTTAATCTTTAGTTCTTTGTTTTAAAAAAACAAATGAAAATGCATACATTTTGTCATAAAATTTGAACATATCGTTCCACTTTCTGCTAAACATATTAAACATTCACTGCTAAGCTTATCTGTTTTCTCCACAATTAATGTTCTTAAGATTATAGAATGATAAAGAGTGCCACAAAAAACAATAAAGCTGTAAAAGAACAAGAATGTGAATGAGGAAATATAAAGACGAATTGATGACAGAACAAATGTGGGAAAAAAATGTTTTTGCTTTTTAAATTGCTTTGCTTATTTCTCAACAGCTTTTTCAGTGGAAGAGCACAGAAATTGCAAAACATAGGAGATGGAAAAATCTGAGGCAACTGACAAACAAAGCAAAAGTAAACAGGAAATAGCAAGAGAGTTTGGGAAATGAGAAGTAACAAAAGTAAAAGCAATTGAGAAACAGCAAATACAGTGAAAAACAGCAAAGGCTATGGACAAACTTACAAAGGAATAGCAAAAAAGAAATGGAAAAAAGCCATGTTGAAAAGATTTAGTAAAAAGACAGCAATATAAATGATCTAATGAAGTTATATTATTAAAAAAATAAACATTTATTTATTCTTTTGCATCTCTTTATATTTTCTCACTCATTTTCTTTTACTTATGTACTCTTTTCTGTGGCACTTCTATGATTCTACATAAGCTCACCGTTCTCAAAGTAAAAGCGATGGAAGTCATGTCCTTCCACCAAATTTCCCAGAGCCTCGGGTTCAAAGGAAGTCAGACCAGGATCGCAAATCTTCCTGTTACACGAAAAAAGGAACACAGAATCAGAAGAGTCAGCAAACCAATAATCAGATGCTTAGATATCATTACATAAACAGAAGTGGACTTACGCATAGGCCTCAAAGTCTCCATTGTTGATAGACTCGATCAGCTGCTCCGTGACTTTAATAATTTCCTGTTTGCGAGCTACAACGCAAGAGCACAGATCATCGTCAGCAAAGATGGAGCAAACGCTGTGGTTTTGTTTTCTAGGCAAATGTTCTGAGTGCAGATAAAGAAAATCTGACATCCAATCAGGTTCAGATGGGTTCTAGGCTACGCATTTGCAGGATTTCAAAAGTATTAGAAATGGAAGGCTTGAAAAAAATACATGTTCTTGAGATATTCCATGTCTGAGTTTAAGAAAGAAAAAAGAAGAAGAAGAAAAAAAATGGGATAAAGCCTCCCATGACTAATGGTGATATCAGGCAGGAAAATGCAGGATGACAGGAATCTTTCACCCAACAAAGCTCAAAATGGACAGACAAGCCAACGCTCAGATGCAATGTATCTAGATTTAACTAAGTAACATTGACAGTTACCTTTATTGTTATTGGTGCAGGCTGGGGGATATTGAAAAAATTACTTAAATATTGCAACAAAAGAGACATGTTAAATAATAAAAAACTGTAGGTTACTCTGTCACCTTCAGTTCCTTCACAGACAGCAACTACAATACGGAGTGTATGGATGTAGATATAAATTAGCTCTTTACTGTATTTTACAGTATTTGGATAAGTCGGAACAAAAGACAAGAGAGGAGATCTCTATCTACAAGCCACAATATGCAGGACAGCATCCTCTTTACAGACGTAAGAATAAATTAAATGAAAAAATATTCAAGGATCATAAACAGTGGTTTAATTCAACTGAAGAGGGGATAACTAGAGTAGAATAAGGAACAATACGATAAAATCACAGACTATCAAATCTCAGATTAAATATGAGGTTGTAGGAAATTATTTTAATACCAGGAACATGGGATTTGAGACACTTTACACAGAGAGGTCATTGTTCTACGTAATGTAAATGAAACAGGGCATCTCCCCTTTTGCAGAGGGACTTACTCTGAACTGTGGAGGTGGGAGTCTGTCTTGAGTCAGACATCTGTGAGGAACGACTCTTAGAGCTCAACATACCGCTCACTAAGCTGCCCAGACCAAGGGCTGACAGAGGTTGCATGAGTGATGGGTGCATGATTTGGGTGTCAAGTGTGTGTGTTGGGTGGGGGATGAAACAAAGACAAGCATGTTTTTATAGGTCAGGAATTATGGGGGAAATATGATAGTTGCAGCAAAACACAAGAAAAGGGAGAAAAATAGAGAGGGGTGACATTAAATACAATACTGAAAATATAAAATTGTTTGAAGAAAAAATGTTGTGTAAAAACATTCAGACATAAAATGAGAGAAAGAAGTTGCATTCGAGGGTAAGCCAGGATAAAAAAAATAAATTAAAAAAGCATTTTGCAATAGTTGTAAGGAAAAGGGGGGTTTTGCAGTAGTTAGTTACCAACTGTGTGGTTAAACAGAATGAAGAAAAACAAACACAGGAGCGGTCAGTCTGATTGGAAATGTTGGGGTCTGACTGTTGCTGCCAGACTGCTGTGTAATTTCCCTACCTTTAACATCATCATCCTCTATGGTAGTGTTGGCACTCTCAACCGATTCCTGTCGTAGGATGACAAAACGATTCTTTATTTGTAATGGATTCTTTTGTTCACCTCTTAATTAAATACAGACATTTGAAACAGGCACATAAAATGCTTTTTTTGCAGGGGGTAAGAGTTTGTTGAGGGCCTCGTTTTTCTTTTCACAGTGGGAGAGCAATCCAGATGCATGAGTTGTCAGTTAAAGTGTTTCAGTTTCCACACTCTCACATTTTTGAGCTGTTTGCCGTCAGATGCAAAGAATCCACTGTGCCCCTGCAGACTGCTGCAGATGAGAAAAATTACCCATGCGCAGACATGGAAACCTTGAATTGGCTTTTACTTCGTAAATATCATCCATTCCCGCTTAATCCCACTGTAGGGTCGTGGGTGGGGTGTGGGTGGAGCCTATCCCAGCCATCATTGGGCGAAAGGCAGGGTACGCCCAGGACAGGTCACCAGTCCTCATAAATATCAGTGAGCGCTAAAATAAAAAGCTTTGGCTGCCAATTGCTCTTGCAAATTCAGGTTTGGCATTTATTCTTTAGCAGTAACATCTCCAGATGGATATAAGGGAGGATGGAGAGGAGGAACAACATCCAATGAGGTCCACGGCTGGGCTTTAATCAGATTAATCCTTGGGAAGACTAAGATAGTTTGACGAACATCATTTGTTATTAACGGATCATTAGAGTGCACAACAAAGTCTACTACAGCTGATAGTTTGGGAGGGAGAGAGCAGGGGGAGGGTGTATTTATTCACTGTAAATGAGAAAGGAGAAAAGAGCCCTCTGTACAGGAGCGAACTGTTCTGAAGTTAAGAGTAAATATCAATCAAAACTATGGTTTTGTTTTTCTACCTTGTTTCCATCCACGGGGTTGTGGATCACTGTTGTCTGTGGTTCCTACAGAGAACATAGGACGAGGACATGAGAGATCAAATAACAAAAGAACACTAAAAGAGGCATGATGGCACAGACATTGTTTATGGGAATGTGTTCGTGTGAAATTTAGAATTCTAAGTAAAGGAAGACAGTCAACATTGATAAATCTATAAATCTATATGTCTATCTGTCTGTTCTGGTCTTATTTGGTCTTCCAGTGTTCTGCATCAGTAATCAGAGATCTTTTGTGGAATCGATCCTGATGACCAGCTCAGTCCTTCTAATCACTCACACAGATTACACTAGATTATAACATCAGCAGTCTAAACTGTGTGCATGTGTGTGCCTGTGTGTGCATGATGATGAAAACAGAAAGAGGGATAAAGAGAGAAAGAGACAGCAGATGTCATGTGCATGTGTTCATGCGTAATCAACTTGACAGCAAACGAGGGAACAGAAAATCTTTTACATCATGCAGAGTAGAGGTCATGTGGCCTTTACGCAGCCAATGCAGAAACTACGCAAAAGCCAAATCGAGACAGTTGAGAAGCCGATAACATGCCATGCACAGACAAACTATGTCAGCAAAACATCCTGCATTATGCACATGTGGATTCCTGTCAGAGATTCTGCTTTCTAATGCAAAACTGGAAGGAATAAGACATGTCCAATGACATGGAACGAGTTCATGCATGTAATGAGATGATAAGGAAGGGACAAGGAGAGGGTGCTGGGCAGGAGGATGCCCTAATCACAGATTTAGGGCCACACCAGTCAAAGCCCAATGTGAATAAAGGATTATTGTTTCAGCCCAAGATTAGCATTGCAAAACTCCAGTCTGGCCAAGCTCTACATTCACCATGCATGCACATCTAATTCAGATGAATGAGGAAATGAATACACCAATCTGAATTATGAATATCTTTCAAGGCTTGCTGTAACAAAGACTTTGGAGCCGAGACATGCTGTGCACTCACAAATGCTTTTACATACTATTTCATTCAGGGATAGCCTGATACTGAGCTAGACAGCTGTTTCACTTCATGTTACTTCCCTTGATTTGATCAACATTCTTACACAGCCTATAAAGAATTCAAATCTTGTCAAGCATGGTGGAGATCAAGGGGAAAATGTTCTGACTCTGTGGAGATGGTGAACCTGCACCTGCTCCACAGTGGCATGTGAGGTTCAGATGTTTTGTGAAAGAAGGTGTGGGTGTGGATGAGACTGAGTGTGTATACCAGTGCAGGGGCAGGGCCTGTGTCTTTAGGACTGGTCACTGTGTTGGCTTTGTTGTTGACCTGCAGGGGGCAGTGTAGAGGGGACATGACACATACACACTTTTCGGGCACGCAGAGGTGCATCCTCTCTCTTTCTCCTTCTCTCTCTTTCTCCTTCTCTCTCTCTCTCTCCCATTCCAAAGTGAGCAACCCAACTCATGTGTCCAAAAGATGTGATGCTACCAAGCGCTGTACTGTTAAGGCCCATGACCAAATTATGGCAGCTGTGCATCTTACATAAGGTATACCTTGTAAGATATGAGAATGGAGGATGTATTGAGGAAAGCTAGCATCAGATGTTGGCAGTAGCACAACAAGTATATCAAACTGAGCTGTACTGGAGCGATACCAAAATAATTGGGAGGGGAACTATCATCCTAATAGATTTCTTTAAATGTAAACTTTTTGGCAGATTCGTTGGAGATAACAATAAAAAAATAAAATAAAATATTTCTGATCACCCTACCTGTCAATATAAAGCACATATTATAGTTTAAAATAATAATAAATTAAATAAATTGTAAATTCACAAGCAAAAAAATCACAACACAATATAATGAAAGCATCCTGACCCACAATCATCATAGAATCATACTGTAAGCGTCTTGACTTTGAAGAGACATGAATTGGGCATATTCAGAGGAAAATCACTTATCCTGAATGAGGTGATGATGTAGCCATGTTCCATACTGCTGCCCCTCCTACCTAACATGTGCATGCATTCCTGTCGAGCGAGAGGATGGGATTCCAAGAAAAATAGGTGCATAGATTCTTTTCTTAAAAAAATGTTGGTGTTTTTTTCTCAAAAATCTACTTTAAGTGCTCAGAGAAGCTTTTCTCGCTCATGTTTTTATTTGTCTATACATTAAAGGGAAAACTAACCTGAGTATTGTCTGACATTATATATTTATCAAAGTGCAAGATAGGGAAAATGGCAAAATATTGTTATTTTTGATCATGGAACCACATGCTTTAATTTGCATCAGTGCCATCACACCACGGAAACCACAGCTCGTTGAGTGTTTGTCAGATTATGAGCCATGGAACTTTTAGGAAGTTTTATAAACTGATGCTGTAATAAGGTTGCTCAAGATTTAAGCTCAGAATTTCCATATAAGTACCTCAACTTTGAAGGGAGTTCAACTTCAGTTTTATCTATATATAGCGCTGTACAAGCACAAGAGCAACAAAGAGAGAACTATTATTACACAAAAAGATGAGTTCATAATCAGCAAATGAAATAACAGTTCTATAAAATAGAAAGCAGGGAAGCAATCTGTGTAATATACCAAGACACTGTCATAAATAGTGTTTTCATCTAAAAGAAAACAGCAATACTGATTTGGAAGTTTCATACTGTAACACGTCCTCACCGACATTCGTCTGTTTGGAATTCCCTGTTTATTAATGGCCTCTGCTGAGTGATGCGGTTAATCCACCCAATCTTTGTTTTAATTGGTAATTATAAAGGTAAGAAAAAGGTGAGAAAAACAAGCATTCATTCATGAGCTGATTACGTGAAAAAACTGGATCTCCTGAAAAATTTTCTTGAAAAGAGAAAAACCAAAAACGAAACACTTAGGAAGTCGTGGATCTTGTCGTGTGATATCATGGCGGCCTTAGCAAGACCCAAACACAGAAACACTGATTCAAACACTGTGTGCAGAGGTCCAATCCAAAAATGAACAATAACTTGTACGAAAAGCAGCCGTACAAATAATTCAGTCACACAAATCTCTTTGGAGCTTGTCGAAACTTGCACTGATGTCAGCACATGTGCCTCTACTGAACGTCAGGTGTTGGATTTCAGATTGAACCTTAATCTCAGAAAGAAACTAGGTTAGAGCACAACAGGGCCTCTGCAGTAAAGATGAAATGATTATGGAAAATATATGACATGGTAAATTCAGGAAATACACACAGAAATGAAAGAGATTAGTCATAAAGCGAGACATGTAACTCCTATACAATGAGAGTATACTGCCATCTTTAATCAAAAGCGTGTTTTTCAGATGGAAAGTAGGACTTGTTGTTTTCACCCCCCTGCATTATACTGCTCTTCTAAACTCTGCCCTGACACTCAAATAGTCCCTGTTTGCATGGAAACATGCCTTACGTAACTGAACTTGCTTTTTTCCTGCTCTCACATTCGTTGCCTCGTGTACAAACATCCTGCTCTCCAGTTTGTGCCCTTCTCTTTGGAATCAGGGATTTTCTGTGATCTTGCAAAACCTTTGAGTCAAGATTTTCACTTGTTGCTTTTGCATGTTTGTGAAACAAATATTTCTGCCGCATCAGTGCCACCTCGTGGGTGTACTGGTTTTACTCCACAGCATTCCATCCAGGCGATTATTGGTAAACTGGGTTCAATGGATCATAATATCAGATAATTTTATCTTAATTCACTTCGTTTCACTTCTATTTATGTAGCACCAATCTACAATAAATGTAACCTCGGGGCAGTTTGCAAAGAAAGTAAAGTAAAGTCTAATTCACCACAACCCAATTCAATCAAATGAGGGATACCGTTGCTTCTATCATCTTCATACCATTGTTTATCAACTGAAACATGTCAGGAGCAAATGTGACTAAAACAGCTGGTGAGGTCAGGTGTAGAAAAATACTGTTGTTTTACAAATATTATTTCTATTCAGGCTATGCCACAGCAAGATTTCAATAAATTAGCTTTATGTAATTTTATTATTTTTTCAGTAAAAATGTAGTAAATAAACTACAAGAAATGTACCATTGTTCGATGGCTATAAATCTCACAGCATTGATCCATCTTTGAAAAATAATTCAATTAAATTCAGCCAGCCAGATACAAACCTAAACTGCAGATTTGGCTTTAAAATAGCATCTTTATGATGAGATATATACTTACTTCTCTGGTTTGTGTGATTCATGTTGTCAAGTGATCTGCTGAAGCCAGTTAAGCAGTAGTCACACGAGTACTGATACGCCGTGAAGTGAAATGAGCACGGCGAACGACAAGGAAGCGGTGATCTCAGCTTCATATTGTGGCTTTTTTCGCTGGGAAAGGTTTGAGGGGCTTGTTTCACAACAAGGGAAAATCCATGAGAAAGAGTGACACTAGCGCACAGAAGAAATATGAATGCAAGAGAAAGGTCTAAAAACGGAGAGCAGGAGATTTGTACAAGCAGCAGTGGATCTGAGACGAGAAACACAGTTTTCAGAGGAAAGAGAGCATATTTCCATGCAAGTAGAGGCTTGTTGAATGGGAGGGAGAGCAGTGTTATACGTGAGCGAGAAGACAAGGAATCTTGTTCTCAAATAAGAAATACGCTTTTGAATATAGACAGTAATATACCCCAAAACCATACCATATAATCTATGTGATCCGTAAATTACAACCACTTCCCAAAGCTTTGAGTGACTGTCCCTGAATGATGATGCTAAGTGCACAATGCATAGTAATAATAATCAATAAGGCCCGCCAACACTGAACGTTCCAAGAGAATAATGCAAAGAACCAAGCACCTTCCTCTCTGTGGAAAGCAACTCACCTTAACGCCGTCTGCCTTCTTGTTGAGCAAACTCTTGGCTGCTGTAGAAGCAAAGAAAGAGACAAGAGTTCAGCATTAGAGTTTACGAACAGAGTTCTGTGCCTGAGGCTTCTCTTAACATGCAGCAAGCATATCAATCAACTGTGCTTGTCATCAAACTCCAGGGGCAAGATCCCAACCGCAAGATTCATAAAGCAAGGCAAAGAAGTGCTCTGAATAACGTCAATGTTTTGTGCAAGACCGCTATCCTACCACATACTAATTCATAAGTGAGGGGCTGATAGGTAGGGGGTCAACTGCGTGTATACACAGCAGGTGATGAGAGGGACAGCCTATGAGTACCAGACTCACACAAAATTCTTAAACTGACATTCACACACATGCACTTTACCCCAAGCAGCCACACGTATCACCACTTATCCCTCACTTTATGTCAGTATTAAGAATTAAAACACTAAATTGCATTTCAAAATGCATGCCACACTCCTGTGAATTTACAGCGCAAACTTATATCGATGCAAGGTTCAATATTACTGTTGCCAATGTCAAATGCCTCATCTTCATGCATCTTTAACAGGCTATTAAAGAGATTACAAGAGCCTAATTATCACAACTTATCGGTTGGGCCCACCAACCCCACACATTTCCCCATCATTCCAAATAAAATCTTACCTCAAATGGACACCAAAATCCCCCCCAAAAAAGGAAAGAAAATTGAAAAAAGAAGAAAATGATGAATAAAAGAGAAATAGATGCTCAGATGCATTTCATTGCAGAATGAAGAGTGAAGTGGGCTAGTAAGACCCAGAAAATTAGAGACATGTCAAAGGAAATACATGCAAAAAAGTATGGCAAAATAGAGATAGAGTGATAGAACAACAGCTACAGAGATCATAGGGAGATGACTCTGTTTACATATGGCCTCTTTTGTGCCAAAATCGTCTTTGTTTCATACAGAAACAGATCAATGGCATGTCAAAATACATCAAAACATCTCTTTTCGTTTTGTTTACAACGTTAGAGTTTCTCCACTCTATTACCAACTTTGTTGGGACACAGTGTCAGGAGAAGACCACTTTACCAAACTACTTTCAGCATAAAAGGCTAAGAAACTTTCCACCAACCAGCCTTCTTAGAGTATATGTCTCTAGTTGAGAAGATATGTTTTGGAAAGCAGTTCTTGAACACCAGGCTGAGAGAAACATACCTGAGAAGTTTCTGGTGACCAGCAAAGTGGTCAATATTGCTCCCTGCAGTGACAGAAGAGAAGGGAAAAAGGAGGAAATGACGATGGTATAAAACAGGGAGGAGACAGAGAGGAGGAGGAAGACTTATTATAAGGTTGCAGCAAGAAAAGAGAGGCACAGCAGCAGTGCAATGTGAAGGGTTTTAGAGAACAGTCATTTTTTTTTAAAGTTACAGCGAAGTCTTGAGTGAAGGAGAAAGAGAGGGGGAAGAGAAATGGTTTGATGGATTGTTAAGCTTAAATAGAAACATGACCGATTGGCAGAAGTCTCACCTTGAGTTTCCTCCTGGCATTGAATTTCTTCAGGCACTCCACAGTTTCCTGCCTGTGCATCATGGAAGCCACAGTGGACCGTTGCTGGAGGAAGAGGTTGAGAGGATTGAAGGATTAAAGGGGACAGAGACATTGATGCAACTGTGAAGAGTTATTAGGATTCAGGGTAATTACTGTAGGTAATTAAGCATTTATTAATAAGTGTTGTGTAGGGTAGTAAATCATTATCAGTGTATATGTCTTTCTTTTGAGTGTCTGAATATGTCTGTGTGCATGTATTTGTGCATCATAATGTGTGTGTGTTTCACATACGCAGATCCAGGGATGTTTGAGGGCTTCTGCAGCAGTGATGCGTTTACTGGGGTTGATTGTTAGCATCTTGTTAATCAGATCTTTGGCCTCAGGAGTAACAGTGTCCCACTCTGGGGATGGGAACTGTCAAAAAACAAGTGTTACAAAAACACTAATTACGTAGAAAAAGCTGACAGGGACAAAATAAAGCACATGGGATGCTCCTTATTTTAGCGAAGGAAAGAAGAGGAGAACATTAACAACCAGGCCAGAAGAGGAAAAAATAAATAAATAGAACCTAACTTTCATCTGACCATACATATAATGGAAATTAGTTGGCATGACCAACAAACGTCAAGTTATGTATGATATCATTCACTACAGGTTTGAAGTTATGATGAACTTTCTGAAAATTTGATATTTTTCTAAGATTGTAAACAAAATTTCTCTAAAGGATTTGGTTTCAAAAGGATTGAGATGAGATCAGCTTGAGTTTCCCTGTATGTGGAGGTCAATTCTCATATGAGTGAGGCTAAAATCATCAAGTTTGAAAAGAAACTATTCAAGCAATTTATGGAGAGAGGAGGGAGGAAAAATAAGAAGAAATGTATAGTTCTACACTTTAGGGGGAATTAATCCAAATAAATCATATCTGTTCAGGCTTAATGTTTTCAGTTATGCTTACATCATAGGCCCCAGCCTTGATTTGTTGGTAGAGGCGATGTTGATCTTCATCCCAGAAGGGAGGATAGCCCACCAGTAGGATGTACAAAATCACACCTAAAAGGAAATTATATGTGAAGTCAAGCCACGTATACGAGTAGTATATTATTACTTATATAGCCTGTGTAATTCTCTAACAACATAAAGTACACACTCTATTTCATTTCAACAAACAATCCCAGCAACATGAAGCTGCACTTCATGGTTCAGGTTATTGAGACTTAAGGTCCATCATCAAATTCAAATATATAGTTGACATGAAAGAATTTGAGTGTTATCTACCACAGGCCCACATGTCCACTGGTTTCCCATACGGGTCTTTCCTCAGAACTTCTGGAGACAAGTAGCCTGGAGTTCCGGCGAAACCTAGAGGTTTAACATGGAAAGAAGGCGAGAGGTGAAATGATAGATGGGTGCAGGAAATTCAGCGCTTTGCGAGGAAATTTATTGTAATTACATGGGTGTCTAACAAATATTTACAATTAATGCCATTGCCATCATTGCTTTTAAACTTTGGCAGGGGACATCTGGTAGGGAATGTTTACAGTAACATTGTTTTAGTTTAATTATTTAGATAAGAGAGTGTTTATACAAAGCACTCACTGATTTCTGGGAAATCTGTGGGAGACTGAATCAAGACTGCTTTCACCCTGTACCTTTGCCAAAGGATAATGCCGGTGCTAATTTATTTTAAAAAATACTCCTAAGACCCGTCTCAATATTTGTATCCAAAACATTAGAGCCATTGGGATACTGCTTATTAAATCAACTATTTTTACAGAGGGGAAAAGAAAAGAAGATTTAGTTGAGGTGACACACTACAGATGGGGTAAATATCTGAACAAACACGTCACAACAAAACTTTTACAGTATGTTGTGAACTTTTAAACAACAATTCTCAGGCAAGTCTTGTGAAATTCTTTATATATGCAAATAAGTTATTATTTCTTTTATAAAAATCAGCTTTTTTCAACATATTTTAGAAAATAAAAAAATTGGACTCCAAAGGTTCCAAATTCTTGTTTCATTTTGTTGCTGTATTACAGTTTGAATATCTTTTTCGATATTCCAGAAAACAGAAAATACTAACAAGAGCTTTTCGGCTCAGTACAGCACTGTGCAAAAGTCTTGAGCCACCTCTTATCTAATTTCACATCATTCTCTCTAAATATTTATTTTGACCACCTTTATTCTCCAACACAGCCTGAACCCTCTTGGACAAGCTTTCTGTCATTTCTTTAAGTAGTTCAGGAATAATTCTCCAGGCTTTTTTAAGGACATTCCAAAGCTCTTTTTTGGACGTTGGCTGCCTTTCGTTACGTTCTCTGTCAAGATGATCCAACACTGCTTCAATAACGTTGAGGTATGGGGAGGATTCATCACTCCATGAGACCTGTTGCCTCTAATCTTCAGTCCAGTTTTTTCTCCATAAGAGATGCACATACAACTGAGCACTTTGGGGACCATGTGGAGTGCTGTGTCTTTGACTCTATAACATGTAGATCGACCAAGCCATTGGCCGTCTTACTGGTAGACAACAAAACCACCAACTGAACCACAGCCCCAATATGTCATTTCTAAGTAGCCCTTTTGAACACCTGAGCTTACGCACTAATTTAGACCAAAATCGTGACTGTGACTCCCTCCCTGTAAAATAGTTTTAACTTTACAAATCCCAATGGCTTTAATTTGGATTTTACTAGTATGTCTGCAAATCTTCTGATAGAAAAAAAAGCAAGGTGAGGTTGGGACGTTTACAAAACTTGTTGAAATAATCCATACATGTTTACTGAGTTTTGAAAAATAGCTTTATATTTGGCTCATAGTTTTGGTTGAATTTCTCTTTATTCGCTATTAAGGAAGAAATTCCCCACCAGTGTCAACTATCAAAATGAAAGATTGACTGGTTGGTTGTTTGAGTGACAAACTGTCTAGGATTGAAGAAACGGATGGGTGAATACTCACCAAACCATGCCTGTTGGTCCCCCTGTACTTCGATAGCCAGCCCAAAGTCAGCCAACTTGACCGCCGCCCCCTTCAGCTTACTGGCCAATAGAAGGTTCTCAGGCTGGGGGGGGCGGAGTCAAACAGGTTAGAAGTGAGAGGTCACACGCTCAGGGACCAAGCTGCCCACAGACACAGATCTAAAATCAGATTAGCCAAACCAAATCCTAATCAAAGGCATTAGGGGTCAGTGACACTAAACTGCTCTTAAATCAGTGTCTGAGGCAACTCCCTTTCTGCCACACAAATGACAGAGACACAAACATGTGCACGGGACCAACTCTCTAGGTGACCATGGACATTTTTTTTTATGCTGGAGCTGTGAACTCGCTGCCTCATGGATTCATAGGGAGTGATATGGCAGTGGACATGACGTTCTTGTCCACAGTGCCACCAATCCACCGTTAAAATCCATGAGTGGGAGCAAAGTGCACAGTGAAGGGAGAAAGATACAGGGGGAAGGTGCGGTGTAAAAACAAGTGACTCAGCCACGTATAAGTAACAGCAAACACACAGTGCACACTAACACAGTTTGGCACAATCATATATATATTTGTGAGCCCACAGCGTGCAGACATGCCCACACACTT
Source organism: Leuresthes tenuis (assembly GCF_036924035.1). NCBI lineage: Eukaryota > Metazoa > Chordata > Actinopteri > Atheriniformes > Atherinopsidae > Leuresthes > Leuresthes tenuis. The sequence goes on along the minus strand of NW_027325358.1, from coordinate 23,344,521 downwards.
TCAAAAACACACATGGACACAGGTGCAGAAAGGTCTTTGGTAACCCAAGGCCAGTGAGACAGTGTGCTCTTTTGAATAATTCATTTCCTAACATTTAGAGACTAAACACAGACAGCCTGCAAGCAGTCAGTTCATAGCAGATATTTAACTCAACATGACACAGACGCTCACTGACAACTGGACACATCTGCATAGTTATCTACGTGAGGATGAACAAATCCTCCCGAGTACGGACTACATAAAAACTTCACATTATTTTATGAAAGGATATCTGTCCTAACAAAGTCAGTGGGTTTGGACATCTCATGTGCAGTCATAACTACCTATAGTTTTCGTGTCTAGCTGCAGTTGCCACATTCAAGAAAGCTTTTTTGCATTTTCTTCCCTTTGTCCTCCATTTTAAAAAATACTCATCTGAAGTTATGAGAATACAGACTACCGTTCCCATTTTTACATAATTATGCAAATGAGGATCCAATCTGAGCTTCTGACTCCCGATTGTTCCTATTCCTATCAATACTTCACGACATTCAGTCCTATCGCACACACACTTGAAAAAGTGCCGCAATGATCACTGCAACATCAAGCTAGTAATAGAGCAGGATCCTTACTCTAAGATAATGGCAGGATGGGTATTAAACCAAGAATACCTATAAGCTCCTAAAAATCAAAAATACATCATAATAAACAGTCATGCGGAAAAGAAAGTGCGCCCTCTTTCAGTTCTAAAGCTCTGTGTGTCAAGACATCCTCATAAAGCATCTGGTCTTCACCAGGTCTTAAAAATGTGTAAATACAACTTCAGATGAACAGCAACAGATGACATATTACATATTCTCAATAGCTATCTAACAAAAACTAAGCCAAAATGTCAAATGGTGTCTGAAAAATTAAATGCATCATCCCACGCTTGAAGAGCTTGGAGAACCACCTTCATTAGCAACCAAATGTTTTCAGTATGACGTGGCCCACTCTTTTTGCAATGTTTCTTCAGTTTGTTGAAATGTGGATGTTTGCATTTGTTTATGCACAGCTCACTTACGGTTCCACCACAGAGTTTCAACCAGGTTGCATTCTGCGCTTTGATTGGAGTACTGAAAAACTTTTCCTTTTTCAGTCATTCAGTTGTAGAGTCGCTGCTGGGTTTTGGATCATTGTCCTGTTACATGACACAGTTTCAGCCAAGCTCTAACCTCACATTTTAATCTAGAATGCTTTGGTATACAGAGGAGTTCATGCTGGACTCAAAGACAGCAAAATGTCCTGGTCCGATGGATGCAGAACAAGCCCAAATCATGACCTCTCGGGCATTGTGCTTTACAGTTGGTATAAGGTAGCACAGTGCATTACGCACAAACACTTTGGGCTCATCTATCCAAAGAACATTGCTGTTTCTTTCATGTGGTTTGTTGAGGTGTAACATTGTAAATGAGCCATGCAGGTGTGTTCCTTTAGAAAGAAGAAGCTTTCTCCTGCTAACCCTCCCAAACTTAGTACTCCCAAAGTACTAACTGTACTGTCATGAATGTTTATATGTAACATGGTAACTGAGGCCTGTAGAATCTGAGAAGTAGTTCTTGGATTTTTTGCATAGCACGGTCTGACCTTGGGGTGAACTTGCTGGGATGTCCACTCCGAGCAAGATTAGCAACTGTCTTGAATGTATTTTAACTTGTGAATAATCACAAGTTAAAAAACCATGAACACCAGATGGTTTGGAAATGGCCTTATAACCGTTCTCAGATTGATGGGCAGCAACAACTGCTTCTCTAAGCTCATTGCTGATGTCTTTCCTCCTTGGTATTGCATTAACACACACCTGAATGCTCTAACCCAGCAAACTGACAACATTTCTGTTTTTATAAAAGGCACTTACACCTGCTGAATAGCATTTAATCATCATTAACAGGACCTGCTACTTACCTTCTTAAATCCTACAAAAGCAGTAAGGGTGGCCTTTGTTTTCCACACACTGCTTCTGCATTTTGGCTTAGATTTTGTGAAACAAAACATGACACAGTGGTATTATCTGATTTTGTATTTAACTACATTTAAGACCTGGCAAGGACCACATAATTATCTTTTTTTTTGGTCCCGATACATATAACCTTCGAATAGGAGGGCATACTTTCTTTGTCACATGACTGTAGCAGAGCAGGAGCGAGGGATAAATCCTTGTCTGCTAAGAAGAACAAGAGAATGAGGCAAATAATCCATTTTACTTAACCTATGCTTTCTCTCAGATGGCTAAACCACTTTTTTTTACTTTATTTTAGATCCATCAAAGAAATCATAAAAGAGGCAAAAGATGGAAAGATAAAGAATGTGGATCTTTCTGAACGTTGTCATCTGGTTGGTGTGGTCTGCGTTGCAGCAATGTCTGTGGTCATACAAACCTTCAGATCCCTGTGAACAATCCCATTGACATGGCAGTGATGGACACTCTCCAAGATCTGCTGTATGCAGTGGCTGTAGGGAGCGCGTGAACGGGATCGTGATTAGCAGGAGAGACCGAAAAGAAAGGACGAAAGGCAGACAATAAGAGGATATGAAAGGAGGTAACTGAAGGGGAAGAGAGAAAGAAACAATTTCATAACAATCTATGTTTTCCTCACAAGAATTCAGATGTGCGAGGCTATTCTCTAGACTGATGACATAAAGTCACAAGACAGCAAGACATATTTCAGTAGATTTAATGTATTAAACAATACAGTAACACCAGTGCTGTACAACGTCTTAGTCAAGAAGACACACACAACACATGCAGTGCACACTCTGTTCTTTCTCTTAGGAGGCCATATTTCAGCAAAAAGCAGGTACTCTACGGTAGTCAGTGTATGATTAATACTGCAGGCTTTGTGTCATTAATCATCTGTATAAATAACTCCACGAGATGCCTCAGAGACAAGGCAACGATATCATACCTTTGAGACGACCATATGTGAAACCCACAAATGTGCACATAAAGCTCCCACCAGTAACAGAAAGAGATGCATGAAAGCTGCTGTGTTCAGCAGTGTGTGTGTGTGTTAGTGGTGATTGTGTGTGGGGGTGGAGGGGGCTGTGTTACCTGGCATCAGCCTCACTGTAGTACTCTCTGGCTACAATGTCCTCAAACAGCTCTCCTCCTGTCACCCTATAGGGACAGAGACAACATTAGATTTGACATGATTCTTTCTTCCACTTTTAAAAACTGAAAGAAAATGCTTAATATTCTTCAAATGTACACATTTGAGACACACATTGCAGCTCATGTTGTCTCAAACACCATTAAACAACATAGAGTCCAATTACATAACTAATGTTGGAGAATGTCTGCTTGGGAACTTGTATGGTTGCATGAGGTACGACAATGCTACCTTTATCTTTGTAAGAGTTTAGTTTATAAAAGGTGGTGTGAGAATAAATAATAGCTTTTGTGTGAGCACATACAAGTACATGCAGGAAAGGTGAAAGATCAAAAGCTGATTGCAACAGCTCTTCATAAACTTAAACTACTTTTAAATTGCTGTGTGGAGCAACATATTGGCACAAGCCCAGTAACCTTAAAACTACAGCTTACTGTATCAGGGTGTGGGGAAATGACACGAATAAGTCATAAAAAGAAAGTAACACAGTACATATCCAAACTAGAAGAAGAAAAAAAGTATCAAATTCACAATACTGAAAAAAATCCTTTCAAACCTGTAAAAACTTATTAAAAAGCTACTACAAATGGGAAAATAATATATATCCACTCCTAAATGTACAAAAACACAGTCTCAGTGACAAATAAAATCAACCTCAAAGCTAATACAAAGTTGAAAGTTGAAGAAATACACTTTCTTTCGGCCTCTCCCTTTATCAGGTCTCGCATCATTGATTTGGCACGTTTTATGCCGGTAGCCCATCCTGACACAACCCTCACAATTTATGCGGGCTTGGGACCGGCACTAGAGATACACTGGCTTGTGCTCCCCAGTGGCTGGCTCACACTCACTTCTAGGGACAATTTAGCGTCACCAATTAACCTAACATGCATGCTTTTGGGGGGAAAGAAGCCACACATACATGGGGAGAACATGCAAACTCCACACAGAAAGGCCCCAGCTGGAAAATCGAACCTGGAACGCTCTTGCTGTGACGTGACTGTGCAAACCACCACACCACTGTGCAGCGTTGAAAAAATGCGCCTAAATTAGCTTATTGGCTGTGGTCCACTGGCAGCCTGTCCTGGGTGTTCCCTGCCTCTCGCTGGCTGCTGGGATAAAATCCAGCACCTCTTCAACCCTTAATACTATTGAGCAGGTATATAAGATGAATGAGTGAGTGAATCGGCATATTGGATTCAAATACCTGCTCACTCTCTTGATCCAACACCTGAAAAGATGACATCTACACAATCTGGCGCTGCACACTAACACTACTAGAAAGAAATCTCTGATAAATTGTCCTTCATGTCTGACTGCCACATTCCACTCCAAATGTAGTCCCCATCACTCTAACTGTCAACATCCTCCTTAACTGGGAAAATAGAAAAAAAACTCAACTAAAATGTCTTATTTTAATGCACATGCAGTTTTTCATGGGTTCAACCAATGCCAAGAAGGAGACTAAGTTGTTATTAGCAAAGCAATTGCTTGGGTTTCATGGAGTTGAGAAATAACCTGTCTAAATATGATGTTAACGTCATTCAAACAGCTAAAAATGTCAAATGTCAGTGTTCATTTGTGCATTTCTGTGACAAGAGAGACAGAGAAAGTCTATTACTTACAGATCAAACACCAGATAGTGGAAACCCTCTTCTGATATGCTGTCATGGAGTCTTACTGTAGAGGAAATTTAACAAAAAAAAAACACACAATCACAGGACAGATGAGAAATAAGGGTCAGAAGGAGGGGAAAAAATGTTCCCCTGTAAAAGACATTTGGAAACAAAGGGAGAATAATCCTATTTTCAAAAATGTCCTTGTAAATGTGGCCCATATCAAGCAGCAAAAGCTGCCACCACTGATGAACCAATGTTGGTCAGATCTTTACAAATTAAAACAGAGTGTTTCCTATAAAGTGTGTTAAACTCACTTTAAATGGGAAAGCTTAGCAGTATAAGCCACATAAGCATTGAGTTTATTGAACTTTTTAACACTAAATCTTGATAATCCCAGTAATGAATGCATACTCAGGCAAGGATTATTCACTTATAAATCACTGTTTTCTCTTCTTCTGACAATTCCATATAAAGAAACACCTTCTTTGCTTTCACTTGATCCCTGCAGCTGTTCAAAATGGAAAATGCGTAGAGACAGCATACTGACACTGAAAATTGAACAATGTTCACAAGAGCCACTGAGCATTTGGGCTTTGCCAGAAAGGTACCTCAATCATGTACTGTCCTCTTGTATTTCAAGCTTTTAAAGTTAACAAGACAACTTTTCAATGATAGTTGTTCTCAAACTTTATACAAGCACACTTATCATAGAAAGCTGAATGATATGAGAGATCTGAAACAGGAACAGTGAAGAAAGGGAAGCTTTTGCAGATGAGTGTGAAAATAAGATAGAGAAAGATTCTATCAGAGGTACAATGAGGAAGAAAGAGTGTAAAGGGTCGGTAGTTTCCCCTTTTTGTCTGATGACTCAGCTGGGAAAGCACACAGGTACATCATCATTAGATACTTGGAAAAACACACACATACACACACACTTATGCTCTTTTTCTCTCCAGCTGTCTCATAACTGTGTCTCGAAGATGAATAGCCGTATCGGAAATCACAAGGGACCTGAACAAAATGTGTGGTTTTTTTATGTGTGCGTATTTAGGGATCGGGGACACTCGGCTCACCGATGTTGGGGTGCTTTAGTAAACGACAAATCCTCGCCTCTCTCTCCAGCTTTTGATGATCTGAAAGAAAAGCAGAGGAGGCACAAACAGAGATGAGTTATTTTAACATTTTAACATTCTAACATTCTCGGCTGGCTCTTTAAGACATCTAACGTGAAGTTGACTGAAACTTAGTTTTGCCTCAGTGGAGGATGCAGAAGCATTAGGGCATCACTGTCTGTATCAGTTGAGTCTGTCTCTGTGGACTGTCCTTGCGTCAGCCTGCTCTTTTCCTTATCAGAACCGAAATGCTTGACAGAAATAATGTGACCTGATATGTGCTTGGTTGTGTGCCACAAACAGGCATGCCTCAGCAAACCACAAACACACTGACCTTTGGTGTGAAACTATTCTTAAGCTTCTCAAATGTACCTGCAGGTTCCCATTGCCACCCTGAGGACAAAACAAGTCATGTTTCACAAACTCTAAAGATTAACTTACATTACAGTCAATGTAAAAATGTAGATTGTTCTTTTTTTCTGAGGCAAGGTGAAAAAACACTTGGGGACATTTGGGGATTTGGAAAACCCATTTTTTTTCCATCAAGGAGATCCATTTGATTTTTTTGTGGAGTTTTTCAAAGCAATTCTTTTCCAAATCACATACATGGTTTACCAGTCCTCAAAATTTCCTTCAAAACATTGCTACCATGTCTGATGTTCCTTTCTGTAATGATATTTATGATGCACCAGAGCCTGTTGAAGACTGTGGACGAACTCTGGAATGTAGTCATAAGGAAATATGTGCATAATTGATTTTATGTCATTAATCATCAGTTTCGACACAAAAGAATCACATCACATCCTCTTGAAACTTATGTGTAGGAAAACACTTCCAAAACACAATCCTCGGGAACATCCTCTTATAGTCACCTTTTTCTAAGATACTGAGACTTTTAAAAAAATGTGAAAAATGTAGGATTTGGTGACATCCGTGCTCGATTGGTGCATACTGTAACTGCCTGAATGCCCATAACCACACAATAACCTTTCAAGCCTGCAAGGTAAACAAAAGCCATGAAAAACTTTGTCGACTATTGTAACTACGCAGAGGTGCAACTGGTGTGTCTGTCGGTAAGATGACCTGTGTCATCTGCTGATGTAAATGGCTAGTTTTGAGGTCACAAAATAACAATAATTCTTGATTTCTTGGGGGGGGGGGGGGGGGGGGGGGGGGGGGGGGGGGTTATTCCTGCTACTGAAACCCCCTAAATGATACTGGACTCAAGTTTCTAATGTTCAGATATTCAATGGAAAAACAAGATATTATAATTAATCAGTTATTCCCTTCATGAGAAAAACCTGTTTGCCTATTGCCATGAAGGATTTCATTCATATTTCATCCGATCTTAGAGCATCAATACGCCAAATTAGTCAGTGAGACCTCAACCACAATTACATATACTTTGGTCTAATACCACCTAAAGCAATTGTTTAGCTTTATTTCAGAAGTGGAGATTAAGCTGAGCCTATTCAGACTTAAGGCTAAGTTTAAAACAGTCCTCTAAAATCTAAGAATTTTCTGGAAAACCTAAAGCTGTCCATTAAAACTTTTTATTTCTCTGCCTCCGAGGAAACTAGAAATATTAAATAAAAGCCATTTGTGAGGTGAAACCTTATAAACATATAATTTTGAATCACTGCCTGTGTCGTCATGTCAATCAGTAATTAGTAACTATTATATTAATGTGTCTTAACAATGCTGGTGCAATACATGCATCATTCAGGGCTTGTAAGGTAAAACAGTGTCAATTTTGCTCCAGGTCATGTGTTAAAAACTGAAAAAGCCTTACTGCACATGTCAAATAATCACACAAAACTATTCATTTTCATTAACTGAAGAAAGATAGAATACCAGATGTTGCATCACTACTCCGCTGCAACAGACCCTCAAGCAAGAAATATGGTGACGCAGAGAGGATCTCAAATCTCTTTTCAGTAAAGCCCAACTGATTTTATCTGACTTCTTGTATGTGAAGTGATTAACAAATATGTGTGTCTGAAGAAACCTAGATCCAGTGACTGATTCTGAACAAGTCAGAACAGCAGTCGTTACCATGAGTAACAGAGCAGGGTTTTGAGGCGACCCATTTCGACTTCTCCTCAAGGCACAGAGAGCAGGAAAAAGTGAGGGAGAGAAACAAGAGCAGCAGATTCTGCTTCTTTTTTTCACAAATAAAATAGGACGCCTATTTTTCATTCTCATCTGTGTCTTCTTCCTCTGCTCCTCTCGATGCTATGGAAACTGCAGGCTCTGTGCAACGTGAGGGAAAGACCAACAAAGAACACCAGGCAGCTTGCTCTATGCATAGGTCTGGGTATCTGTTTGCTTTGCATCAGTGTGTGGTACATCTATAGGAAGGAAAGGGCACGCATCCAGAAAAGAAACTTGATAATATCTCTACAGCTTAGTTAAAATACCAGAACTATATGCTCATTGTGAAAACTGTTGAAGAATTCAGAATAAAAATCTGACAATGAAACACTTAACAACTGAGCAACATGAGCTGTTGAGGCGAAAACAGAAAAGGAGGTGATAAACAATGGATGAAGAGGTGTGTTGTTAGAAGACTGCTAATCAGATTGTTGACCTTCCAGATTAAATTAATATATATTCTTTTTTTTTTCACATCCCTTCATCAAATACCATAGTGTAAATGATCAAAAGAGCAATGACAACCACAATGAACTTGATTATCTTAAAAATAATTATTTCCTTAGAGCAGCAGCTACAGCTGTAAGAAGACTGAGTGGAAATGTCTAAGAAGGTCTGCAATTACTCCCACAGCACTTATGTGAGGTCGCACGTCTGCCATATTATCTGCGAGAGCAGGCCAGTTCTAATTTTGTCGAAAAATACACTGCCAGCTGTACGCACAGGCACAGCAGCAGACAGACAGGGGCACAGCCAGAGACAAGGGCAGCTCAGCCGTTATTGCAATATTAGCAGGACCCTCTGAGCAAGGTCACTCATCCCTCCATCAGTCTTACCACGCTACAGAATTAGACACAAGCCTTTAGAGTCTCTCTAAGTGTAACACAAACTCTGTTTTTCATTTTATTTGGGTTCACATGCATTTTTTTAAACAACACCACCGTCAGCTTAATGAACATCATTTTAAAAGTTGTATTGGTGACACATCAACACAACATGTTAGAGCGACACTTTTGTCACTTCCACGCTAGGTTTAGGCTATAATATCACTTGCTTAGGATAAAAACAAAAATCAAAACTACTTGGTTAGGGTTAGAAATAATTTTAAAAAAGACTATTATGCATTCACCTCATTTCTGGGAGAAGAAAAGTCTCTGTAAAACACATCTAGCTGCACACACAGATACAAATCAATCACCAATGCCCTCCAAAAAAGACTATCTAGCAATCTGGTTGAATGTTTAAAACCTATGTAAGCCTTTCAATAATGGCTTATTCAAGTTCATTCAGCAGGAATACTAACTCCTCTGTTCTGGTGTATTCAGATTCTGATTACCATGTCCAGGTTGATGCTTCCCATCATTGGAGTTTATCACCATAAAAGGTCAAATATCTCAACCTATGGGGAAAATGTGGATCTTTTTATTCTTTTTTTTTTTATTCAAATGCAGTCGACATATAAAACAGGTTTCCAGGACTGCCTTCTTTCACCTTTGTAATATTGTCAAAATTAGCAACATCCTGTCTTAGATTGATGCAGAAAGGTCCGTGTATTTGTTACTTCAAGACTGGACTACTGTAATTCTTCTTCTGCACTACTTTTTTTAAATTGGCTTTGTATGAATGGACTAATTTGGAATTTAATTATTGGATTATGATTGTATTACAATGAGCTGGATTCTAATTGGCTTGAATTGGATTGTATCTTTGAAGTGCCTTGAGATTACATTTGTTGTAATTTGGCGATATTAATAACATTGAATTGAATAAAATTGGTCTCTACCAGGCACATCGATCCCAGGCTGAGGCTTGAATACTCAAGAAACAGAGGAGTTGTCCCTGCAGCACATCGCTGATTAAGGATTTCATGAGCATCTTTTTTTTTTTTAAATGAGAAAGTGTTTTCTCCTCTAATTAAATCAACAGCACAAAAAGGTGGTTATGTTAAGTTTTTTTTGCTTTAATCATTGACAAACACAACACTGCAAACGTCTGTCATATGCCTCACTTCACTCCAGCATTTTCCACCTCTACTTTTCTCTCACTCTGTCCTCCCCTCTCTCTCCTTCCTCCACAGGTAGTACACTGCCTAGATGGCTGGACATCTGTTGTCTAGCAACTCCTGCACCAATCAGAGCGTCAGGCCTCCCCTCTCCTCTGCAGTGGAACCAGCCTTGCATGCAAATGGCAGACATCTGAGAGTTCTCACACAACTATCAAACTCTACAGAACAACATACAGGTAAGCACAAGTGACTAGTTCTGTTGGAGCACACATAGTTCCATCTTTAATTCAAACATATATGCTTTTGTAAATGTAAAACCACTCAATCTATCACACATGGAACACATAAAGTCAACTTGAGTAGCAATGAAAAGTAAGGAATTGACCTTTAAGTTCTACTTAAACGCTGTCAAATGCAGGTCTCTGCAGCATGTTATCTAAATTACAAAAAAAAAAGAAAAAAAAGAAAAGAAAAGGACTGCAGCTAATACCATACAGCTGTAGTGTAAAATAGGAACTGGCTAAAATCTCTGCCAAACTTGGGAAATCTGATATTATGCTACTATCGGTGGGTTGAATTTTTGTGAAACAATGCGCAAGATATGAACAGGTTACAGAGATTAGAGATTTTTTTTTATCTTTGCAAACTTCAGAGACATGCAAATACATTAGATCAGAGCAAATAAGTGCACAAGTGTCTGAATTGGCTTAACTGTTTTTTTCTACTTTGTAATGGATGGGTAAATCACTTTCATTTCAGCTACAAGCTAATCTGACTCTGCCTGACCCCTAAGAAAACTAGAACTGACAACAATGAGCTGAGACTGGCTGACAGAAAAGCTTTCGAACACTTATGTGATTATGCATGTGCAGGCTTGAGCCGTGTTCCCACAGACACTTTGCTTACGTAGTTAAAACTGACAGCAGCATTTCTACAGAATGTGAAGCTGCTGTAGTTGTCCAGACAAATGTGGAGCTACTCAAGTAAGTTACCATCATTCAGGTGTGGAGCCACTTGGCCTGTTCTGTGCTGACAGTGCTTATAAGTATGTTACTCAGTCACACAGAATTACAACTCAAACAATATAATGGCAAGCCACTTAATCTAAGATTAAAAGATAAAACTGCTTCTTTATACATCTTTTTCCCCCATTTGAATGGGGATTTCTTTAAATTCTAACTTGTGTTAAATATGAAGTCATTTTTCTTTGAATATGCTCTTGAGGAAAATAGCGAAGAGCAGCCTTCTTTTCTTCCGTGTCAATAAAGAGATCTGTCATGAAATCTTACACAGTGAAACACTGACACACTCAAGTACAAAGAATGATGAACAGGTTTAATAGGAGCTTTCACAATGTCTGATGCTCAGCCCCTGATAAACCACTTGCCAGCGAAATCAGGGAAATACAATGTTGTTTGATTTTGCCAAAAAGAAACACACTGTGCTATAAAATAGATATATATAGATAAACAAATAAATTGGGCAGTTGGGTGTAGTGCTTGAGAAGCACCAACTCAGATCACATCAAACAGAACCAAAATTAAAAGTAAAACCTAACTCAAAGCCCACCAAAACAGTTTATAGATTTAGAAAATGTGCATAATTTAGTTTACATTTATTTGTTTGGAGTGAGCTGCATGGTGTCATCATTAGGTGTCGGTATAAGTAGCGCTGTCGCAGTTCTGTAAATTTGATCATTCACTTGTCTCTTTCCATTTCTATGGCATAATTAAACTATTAGCCTACAAAAATATTTTAAAAATTCACCCAACTGAATATAGAATAAATAGCCATTAATTAAAGCCATTCATCGGATATTAATACAAGTACATATATAATAACATAAAGAAAAATATCTTTGAGCCTTTTAGGCTTTCTAAACAAAAATTTCACATGGCAAATATGGCTTGTACACGTCAGAGGAAAGGCATGAAACAACATGAGCAAAAACAAAAGGCTGTCAACTCCATGAGTCAGTCAGTTTACTCTATCGAATTATAAAATGTAACTTTTTAAACTTTTTTCAAACAAGGGAATTAAGACGATAATGCAGCATTGACAGAAAAGGTCTCAGGAAGCTGAACAAACTCTGAAAGGGTGCTTTGAGGCTAGAGACTGGATCCACATGGAGATTGGCTAATATTATGAGTGTGTGACAGGCTGCATCAACCTCTGGGTGGAGACTGTCAAAACAAGAACAATAAAAAGTTTTCCCCAGAGCAAGCCCCGAATCCAGTGATCTGGAAAAGCTGTTGAACATAAAAAACATAGCCCTCTGGAATGGAGACAGGGAGTTACTGCAGACTTTTCAAAAACACTTGAAAGGTAGGATAAGAGAGCAAAAAGATAGGAAACAACAGGTCAGTAGAATAGGATATGAAAGAGTAACTCCTACCTACATATATATTTACTATATAATACATTTAAATATGTGTTCGTATATACCACCTCTCTAAAACATCTATGGAAAATTTCAGGATTTCATCACATCACAGCGCATGTGTAAAAATGGCTTAGGCAAAAGGCTGAACGCTTAACTTTTGCTTAGTTGGTATTTCTAATTTAACTTTATTACTTTGAAAAGTACTAAATACTAATATCCATGTAGAAAAATGTTGGGAGATCAGCAGTTGAGCAAGGCAGGGAGAAGAAAGAAAGGATAGGGTGCTGAATGTGACAACATAACAGGTTATCAGAGTTATTCTGTGTCTCCACAATTTTGTTCTAAATTACAAAACCATGTGGTAAGGTGCCTCATGATCAGATCATATGATCAGACAAACAGTCAGACACACCTCACTGTAAGTCTGTGGGAGCAGAAAGGAGAGATCTTAATCTTTGTTTATCATATAACCTCAAACTCAGCTTAATAATTGGTGGTAATTTTCATTGCCCGATCATTCACAAATGTAATGCTGGGCCCTTCTGTGCAATCAAAATAATAGACTGGGGAACAAATATGCCACTAAATATGATTTTGTTGTTTGTTGTAACATTTGTTCATAGAACAATCAAGATTTTTTATTTCCCTTTTAGCAGGATTACTCAAAAAGTTATGGGTGGCTCAGTGGTTGCAGTGGGTCATCCAATAACTGGAAGGATGGTGGTTTGATTCCCACTCTCGCCACTCAAAAAGATTGGTGAAACTGACAGCTGGAGGGGTGGAGGGCAGTCCACCTCCTTGTCATGGCCAAGGTGCCCTTGAGCAAGGCACCGTACCCCCATGCTCCCCGGGCGCTGTGAATGGCTGGCTGCTCCAGTGCATGGCATCTGTCACAGAGTGTGTGACCATGTGTCATGTGTCAACAGGTGCCAACCTGGGTTAAAAGCAGAGGACGAATTTCATGTGCATGAAAATAAATCTGATCTTGACATATTGTTTAATTCAATGCATATCAGGTCCAGAAAGATTTTTTTTTTTTTTTTTACTCAGTTGCTGAGACATCCACTCAATCCTCAATTCTATGAAACAGGAATAGAAAATGGACATTTTGAGAGACATCTGTGGGTGGATGTACAGAGCATTTTTGTTATCATATATTAAAGTTGGATTGGTTTCTGCCTCACAATCGCATTGGCCATTTGGCACGGTTTTCATCAACTGACAAATCTTTCATGTTCTTTGATGAATTTAATAATGAAAAATAAAATAACTATCCTAAAATCTGAAAAGAGGCATAACACATCCAAAAATCTGTTAATTATAAAATATTGGACAGAATAGTTACTGACAAGTTATCCACTCACAATTTTGCTTTGCAAGATAAAGATCATTTGTACAACAGAACCGTCCAGACTCTCCCTACTGCTGCTTCTTTTTCTTTTAGCCTCTGATGTGTGGCATTTTTTAACCGCACTGCAGCAGTGTAGTGTCTTCTTTGACATCCTGTTAGTCCAGTGGTATCACATTTAGGAACAGATGGAGAGGACAGAGACACTAAATGAAAAATGAGCGAGGGAAAAAGTCAGAAATGAAGATTGAACAAAAAACTCACCGAGGAGAACAGTTACATGTACAAAATAAAGATCCAAACAAAGATGACACCATGTGTGTCGCTAGATGGAGAAGCATTCTGTCAAGCGGAGGCAAACTGATAACATGACCTTTCTGGTGTTGAAAATATTGCGTTAAATTTGTGATCATCAGTATTGTTTTTCATTTGTATTCATTAGTGAGGCTTGGTTCTTAGAATATGCTGCATAAATATAGTAAAAAAAAGGGGGGAAAAAGTAATGTTAGACAAGAAAAACTGCAGCAGCAGTAATGTAACAGAGGAAGAAGCATTAGTAGACAAAACAAGGACAGGCAGGCTGCATACACAACCTATAACTAGTGAATTTGTTTTTTTTTTCTTCAACCTCCAAGGCTGCTTATTGGCCCTGTCGGCACCTGAATTAACTTCAATCTTCGTACTCCTGTTTTGCAGCTTCAGTCTGAGGTTATTGTGACCATATGATGTGTGCCTTCTGTGATTAACCAGATCCACATAATATTGTCACTTTCATGATAAAAAAGAACAATGTGGGTTTTCAGTCCCAAGATGATGTCATCTGTCTGCAGTTTTTATTTCCTAATTTCTTTAATTCTTCTTTAAGTAAGAACAATTTCAATGTTAAGTGGTAAGCTAACTACATTTCATGTAGACATCATTGACATGAGGAAGAGTTTAACTATGGCTGTAAACTCTTCTATTTGTGGAAAAACGTGCACATGACTTTCTGTGTCTGAATACTGATTTTGAACATTTTCTTTGCACCTATTTAAATTCTTGTGGACACTTAATGTTAATGTTGAAATAAAATTTCTGATCAAACCAAGGTTGTACGCATCTCCTTGAAGTTGAAAGGTTTATTGAGCTGAATTCTGTGATCTCTAATCAATCAAGACAAAATAGCCAAGACCCCAGTCTTGTTTACTGACCCTCCACCAGTGTTGACAGATGACGTGCCAGGTACAAAAAGCAGAACACAGGCTGACCTGCTCTTCTCCACAGTGTATATATTACCAGTCATCAAGGGAGCTAATACCAAAGTATTTTTAGAAGTGGGTTGAACCAAAAATGGCTCCTCAGCTAAGAACCAACACCAGTAACTATTCACTTTCTACCATTCCATGACGAAAGCGCAATCAAAGTTGCCCCGACAGATGAAAGCTAAAAATGGCTGATGAAGTAAATTATGGATATGTGTCAGTTTCTTGACATCTATTTAGTTTATGCTATGATAGCACTATATTTGCGGTCAGTTTGCATGGAGGTAAAAGTAAAACAAAAGAATTTGAATCTTACAGAGCCTTGTTTTCACATCACACAGAGAACACCAGACATCTGGGCATTGTACACCTTCAAAGAATTGGAAGTAGTTTGATTACAACTGAAAAGTAGACATACGAGCAAGCAATTATCATGATAGTTCTGATGGTCAATTAATAGAACAAATTATTTGCCAAGTAAAGAAAACCAATTTAGATTGTCTATACTATTTTTCGTAATTACATTTAAACATTTCAGATGTTTTCCTGGAAAGGTCATTTAATGTAAAACTTTAAGTTGCAAAGCTTTAAAACTAATTGAAAACATCCTCTGGGATGATATTAACCCTTTTAAACAATCAATAATTTAACTGATGGAAAAAAAAAAAGAAAATGAGACTCATCTGAAGTCTTAACCCTCATACACACACAAATGCACAAACCAGATGCACCACAACAAGTTGCAGTAATTGCTGTGCTCCAATTTAATTAAGAGTTTTAATTAAAAATATGTAGCGGGGTGAATGTAATATCCTCTGTAGCTGGCAGCTAAGCATTTCTCTTCCTTACACTTCCATTCTGCACCCTGCAAAGCACGGGGGCCTAATAAAACTATCAGACAGTAAGACATCGTCATCCTCGGCTGGTTCCCAATAGAAGAAGAATTATGAAACTGATAACTCCCCTGCTTTCCCCTATGAGGAGAAACAAAAGGTGGCTGGTGTCAGAGATAAAACTGTTCCAAGAGTATGTCTGGGACTCTCATAACATACGTTAATGTCTACCCTTAGCAAACCAAGTGTAATGAAGACGCACACATTAGATTAACACTGATGGTCTGCGAGCATCTTGACACGAAGAAAAAGAAGCAGTTTTTATGTTTATGCTCATTTTACTTTCATGACTTAATTTTAAAGTGCTCAAACTACAGTGTTAATAGAATTCGGCTGGACATAAATAAGAAATGCATGTTTTCGACAAACAATCGGATCGTCTTCAAGAGTCACTGTTGAACTCTTACGATATGTGGCTTTTGACTGAATGCACATAAACATATTATCAAGTAGGCTCTCAGAGAGGAGACTGCAATACAATGAATTGTACATATCTGCAGAAAGAGAACAGGCTAGTGATTCACCAATGAAATACCCATTATTAGTAGCTCTGTAGCAGTGACACTGCTCTGAGAACATAATACCACAGAGTCAGACAAGGAGGAAAAAACAGAGGCTGACATACAATACGCAGAGAGGTAGGAGGCACATACTGTGTAATTAAGGATGCCCTTCTGCAGCCTAATAAGTTTGTTAGTCATGCTGCGGGTTCTCTGCAGACCTAAACCTATTTAAATCCTGACATTTTTAAAATGTAAAAATTGTGTGTGTGCATACTCATTTTTGTTACCTCATTGGGAGGTTTTCTGGTATAATCACTGGTCTCATCAGGATCAGTGGTACAACCCCAGGCAAAATGTATGGAATCACCACAATTGCAGGATGTTCATTTGGCTTTTGAATTTTGTAAATTAATAAACCAAGCACAGGTGCTGAAAACTTAGTGAAGCATGCCTAAAAAAAATGTTTTTTTGTTTTGTTTTGTTTAGAGAATATAGAGGAAAAAATTATGGAATCACCTGCACAAGCCTCTTTACGCAAATGAGTCTGCAGCAAAAATGGGGCCTACAAGAGCTTAAAGAGCTGTTGCAATAGGCTAAGTATCAGGTTCCATGGCCAAACAAGTGAGCTGTCAGTGGAAGAAACGATTCTTAAACTCCATGAAGTACAAGCAAAATGGGAAGGTTGTAAAAGGGAAACATACAGGTCGACCAAGGAAAACGTCAAAGCATCAGGACAGAAAACTAGGAGCAATATGCCTTGAAAATAGAAAAGGCACAACAAAAGAAATGAAAAACAAATGGACAGAAACAGGAGTCAATGTTTGTGACGGAACTATAAGAAACTGGTTTGCACAAACAGTCTGGATCTTAATCGGACTGAAAATTTGTGGCGGAAATTGAAAAAAAAAAAAAGAAAGGTCCGTGAAAAGGCTCCATCCTCCATCCTAAATTAATCTGTCGACTGCTGTACAAGAAAGTTGGAACCTGACTGATGAAGAATATTGTTTTTCATTGGTGAAGTCCTCAGAGAATTCAAGCTGTCATGAAAGCCAGAGGAGATGCAGGACAGTACGACCTATGAATCTTTTCATTCATTGTGGCATTTTATTCCTCTATTTGATCTGATAAAAAATAAAGAGATGGCAAAATCAACGTAATGTACAGTTATTTGAGCCTGTATCAGTTCATACTGTATTCAACGGAAAGATTGTTTTACCGATGAAAATTGAAGATTTAAAAAAAAGTGCAAATTATTAAGGCAGCTATTAGGTTCAACTGGCAAAACAAGGTCAGTTTTGAACTGCAACTGAAATCTCTTCGTTAAACCTTGAGGTAAATCATATCATGATATCAGAGGAGGTCGGAGGGAGCTATCACACCTAGTGACCTTTATCAGTAGACAAGGTATGCCAATTTGTCATGTGGATGATGAAGTTGCTATTATGTGAGATATAACCAAACTCTATCCACTAATGAGCGCCGGAGTAGCTGAAAGCTTTAGAATAAATCTCGAAAGAAAAGATGAAGAATCCAAAGTATTCCTAACTACAGTCTAGGGTTTACAGATTGCTTAGACTGCTTAGGGTCTTTGAAGTTTCAGCTAAGTCTACCTTTAATTTTCAATCAGTAAAAAGTCATGACATTGCTTGACTCCTGTCCATCATGCAGTTAATTCAGTGCAGAAGCCAAGGCCCACGTGACCCAGACAAGCTGTGGTAGAGCTGCTTGTTTTTCCATAAATTAATAATAGTTTCCACAATCAACTGTCTGATCTTCTTTCCTTTATTCAAACTTTGAATATTCACTAGCAGTGTTATAGCATGAAGTTCAAACATACATATAGAAACTGTGTCATTTATTCTGGCCAAAAATAAACTAAATAGGTTTGTAATTCAACATTAAAGGGGAACTCCGGTATTTTTAAACCTAGACCTTATTTCTGGCATGAAATACATTCATCTACTCACCGACAGCAGTTTGGTGAAAGTCGGCGTCCTTCAGAAGATATTTAGATTCCTCGAGATTTATATAATGGCGTGAACAGGGCTTAGACGATGTAGCCTCTAAATAAGGCATTATCTGTCTTTATTTCACCAATACCTTAAGAAGAATGAATGAATGAACGTATACTATTGCACTGTTAGTTCATAGCTGCTGTGTTGTTGTTATTGGCGGCTACCAGGGGGCTTATAGAGGGCTTTCTACACACTCGTCTACTGGGATGACGTCATCGACGCCTGCCGCTGGAGCACAGCTCATTCACTCCGGTAAGGGCTTCCATCTTACTCAAAGTCGTCGTTCACGTCATCAAAATCTGATAAATATCCTGCCATGTTGCACAAAACTATCAGTAGCAAACTATGTGTGAAGTTAGCCGACTGTCACGAAGCAAGGAGTAAATAAACTTTGCTGCAGCAGCGTGCGTCGATGACGTCATCCCAATAGACGAGTGTATAGAAAGCCCTCTATAAGCCCCCCGATAGCCGCCAATAACAACAACACAGCAGCTATGAGCTTACAGTACAATAGTACGTGTTCATTCATTTATTCGTCTTAAAGTATTGGTGAACTAAAGACAGATAATGCCTTATTTAGAGGCTGTATTGTCAATGCCCTGTTCTCTCCCGTTATATGAATATACACAGATCTCAAGTAATCTAAATATCTTCCAAAGGACGCCGACTTTCACCAAACTATTCTCTGTGAGTATATAAACGTATTTCAGGCCAGAAATAAGGTCTAGGTTTAAAAATACCGGAGTTCCCCTTTAAAGCACAAAAAGAAACATCTGGACGTTGCGGTTTGGCGGTGGTGGAGAGAAGAAGACCCAAATGCAGAACAGCTGACTGGAGGCTGATGGAAATTTAACAGGTGACTTAATTCAAACAAACAAAAAGCTCAGCCAAGGTGAAAAAAACAGAAACTAATGAAAGAGCAAAAGACCAAATTAACCATATGATAACTACAAGATATGTAACGGACAACAGACCCAAGATTAACCAAACTAACCAAGGAGCATAAATACTGTGGGGGAACTGACTGCAGCCGTGACAGATTGAAATCAGGTGAGTGTGGGACTGAGGACCAAACAGGAGAACTGAGAACTATTGGTGAGAATGTAGCACAGAGTGAACTATAAATTAAACTGGCAAGGCAAATCAAGAACAGACTAAAAACAGAGAATAAGTCCTAATTAAAAAACCAATAACTCAAATCACTAAGAACCCAAAAAAGAAAAAAAAACAAGCACAGAAACACAGGAAATGAAAGGCAAGGAAATTAAATTTTTAAAAAAATTTACAAATCCTAACACTGGAGTGTAATTATAACTTAGAATTTCAGTTTTTACTGTACTCAGGATTTAGTCATGTTAAAACATGTTCGTCACATGTTTCACACCATCCCGATTTCCACTGTCAGACTGATCTGCAAGCCGAGAGAGCATCAACTGAAACCAAAAACCTGGCTCCTTTTAAAAGATGAGATATCTTCAACATTGTGTACGTGCACATGTGTGTGTGTGTGTGAGATCGAGACACGACTGGCATTTATTTTTAGCTTTCAAGTACCCAATGAGTCATGTGACCCGCCCCCCTTCGTGTCACTGATCCTTCCTTCCTTTCCTTCCCTCCTGTTTCTCCATTTCAATATCATTGCCTCTTCCACAATCGTACCTCAACCCCCACCCCTCTCTTTCCATCCCCCGTTCAACTCACTTCAAAGTGTGGCGATGCAGAGTAACAGTGATACCTGAGGAACACAGGATTGGAAACGATAAGAAAGATGGAGGGGAAAGCAGGTGGGCACATAAATCTTTATCTTGTATAATAGAGGAAAACCACAGAAAGTGTACCGTATTAAAAAAAAAACATATAGAAATAGAGTAAATAACTGTAAGAACTATGCCTCCACATTATGAAACCATCCTGAAGGAAGATCAGTAACAAAGTGATTCATCAGCGATGCAAAATGGATTCAAAGGGATATAACGAAATGATACACTTCTGATTAATTCAGATAAATAAAAATAAAAATTCGAAGAGATTAAACATGATGACAAACATCCTCCACTGGTGCATCAAAACAAATATTTCTGAATTAAATATAGTCCTGTCTCTCCACCCTGTTGCTCTCAGTGAAATGCAATACTTGCAGAGTGAGATGGACAGGAAATTTCATTTTAAAAATTCAAGACACCTACGCGACGACACTCGAACAGATAAGGGATTTCAGGCATATACACAAGCAGCAGCACAGCCGCACACACAGCACAACACAAGCAAATATAAAGTGACAAGAGAGAGGAGACAGAGCAGTGGTGACAGGACACTGACATGCATGAAGGGAGAGGACAACTGCTGTGAGGAATATTCTGAACGCACAAACAAAAACTCTTAAATACTGACGTGCCATCATCATCCCTCCCTCTCTCTGATTATCTGTTCCTTTCTGTCTGCTTCCTACCCTTTTCTTCCCCTTTCTATCCCCTCTGCCTCCTCTCATTCACTGACTCATCTGCTGCTCTTAATGAAATGCTGCATAATCAGGATTGTAGATTGCAGGACTGTGACGGGTCCTTCAGGCCCACCACACATGCGTGCCTTCATAACCAGAAAACATCCAACGCAAACGCTTTGATCTGCCTGCATTTCAGCCACCAATCCCATCCTAAACCCCTTTCAATTATATATACCCACACACGCGCATGCACACGCATACGCAAACACATAGTGGTAGAGGGTGGGTGGGGGAGGTCATGATCCTGGCAGAGAGAAGGGAATCAGAGTTGCAATTCTAAAGCTTATCGCAGAAAGAGGCTAAGACCATATCTGACAGACCAGCATGTCCGGTATGTAAACCTTGAAATGCATACACATAAAGTGAGTGTGTTTTTTTACACACTGACCCACACGCTAAGAGGTGAGAATATTCTTTGCAGGGATTTTTGGAAAATCTGGCCATGCAAATGGCGAGACACTGATCCATCTGCAGACGTGTCTGTTACCAGCACTGCAATCAGCAAGCGGGAGAGTCAACATGGGCAGACGAGAGACAGAAAGAGAGAAAGTGCAAAAGGGCTGTTGAGACAAGAGAGAGGGAAGCAGGAAAGAGAAGAAAGATTAAGGGAGCAAAGAAAATGATAAGCCAGAGGATGCAGGGATGAAGGCAGGAATATATGGTATTAGTGGAGAAGATTTTGCAAGAAGGGGATGGGTGCTGGCTCCTGGTGAAGAATATGACGGTTCTTGTAAATAACCAAAAAAGGAGAGCAGATATAAAAGAGGAGAAAAATTAAATGCAAAAGAGCTGAAAACAAGCAGAGGGAGTTTGCCAAGTTGGGGAGAGACAGGGGGCTGTTGGAGTGAAATGAATTGAAAAATATTGCAAAGACAGCAAGTGGTTGTTTCTTAATACAGATCTAATACACTGTACTCATGACAGAACACGCATTTCCATCATCAAAATTAAATGTGTAAAGACAAAACGCGTGCACAACAGCAAATAAAAAATTAAGTGAAAAGTACAGATTTTGGTTAAAAAGCTCAGATCACATCTACAAAGATTTGACCACTTGCACCAGATATATAAAGGATATGTATGCTTCAGACTGCCTATCTAACTGTGGAGTACTTTGAGATAATGCAGACAGTCTATTGTTATTTGGATATATGGCGGTAAAGGTCTGAAAAGAGTTTGTTGCGATCTGATTAGGGCACCTTGACTGCATCCTGTTTTTACACCCGCCTAAGACAACTGTGGCGATTGTGGTGTGGTAGTGTAAACTGTGGTTTGGAAATACAAATAAACAATGTATTTTTTTCCCCAATCCAAGAATGTTAAGGCGATGCAGCCACACTTAATCCATCTCTAACATAGAGGTGATAAGTCTGGCTATGCAAGAGGAATCAGCTCACTACAACACCCCAGCCAGCTCCTCTCTGAAGCTGTGGAAACATCGCAAGTTGCTGCTTTCTGCGCATTTTCTCTGCAAGTCTGAGTTATGACAGCCAAAGCCACAGAAGATGTTGAAACAACAACAGGAAACACAGTCATGTTACCCGTGTGACATGCAGATGGTTCAGTTTTAGACGGCCCAATGTGGAACAGAACATTGTGTTGCATTAACTTTTTTTTAAAGTATATTGGAGCATAGAGAGTCTTTCTTCGCCCCCACAAGACAAGACAGCGGACTGTGTTGTAACATGAAGGTTCTGATGCTGGGAACATGCAGTGGAGGTAAATTATTTTCAGTATAACGTTCATAATTTAGTGTTCGCTTAAACTTTTTCTGTGTCTCTTCTGATAAGCTGTTAGCTTGGCTCCACCATCAGAATTCCACCTCGATTCTCCAAATTGAGAGCACTCTGACAGACTACTGAAGGTAGGAGACAAACTACTCAGAAGCACTTAACTCAACCCTACAAAAAGAATATCCTTTTCATTAATAGCCAAGGAAACACTGGTTGCTATGCAACAGAAGAGGGAAGGAGGTAGTGAGAAGGTTTACATAAGCAGATTTACAGCACGCAAGAAATCCATGAAAATGTTGTTCAGAGGCAGTGGTCAGGAGCACTAAAGTCGCTAAGAATTTGGAAACATGTAGAGACAAACAAAGATAAGCATTTTACTCAGAGCTGCGGCCGAGAAACAGCAGGACTTTGTTCATACCCATAAGAATGTTAGCCACGCTTTTTGCATAAATGCATAGTTTAAATGGCCATCTGTTGAGCTATTTTTATACAGCGCTCTGTTTGTGTAAACGGTGTGTAAATATAGGTTAAGGAATCAAGTTGAGAAAAAGGTATTAGGTACATTTAATGCTTTTCCTTACAATGATCATCCATGTGACATGAATGCCTGGTTGAAAAGCATGCTCATCTTGCAAAAGCTGTCATTTCTAAAGATTATACAGGTAAAAAGTAGTTGGGTCAGCGTTCACTTGGGAAGCAAATCGAAAGTAAAACTTTTGAAAAGCTAATAAATGTGAATTAAGACACGTTTCCATCATATAGGCAACATCTTTTGTGGTTGTACTTCAATTAAGGACATAGTGGTCCTAACTAGTAAAAAACAAAAACTGCGGTGGACATCTGCAAGAGCAAAGTGAAAAAGAGCTCCTCTTCAGGAGTTACTTTCAACTCTGGGAATAACTGGGATACTATATCATTTCTGGGCTGAAACTGGTCAGTCACATAAGTTTATGATGTGCCCTCATTTTAATCTTTGCCAGGTGAGACACAATTCCCAAAAAAGTGTTTCCAAGCCCCAAACCTGTTTTCTTCAAAACAGGCAAACCCCAGAGTCTGTAAACATAATTTTTTATTATTATTATCATTATTATTATTAAGGTTTTAATTTACCTTTTGAAACAATAATATGATTATATCATAAAATTTCCCATTAATATTAAGTAGCTAAAACATAGAATATGGAGATCTCTAATTAAGTGAGATGTATTGAAGCTGAAATAAACAAAAACGACGAGGCTGAAACACGTATATTATTGGGTATAATTTAATATTCACAAACTCCTTTGTAGATAACTAAGGTTTTTTTTTCACTTTTCTTTTTTTTTCAAATTGAAGTGATATAGTGTATACATTCATATGAAATCGTGCTTACAGGTGGCTGCTCTGGTTTTATTGGCAGACCTTGCTGAGACATTTGTAGTCTAACAGTTTATTTTTATGACATATACATTTTTATGCCCTGGTTTAGTTGCTTGTGTGTTCTCATATCAGTCGCCAGTTTTTACAAACAAACTCTTAGTGACAAAACTCAACATAGGCTAAAGAAAAGGAGAAACCTTAGAGGCACGACACCATTGGTTAGTATTCACAAATAGGTTGGGTCAAGCCTGTGCTCGTGCGTGCACATTTGTGAGTGTGTATTTATGAGCTAGTGTATGTGTGTGTGTGCATGTGTGTGCGTCCCAAGCCTGAGGCAACCAGGCCAGCGGCTACAATTACAGTGACGGATGTGAAAGAACTGGGTCGGCTTCGCAAGAGATCTGCCCCTGGGACGACAAGACCAGCCAGAGCCCTGAATCAATACGCAACACATGCACACACTTATGGTTGTGTGTGGCAAACATTTACATTAAAACCTAAGAACAAATATATGACGTGAGAACCCCACACCACAAAAGTGCAAGTGAGGAAATAAAGGACATATTGCTTGATACATTCACTGTTACAGAAAACTTAATCATCCGAAATGCAGATGAGTCTTTTTCCCTCTGTCTGTCTGTCTGTCTTCCTATTCCCTGCCACACAGACGTGCACAAACACACACACACTCTCTCTCTCCGTGCCTCAAGCCTGTTTCAGGGGCAGCGATGTTCAGAGCTCATCAGCATGTAGCTCGGTGACACTCAGGGAATGTTTTTCTGGTCATGCGCAGTTTGTGTTTCTGTATGTGCGTTTGTGTGTCCTACCTCTAGCAGAAAGCTTCTTGGTGTTAATGATTTTGGCGGCATACTCCTGTCCAGAGGAGATCTTCACGCACCTCCTGACCACAGAGAACGCGCCCCTGAAAATGAACATACACACACAAAACCTTCAGAAGGGTTTCAAAACAGGCTAAGAAAAGTTGGGCTTAATGTGAAAAGCCTGACTTAAATTAGCCTTTCAATGTGAGCCAGGTGCTTCAGACTGAAAAAATGTTTGAGCTTCTATTCCCATAAGCATTTATCAGCGGCATTTGTCAAACTGCCATATAGTGTTGGACATTAAGAATATTTGATTGTGACTTTACTGATGGGGAGGAAATGCAGTGTAATGCTGCATTTCAGTATTAATGCAAGATAGCAGCAAACATGGTTAAACCTGAGGTAGACTTGCCCTCCAAACTTAGGCTTGTGTGGAATAGGCCCGCCATTCCTGTGGTAAGTATATGATACATTTTACCATCTATTGGAGCATCAACCATCATGGTTTCCAAGCAGCTTTGAGAGTTAGCATGTATAGCACAGCTGAAATAAATAATTTACTACTGGCTTGCTGCCGAGGCAGATAACATTTCTAATTGACCAGCTGACATCAGCGAGCTACCCTCTTAATATTACTCCACAAACCAGAAATAAGCAAAGAAGAACTAATCTCCTGCTAAGTTGTTGCATTTACTTTAATATTGTAATTTTAGTTAAGATGGTATCACTTCTATGTATGCATTTACATCTTAAACATCTGTTATTGGGACTTTTTTTAAAATGACATGTTATCTGGTTTGTACACAGTACTCTCATGTGTACCAACATTAAAATAACTGAATCAGTAGCATACAGTCCGTTATTTGATTATAGAGAATGTGATGATATGTTACGCAGTGTTGTGTGCTGGGACGGGAACATCATCTTGTGAGGAATGCTCTCCCGTTACCTCCATTCAAGACAATTGTTACCTGGTTAGTTTTGGTTTTATTTGGCTAAAAACTATGAAATCTAGTGAAAATCCAGTCCTTCGCAAAATCGTACCCCTTTTTGTTTTTAGCTAATTTGTTACATTTAGAGAATCTTATGAGTCATTATTGTCATAGAGTCATAAAAATGTGTTTTGTTTTGTTTTTTTATTCTCTCGCAGTGGACAAATATGTTTATAATTTGGTTATGAGGATTAGTAATGGACTTGGATGTAATTTCAGAGACAAGTCCTACAATTTGAGCATAGAAACACTATCCTGAAATTAGAATTCAGGGTGTTTCCATACAAAAGACAACCTAATAACAAGCAAAAACACAATATGGCATTCAAAAAAAAAAGAAAGAAGACGTGACCTTCACATTTTCTATTGTTCTTAGTGGGGACAGTAGTCATGTTTTTATATAAAATTAATGATAAAATAATGCTAAATTGTTTCAATTTATGTTTAATGCAGTAGTGTTTAGTGTTTAATGCATGTTTACTGATGTTCCAAATTATTCTATGTGTTGTTTAAAAACAAGATTGGGCTCAATTGAAAAAAAAAAGTAGTTTTTTTTCAATCAGACATTTAAAAATTACACTTTTATTCTGTAATCACATTACCAAAATACTGTGAAACTGTGATATCTTTGCTTAAGTTAAACATACCATCAGGATCTAATAATATCAGCCCATACTTAGTCTGTAGAGGTGTTTCCATTGTAACCATAGTAAACTTTATTTTATTAAAAGGGATTTTGTTTTTTAATGAAATACATTCTATTATTTGCAGTGAAATTACATTTTTAAATATGACCAATGTGTAGATGCAGTAGCTCGGTGGTTACTCACAAAGACTCTCACTCTCTAACCACGCCTGCAGTACACTTTGTCCAGATTTCTACAAATGGCTATTAGCACCTACAAACGTGCCAACCAGCCCTACTATTGTTTAAGCCATGTGCTGCTCTGGTGTGTCAGGGACGTGTATGAAGATCAAAAAACTAGGCCAGCTATATTTGAAGGAGGAGAGGAACGAGTGCTGCGTCTCTCATCTCTAAATGCAGCCATGGAGTGGTCCACCTGCTTCAAATCTGCTCGGTTCTGCAGCCATGCAGGCAGCTTTAGTAATCAACACCTTTTGACCAACTCAAGAAAAGATCAAATGAGTGTGTATTCTCACCCTCAAATCAACCCTGATGTTTAACTTTTTTTCCTTTAATGTCTGAGAGGTGAGGTTACTGTACTTTACATCATTTGATTTAATCAGCATGGCATCTCAGAAATAGATTATGCTTTGAGTCAATGTAATGGTTAGCTTCTGAGTACACAGCGATGAGTACTATGAGCGTGTTATCTAACATCCTCTGGAGTGAGCAGCTTGCCACTAAAGCTTTCCTCTAATTTATAGAGGATTTGTTAAAGGAAAAAAAAATCATAGCATAACATGTTACATAAGATTTTTTGCTGACAGTCCAATGTAGTTGGCCAGCATGGCACTGTGAAGAGCATATGTTTGTGGTGTCCAACAGGACAGAATAAAGTGTAATTGCACTTGAATTGGAAGTAAATAAAGGGCAAAGGGCGAAAAACTGTTGCGAGAAATGAGCCATCTGTGCTATGGGTTTCTGTTTTTCCTTTTTTGCTCCTCTTTTTCCCCAGGTTATTTCACATAATACCTCAATGAAGACAGATGCACAAATACATTAATAAATACACTCCCTAAAATCCCTGGAATTGTAATTAATTTCTATACTCAACACTCAAATCTGCAGAATGTGATACCTTTTCTTTCGTCCGATGCAGCAGAGTAACACCAATCTGAACTTAAACTAATATTTAAGAGTCTGTTAACAGATTTTTGTATGGAACCAAAGATTGTCTGGACTGATGGGAATTTAAATCTAAAAATAAATTGTGTTGTGTGGCTTGTTTTTGAACATCTGGAAACATTACAGCCATGTTGCTAGGGGAGTTAGGAAAAAAAAATATATAAAAAAAAGTCAAAGTGATGCTTTCACAGCTGGATCTGAATTTTATCACCTTTGTAAAAATTATGCTCATTATGCTGTATGAATTTAAATGCCATATCTTTTTTATAATTGTATTGTCATATCACCTAAAAATGCATTTTGGCCAAAACATAGGGGTGTATCCATTTCACATCTGTCTAAGAAAATAGTGCTGCAGTATTTAAGGGATCAGGTGAGTTAAGAGGTGCTATAAAAGCAACATGAATGCATTATTAATGAGTGTTACAGCATGGTGTAAGATGAAGGCTGCATATGATTATAATGGAAAAGGACTGGGAAGAAGAGATTTCCATCAGGTGGGTTGCAGAAGATCAGTACCTTCAGGAAGGAGACAGGCGGATGGAGAGTACAATATTCTAGGCTAACGCTTTCTGCTTTCTGGAGGTCAACACTACTGTAGCTGCAGACATCTGGGACTGTGTACACTGACTGCAGGGTGCTGGGCAGATTGCGGGTCAGACTACAAAAATACACATAGGCGCAGGCCTCCAGATGAGCTCGACTTAAGACGTTGACTTTTAAAACAAGGTAACACATGCACACGCGTGTAGGTACGCAGATCTTTCTTTCCAACTCTCGCTGAGGGGTGAGGGATTCCCTGCCGGGGGTCTAATAATTGACCGCAGGTCGTTGCATGGCAGGGGAGTGTGTCTTCTTCAGCTACGTGGTATGCAATCGCGTGTGTGTGTGCGTTGCTGTCACGCGGGAGGAGGGTTTGGGGAGGGGAGTGATAGAGGTAGAGATAAAGAGGGTGGGTTTGCAAATTCCCCCCTTTCACACACACACACACACACACACACCGATGCCTTTTACCCTGGTGGAGCTTTTTAACGCAGGTGCTCCTCGCCCTGCTGGGGCACCGCAAATATCGAAATGCAGCATCAGTGGCTGCATAGGATGGAGGAAAATGACGACATCTTCTTTCGTAAGCACAAAGCAATGCTTCGGTTAAGGGATTAAAACGAACAAAAATCCAATGCACAGGCCTACAAGATTCACTCGATAGCTTATTCACCCCCCTGCATCATAGGTTAGTGACTAAACTCTCAGAGGCGCGCACAAAAAAAAACACACACACAGACATTCGGCCCATTGCATAACGAGCCGACAAATCACATAGGGACGATGCCATATGATAAAGAGAAAAAAAAACACATGCTTCCTTACTTCCCCAGCTCCTCGAACAGCTGATATTCGTCGGTAAATCGAGTGCAGATCGTTAACGCCATCCTCAAGCAGGTGCCAAAGGCTGTATGGAGAAGCGGATAAGGTGCACTCACAAGCTCTATCACCCTCACTCGGTCGTCAACACCGCCCGATTTTGTCCTGAACCTGCAAACCAAACGGAGGGACTCATGCACGGCTCAGTCGCATCAGCAAAGAGCTCTGTTGGAATGATTTCTGCGGCAAGAGCACTGCCTGCGCGAGCTGCTTCGGTCAGGACGCGAGAGCTTCCGGCGTTATTGGTCGCGCTTTCTTCCTACTTTTCACATGCAGTGGCTTGTCACAGCTCGTGGACGCAGCATTTTGTGTGCATTTCGGTGTCTCCGGAGCGTTTCCGTCCAACGATGTGTTGTCTTTCTGCACGCATCAGACGCCGCACTACCGCACCTACCCCCAACTGTGCGCTCTGCTCCGCCCCTTTCCCTGCATCCTCTCACAGGACAGTAACAATGAACAACATGGCAAAAACAGTACATGTTTGTGTAAAGATAATATTAACAGCACTAGGCTAACCATACGTGACCATTTTCAGTGCAGATGCCATAAAGCCGAGTAACCATACTGCATTTGGCTAAAACATACATGTATCACAATGGCATCTGTGAGGACTAGAAAGTATTCAACAGCTGAAGCAGAGGGGGGAAATGTATAAACAAGTTCTTTACAATCAAAACTCTAATTTGTCTTAAATCAAATCTTTTCATGCTTTGATTTTGTTTCATTAGCAAATCATCTTTTTCTCCGTAAAATACTTGAAAGAATAGTGGATAAACAATATGTACCCTACCAGTAAGGTTTCAGGGCCTCAACAGGCAGCACCAGAGAGGAGCTGGGTTGTGCCATGGCTATTCCCTGATTTGAAATATAACTATAACTTTCATTCAAAAAAATATATAATTTCAAGACCAAGAAAAATAAAAAAATGGTAAATGCGGGATAACATTCAACCAATGGGTGCAGAAAGCATTGAACTTTTGACCTTACTTGAGCTTTCTAGGAGCTATAGCTTTAGCATCATAATGGATCGTGTCTTACAACAAAAACATCCTCATTTGGAGATTCAGTCAAAACAAGAAAAGAAGAGCGATTTTGAGCCTGACCGAACCACTACAGGCGATGTCGACAGGTCTCATGAACACACAGATACAATCCTAGCGGTCGCTGCCCACGGCCAAAAGAGGACAGAGGATGTTGATGAGGTAGGCTCTCTGGCGGCCTCCATGTCCTCCACAATTTGTGAGCCAAATATTTTAATATATATTTCTTGAATATTTTTAACAAAAGCTGATTGTACCTCTATGCATGACTGGAGTACAACATGTCTAAATATGCAGCATTTTGCTACGCCTGTCAGCAGTCTTTTAAAAAATGGGCACATATTTAGTTTGAAGCCACTATTTACCAATGAGGGGATTAACAACTGTCAAAAAACTTCTGAATCTGTCACACAAGGGTGGGAACACACATTTGCCATGGAGGTGTGAAATGAGTTTAAACAAATAACAGACGGGAGGCTCATAAATCACAAAAATGATCGTCAAGGCTCAGTCAGTTTGGGTTATGGAGAACAGAAAGTACATGAAGGCTGCAATAGAATGTCTATGATCAACAGCTTGTCAGGGGATCAAACTGCAAGTCACAGTGTGACGTGAGGAGTCATCCAACAGGGGCAATTAAGGGCAGTGTTTGGGATGTTTGATGCAACAGTACAGAAGAAGCAGAAGTTAGCTGGCAATCATGTACAGTGACAAATACATCCACCGTGACATATAAAGGTATTACTGTATTGGCTGATATGATACAAAAAGAAATTAATGATGAGATGAGATATGCTTTGCTCTTTTGTTGGATGAAAGTAAAGACTCCAAAAAAGTCAAACAAAGTAAATAAATAAAAAGGAACAGATTTCAGTGACTGTACAATACTTGAAGCCAGTGTCAGAGTATCAGTGATGTCATGGGAAAATTCTTGTTTTTCTTTGCAAATCACTTCCAAACATGCAGTTGTTTACTAAACTCTGAGTCTCCACTCATCCAAGGAGCCAGACTTTCAAGAGCCAGTAATCATTTAAAGTGGTCTTGACCGATAGTTCTCCAGGCTTTTTGAAGTACTTTGGCTGCTTTTTCACTCATTTTCAGCTCAGTCCTTGTACTTGATCATTTGCAGAGAAATTAGTTTTTCTTTATTCTTAAGCCACTTAACACTTTTCTGATTCATTTAAGCATAAGAAAGGCCCCTAACTCAAGGATGAGACGCTGTTGTGCCTTCACATAATACACAACTTAGGAAAGAACTTGTTTTAAATGGTATCTATTGGCACTTGCAGGCTGTTGAAAAACACATAATTTCCTCCCACTTTTTGAGATGCATCTAAAGTAAAATACAGAGATAACACAGTTTGACAGCATGCAGTTTTTTTAAATCAAATCATATGTAATATTTTTACCAACAAGTTGTCTCTCAACACCAATCAGTTTAAAACGCGAAGCATATCTCAGCATGGTGTGCAGTGTGTCCTGAAACTGGACCAAGGACGACAAAAGAAGAAGTGACAGGACTGAAAAACAGTATCTGCAACAGTATCTGAAACTGATGTCCTTAAAAGATAGAGATCTATCTACTGTTCACTAAAGTCTCATCAGAAATGGTGTTCATGGAAGGGTGGCTATCAAGAAGCCATTCTTAAGGAAGAGAAACTGAGGTATGCCAAATGATCCAAGAACTGGACTGAAAATCAGTGGCAACAGGTCCTATGGAGGGATGAATGAATCCTCCTCAGAACTTGGACCTCAATATCATTGAGGCAGGGTGGGATAATCGTGACAGAGAACAAAACAAAAGGCACTCATCATCCAAGGAAGAGCTTTGGAATGTCCTTCAAGAAGCCTGGAGAACTATTCCTGGAGACTGCTTGAAGAAATTAGAAAGCTTGTCTTAGCGGGTTCAGACTGTTTCAAAGAAGGTGGCCATAACCAGTATTAACGTTCAACCTCGTTAGAATTGTACAAAGTGTGTTTTTGTCTGCTATACTAGATTTCCGTTTATGTGAATCACTGCCCCCATCATCCTGTTGATATATCAACAAAAAAGTGGTGGCTCAAGATTTCTGCACAATATATGTATGAGTTGAATGAACTGCTGAACATTGACTAAAGTTTTTTAAGCAACATCAGCAGAGTAGCAGACTTTCCTGCATGCAATATGTATTGAGCTGAAACTCTCCAGAGACTCAGTTTGAATAAAACATATAAGCAGATGGAAACTTGCAGGGTCCTTCGCATGCCATGTTAAGATGGTAGTTTCTTTACATAATGATAAAAAATTAGCCTTAACTAGGGTGAAGGTTAATACTAAAGTCCTACTGCTGGACTGTTGTGATTTGATGTAGTAACTGCACACAGAGTTGTTTTTCTAACTGTGGTACGAAATGCCTTCAATGGCAAAAGAATGCAAATTTAGACATAATAAGTTTCACATTTTCAAAACTCATGTGACAACTTGAAGGGAATTATCAAAGCTTAATTAACTGATACGGTTACTGCTGCAGATAAACTAAAGTTTTAATTTGAATCAGTATGAATGGTACACTTTATATTAATTAACTCAGGTTACCACGAAATTAAGCCTCTCTGGAAGAAAGCAACATACTGATTTGGGTAAACTAAAGTCACTGGTGTACCAAAAGAAGCATTACTCTCGGGTAGAGTTCTGAATTACTTCGTTACTCAATTTTTAACTCCAAAATGTGAAATATGTATTAGAATAGAATAGAAAATACTTTATTCATCCCCCTTGGAGGGGAAATCAAATTGTTATGTAGCTCAATTACAATATTTGTAATGATTGTATATTAGAACAAAAACAATAATAATAATAGTAATAATATGAAATGAATAAATGTATGTATCATTAAAGCTTCAAGTAGGAGTTTCATTAAATTAAACAGCAATAGAAAAGAAAAAAGAAAACTTTATTCAGCTGATACTTGAAAACAAAGTGACATCTTAAAAATACTAAACTGGCACTCCTTGACACATTTCACAGTTCTTAACCATAGCCGAAATATATTTTCCAGTAAAACTCTAAGATGGTTAAGGGAAACTTTAGAGGCCCAAAGCAGTTAAACTTTCTATTGTGTTGTTGGAGATCTGTTGGATCCTGTTGCATAGGCTGGAAAACTGGGTTGGACTTTCTCGAGGTCCTTTTTAGAAGGCCGGAGTTATTTTGTTACAATTGGCAGCTATGAATCTGAGCGAGTGGCCATGACTTGTGGGGTCCCCCAGGGGTCAGTTCTTGGACCTCTTCTGTTTAACTTGTATATGCTCCCTTTGGGTCAGATGTTGCAGAACTTTAACATCAATTGTCACAGTTATACACGATACACAAATGTGTCTCTGTCACCAGATGACTGCACCCCAGCAGACGTACTGTGTCAGTGTCTGGAGGAAATAAACACCTGGATGAGAGAGAATTTTCTACAATTAAATGAAGACAAAACTGAGATCATACTGTTTGGTAGCAAAGAGAAGAGGGTCAGCATTGGTAAATATCTTGAGACTCTGGCCCTTACAATCACTGACCAAGTTCGTAACTTTGGAGTGTTGATAGACTCAGATCTGACCTTTAGCAGTCACATCAAAGCTGTCACCAAGGCAGCTTTTTACCAACTCAGAAACATCAACAGAATTAAAGGTTTTCTCTCCCGAAAAGACCAAGAGAAACTCATCCATGCATTCATCTCCAGTAGACTCAATTACTGTAATGGTCTTTTAACTGGACTTCCCAAAAAGAGCATTAAGCATCTGCAGCTCATCCAGAACGCTGCTGCCAGAGTTTTAACCAGAACTAAGAGATCTGAACACATCACACCAGTTTTAAAACCTTTACACTGGCTTCCAGTCAGTCACAGAATAGATTTTAAAAGCCTACTGATGGTTTACAAATCCCAGAATGGTTTAGGCCCAATGTATAGCTGTGATGTGTTCAGAGAATATAAACCCAGCAGAGCTCTTAGATCCAAGGACTCAGGTCAGCTGGTCAGACATTTTTAAATCCAGGTTAAAAACATTTCTTTTCTCATGTGTCTATGCATGAAATTTGCATGGTATCTGTTACTTGTTTTTAATAATTTCGATTATTTTACTTCCTTCTCTTTATATTTTTTATGTATTTTTAATGCTTCTTCCACTCCCCGCTGCAAAGCCTTTATGTTATGAAAAGCACTTTGAATTGTTTTGCACATGAAATGTGCTATACAAATAAACTCGACTTGTGCAAAAAAAGAAAACGTGAATATAAAAGGCCAAAAGTGATATAAATCTGTCTTGCAGTGTTCTGTTCTCTCCTATCTGAGCTATCATCTGGAATCTCTTCGCATTATATCGGAATGCTTTGGAGATGTCCCTGATGTATGGAAGCTCTGGACTGAACTAGAGGACTGCAGATGCCTTTACAAAGTAATAAAAGAAAACTTAAAGAGGTCACTTTTACAGTGAGGCATCAGCAATGACTGTCTAAAGCGGGGACATTGTTAAACAGAATAAATGTCTTAGATTTAAGTATTTTTACTGTCAAATGTTC
Organism: Leuresthes tenuis; assembly: GCF_036924035.1. Lineage (NCBI taxonomy): Eukaryota > Metazoa > Chordata > Actinopteri > Atheriniformes > Atherinopsidae > Leuresthes > Leuresthes tenuis. The sequence goes on along the minus strand of NW_027325358.1, from coordinate 23,309,897 downwards.
TGGTCAAGGTGAGGGTCTGACTGCTAAGTATTATGTCTATATAATAGATATATTCTATATAAAAGGTTTAAATTCTTAACGAGTAGTATACATCCCAAATTCCTCCCTTGCAAAGGACATGCAGCACAATAAATCAGTCTATAACAACTGTTTAAAAAAAAAGCATTTCTATTCAGGATTTGAGGTGAATATTTTTATTTGAATAGAATAGACATCATAAATAGATACATGAATAAATATGTTCAATCACAATAGAAGAAAACAGTAGTGCAGGTTTATAAACTGCAAGAACAGCCTAAATAAGATACTGGCAACACCAAATGTAGGTGACATTCAAACAAGAGGAGACATGGACATAAACTGCATGTTTGATACAAACAACTTGAGGACATAGATTCTGTTGTCAATTTCAACAGGACATTAACTATGTGGTATTAAAATGAAAGTATAATGGCACTTTTCATTGGATCAATAAATACTTTGTGGTACTTTGAATTTGTTAACTCGTGAAAAAGCGTCTCTTGCTTCTCTTTAGCGCCTTTTACTGCAGAAAAAGGGAAAGAGAAAAGAATGGTTATTATTTTTTTGTATCCAGACAAGAGTGGAGTCAAACATGGTATGTTTGTTCCTTATTTAGCAGACATGTTAATAAGGTGCAACTTACTTAGACAAAATCCTCTGAATCACTTTTTTGACCCAGGGAGCCTCAGGGTCCAGGCAAACCTGTTGGCGGGACTTTTTCAGGGTGGCACTGCAAAACAAAGCAAAAGGCAGAGATGTAAGTTTTGATTAAGAGCCAACAAGTGACCACGACAAAATCGGTCAAGTACAATCATCACCACAATCCATAGATGATGAACACTTTGATTCTTACATGAGCTCAGTCTCCTCGCAGTGGGAGTTGGCAGGAATCAGCTCCACTTTCTCAATGTGGCGGCCGATGGGTCTGCTCTCCGTCTGGATGCAGCGGCAGTGCAGCTCCACTCCCAAGCTTCTCAGACTCATCCCTATACAGACACAGGAGTTGCATGGTCACAAAGTGCAAGAGTGTATGCCAATATCTCTCTGTGCATTGAAGAAAAGAACAATGCGATAAAATAATTAGCTCATTACTGTTTCTGATAAATGAGACTTACCTTCACTGATGGCAAGGAAGGCCAAGAACACCACAATGGAGGTGACAATAACTCTGCTGCTTGTCATTTTTCCTTTTTTTTCAAATTCTGAAACGCAGTAATTAACAATGAAGGATATTATTCCTTTCAGAAAGCCAAGGAAGAGTGAGAGGGTGTGCTTTATTCTGCTCTATTCTTCTTTTTCTCAGCTCTGTTTCTTTTCTGCCCTTCCAGGTTCAGCTGCTTTCTCCTTGTGCTGTTTGAATCTAGCGCTGAGAGGCTTCTCCTTTTATAGCCAACTTCTGGAAATGATTCATTTTGTTAGTTCAAGCAGGTTGCACAACACTGGAGTGTTTCCTGCTGAGTGGGAATTTACCATGCACGAGTTCCTCTGCTAACCTATTCTAACTGTCGCTGATTTATCATGAAAGATCCAGGTGACACGAGGAAAATCACAGTGACTAAAACATCTGTAATATACTGATTATTGTAACAAGAATGCTTGAAAGAAAATCTTTTCAAACTGTTGATTCATGTTCTGTCAACATTTGCATTCCATGAGTGCTCACACATTTGAGATTGATCAACGGACAGCTGATTCACGGCTGGTGTGTAATGAAAAGAACAATTAGATGCAATCTGTGAATGAGTGGCCAATCAATGTTACCTCAAAGTTTTGTCACAGCACTTAAGCTCACGAAAGGGGCTCTTGTGAGTTGCTCTATAACATGTACATATATATCAGACACACCATGTAATGTAAATATACAGTCTTTATTTTTTCAATGTTCTAACCACTGACCTTTAAACAACCTGACAAACGTGTTACTAATGGACCCATCAAAAGTTTTGAACTGCCACTTCATGATTAGACATTCCTAAAGCAGGCAGAGTGCCAGAAACTTTCATGGGACTTAAGCCTGATGCAACCTCAATAGGCTCAAACACATCCGTTATCACGTCACAGAAGAGCAGAGGGATGTATTGAGTAACAATGGGGCAAATTTTACAGTTTTGTCACATTAATACATCAGATGTTGCCTTACTTAAACCACATGCAAGGATTCAAGGTTTTTGGACAGAGGACAAGGTCCAGCAGTTAAAAGTGTGAAGTTGTTTCAGTTGTATTTATCTGTTCTTTTCTTATTGAATAAAACATTAAAGCTGATACAGAATCGAGGCCACCTTTGATTGGTCATACATGCCCTTTTTTGGTCAATTCTGCTTTTATTGCATGGAAAGTGAAACAAGAAAAAAAAATAATATGGTTACATACAAAACATGTGATAAATTTTACTGGAAATCTCCTGGTTTAAAATTTTCTCTGCTGCAGAGAAAAGGCATGTGACCAGCATAAGGTAGGTCCTAAAAAGACCACGTTCTTCCTCAAAATAATTGCTCCTATTCTGGGAGCAGAGAGAACTGAGAATTCTGCAGATTCTACATTCATACATTTTTTAAACTATGAGGTGTTCAGGTTCTGTTTATGGCATCTTTTTTGTCCTTAAATACATAACAGTAGTAACAGCAAACTGTTAAACCTTAAATTACAGTAACCAAATTGAAGATTAAATTGTATATAGCAGAATTGTGTTACAAACACCCACACACAGGCACACAACAAATAGAGGGAACAGGCTCTGACAACCACAGAGGAAGTTAAAGAAAACTTTTCTTTAAAAGATTTTTGGATATTTCCAAACTCTGTGACCCCAGATGGAACCGTCAGTCATTGTTGTGAAGAGAAAAAAAAAATCCCCCAAATATGATGAATACATGTATCAAATTAGAAAGGTGCACATTTGTAATCTTTATGACAGACCTGAATGTGCTACAAAATTGTTTCTTCCTATCTAAATTCAAGTAGCATGAAATTTGGCAGACAGACAGACAACAATACTTCTGCCTCTGTCACGGTTCGGCAGTGGAGGTGTGGAAGATAGCCAGGAAAACTAAACTCAGTTTATTTGGAGAGTAACAAAAATCGCAGCAAAGCCGGAACACTATAAACTAAACTTGTCAAGACAAAAAACATCAAAGAAACAACAACCAGAATGTAACAATACGCAGGAACTGGACCACCGGAAAACCACGGATGAACAACGACGAGGATCTGACAAAGAGTGAAGACAGCCGGGAGTTTAAATACTGTGGGGAGAGTGATTAGTGAATGACAGCAGCTGAGGAAAACTGAACACAGGTGAAGGGAGTGGAGCTGATGAGAAGGAGGGAACTGAGGAAAAAGGTCAGGGAAATGGCAAAAAACTGAAACCAGACAGAAAAACACAAAAATACATAGATTGTGACAGCCTCAGCTCTTTCCTTAGTTGTGGAAGTTGGCTTTGTGTAATGATAACTGTCTTAACTTATTATTCAACAATATTGTAGGATATATCTAAGAAATAACAGTAAAGAGATGAAAATGTGAAACTGACACAAATATATAAAGGGGACAGTTTACACGTGCATGGGAGTGGAATGAGCCATTTGACTCCACTCCACCCTTCTCTCAGGCGAGGTGTGTCTCTTTTCTGAAATCGTTCAACTCCCATGCAAAAGTAGATTCCCACTAAGTAACATTCTGCATGTTATTATCAAATGAAAGATGATGTAGTTCCAAAACTTACTCACACCGATCTTATTCTCAATAGCTTCTTCTTCATCTGCAGTTCAGTTACTGACAGTTGACGCTAATCCCTCTATTTGGCACAATTGTGTCGCAAGTCAGGTGTTAAAATGGCCCAGGTTGGGAAGTCATTGCATCACAGATAGAAACAAGTCATTTATGGCCTGTCAGTAGGTAACAGACATGTCAATAATTACACTGCAGCCCATCTGTCACATACAGGCTCGATAAACTCCGGGCTTCGCTGTCAATCGACATCGTTTTAGATTTTTAGAGGCTAACATTAAGAAATATTAGTTTCTCAGTTGGCAATAGCAACATTTTTACCAGTGTTTAAATATTTAATTTTGTTAATTGTGGTTATTGCTGTTCTGCAATTGATGCTGCGTTCAGTAACAAATATAACTTGGAATTTCCTACTTCCGACGATGAAAAAAAAAAAGATTAAAGAAAGGCCAACAAGCTGTCAGCTTTCCTCATTGGAATATAAAACATTAAATGTATTAAAGCTCATTTCTTTCTTAAGTTAAGTGAACTGTAGAACTGCCGATGAGATTTGCTGTTAATAACAAAGCAAAAGAGCAAAAGTAAGAGTGTCGACTTCCCACTTCCAAGGTACACTGAATGCAGCACACATCTTTATCTCCGCCAATGATTTTTATTTCATAAAGATGGGGAGGCTGGTTACTACACTGAGGTGCTACTGGGACTTAACGGTTGACTTCAAACTTGAGCCTCTCAGTGAATCATGTTTTTTTAGACTGCATAGGCTCAAAACAAAATAAAAGGTTTTGTTTTTGAGTTGATATGTCACGTCAGACATCAAACTATGTGCTCTCAAGTGCAAAAAAGTGACTTTTTTCATCGTGTGTCCCCTACAAAGTTTCAAGAGAATTTCTTCTGATTACTTTTAAACTATTAACAGCAACATGTAAAGCTTTTACAGAAGTATAATTTGAAATATGTTTCTCGCTATTTACTAAATGTGTGATACATGATTTTGTGGAGAGATTAAAAGTTCACAGATAAATGTGTACAAATTATGCAGGTAAAGTAAACCCCAAATACAAACTAAATCTAACTGTCACCAGACAATTATTTTGCAACATATCCTGTCTTCCACACTGTGATTAACTTGCAGATTGCACAGTGAAGGAAGACTGCATAGCATTCCATTACAAAGCTTACAGTAAACATTAGTATGGCATGCTAGACTTCACTGCTATACACAGAGGTTGCTTAATCTTGAATGGCAAATTTGCCAGTTGACCTCTATCTTCACTGTTTTGTCATGTGTGATTTAAAGAATCCTTGAGTACACAAAACTCTGCATGCTGATACTAAGCACAAAAGCAAAGGATGATAACAATTAAAACAAATGCTGGGAAAAGCCAAGACTGAATCATGAACTTGTCACACCGGTTTTTGTTTCCAAGTTGGCTCTGTTCTACGGCGTCTACAGAAGTATACAGCTAGTGTGAGTATGGGCTGAACTGTTGTTATCAGGGATTTACAACACAGGGAAGTGAGAGCTGGAGGAAATTAGTATTTCCAGGGAATTCCAGGAAATGATAGGGGGGGTTTAAGACAACAAATGCCAGGAGAATAGTAGGGTTGTGACTAAGAATTGATTGTTGTCATCCCTAAATCATATAAAACATAAAATTGGGGTATCTGTCTGCTGGTGGGTAGCCCGCAGCTTACATTCCCCATCTGTGTGATTATGTTCCTCTGACGTTAAATGTCATGTCAGGACAAGCTTGCTGGCTTGCCATAGCTTACCACTGTCAAATAACTGCATAACTGATCTCACATATGAAAGTTTTGAGGAGAATAGGGAAGAAAAATATTTGCATTTGGTTTTGTGCTGAATTTCAAGTTACAGATAACCATCTGCTAAGTGGTCACATACGCAGCAGTGTTTCAATGAGTTAGTTATTTTCTTTAGTACTCCTGCTGAGAGTCACAGCAAATGCAGAACTTCAAAAAGAAAGTCAAGACCTAAAAACTAGATAATGAATGCCAAATTGAATCATGAATGGAGTAGAAGACAAATAAAGCAGTTTCCTTAGAATCTTGCACTTCCTTTTTTTCCCTAAATGTTGATGTGCTTATCCTCATCAGTTTTATTAGAAAAAAAAAGAAAAGAAAAAAAACTCTTCCTTCGAATGATTGGAGGAGGGACATATAAACAGAGCAGAAGTGTTTGCAGAGCACACTTGCAACACAGCTTACAGCTGCAGAGGAGACAGCTGAGCTTTAAACAAATGTTTGCAGTCTAGTGACTAACAGTAGTCTTTTGATTTAGATTATAGCTCTGAGATCTGGATTCCTTCTCCGGGCAGGTATGTCTCACATCATTACTGTGGCACTCCTGCTCCTCCTGACCATACCTGAAGGTGAGTGTAGCTACTAAATATGCAAATGGGGATGGAAATGTAACATCCTTTCTTAGCATTACAGTCATGTGCAAACAGACATATATTTAGTATTTGTTAAAGTACAGACATTGATTGTTTGGTTGATTGATTATTACTTTTCTCTGACATCTTAAAAATCTCAGGTAGCACCATGGGGGATCAAGGTGTAATTATTCGATGCCGATGCATCACCAAGGAGAAAAGGCCTATTGGGCGCCTCATAGGAATGGTGGAGGTGAACCTTCCAAGCTCTCACTGCAAAGACACTGAGATAATGTATGTCCTCTGGGCAAAGTTGCAATGATTATATGCACTCAAAATACTTTAAGCATTCTTGAACCGAATTCTTATGTCTTGATGGGTTTGGGATAATTAGGTTGCAAGGTCTTAAACTGTTTCTGACGTCTGGGATGTGTTTCTGATCCTGCAGTGCAACTCTTAAAAAGGATGAGAAAAAGATTTGTCTGGATCCTAATGCTCCATGGGTCAAAAAAGTGCTGAAGCACAAACTTCCTGGGTGAGTCTACCTTTACTTTTGTGTTTGAGTGAATAGGTTAGCACGAGAGCAAAGAAATATGGATTAGTACTTGTTTTGGTTATCCAGCTGAAAGAAACCGGGAAATCTGAGAAGCATCTTGCAACACAGGGGTATTTTGTTACATTGGTTTCAGCTGAATGCCCCATGTGCTATTCAGTGGTTATTCACCCTTAGTCAGAGTTTAGAGAAAGATGACAATGACTGCAGAGAAAATTTGAAATACTGTAACATTTCTGATCATCTAAATCATAGTCAAAACGCTAAAGGGGAATTCACATAACATTTCATTTCAAATTAACTCATATTTTTAAATTGACACATTTTGATCTCAATTCCCATTCAGTGGCCATTAGTACAAATTTCCCAGAAAGTTTGTGACACTAAAGTGATCTGGCCTGGCTGTTTAAAACATGTTGGGGGTTTTTTTCTACTCTGCAGGCAAACACCTTGAAGAACATACCTTCGCTATCAGGGCTTTCAGCATGGGACCACTGATTGTAACTTTGGAGCACAAAGTTTTTTTTCATAGGAAAGATTTGTGCAGCAGCTGGAGCATTGAAGAGACTGCGTGAAGACTGCCCAGACCCAAGTGCCAATACAAAGAGGGACAGAGTGACAGGAAATGATTTTGTGCTCAACATCTTAAAAAAAAACACATGCCTGCTCAATTTAAAAGAGCGGTTTTTGTAAGTAATGAAATGCTTGCTTGCTTGTTTATTTTTCACACGAAGCAGGAGTAAAAAATTTTTGCGGTAGTGTCTGTGAAAAAAACAAGGCATGTTTCAGGTTTTGCTGTTGTTTTACTTATCAGCTTTGTGTCTTTGTTTCTTTAACAACAGAAATCTGACATTATTCAAACAGTTAAACATATCCATGCCTATGTATGCATAATGTAAACACACATATTCATTTGTGCTCTTTGCATTAAAAAAACAATTGTGAATGAAACGCAATCCTTTCTAATACCAGCGATGATTGCTCATTTTGGCGTGATTTCATCAAGCGCCTTGTCATTTATTGTGGTTTTGGAAAACTTAATACAAAGTTCAAACCTTTTACCATGAGAAAAAATAAAAGGGGGTTGTTGACATTTGGGATTTAAATGACAATCTTGGAATCAATCATTAAACCTTGTTTGATTTGATATTGCTTTTGAATAAAGCTGACTCTTTGGGGTTGCGGTAGGATGTTGGTGCAGCGGTTAGATCTGTCACCTCACAGATCTCAACGGGCTTTCTCGCCCACAATGCATGTGAAGCATATGGGTGCGCATGGCTATTTGTCTCTGTGTTAACCCTGTGTTGGACTGGAGACCTGCAGTGGGTGCATCCCACTTCTTGCCTGATATAAAATCAATAGGCTCCAACCCCCTCTGACCCTAAACAGTTCAAAGCAGGTGTTTAGAACAGATAGATGGATGGATTCTCTTCATTATTTCTCCCCAGGAAGGACATAAAGAACATTTCACCAATACTGCTTTCAAGAAGACATTTAATAAAACAGGTCAGTCTTGAAAAGTGGTGTGTCCCACAGAACACTACACTGCCTCCTCATATTCTGCATAGCCCTCATCACAGAGGCACAGAAATCCTTTCCATTGAGCTGAAATAGGGAAATACACATTTCTTGAGTTGCACCATGGAGGATGTTTTACAGACAGAGTCAAATTTTCTACAGAAGAACATCGCCATCTTCTGGGCATCGATGCACACAATCTGAAGCACCACTTCAGTCACAGCTGAAGCTATCAGTGTAACATCATCCCAAAATGAAAGTTTTTCCACACAAGCAAAACGATGGCTGCCTTCCACCCTTCCACCCAAATGATTAGGGAGTGCAAGCTGTTATTGACTTAAAACGTGTTGCTTTCTGTCAGTGATTTTGCAAGGGCTTCTCTGGAAATGTGGAAATGATTTATTGCACTTTTAAACTCACTTTTAAATGGAACTCCCTGAAATGTCTGCGAAAGAGTTTAGTATTTCCTGTGTTTGAGTCCTGTTTTTTGCTGGCCAGATTGGCCTTTTCTGAACACCCCCGTTTTTTTATCCTCTTTTTCCCTCCCCTTTCTTTTCATCTCTTTGGATGAGCCGATCTTACCGCTCTGCCTTGAGATCCAAATAGTGAGCCATTACAGCTGTGAAGTCAAATCAACAAGTGAATGCTCTCTGGTTCAGTTTTGAGAGACTTGGCTTGTGATGGCAGCAGCCACACACTGAACCGCGGTCATGCTGGGTCATGCATTTGGTTTAATACACTTGAGTTTTAAAATGCACAAGCACAAACAGTTAGAACAACCGGTCACTCGGATTTCCTTCATCCCATTTTCAGATTTTTATCAGCAAATTTTGACATTATGGTTGACTCTTTGAAGTGCACACACTGAGTCGGCTTTCTTTGTCACTTTTGCCACAGTTAACCTATTCGTATCAAGTCAGTACATTTTTCTTTGAGTGACCAGTTTCCTGGAATGTTGCTGCTCGGGTTGCTTGGATTGTTAATGAAAGGAGTCCCAGCTCTCTTAGATCTGTTTGAATAGGATTGATTGCCTAATTGGTCATTTTCTCTCCTTTTGTGTCTAAATAGCCTGAATATAAGTTCAGCTCACTCATTTTTATCATTCTCTGGTCTGTCTGTGTAGTCTCCGATCAGCAGATTTAGAGTACTTTTTATCCACAATAATTAGATAACTGTTGCATGATGCAATAGGTTCACTTATTTATGTAAACCACCAAGAGTAAATTCTCTATGTATTTACATAAAAACACATTTAAGCTCTTCCTTTCATACCACACCACAGTCAGAGAAAAACGGTACTATTGGCCAGTGAGATGTGCAGAACCCACATGTGCTGCAAACTGACCACTTTATGGGACAGACTCAGGACAGAGCTACAAGAGAGAAGTAACTTTTATGTTTCGATTCAACTTTTTAACCCCTGAAATGAGATGCAGCGAGCTGGAGCAGCTATGTGCCCTCTGCTGCAGTTTCACAATGTAAATCAAATCTTTGGGGCCACATACTTCAAATACTATACTTTTTTTTCTTTTAAAATGGGGTCATGTGATGTAGTTATGAATTGTCAGTGTCCCAGCTGCAGTGGACAGAAGTCAGGACACTCTAAACTGCAGAGCATGGAACACTAGCAGCATTTTAAAAAAACCCAACTCATTTTCAACAGTTAATGCCCTCTATTTTATCTTAATAGGCCAATTAATGAAATTACCCAAAACATTCCATTATGATTTCATATGTTTAGTCGTTTATCGGATGACAGAGTTCTGTGCGTGCATTTGTAAAACTGTGTGTGTGCACAACCTCAAACAAAACAAAACTTTGCAGCTGTTTTAAAAAATTGAATTCTTTTCCCCTCTTCACACTTCAGTGAAAGTGAGTCGATCTAAAAGGCTAATTGGTTGTTCTTAGCCTTAAGATATGCACCGACTGGTCAAAAAGAAGGAAAGAACGTGTCTAATGAAAAAAGAAAAAAAGCATGCATTTGCTTATTTTAAACAGCCGCAAAGTTTTACTGTAAACTATTCCATCATTCCTGGCTCACACTGAACGTTTGGACAACAGCTGCACACAGACTCATGTTCAACATCTAAAAAAAACTCTGATTCTAAATCACTAAATGCACTAAATCATAATTAAACTGTTGAAATCTAATTTATTGTTAACAAGTTGCTAGTGTCCCCTGCATGGGGGCCGCTCAGAAGACAACAGAACAAAAATTCTAATTAAGTTATGATAAAATAAATAAAATCCTACAAAGGTCAAGACAGGAGAATGAAAATGGTGCAAAATTAAAAACAGATTCAGGAATTAGCTGGTTAACCATTAACAGAACTGGAAGCCTGAGAAGAACTTTGATTTATAGTGGAACAAGTTTAGCAGTTGGAACAGGTCAAGTACAATTGTCATTGGAAAAAACATGCTATTTAACTCTAAGCATTTGGTTTCTGTAAAGTTTTTGTTGACATACTTTAGATGTATAACTACTTTAACCAAGTATCCTTGGAAATGTAACTACAGTATAATTACACCGTTTTATCATCTAATCTAGAGAAGTCACAATAACTCTTATTATTGATATCTGATTATGCCATCTTGATCCCGACAGCCACCCAATCCTGATAATTGACTTGGCACTGCCAATAACGACCATGGAGGCAGTATTCATCTGCAAGTTGCAGGTATTATTTGGTGTGGCGCATTAAAATACTGACGAAATTCCTTTCAAATTACACAACAGTGAAACGCACTGTGGCGGTGATTTAACCGAACTTTGTCTGGTAGCTACTGAAGGTTTGTCTGGCCATCTTTAACTGCATCTGTCCTGACCGCAGCAGGAGCCCCCATGCTCCATCCCAAGGTGCGCGCGCGTGCGTCTTTTGAGGGGGAGGAGGGGGCGGATTAACGTCAACGCCCACTTTTTGGAAGCGGAAGATGGAGATCTTTTTTTTTTGTCTCCTGCCGTAAACTGGTAGCCTTCGCCTGAGCTCCATTTCCATGGCACATCTGCAGTCATCATGGACTACTGTGAACCCTGGCGGAGGCTGTGAGGAGACTTGTACCGCCAGGTAGATCGCTGGTGTAAACATCGAGCCGGCATGTGTTGATTATTCGAACTATGGCAAACTGCTAAAAGGTGAGCCTCTCATTTTTCATGATGTTTGTAGCTAACGTTAGTTGCGCAGAGGGTTAGTTCGCAATACCTAGCGTCACCTCGCTAGCTAACCATCCTTAACCGTTGTAAACTTTGAGAAAAAAGCTGCAGGCCTGTGTGTAAATATTAGATGTCGCTGGGGGAAGTGAACTTGACAGGAAAAATAAAAAATGTTGAATATTTGCTGTTGTTTTCCTACTTAAAAAAAAAAAGCAAAGCAAAAAAAAACCCACTGATGCCGCGACACTGGACATCGGAGGGTTATAGTTGTATGGTGGTGTTTATATGTAAATATATATATATATATGTATGTTATTGTTGTGTAACGGTTGAGTGGTTTCCTGTTGCTTTAACTGCACGTGCGTGTGCACGTCTTACATGCTGTTTCCAGGTACTCCCCATCGTCACAGTGCCCCCCAGCCGGTGTCTCTGCTGCCATGGAGGTGGGTAGCCTCCCCATGGAGCTGTGGAGGGTTATCTTGGCCTATCTTCCTCTCCCAGACCTGGGCCGCTGCTGCCAGGTGTGCCGTGCCTGGCGGGAGCTCATTCTCTCTCTGGATAACACCCGCTGGAGGCAGCTCTGCCTTGGTTGCCCCGAGTGTCGGCATCCCAACTGGCCCAGTCAGCCCCATCTTGAGCCCCCCTCCTGGAGAGAGGCACTGAAGCAGCACGCCCTCGCCACCCGCACCTGGACTCGGAATGGACCAGAGCTGCAGTCCTCTGCCTGCCTCCTCTTCTTCCGTCGGAGAAAAGACCGCAGGGTTTGGCATGTGGGGCCCGGTTGTGAGTTTGAGACCTTGCGAGGGGCTCTTGGAGTGGTGGGGCCATATGATCGTGTGGTTCTCCATCCAGGGGTGTATGAGGAGCAGGCTGAGGTGTCGCTGAAAGTGCCAGTGGAGCTGGTTGGTTTGGGCCGACTGGGCGAGGTGGCCCTCCTGGTGTGTATGGAGCAGCAGTGCCCTACTGCCAGGCTGTGTAACCTGGTTTTCATGCCACCCTGGTTCTCCACTGTTGTCTACAAGGTGAAGTTGAAGCTTGTGGTTTCACAGAGCGCTATGTCTCATTAGAGGTTCTGACTCTCTCTTGAATCCACAAATCAGGTTTAATTCCAGTTTATTTCATTCTTTCTGTCTGACTGCTATCACTTTTCTTTCCCTGCTCTCCTCTAGACATCATGGGGTCACATCCAGCTAGATAACTGCAACTTTGAGGGGGCCCAGCTGCAAATCCGTGGTCCCGGAACCTGCCAGGCTCGTTTTTGCTCCTTTTCACAAGGCAGCTCTGCCCACTTGCTGGGTGTTGTGCTCAGTTTGTTGGACAGCTGTGATTTCTCAGGAAGTGACACAGCTTCGGTGACTGTGGAAGGTCCTCCGGTGTCAGAAAGGAACTGGGCTTGTAAACACTTGGCTGCCCTAGCCAGGACGTTCCCATCTGGGTCTTGCAGCTCCCCCAAAGGCCCTCAGGCCAGCTCCACTGGTGAGCCTGACCCTCCCCATGGTAATGTTAAAAAGGAGCGTGTGAGCATGGAGGACTGGAAGAGAAGGACAGGTGGAGACTCTGGTTGTCAGGGCACATTTATTGAAGATGGCTGGAGTGATGGTGAGCACAGTGAGAGAGAAGAGGAAAACCGAGACAGCGAGAGAAATGATAACACTAAGAAACAGTTTACACTGGATTACAAAATCCCCTGTGACCATCACAGCCTATCTCATTTACTCAAGCTCCGGGCAGATGGCTCTCTGCCACTTGCGTCATCCCCTGACCCCCCATCTTTAACCCCTGAACCCCTCACCCTTCAGCAAGAATTAGAAAGGGACCCTGAGGCTCTGATATTGGGAACATCGACACTTGGCTGCATCCTCAGACGCTGCCTCTTCAGAGACGGGAAGGGCGGTGTACATGTGTCCAATTATGGACAAGCTCGGTTGGAGGACAATATATTCCGTGGGCTGAACTATGCTGTCCGTTGCATCCAGAACTCCACAGTAAATTCAATCATTATACCTTTGTCTCTGATAAATCTCAATTATCATCCTTACACGTTAAGATTTCTCAGGTTTAGTGACTCTAATACGCAGAGTACCGTTTGAGGAGCATATCAAGTTAAGGAAGTGGCTTTGATCATTAGTAATTTAGCAGCAAATTCCAGGTCAAGCTGTTACTTGAGCTCCCTCTTTCTCTCTCCCCTCCTTTAGATTGTGATGCTGAGAAATGAGGTGTGCGAGTGCCGTGCGTCAGGCGTGTTTCTACGTCTGTCTGCTCGGGGCCTCATTGCGGAAAATAACATCCACTCGAATGGGGAGGCGGGGCTGGACATCCGAAAAGGGGCTAACCCCACCATTCTGGTAAATTACCATCTTTTAAAGTTGGAAGCATTCGTCAGTAATTCTCACATAACTCCACATACAGCTTGTCTCTGATTTTTCAAAAGCATTTCATGACTGGTCGTTAACACCCTCTTACCCGTAACCTCATGGCATGTTAGCTCTGCTGGAAACGTGTCTTAGTGTTGTATGCACTACTCTGTTTGTATACCATCTTTCATTCCGCAGTGCAACAAAATTCATAGTGGTTTTCGTTCTGGGGTTGTTGTTCTTGGCAACGGGAAAGGTTCTATTCGGAGCAACCTGATCTACAACAACAAGGAAGCCGGTGTGTATATTCTCTTCAGCGGGAATCCCGTGGTGAGGTAGGTTGGACTCCACAAACATCCAACTTGCCTGGGATTGCGTTGACCCTGCGCTTGCCATTATTTGGATATTGTTCAGTGTTCATAGTTTCTCGATGGGTGTTCTCAGTAGGGAGAGAGGACAAAGGTTCTCAGTAATAAAATGAAAAGCAGTATTGTTTAGCAGAGAAACTGCATACTTTCTTTCAGATATTTTGACTTTGAAGCACATGCATTCCTAATAGGGTTTTTGTTGGCTTTGCTCTATTCAGTGTCTGTGCAAAGTCTGAACTTAAGCAATTAATCCACTTCTCTCTTCATTTCTTTCTTAGTGGTAATCACATCTTTCAAGGCCAGGCAGCAGGGATTGCCATCAATGAGAATGGCAGAGGGATGATAACAGGTGTGTGAGTGGCTCCGCCCCTTCTAATGGTCTACATCACCCATCGGGATGACTGGATTCATCATGTGTATATGACGGCATTTTAATTCCAGAGAATGTGATCAGGGAGAACCAGTGGGGGGGTGTGGACATCCGCAGAGGAGGTGACCCCATCTTGAGGAACAATTACATCTGTTATGGCTACTCAGACGGTGTGGTGGTGGGAGAACGAGGACGTGGACTTATTGAGGGAAACCATGTCTACTGTATGTCACTTCAGCCTGATTGTTTGTGCATAACAGCTCCTCTTTCAACGCTTTGCTCCAAGTGTTTAATTTCCTCCTCTGATTTCTTTAGGTAATAAAGGCTGCGGTGTGTGGGTTATGTCGTCCAGCCTCCCCCAGCTCTTAGGAAACTACATCCTCCATAACTGCATGTATGGGCTGGCAGTGTTCTGCCGAAAGGACCCGGAGAACATTGAGGCCAGGGAGGGGAGCTGGCCTGGACAGGAAGGGATTGGTGGAGACGCAGGCATTGGAGAGAGGAGAGGAGTGGAAGGAGAAGGAAGAGAAGGTCAGGAGAACTTTAATGAGGAGGGCGAACTGTTTGCTTGGGAAAGCGATCTGGACAGCGAGGATGAGCGGCACTCTGCTCGCCGCTCCATCAGCGTGGCCCTGGTGGAAGGCAACTGCGTGAGCTACAACGGAGGTACTAAACCGATCCGTTGAACCAAATGCAAACAGTGGCTCTCTGTCTCCAACGGTCTCTCCCGCTTTCTGTCTTTTTGCAGCAGTTGGCCTATATGTGAAGAGCAGCGAAGCCCTGAATGTGTTCGCGAACCTCATAAACAGCAACCGTGGCCCTGGCATCGCCGTGCTGCAGAGCAGTCAGCTGACCCGACTTGTTACAAACTGCATTCTTAAAAATAGTCGAGGTGGTATTACAGTGGAGAAGGACTGCAGAGTTGAGCTACGTGGTAATGGCATCTACGAAAACAGTGGCCATGGAGTCAGGCTTAGTGGTAACGGGCAGATAGTAGAGAACGATGTGGTTGGTAACAGCGGATATGGGATCCAGGTGTCTGCAAGCACTGATATAAAGGTGAGATTGAGTGATACACCGGTAGACTTGAGCACTGTGCAAAAGTCCTGAGCCTCCCCTTGTTTCTTTATACTGTATATTGCCAGGATAAATAAGTGCAATAAACATGGGCAAACATGAATGGAATGTATGCATTATATAAAATTGAGAGAGTACATTTGGAACGAGCATGAAAATCAATATTTAGTTTGATCAGTTTTATTCTTCAACACAGTCTGAACACTCTTAGACCAGCTTTCCTGTTATTTCTTTAATAAGTCTTTGGGAATAGCTCTCCAGGCTTCTGGAAGGACATCCTAAAGCTCTTCTTTGGATGTTGGCTGCCTTTTGTTCCGTTCTCAGAACTGTTGCTCACAACAGCTTAAAAAGATTACCAGAAAGTCTGGAAATTATAAAGAAAAGAGGGATGACTCAAGACTCTAACATAGGACTAGACTTATTTCAGATGCAATCGACACGATGTATACATCACTTTAGCACGTTAGTGATTTAAAAAAGAAATAAATTCTATCTTTTTTGTCTTTAGATATTGCGCAACCGTGTGCAACCAGCACAGGGCTGTGGTATTGCTCTGCTGGGGCCAGTAAAAGGTGTTGTGCATGACAACATCTTGTTCCAGGGCCACCCAGAGAACAAAAAAACACTGCTACACATGGACCCTGGCAATGAGAGCTGCGTGCTGTGCAACAACAGTATTCTGAGGCATAATAACAGGTAACTAAGCAACTGAAATATAGCAGTGTTCAGAGGCATCAGTGGCCTTATCCGTCTGCACCTTTTCCGCCTTATTTTTAGATGCCAACCGACCTGCAGATTCTCTTCACATCCACCTTTTGAACATATAACATCTATACAATCTGCGTAGTTTCAAGATGAATTGTGACTAATTCAGGACTCAGTCTGAAAAGATAAATGATCACAATCTGCCCTTCATCTCCAGAGTGATGGTGTGACATTATGGCCAGATTCTCCTTTTAGGCATTTCTGTCAGATTTTGTATCATTAATGTATGACTCCTTCTGTGGAGAAGAATGTCACTTTTTCCAACTTCAAATCTAATCAAAGCTTGAATGTAAAAGTTCATCCTTCAGCCAAAGCGAACTTTACTGCCGAGTTTGAAGAAGATCCCTCTGCTAACGAAGTTAAAGGGCTATGCAGCCACTTTTTAAACTGAACTTTTAGGTGTGTTTGAAGTGGGGTCTTTTTTTTTTTTTGTTATAGTTCATGGTCACTATTAATACTTTCATAGTGATGTTTTGGGCTGCAGTTTTAACACCATACAGCAGATTGATGGAAACTAGCTGATGATTCAGCATATAAAGTGTGACATCTACCTAAAGAGCAAAGACCAAGAACGACAATTAAAATAAAGAGACTGAATATTGGCGTTAGATGTGTGAAGTACACATAAATCTGCCACAATGTATTTCAAAGGAGTCTGAATACGTTTGGTAATCTCTTTTACATTTTCCAGCTGTACATCTGCTCCACCCTGGGTTCTGGATAACCCTCCTCCTCGCCCACTGGCGAGCTCTCATGCCGGCCTGTCCTCATCCCAGTATCCCTCCCGACTTGGAATCTCCATGACTGCCAGGGTCGGCGCTACGGTGGAAAGTGGCTGCCACAGTGGCAGCATGTTCTGCTCCATCCTGTGAATCCTGGCAAGCCCTGACAAACCAACGTGGATTCCAGTGGCCAGACGTCAATGACGCATCACTTTTTAAACTGTCCACGGTCCAAAGTCCTCTCGACTTTCCAACACAATGCCCTCCTCATGCAGTGAACCGTCTCAAGAAGTCAAGAGACGCAACCGAAGGGGTAGAAGCGGGCCACCTGTCCCACAGTATGTAAGGACGGCGAATCATTTTGTAAATCAGACTCGTTTTAATTTTACGATACAATAACGGTGCGCCCGTAAAATACAGAACAAGGTGAAGCTTGGGCGCAGCCCATTTGGATCTTTTCATCACCGTATGTTTGACACAGATTACGCTAAAGCTTTACCTTTGATCATGTTCCTTTTCACCGTGAACTTCTGTCGGTTTTGTCAGTTTGCCTCCGGGACTCGGGTTAGTACGTGCACATTTAAAAGTCCCAGCCGGAGGTTTCAGAGATGCCAGCTTCAACCATGGTCAACTAAGTAAAGCTGTGCCTTGTTTTGACTTTTTTAAAGTAAATCGATGATTGTAGCGAGGAGAACGAGTGTGTCGTGGTCTGAGGTGTATATGCAAAAAAAAAAAAGAGAAAACCTAAGTCAAGATTAAGCTTCTGCCTCTTGCACAGAGATGTTGTTTCCTGGTGAGTCTGCAGTTTCTGAAGATGTCCTCCAAGTTGTTCAGCTGTCTTTGATTTTTTTTTTTTTTTTTTTTTAAATTTCAGTGGGACACGTTACAGTTAGCATTCAGGATGGTGACAACATGCTGCAGGGTGACATACAATCACAAAGACTCGCTTGGTAACAACCAAAGAAGGAGAAAGATGTTTAGTGTGCAATATGTGATGTCTACAAATGTGCCTACATGTTTAAGCTGGATGTTCCATCATCTAGAGGTTGTTTACAGCCCGATAGTCTTTTTTTTTTTTTTTTTGTACCTTCAACTTGTAAGCGTCGAGTAATGAGATCATGTATAGCTCAAAGTCAACCACTTTATTTGTCTACAAAATACACGAATAAACAGTTCTTGTTTGTGACAGTTCCACTTCTCACAGTCTTCCCTTAGTCCTTTTCTTTCATTTCCTTTAAGGTCTTCAGTGCATTTTCTTACGCTTTCGTCTCTCCATGAACTGATCGTATTTGATCAGAGGCAGAATAAGCGAGGCCTGTTTGTGGTCATTGCGCAGTCCAGCCTCCTCACCTTTGCCCCGGGCTGGTTTGATTAAAGTCAGTCCCATTGACTTTGCAATCTCGATCACCCTGTAGGTAAACGCATGCATCAGTTCTATGTTCAGAGCTCCTTTAACACACCTCATGCTGACGGTTCAGTACAGTGGGAGGTGTCACAGCTATGTGTATGAAAGTAGAAATTTGACTAAGAACAGCAATGTCAACCTGAGCGAGAGGACACTACTGGCTCGGTGTTATTTAACCAGAGAAACTTTGTGTTAGAACACTGCATGTAAATGAAGCTCTTATTCTTACTTGGTCTCAGTAATTCCAAGGTCGCGGTGCAGTAATGAGAGGTCAGCAGTCATGCAAGCCATATGCAGCAGCAGAGCCAGGCTGTATGCTGCTATTTTGGAACGCATTGATGTCGACACGATGTTCTGGACCCTAAAAAGGATCAAGATCAAGTTTATTTGTCTGAAACTCGATATCAAAAACACTGTTGTGTGACACAAATGGTTCTGGTTTAGAAAGTAAAGCAGCAGCCCGTTCCGATCATCATACCTGCCATTGTTGAACGTCTCAACGGTGAAGGTTCTGAGCAGTTTGATCTGAATGATTCGCGGGCAGCCCTCTTCCTTCCCGACTGCACACAAACATGAGCCATTATTAGCTAAAGTTTAGAAGCAGGTTTTTAGGTCAGTTTACATGCGGAGTGCAGACAGAAAGCTATCGGACAGGTTTTTCACATTAAAGTTTCAAACTCAACGTGGAACCAGTTCATTTTCTCTCAATCTGCACAAAAAAGCAAAACCAGATTTTTCCTAAATTTATCAAAGAAGAAATACTGAAATATTCCACGTAAGAAGCAACTGGACTCCCTGCTAAGCCCCTTTGGTAACCTCAAGTGTCTCTAGCATAGTTTTCCAGCCATCACCAGTCTTTACGCCGTCGCCTCTCCTTCGCCTGGTACGAGGCCCACGTTGCTGTAAAAAAACGAGTTCATGCATGCCCCGAGGAATGTGTGAAGTGTGCACGTTTTCACTGTGCATTCGTTCCCAAAGCCACAGAAATGATTTATGACGCTACTGAAAAGTAAAACCTCCACACCAGCAGGAGATCCTACGCACTCCAGAAAAGGTTCAGTCTCCGTCTTTCTGCCCCTGTCCCACAGAAACATCCCCACAGAATGACGCTGCCATCGCCATGTTTTACTGTACGGGGAGCATCACAGCTTTTTAAGAACGCTTCACAGAGGCTGCACATTCAGCATGCACCTCGGTTTCTCTCAGAGGTCGTCTAACACTGCTCACAATTCTCATTCAGAAAGCACAAAGGAAATCACTGTCAACCACACAGTACACTGACTGAAAAACATCAACTGAAGGATGTTTGTGGGTCGGGATAACTTTCAATCTAACTTCTAAAGCAAGGTTTCCCAACCCTGGTCCTCAAGGCACACCACCTGGCATGTTTTCCATGTTCCCTGCTCCAGCGCACCTGGTTCAAATGAACGGGTCTTCATCAGCCTTCTGCAGAGCTTAGAAAGAGCTGACGCGTTTATTTGAATCAGGTGTGCTGGAGGAAGAACACATGGCTGGGAAACACTCTGCTAAAGTGTCTATATAAAAAGAATTAATCAGAATTGCAACATTTCCTTTGAAACCTCCAACCTTTCTTCCTTCATCCCCGTTTCCAGTCAGAATCATTAAAGGGCCATTTCGTTTCGTCTGATACGCAACCAACTAAAACAAGACACCTTTGAGCTTAAAATCAAATCAGCTGCGTTTGGAATGACTACTGCTCCATTTTATTTTAGGCACACTGCTTCCATTTTCTATACGTCTCAATATGATGAGTGCAGAAATGCCCAAAAATGTGCCATATTTGGTTTTTGCATCTTTCCCCTGTATCTGTATTCTGATGTAATCCTGAACTGCAAAGGGTGCAAAAACTTTCTGTCGGCACTGTATGAGAAACAGAAAAACAACATCACTCACACTTGTGGGAGACATTCTTCTGCCGTGCCAGCTTAAGGAGCATCGAGAGGTAAAAGGCGCAGCGTGACACTCTGTCTCTGGCTTCACCCACAGTTGCCATATTCTCCAGATGCCTCAAGACGCAAAGGTACCTCGAGTGAAAAAGTACAAGGAAAAATGAGAATTTTTGTCCCAGAAAGCTGAGATCCCAGAAAGCAGAGGTCTTTGTTGACCTACCCTCCTGCATCTCTCATCTTCTGCAGCTCCTCGGGGGTGAGTGCAGCCATCTTGGAACCAGCCTGCTCCAAAGCAGCAAACTCAACTGGACTCAGGACTGTTGGAGTCAGTTAAGGGTGAAGACAAACTCTGCTGCAGCTCCAAACGCAAAACTGTGTTCCCTTACGTTCGTCTCAGCCACACAAGCACACGGTGACACAGAACGGGTAAAAGATACGTTCATCGAACGGGTAGACGTTCTCTCGACTGTCTGCGTCCAAGTTGCAGGGAGGCAGGTGGGAGGTCAGAGCTTCCTGGGACTCGGTTTCAGCCACTTCCTGTTGAAGAGCTGAGTGGGGAAAAAGTTGATCAAATGAGACAACAGATAGAGAAAGACGACCATTCGAGCAGCAGATATTTAGGGTTAGAATTCTCCAAAAAGAGGCTCAACACCCCTGAAATTCACACAAATAAGAGAGAGGAGCAGCTCACCTGCCACACCCTTCTTGTCAATCACGGTGCTGGCAGCTTTAGCCACTGCATGCTGGAGGGTGTCGCTGCCCACCTGGTTGAGCCTGCGGGAGCTCAGCGCTCGCTTTTGTTTGTTGGTGCCAAAGGCTTCAATCAATGAGTCAACCTAAAGAAAAAAATGAGACATTAGATTTGTTTTTATTTTCATTCCTTGCTCGAGGACAGTCCTATTCAACTCCAAGAAGAAGGAAAAAAACATCAGGATAAAACCCTGTACCTTGTCTCTATAGGACAGAGTAGTGTCTTGTGGGTTCTCAGTCTCTGCTATCTCTCCTGGTGGCAAAGACAGATTAAATGGCATCTACCAGCATGTTTTTGGCCAGTTAAGACTGATTTGGCATATGCTGGTTGGCGATTATGCTTCGTTCTCACTGTGAGCGTATTTTGACGACTGCTTTTCTCTTTACCTGGTATGACAGGTTTCATGTTGAACATCTGAGCGCTGTGTACCTCCATTTGCATGGTCTGTCTGTTCAACACTCCAACATAATATCTGAAGAAGCACCGAACACATTTATCACTCCTGTTTTACAAAGACAAAAAGCTGTGATGTATCAAAACATACTCAATTCACCTACTTGCAAAGATTGTTGCATTTCAACGATCCCTCTCCAAAATTCTGTCCAACATAGGACAGCCTGTCTGATTCAGCAACCTCCACAAAAGAGAACAGAGGGAACAAAGTCACTGAGTGCTGAGAGCAACGCAAGGCAACCTGTGTCACACAGTACATCATCTCCCTCACCACTATCCGCCTGCTCCTTTTCCTTGGGTTGGTTTCATCTGTGTCCTTGAACATGGTGAAATCCAGTTTGTCTGCATTTTGGACGCAGCCGTTTGAAAAGCGAACTGTACGCGAGAAACACAAAGGTGAACAGGTCATCACATTACCCATATCATGTTGGTAAACTCCCAGGTGTATGTGTGATATGTGAGAACACAGTCAACACAGTCCTGGCGGAGGGCGGCACGTCCACGTGTGCGCGCACAGCATTATTTAAACAGCCCCGCTCAGCTCGACATAACACCCGCTGTCACCGTTGCTGTTAGAATCATCTTTACAGGACTTTCAATGTGAAATAAGTGTCAGGTAGTCACCTATAACGGCTTTATCGGACTCCGTCTCCTCTCCGCAACAAACCAACGAGCAGGAGGCAGCCATGACAGTTTCATGTGTGCCAGGATGTTACCTTCCGCCAAACTTCCGTTTTCGTCAAAAACTATTTCATTCAGCACAACAGGGCTAATTCTGAGCGTCTGAGGTAGTTATTCAAGATTTGTTACCGTGACTCTGATTTATGTTGCATAGTATGGGATGCCATTTCTGCCACTGAAAATGTTTTATAAAAAAATGACGTTCCAAGACGTCAAAATACTGACTAAATATGTCAGACTTCCCACTTAATGTTGAAGTATTTTTTTTATATCTATATTTGGTCACAATTCCAGATGCAAATTCAGTTTTGAGATGCTACATTTAACATTTCGAGATACAAAGTCCAAATATTGAGATAGTAAGTCCGACTTATAAGATACTAGGTCAGAATCCTGACATATTTAGTTAGGAATTCTGCTAGTTGCTAAATCAGAATTAGCTTCGAATTTAAATTTAATTGATAGAAATGGGAATTCGATTTTTAAACTTTTTCCCACTATTTTATTTTTAAACCACTTTTCAATTTCAACTTCAAAACCTCAGTTATGACCCAATTTAGATTTGAAATGAATTTGTATTATTGTTATTGGTGGAAAATTTATTAATAAGAGGCAAACAGTAAAATAAATTACCATTGTCTGTAGACTTGCCACACTCTTTATGCAATATCAAACAATGATGTACATTTCCTTGGTCCTCAATTAGTATAAATTTGATTTCTAAAAATGACATTTATGTTCATGTTGCACACACACAAAAACTGACTGACTGACCCATCAAATTTGCAGCCAATTTGTAATTTGTATTATTACAGCCCAATATCTCACTCTTTAGATTTCTATTTAACTAATTAGACACTGCAGGAGTGTTTGTGTGAATAGATGTATGAAAAACATTCTAAAGAGAGGACCATTTTCCAATGTTGATAAAGGAAAGACATTTTGAATGTGTATTTTCCTCACACTGATTAAAACCTTTGGCAGTGAGCTCAGAGTATGCTCTGAGACACAGCAGCGACACCGTGCGGTGAAACTATAAAACTGCAGCACTTTGCCTCACGGGGTTCGTGAAAGTCGTTGTGAAGCACAGCGCCACCCTGTGAGTCTGGGTGGAAAAACCGTCTGAGTTAGGGCAAATTTTTTAAATTACATACAACACTTGCATCTCGCTCCAGATGGGACCGATGTCCATCATCATAATGTTAGCCATTAGTTCTATCCGCCGGTAGCTGTGAGAATAAGACCTGTCTGTCCGTCTGTTTGAAACCAACGGTGACCGTATTACCGCCGGCAGCTAAAACCATCATCCTGTACGGGCAAACTGCGGGGACGTGGACCTCGGGAGATGCAGCAGCGGCGTTAGCTGTCGATAGCTACATTTGAGGGGACAATTTGGTGAGGGGGAAGTCCGAAAGAGACAAGCGGATCATCCCAGGAGTACCGAATGCCGCCGCTGGTGCTGTAGCTAGCAGGCAGTTTGCTGGGTAACAGCCAGCTAAATTTAGCTTCGTCAGCTTCTGAACAGGACTTTATTCTGGCTCTTGATATTAGCGTTTTTGGAAAATTCAAGGTAATGTTACATATGTTGGGCTCTATGTCTCACTGTGCTAACAACACAATGATATTTTATGCTACTGCATTTTAATTAGCTAACTGATCATATGTTGACCAGTGACTTGCTAGCTGTCCATGAGGATGGGTGTGCTCTGTAGCTACTGTGTAAGAGGAGTTGAAAGTTAACTGCTCACCATGCGCATATGTAAACAACTAGACTAGCTTACGTGCGAGCTATTCCTTAATGTTACTTAGTAGCAACATAGTCAACCACAGGCAGGTATTATTCATGGTGCTTTTTAACTAACAACAGTTTAAGGCCCTCATTAAAAAGCTGCAGGATTCAGCCTTTTAATCATTACTAACAACAGTTGATCACGGAGCTATCAAACAGTTCATTTTCACATGTGCAAACCCTCAGTGAAACTACAGCTTTACTTTCATACAGGCTATTTGTTGTCATTTTGATTAATATAATGGGCCAGATTATGGTGAGGTTGCTTACTATGACTGATCCGATACAGCAGACCTAAACAGAGAAAATTAGCAGACCGTCACATTTCAGAATCTGCATAAAGACACATATGTGGAGTTGATTGATGCTCTGTTGATGTTGAATCTTTCAGCTCTACAGCTGCTTTTCCCCACATGTGATTTTGCCTCCTCCTCTGCGTGTGGACTGTTGTGTCTGCAGGGCCATGGATTTCCCAGGCCACTTTGAACAGATCTTCCAGCAGCTCAACTATCAGCGCGTTCACGGCCAGCTGTGCGACTGTGTCATCGTGGTGGGCAGCCGGCACTTCAAGGCCCACCGCTCGGTGCTTGCGGCCTGCAGCACCCATTTCAGAGCGCTGTTCACCGTCGCTGAGGGAGATGCCAGCATGAACATGATCCAGCTGGACAGCGAGGTTTGGACTTTTAACAGAGACCGTGTCGCTCCTGTGTACTGATGGCATGATACTAAACTTTGTGTGCTTGCAGGTGGTGACAGCTGAAGCTTTTGCTGCTCTGGTGGACATGATGTACACGTCAACACTGATGCTGGGGGAGAGCAATGTCATGGATATCCTCCTTGCTGCCTCGCACCTGCACCTCAACAATGTTGTCAAGGCCTGCAAGCATTACCTGACCACGCGCACGCTGCCTATGTCCCCTTCATCCGACAGACCCACCCGTCACCACCCTCAGCAGGAGCAGCAGAGGCACAGGCAGCAGCAAGTGGCAGATTTAGCAGGGAATCCAACTTTAGGGGCTAATGCTAATCTCGCTGCCAGCGCTGCCACGTCGAAGTTGCAGCGTTCCTTCCTGCTGCAGCAGCTGGGGCTCAGCTTGGTGAGCTCTGCTTTGGGAGGGATGGAGGAGGACGGGGTGGGCGGCAGAGGGGTCGAGCAGAGGGCCTCCTTCCCAGTCCGGCGCTTCCACAAACGTAAGCCCTCGCTCGCTCTGGGACTTTCAGAGGAGAGGCCCAGACAGAGGCAGCGCCCCTCTGCCCCTAACCTGGGCTTGTTAGGAGAAGACGGGGTGAATGCAGAGCGAGAGGACGGCGCACTTCTCTCACCCGACTCCCACAAGATGGGAGATGAATCCAAGTTAGATCCTGCAATCACTGGGTTAGTCTCAGTGTCTCAAGATGACCCTCAAATGCCAAGTCAGTCAGACAGCGGACACTGTGAAGGGGAGAGAATGCAGGGGGGTGTGAGCAAAGAAGAGGACATCAGTGACCAGGATCACCAGGACAACAGAGCAGGGGTCAAATCAGGGAAAGAGGAAGAAGAGGTCGAGGAGGAGGAGCAGAAGGTAAAAATGTTGATATTCTGATGATTGCGATATGACTTTCTTGTTATTTTTTTCACTTAATTTTATTAGAGAAACATTTAAAGTTCTGATCATTATTAAATCTCTGTTGGCTCTACTTTTTTCTTTTCTTTTCAACATAGGTGATGGTTAAACGTGAGCCGCTCAGTTCGCCAGAGGCAGCAGATGAAAACAGTGACGTGACGTCACAGGCAGAGGGGAGCTACCCGGCTGAGCCTGGGTGTCAGGAAGAGGAGGAGAAGGTGGAGCTGAGCTCAGAGAGCAGCGACCGCAGCTTCACCTCTGAACCCCAGCCCAGCTCCGACCCCCTGCTCCAGTCCAGCTCGCAGCTCCTCCTCAAGAGCGGCATGGGAGGCGGTGCTGGAGTCGCTGGAGGTTTTGGCTGCAGTAACGGACTCAGTGGTAAATCTGGTTTCAACATTTCCAGCTTCCTCAGCCCCAAGGACTTTGGGAGTGGTGGGTCGGGGTTGGTTGCTGGAGAGGATGACCTTCCCAACACAACGACCGGAGATGCCGACGCACATCACTTTCTCCTGAGACAGGACGGTGCTGGACCGTCTGGCTCCGCTACTTCGTCTCTTCTGCAGTCGGGTGCGCTCAGCAGTGAGTGTCGAAACAGCTTTGGAGATAACCTGCAGGCTGATTCTCTGTTCCTCCGCCCCCTGCATGATGGTCTAGGAAACCCCAGAGGAAGCGGTGGAAGTGCAAGTGGAGGGCGAGGAGGGGTAGATCCATTCGGTTTGGACTTCCAGCGATCCAGTCTCGGGCTTCACTCACTGGGGCGCCCCTCAAAAGGGCCGGGAGGAGCGACTGCAGCCGCTTCGGGTTATCCAAGCTACAGACGTATCGCTCCAAAAATGACTGCTGGCATGGGAGGTGAAGGAGTAGGAATAGTTCTTCAAGATGCCGCCTCCTCTTCCTCGAGTCTGGCCAATCCCCTGCTTCACAACGAGAGCGGAGGATATGACAGTGGCAGGCCCACCTCCCTCCCACCTCAGCTTACCAGGGCTTCAGCAGATGTTCTGTCAAAGTGCAAGAAGGCTCTCTCAGAGCACAACGTCCTGGTGGTTGAGGGAGCACGAAAATACGCTTGCAAGATATGCTGCAAAACCTTCCTCACCTTGACCGACTGCAAGAAACACATCCGCGTTCACACAGGAGAGAAACCCTACGCGTGTCTGAAGTGTGGGAAACGCTTCAGCCAGTCGTCACACCTGTACAAGCATTCCAAGACAACATGTCTGCGCTGGCAGAACAGCAACATGTCCAACGCATTGCTGTAGGGTCAAAGTGAGTCGAGTGCATAATGCCAACTTCAACACGTTTAGTCCCCAAAGCGGTAACATTTTTTCTTTTTTGTCGAGCTCTGAAAGAACGACTTGATCTCATTATCTGCTCTGTCCAAACTAACCAGTCCCACCACGGTGGTGTAATCTTACATGCTGTTCAGGACAAGCCCTTACTCTGAGGATTCTGTTGTTGTGAACCCTTTTATTTTGTAGGAAAAAATGATAACAATAGAGGAGGAGCAAAAATGGAACATAGATTGCTTTTGATTCACTCGACTGTATTTTAGCCACTGTAGTGTATGTTCTATGAATATAAAGACTATGAAGGTCTATCATTACATCGTGTAAGCCAGGTCAGCTTTCAAAACAGTTGACTGTATTGTGTTTTCCAAAAAAAAACAAAAAATCGTGAGCTGTCGAAGTGAATCGTTTGTAGTTACTCTTGGAAGCAACTTTGACCAGGTTGTTACTGAAGAATTTGCATTCGGCATCTGTAGCAGCGTCCCATCGAGTTCTCCCAACTGTTCACACTGACTGTGCCTTGTTCTGTTTACGGGCCTTCATGTAGACTGTGGAGAACTGTAAGTATGTAATTACTTAAGAACTTATTGTGCAAAACAAAAAAAGAGTCGGTGCTGTTGGGCAAGCCTGCGTAGTGCTGGAAAATCTGTAGCTTTTTGACAGTTTGACGAACAGGAGACGACAGAGTCAGTAGATGGGGGGTCTGGTCAGTGTAGTGATATGATTTCCACCTTTCATGTGGGCGACCTGGGCTCAAATCCCCTGCACGAAAGGTGCCACCTCCAGTAGGGGTCCCTCGGCAAGACCTGCTTACCCTAACTGCCTCCCTGTAAGTGACTTTGCATAAAAACATCTGCCAAATGCATAACCATAGGCTTCATGTTTGATTTGTTTAACTTTGTCATTGTAATGCAGTTAAAATGTCATGAACTCTATTTGAAGCTTTTAAAAAATAATAAAAATAGGAATCGAGGTAAAGAACACTTAATGTATAGATACTCCACTTTTTTTCATGCGTACTCAATCCTTAAATCAAGACGTGAGATTATAAAACTCTGCAGTTGCCTTTTGGTCCAACGATCATTGATGGTGTCGCTTAGTCTGGTCAATGTCAAATATTTCTTGTAGCAGGCAAATTGAATCTCGTTGTAATGATGGGGCCTTACTTCACACGACATAATAACTTCCTCGCTTTGAAAGGTTTGGCACCAGTACTTTGTCACATGTACGTTGTTGGAGACTTTAAATAACTCTAAATATCCCCTCCCCTGGGGGAGTTAAAAAAAGAAAACCTCTCTTTCCTCTCAACCGTGCCTCTATTTTTGAAAGAAAATGTATGATACTGAGTAACGGTGACATTTGAACACTGAAATGTGAGTTTGACAGGGAAATCCACTGGAGATACAGCTTATTTAGTGTCACGATTGGCAGTTTAATGTGGTTTATGATCGTAAAAGATGTGCCGTTGAGCGAGTCGCTGACTGAAAAACACCAAAACAAGTTCAGCTGTGGCCAAAACGGGGGAAAAAATTTACGCCACCCGTAGAGAAGCTTCTTTGGTAATTGTTTGCCTCCTGAAAGACCTGTTGGACAGGAGTCCATCGTGCATGTAGGTGGAAAAAAAAGAGAAATGTAAATATTGAAGAACAGCTCGCGAAGTAAACATTTCCTACTGTACTACAAGTGCTTTTTCCATGTTTCCTCTGGTTCACGTTGTGTTGCATCTGACACGAAAGCACTTCGACAAATCAGTCTTTTATACAACTAATGTGTTTACTGGAATCTAGAACTTTGTGAAAATGTTGCTCACTTTGAAATCTGGCTCTGAAAGCCAGGAGTTTAGCATTTATCTTTCCTCCTTCAGCGGGCAGCCAATCATGTCCGCAGAGGTGAAGGAGCGTTTCACACGCTGTTCGTTCAAAAGCAAAATGTTTTTACAGGGTTTGTCTCTCTCTCTCGCTCTCTTTCTTTCTGTTTTGTTTTGTTTTATTTGGCTTTTTGAAATTATATTTACGTGTCTCTTATTGCCCACGTGTAATTTGGTATGTGCTGACATTCACGATAAGTTAGATAACTACATTTCACCATAGGACTCGAGCAACTTCATATCAGTAATTGTACATCAACCTGCCTTTAGGTTGTATATAAGAGCAGCTTCACTGGTCAAGAGTTTGTTAACTGAGACCATTGTTCCTGCAGTGTTGTAGAGTTCTGTTTTAGTGAGCGTAAATGAAAAGTAACACTTGACCCGTTTGCCTTTTTGTATTGTATATTCTTGATGTATCGTGACCTGGGGCACTGCTTCCAATCCTGTCGGCACCTTAATGTTGAGTCATTACACTGTCATAGTACATGCATCACCTATATTTGAGACATTAATCTACACTCTTGACACTTTATTTCAGAAGAAAAATGGCCTTGTTAACACAATCTAACCTGCCGGTCATCACGTGTAATCGGTGGTGAAGTTGTTGCAGTTGGGCTGCAGAGTTTAAAATACCCACTGATGATGAAATCTCTAACCTGACTCACAGCCAGCCTTCACCCTCCAAGATGGTCACCATGTTTCAAAGAGAGAAGCCCGTAAAGAGTCGTAATGATGCTGTCTTCAAAGCTTTTCATGTGAGTCTCTGTGAGAAAAATGCACTGACTGCACTACCCCCGGTATGAATATGCCAGATTTTTTTGATAATGTCGCAAAGGCGTAAATTCGTTATAAAAGTCACTGCCTTAAGCCCTGTTGCTTTTAAAGCTGGGCTTTGGTTCATATGCCAAAACAGATGGATTTCTGTGTTCCTTTTTCTATGTAACTCGCATTGTGTAACCATGAGGTGGCCCTATGTTTTGTCTCTTTACTGTTGAAGGTCATGAAGATTGTAAGGTATGTTCAGTTGTTGTATAGATTTAATAAAAACCATGAAACTCAGTTTGCTTGTCATTATTTTGTGAAAAGGCACGGAAGGGAAGGGATTGGTGAAATTACAGCTTTAGCCCTTTGATCATCGGCTCGCCCCGCAGGCCGAGGAGGAGGTTGTTCACCGCCAGGGCAGACATGGCGTTACGGGTGGTGTAGGAGGCACTCGCAATGTGTGGAAGAATCACTGTGGGATGAGAGAATTCAAAAGACAAATGATTGAGAAAAGAGCGGGGGGATAATAGTAGAACGGCCAGTATGAATGTCTGAGAGGCTCACCGCAGTTTTTGAGGGTAAACAGCGGATGGCTGGTTGGCAGAGGCTCAGGGACAGTGACATCCAATCCAGCGCCTGCTATCTGCCCGGTAGACAGAGCCTCATACAGGTCGTCCTGGTTCACCACCCCACCTCTGACACAACAGAGAGCACATACTTACCGACTGAGACAAACACAGAAAGGGCTTTTTTTCACTGTGGTCTTTTTTTAAAGTTTGAATGAATGAAGGATTTGGGAATTTTTGTTACAATTTCCTGCCGTTTTTTGTATATATTGAACTGTTATCAATTGATGCTGAAAACATTCTACATGAACTCCTGGTTAATCTGTGATTAACATCACGATTAGCTGCTTTGGAGTTCCTTTTGGTGCCAGGGGCTCTCACTTGGAGATGTTTATAACTGGAGAGCATCTTTAGAAATATGTTCCAAGCTAATTGAAGGTGTGCTTTTGATTGAGGTTGGGGTACCTGCTTGTGTTTATGAAGATGGAGGTATTTTTCATCTTGGAGAAGAGGCTCTTGTTGCAGACCTCTTTTGTTTCTGGTGTTAAAGCACAGCACACAGCCAGGAAATCCGACCGCTTTGCCAGCTCATCCAAAGACACTAGAACAAGTGAGAGATTCAGCAATAGTATAGTATTATATTCAAAGTATGTAGCTAACTACAATCACTCTGATGTATCTTTTGCAGGATGAAATCTGTGGGAAATGATCTTTACGTTTGACAAGCCAGTGCTTTAAATTCCCCTTGAATTGATTTCCCATCCACGTAACAGGATAACAAGCTGGTGGGACTGTGTCTATTCCTTACCATATTCTGCATTGATCTCATTGGCCAACTCGGGCCTGGGGGCCACATCTGTGTAGATGAACTTCTTTACTTTGAAAGGTGCAAGACGCTCTGCGATAGCCACACCTTAGTGCCCACAAACACACAGACCCAGAAACACTGTGGAAAACATCTAAATCAAAGGGAAAATGGCTCCATGATGTGCTAATGTAATTGTGCCACACATACCGATCCTTCCTAGACCAAGAATACCCACAGTGCTGTTGGCCAGCTCATATCCACACAGCCACAGAGTTCTCCATGTGCCCCAGCCACCACTAACACGAGTAAGAGAAGAAGAAGAAAGTTCCACATATGTGCACTTTATAAACTTTGGTGTGCTGTGCATTATTAGTGTTGAGCTTGTGTGTGACTGCGTGTAAAGCATTACGTCTTGGCTTCGTGTGTAGCCTCAATGAGCCTCCTGGAGGTTGTGAGCAGCAGGGCTACAGTCAGCTCAGCAACCGCATCTGTCAGAACCTCAGGGGTGTAACCTACACGGATTCCTCTGCGGGGAGACATTTCACAC
This sequence comes from Leuresthes tenuis, assembly GCF_036924035.1. Classification (NCBI taxonomy): domain Eukaryota; kingdom Metazoa; phylum Chordata; class Actinopteri; order Atheriniformes; family Atherinopsidae; genus Leuresthes; species Leuresthes tenuis. The sequence continues at coordinate 23,278,447 of NW_027325358.1, read as the reverse complement.
AACATTACACATCTATGTCTCTAGATGTTTGCATGTTAAGCCTTTTTCTTTGTAGAAATTCCAATAGGAGAATCTTTAAAAAGTATACACACATGAAAGCCTGTTGACTTTATTGTGTAACACGGAAGGAGAAAGATAGGAACCACCTTTTTTTCAGCTCCTCCAAAGATAAATGATCAAAACCCACTGACATGGTACTGAGGACCTTCAGGTTCGGACCTACAGGACGTCACACACATACAAACGCATACATCAGCTGAAAAAACTCTTTATTGCCTTCAGGTTAACGGACAAACTCGAAGACTAACTTCACACCTGCAGCATCCAGCAACTCTGCATCAATCTTTTCTGTCAGCACGCAGAGCAGACCGTCGACACCTCTGACTTTCTGAAGCAGCTCCTTCCTTGGAACAGGGACATCGTCTGAGTCCCACAGCTCAAACTGTACCCTGGGGGCAACACAAACCTTAACTTAAGGTCTGGGGCAAATCAAATACCTCTTTATCAGGAATAATGGTGGTCAGAAGTGCATAAAACACATCCAGAACATAAATATGACGCAGACAATGCTCCTGGTTTGATATGGAATACTTCAACCTGTGGCACATTTATTACTAGCTGAAAAATGGACTTTAAGATCCTGTGAAATATTTATTTAGCACTGATGTGAGGGAATACCCTTTAGACTGATAGGTCTGATCTTAAACCAACCAACAGGAAAATGTTAACTCAAAGTACATAATGAACGAAGCAGATAATCCTAACTACGTGTGGGTATCACATTAAATTCGATGCAGCAGACATTTCATTGGTCAGTTAAGGTATTGTATTTTAAAAGAAGGTCATTCTAAATAACATAGTAGGACAATTTTCTGACTCACTGTCCAGATTCTTTGAGGATCTTCAGGCCCTCTGGTGGGATCTGTCTGGTGACGTAGACCCTTGGCAGGGATGACATCTCTCTCTGCACTTTACTTGTTACGCTCCTGGGGATATTCAAAGGAGCAGCAATCCTCTGGAGCCGACGTAGTGCCATATGACAGCTCCACATTGCCAAGAGTTGGTAAAAACCTGCAGGAGATGAAAGTGAAGTACTTTGGAGTTTAAAGTTTGGTGTTGGCAAGCATACAGTTCTGGGTGCACTTAAGGGGGAGGTTCCCATGTGAGTTTGACCAATATGATGAAAGGGAGGGTGCCTCAGAGGTCTGAAGGTGAGGGATAGTTTCCCCAGACAAACAGAACACAAAATCTCTGAGGTCAGTCTTTGTCCTAGATTAAGTGAACATGGAGGCCTTTAATATTTCAGACCAAACTGACTTCAAAACAAAGATAAAGAGATCAAAGAAATAAACTCTACATTAACATACCAAAGGCAAGAATAATTCTGTTTTGCACACTTCACCGTTCAGAACTGAAGTCAGACAGATGTAAATGTTTCACTTGGCTGTTGACCTTTGTTTCTTTAAACAGTGGCACACCAGCTGTTCTGATCTGTTTCTCCAGCTTGGACCGGTTCACCAAGCTCTCTGTAGATCCCTAAAATGTAGTTATACAATGCAAAGCTTTTTAAACATTAGAGATCAGTCAAAGAGTTGAGCACTGATACCCAGCATAACACATTGTACATAGTACATTGAACAGATCATGATCGTTCGAAAGGAAGGGGTTGAAATGTTCAAACTCTCCTTGTCTGTAGCATAATGAAAACAGTTGAGACATCACAGCAATGATTCTGCTCAGACCGAAAAACCAGAACATTCTGGTTGATGGAGGTAATGTCAAACTTCAAGTCCAAAGGGATAAACCATACTCCTCAAGTTCATCAAAATGTCTAAAACATCAGTCTATTTCTATTCTAGTCTATTTCCTATTTTCAAGTGAACAGATCTCTTATAGTATCAAAGTTTAGAGTCTTAAAAGGAAATGCAGAACCCCATCTGCCTTCTCCTCTACTATTTCTCTTTTTTCTTGACATCTTGTATAACATGCTGGATTTAAATAGATGGGTGAATTGATGAAAATTTAAATGCTAAACATTATCTGTTGAGATTCCCGTAAAAAAATATTTTAAAGTTTGGCTGTGTTACATAACCGAACACCAAAACATGCTAAATTTATTCACAAATCCAGCGAATAAAAACTACTCTGATATAATTGGATTATATTGGTCATGTGATTATTGTAACCCGGAACCACTCTCAGATTTTAACCAGTCATAGCCATTCATTCGCCGTAGCCCTTCTCGCGAACTGTCAGGTATCTACGTAGGATATTTAGTCAAATTTTAAAATCATTAACAAGATAATTTACAAGTTGCCTGATAAAGATGGTGTTGCCTATAGTATCTGGATTATGTGACGAGTTTTATGTGGCCTAACATATGTGTCATCACTTTTAACGAGTTCACGAGTTTCCTGGCCACCGGCACCAGGCAGTAGTGGCACTCATTGCTAGCTAGCTGTAGCTGCTAACGTTGAGCTTTCCTCTGCAGCTTTATAAACCAGCTCGACTTATTAAGGTAGTCACGTTACATCTGTTACAATACTTTGACGGTTAGAAATAGTTTCTTCCCCTTGTCCCACAGTTGACACTAGTGTAGCCAACAGCGTTGCGCTGCTGTCAGCTGGCTGGCATTAATAGTTAGTTAGCTATGTAGCTAACATACAACAGGGCGTTGGTTTAAATAATGTATGCGAAAGCTGTGTTAATCACTGTCTATATATATTTTTTTATTAGGTAGAGTCGCTGTCTCTGAAACTGCAGAACCCCCCCTTCCCCTCCCAGTATGGCTGCAGACCTGATGGAGATTGACGACTCTCTTTACAGGCAAGTACACCTTTTGGCATCTTATTGATTAATCAGTAATCATGAAACTACAGATAATGAGGTGTGGCAGTCGAGTCAGGAAATGACAGTGCAATTTTTGTTCTTCAGTGCTCCTCACTACACTCTTTCTTTATCCTTCATCCCTCCAGCCGCCAGCGATATGTGCTTGGAGACAGTGCTATGCACCAGATGGCCCAGTCCTCAGTATTTCTCAGTGGAATGGGAGCACTGGGGGTTGAGATAGGTAGGCAAGACAACATATTTTAGCATCACATCACTCTATGATATTTAATGCCAAATTTATCAGATGACCCGCAGTGCCAAGAGTGATGTGAGACTAAACAATTTGACTTTTGGTTTTACAGCAAAGAATATTACCCTTGCCGGTGTGAAGGTAAGCTCGCTTGATTCATCTTGGGACTTTTCATTTTTATTTTTTTTTTAGTGCATCCTGAGAATCAGATTTGTTTGCACATACAGCACAATAATCTGTGTACACGTGTGTCCTGTGCAGGCGGTGACCCTTCACGACACACAGCTGTGTGAGACCTGGGATCTTGGCCTGAACTTTTTTATCCGCAAAGACGATGTTTTGAACCAGAGGAAAAGGTAATGCTCGCCTCAAAGGTGAAATGTCGTGAGTCATGTGCAGCTGTGTGACAGTTGAAGGAAAAAGACCAGAAAGAGTCTTGGGTTTGACTCGAAAAAGGCTCTAGTGGAGCGATGAAACGCCACTCCTCCAAAAGATATCACCTTACTTGGTATTTTAAGGATGATGATTGAGGACGCTGTGCTTTTATACATTTAAAAAATAATTTAAGTGACCTTTTGAAACATGGTATAAAAAAAGTAAAACATTTCCAGTACCTGGCTTGGATAAAATAAACCAGGCTTTTTTAGTAATTGAGGTCAAGGTAACTAACAAAACTAGTCTCCTTGGCCATACAAGAGAAAAATTGAAAGAGATCCTCAAGTATTTGTTTTTAGCTGTGCCATTGTGATTATTTTTGTGATTGGTTGGTGAGCACTGAGCATGTTTATTATTTAGGTCTTAGACCTGATCATCCAGGCTCTTATGTTGCTATCACAGAGTGGAGGCAGTGTGTCCTCGGGTCGCAGAGTTGAACCCTTATGTCCAAGTTGAGATGTCTTCCTCTCCACTGGACGACAACACTGATCTCGGTTTTCTCAGAAAGTATCAGGTAAGTCAAAGCCTTTCAGAATCTGTTCACACCCAGTCTAAGCAAAATAGTTGTCTAGCACGCCTCCTGGTGTTGATGCGTAGATTGTAAGTGTGGAAAGTCTCAAATAATGACTAAAATTTGAAAGGCTGTTCCTGCAGCAAGACTCCAGATGAACTTTTTCCAATGGCCACACTGGCGCTCCTAATTAAATATTTTAGGAGCATCAGCATGAAATTTTGGAAAATTTTTGGACTTTAATGATATGTTTTCCAATTTTATTTGGGTTCAGGTTGCATTTAACCTAAATTAAAAGCAGTGCTGTTTTCCACTGGCTACTGCTAACTGCGGGTAACGTTCAGTGGTTGTCTGTATCTTCTCTTGCAGTGTGTTATTTTGACGGAGGCCAGTTTGAGCCTACAGAAGAGAGTAAATAAGTTCTGCCACTCACAACAGCCTCCCATCAGAGTAAGTGTGCAGTCCCTGTTGTGATTTTATGCAACAAAGCATCAGCTAAACCTTGTCCTGCCTATGGAAACACCCATACGGTCCAAAGAAAACATTTAGCCTGTTGATTAATCAAATTGCGTTGCCTTTGTTTTTCTTTGCCAGTTCATCTGCTGCGACGCATACGGTATCTGTGTGCGAGTGTTTTGTGATTTTGGAGAGGAGTTTGAAGTGTCTGATCCCACAGGAGAGGAGCCAAAGGAGATTTTCATCCAAAGCATATCCCAAGTAAAGCCCATGCTCTCACATTCCACAAGTTTCCTTTCTCTGTTGTTTAATGTTAAAACCAGTTGCAGATGTGCGTGAGGAGATTTAGCTGGAATTTGGGCACTTTTGCATGATCAAAAAGCAATTCCTTCAGCTTCTTTACTTTTTCTGTTTCAGGACAATCCTGGGGTGGTGACCTGCATGGACAACCAGCCGCATGGTCTACAGACAGGCCAGAATGTTATCTTCAGAGAGGTCAGGGGCATGGAGGAGCTCAACGCTACTGTACGACAGGTTTCAGGTATTGCATCTACGTTGCTTCCATCTGCAGATTTTGCTGTTTGAGGCCACACAATATAAAGGTAACATAATCAAAGCTATGTTTTAATCAATGTTTTCCCATCTTTTGTGTGTGTGTTGTACTAGTCCTTTCCCCTCACAGTTTTGCAGTAGGAGACACATCACAGTTCCAACCATATGCACACGGAGGTTTCTTTGTTCTGGTGAAAATGCCTAAGACATACAAATTTGTAAGTTGGATAGTTTGCCTTCAGAAATCTCACAGTTGGAGGAAAAATGCTTAGATGTTCAAATTAACTATATTAACCAAGTGCTTTTGGATATGTTCACTTTTTCAGGAAACATTAGAACAGCAGCTGCGTGATCCTCAGGTGCTGATTCCAGACTTCAGTAAACCAGAGGTGAGTTTAGCTGGCCAGGTAACCAGCTAGCTTTGGCTTTTCCAGCCTCATGAAGCTGGCTTACATCATCAGGCATGTTACAATGATCAGCTAAGCAGCATGGCTAATGTGTGAAGCTAATACGTAGAAAATCAACTCTGAATATAACACTGCCTTCCTGTTTCCGAGTAACATGAGTGCACATGCACAAACAAGTGGAATCCCATTTTTTTTGTTGTTGTTTTCACCCATCAGGCCCCGCTACAGATCCATGCAGCCATGTTGGCACTGGACACCTTCCAGGAGCAGCATTGTAGACTTCCCAACATTGGGTAAACAAGATTTCCCATTCTCAGCTTTTTACTGCTCTGTATTTTGTTTTCCCTCAGTACTGGAGGATACGGTTATGCTGCTTGTCAGTGTGTGACGCTGATGAAATGTGATGGGATGATAATTGAGGTCTTGAGCAGATTTGCTTGCATCCTTCAGGTGTTTACAGGATGCTGAGGTTTTACTGAAACTGACTGAGGAAGTGAATGCAACTCTGAAGAACAAAGTGAGTTTTTCTGAATTTAACATGCAATTTGCCTTCCATGTTGTGGCTGTAGTCAGAACTCTGGAAGAGCCTCATCTAATCAAGTTAAAGTAGGATAAGTGCACTTTTTTTTTTCAAATGCTAAAGGATAAACATGTCATATTTTACATGCTATTTCAAGTAGTTTTGTGTAGCATTGTGCTTTATGTCTGCATCTGCCTGTGTGCAGTATGAGCAAACACAGTAGGATGTTAATTCTGCTACAGGAGAGCCTTGATGCTCTCTGCAATGAGTTCTGCATTAACTATCATCCATAATGTGTTGGAAATAACTGACATATGGGATATTGGCTGTTCTGATATCATGCCTCTTCAATCTTGTCATTTTTTTAATATACTAGAGACTAATGTTGCCCTTTTTCTTTTCCCACTCCTTCCTTCCTTCCTTCCTCATAGGCTCCTTTGAATACTGAGCTGGTGCGCTGCCTGTCCAGGACAGCAAGAGGAACTCTTCCACCACTAGCTGCAGCTGTAGGAGGAATAGCCAGTCAGGAAGTTCTCAAGGCCATCACAGGGAAGTTTGCACCACTGCAGCAATGGGTAGGTTACTAAACTTGAGTCGTAGACCTCTATTTCACAAGTAAAAGACAGTGTGTGTTGATGCTTAACAGCCCTTTTTCTACTATATGTAGGGCCGCTAACTTTTTCTAAGTTTCCCTTAGTGCTTTTATATACATTTTTCTTTACTCTTTTCATTTTATCTCCAAAGTGTCAAAGTGATCTCATTCTCTTCTTTCTCTCACATGTCTTTAGTTTTATCTTGACACCATTGAAGTAGTCAGGCCTCTTCAGTCTCTTTCTGCTGAGGAGTTTATCCCCAGAGGTGATCGATATGACGGATTACGAGCTTGCATTGGGGAATCAATGTGTCTTGATCTACACAAGCTCAAGGTTTTCATGGTAGGAACTGGACTTTATCAGCATAATGAAGTTGGACATTGAATGGTTTTTAAGGTCATGACTGAAATATCCAAGTCAACCCTTACTTGTTTTCCTCAAGGTTGGCTGTGGTGCAATAGGCTGTGAGATGCTAAAAAACTTTGCTCTGCTCGGGGTGGGATTGTCCAAGAGCTCAGGCGAGGTGGGCGTCTCCTCCATTTGTTTTCATACTGCTATCTGACTGCATTTTGGCATGTATTTCATCTGTTGGTAATGCGACTTTACCGGAATTTACTGTGCTGCATATTCTACTTCTCAGGTGTGCATCACAGACCCAGACCTCATAGAAAAGTCGAACCTCAACAGGCAGTTTCTCTTCAGACCCTATCATATACAGGTGAGTAGATGTCGTATTCATGGTTTTCGTGTCTGCTGAAATCGATTCTCACGCACAATTTTTATCCCTTCCATCCTTTCTACCTGTCTCAGAAACCAAAAAGTACCACCGCAGCAGAGGCCACTCATGACATCAACCCCGACCTGCAGGTCGATGCTCACTTAAACAAGGTGTGTCCAGCTACTGAAGGCATCTACAATGACTCCTTCTACTCCTCGCAGAACGTGGTGGTCACTGCACTGGACAACGTGGAGGCGCGGAGATATGTGGACAGGTTTGCAAAAACGTATTTGCACTGTAAAGGGGAGTAATGGTGTGTTTCCTGGAGAACAAAGTCACTGCCTCTCTGTGTGTGATATAATCTAAGCTTCCTCATGCATGCGAGTCGGTGCCGTGCAGCCAGTCAACGTTGGTCTGCCTTTTTCAAGATGGAGAGGTTTCAGTTCTTATGGTTATGGTTCTTTTTGTTTTGCCCCGAGTTTCTGCTGCTCTAATCCAACATCCAGTGGCTTCCTAAGTATTGTAGCTTTTTTTTTTTATCTCAAGTCTCCATCTTCTCATTCTAAATTTTCTCACGGCATCAATGTACAAATTTCGAGTCATGAAAGTGTTTCATGCAACTGAAAGGTGTCAATCTTATTTCCAGCCGCTGTGTGTCCAATCAGAGACCTCTCCTGGACTCTGGCACCATGGGAACTAAAGGACACACTGAGATCATTGTGCCAAAATTGACGGAGTCCTACAATAGCCATGTGAGTCTATGCAAGAGTCTTAATTTTCTGGTGATGTTTGTATGTAGATTTTTTTCCTCATATGTTCTATAAATACCTGAATTATTCAGTTCTGTCATCATCCTTAAATGTCTATGCTTTTGGCCTCCAGCGAGACCCCCCAGAGGAGGAGATCCCATTCTGCACTCTCAAGTCGTTCCCATCTGTTATAGAGCACACCATTCAGTGGGCCAGAGACAAGGTCTCACAGCTTGAAAAACAGCATTTTGTTATATTGGACATATTGTTATGGAGACTGCTTCATGTTTTGTTTTTTTTTCCCTTTCCTTGTCTAGTTTGAGAGTGCCTTTTTCCACAAGCCCTCCATGTACAACTCATTCTGGCAGACGCACCCTTCAGCTGAAGTAGTGACACAGGTAAGATTTACTATGTCGCACATGTTGTTCTCGCTCATTTAACATGCCTGTAAACCTGCCCTGTTTATCTGGGTGTGTGTGTGTAGAGGATGCAGGCAGGGGAAAGTCTGGAGGGGTCATTCCAGGTCATTAAGCTGCTCAGCAGACGGCCCAGTCAGTGGGAGCAGTGCATCACTATGGCTCGTTTGAAATTTGAAAAGTATTTCAAGAGAAAGGTAATTTGGTCTGTCCCTAAAAATGTGTTTAAAGCATAGAGGATAGGCCCATAGTGCTACATCATTTCTGCGCATTGTTTACATTGTTTATTTCCTGGTTTTATCTAGGCCCTACAACTGTTGCACTGCTTTCCTCTGGACACGAGGTTAAAAGATGGAAGTGAGTTATTTTACGAATCAGTTGCTAACCGATAAAGTGATCCGATCGTAACACAATAATTCATGATGCATAACTACAGCCTGACATGTCTCTAACTATCTCCCGCCACAGGTTTGTTTTGGCAGTCCCCAAAAAGACCTCCAACACCTCTTGAATTTGACTTGAAAGACTCTTTGTGAGTATGCTCCTACGTTAGAGTTCATACCTTTTCTCCTGCTGCATTTCTCTCGTCCAATCTTACTGCTCTTCCCATCAGGCACTTCACCTTCATCGTCAGTACTGCACGGCTCTTTGCTGAGATTTATAACATCCCTTACTCAGAAAAGGTAGGTCAACTACCCTTGTGTATAATCAGTTTGAGCCACACACGCACTCAATCGCTTACTGACTGGGTTTTATCTGTGTCAGGATCTTTCTGAAGAGGCGGTGACGAGGATTCTCTCTGATGTGAAGATCCCCGAGTACAGACCTTCAGAGAAAGTAAGCTTCTGACTAAACGTAGCCTTTGATTTCTGTCTGAGTATTGGGGGGGGGGAGTAATAGACTCATATGGATCTTTCACTGGCAGTGTATAGAGACAGATGAGTCGGCAAAGAAGCCTGATCATATGAAGCTGCCTCTAAGCAGTGAGGAGGAGAGGGAGGCCATCGCACAGCTGGACGAAGCCATTGCTACCGACAGGGTCACACCAGGTATCCAGACATTTCAGCATGATCAAATTATTATCCCAGAACTTGAGTTATTATATATTGCAAGTGTGTGAGATTGTTTTTTTTCTTTCCAGTTTAGTCTGTAAATCTAATCTCTAAACAATGTTTTACCATTAACACTTGTTGTTTCCGCTCACTGCAGAGGGTTTACAGATGAGTCCCCTTCAGTTTGAAAAGGATGACGACAGCAACGGCCACATAGATTATGTCACATCAGCATCCTCCCTCAGAGCCAGGATGTACTCAATCCAGCCAGCCGACAGGCTAAAGACCAAACGCATTGCCGGCAAGATCATCCCCGCTATCGCCACAGCCACAGCTGCCGTAGCTGGACTGGTGAGAACAGACTGTAACCTCGATTTTTCAGATTTGAGTGTCGATCAGGATTTTGTTTTGCATTCATTTATTTGATTTGTTTTTTCTAGAAATAAAATGTGTTGTGTTGCACATAGCTGTCAGAAAATGTCTTTTAAAGGATTCCTTTGTTCGATGTCAAGCTGCACAGTAACATTTAGTTCTTCATATTCAGGTGTCCCTGGAGTTGATCAAGGTGGTTGGAGGCTATGACTTTGAATCGTTCAAAAACTGCTTCTTTAACTTGGCCATTCCAGTTGTGGTGCTCTCAGAGACGGCCCCTGTTAAGCAGACACTCATCAGGTAGGAGGATATTTGCGCTTTCTCCCTTTTTGCGTTTTGTCTGAGATGTTACCAATCGTGGTGTCTTCTGCAGGAACAACATCTATTTCTCCATCTGGGACTGTTGGACTATCTTTGGCCACGAGGACTTCACTCTCTCGGACTTCATGAATGCAGTGAGGGTGAGGCATCCGCTTGCATTGTTCAGTGTTGTTACCTCAGATGCTGTTCCCTAATTGTTGTGTGTTCATTTGCTGAGGCGCCGGGGCGATATACCAACTTTTTAATCTATAAGAGGTATTCAGATGTATGTCAGAGAAGGTGTGAAATCAGACAACACCATTTATCCTGATATAAGCACCATCTGTTTCTCCTGTAAAGCTGCCTGTGCGTATTTCTCTTTCCGGCTCAGCCCCGCCCACTCTTCTCCCTCTGTAAGTCAGCCAGAAATTGAGCTGTACTTGCCTCTAGCTTTTTCTGATTTTCTTAAGAAAGGCATCACCCTTACTTGTAGCCACATGTTGGCCACACTAGCTAAATTCTGTGGAAGTGTGTTGCAGGAGCAGCCACATCAGAGTCCTTATGTTTTCCCTCCCTCACGTGGTTCTGCCAAAAAAAAGCTGCCCTTTGTCAACTTGGACTACCCGACCAAAACTTTTCCTCGATGACAGGCAGTTGTAATTTAAAGCAAATGGTCGCTCAAATATATTTGGGTAACCACTTTCATATTTTTTTTGTTTTGTACCAGCCGAAATGGTGAAATCTACTGCAGCGCTTTGGGAACCACTTCGATTACACCCCTCATCACACACATGAGGGGTGATCACATAGGTCACTCCCCTGGTTAAAACACCTGATCTGGAGGAATCACGTTGGGTTACACCATTGCCAGCTAGACTTTGTGACTGATTACTTCAGAACTCTTCTTAAAAAAAAAAAAAAATGAAGCAACCTTTTGAGCAAATGTGGCAGAGAGGAAGATGAAGGCATTCTGTTGCTTCCAGTGTGGAGGAAACATTTAAATGTGAGTAAAGGCGAAAAGGTTCTGAGGAAAACCTTTTTATCTGGGAAAAGTACGGTCACACATTTTCCAGTTTAGGTCCATTCGGTGTGAATCGGAATCATCCAGGCAGGCATGAGTGACTCTCGAGTCCCTTCTTTACATTCACTTCGCCGACTTCACATTTTTATGGTAATCTCAACAGGCTCTTTTGTTTGGTGTGGAGCCACATTCTACGGTTACTGGCATACGAATATTGGTTCATATCACCCAGCTATAGTATTTCTTTTGTTTTAGTTGACCATTTGCTGTGTTATTGTAGGAAAAGTATGGGATTGAACCCACTATGGTTGTCCACGGTGTGAAGATGCTTTATGTACCCGTGATGCCCGGACACTCGAAGAGACTGAAACTGACGTAAGTGCTTCCTTCTTTGTCTTTTTTAAACCCCATTTTTGTGACGCTTGTTGAGACAATGGGGAGAATGTGATTCTTATCACTTGTTTACGCTGAAATATTTACTACCACTTTAGTTCTATCTATGCGTTTAACCTCGGCCTCCCACAGGATGCAGAAGCTCATCAAACCGTCAGTGGATCGCCGCTACGTTGACCTTACCGTATCATTCGCTCCAGAGGCCGACGGCGACGAGGACCTCCCCGGCCCTCCTGTTAGGTACTACTTCAGTCCCAACGACAAGACGCCCTGACAGCTTCTGAGATGTCATCTTTAAACCTCATGTGTCCTTATGTCTCTTCTTTCATGTAAACTGTTAAAAAAAAAAAAAAAGATCGTAGGCCAGGGCCAAGAGTTTTCCTGCAGGATCATAAAAGCTCCTGGTCCCAGCACAATCACCCAGTACTTCACGGAGCAAGAGGGGCCACAAGTGGCCCCAGTTTTTCTTGCCTCACATCTAGCCAGTGGAACACGAGGCTGCCTGAGTAGCACTTATTATTGTACCTCTGTACATATTTCTTTTTGTTTCTGTTGTTTTCTACTCTGGTGAAATGCACAGCCCTGCCTGTGTTGATGCCTTAATTAATTAATCTTATTTTTTTGTGGCTGTAAGCCTTAAAGGAAAAAAAACAACAGAACATTAAAAAAAAAAAAAAAAACAACACAAAAAGCTTTTCCCAGAAAGCTACACCCACACAGCTCATTTCTCACTTCTGTTTTCAAATCTGTTTGGCTCTAAAGGAGCGGAGTGTGAGCAGGACCGTTGGCACAGAGACAGATTTTAGTCGGTAGTCATTCAATCATCCGCTTTCTCAGAATTTGCCAGTTGTTGATCGTTCTTATTGCAGCAGGTCAAGATGATGCATCGTTGAATGGTTCATCAGGTCTGTGGAAAGTGGCAAAAAACCCACCAAAGAAACTCAGTATCACTGTGTCTGCAGATGATTGGTCACTTTTCCTCCACACATGCATTCTTTTATCACCTGAACGGTTTAGTGTTGATGCATGTAAGCATCCTCGGAAAAGCTGCGTTTTTTTTGTTTGTTATCGCATTGCAACTCAGTCATGATGCATCTTCTCTGTGTAGCTCCATTAGGTGGAACCACCTGATCGTAGTTGCCAGCCTCGCCTAACTTGTTATTTACTTAGTCGCTGCACTGACATCATTGAAACACATTATGGTTAAAATGGTAATTCATTGGATTAAACTGGATTAAGTTAAACACTTGTTAGCCGCAAGGAAAAGCCTTATACAGACATAAAACATCTGTACCAACATCTGGGATCACACTCCTACTTTAAAAACAAATTGTCTAAAGAAATCTTTGCTGTTCATGGTTTAATCACATTTAGGGATGTATGTCTACGACATGTATTTATTTACTTGTTATTCCTTTTGTGTCACACTGAGCTCTGTGGAGTCATGTTGCACTGGTTAACTGTTAGCGAAAACAAGTCGTCACAAGTGTTTGTCCAGGCAAATTAATCGCCCTTTTATTTAGTTCCACTTGAAGGTTGTGAAGGTTTCTTTGAAATGCTGGTGGTCTGAACTGCTTGTATGGGCAACGCTGTCCTTGTAGTTTTGAATGGAATCTTTATTGAAGATCCAGGAACAGATCTGCTTCGAAAAACTTTTTCTTGCCCGAAATCAACACAGTCGAGACTAAAGTCACACAAAGCCCTTCCTCGCCACTCGTTTATTTCTCCGCCCATAATCGGAGGCGGTGCATTTTGCTTAAAGCGAATATCTGCCATGTTAGAAACCCTTCTCCAGCAGTGAATTTCACAAGTGTAAAACTAAAGTGTTGAAGAGACGATGATAATGATGTATGTTCTCGTGGCAACCAGCTCAACCAGTGGTCCAATAAAATGTGAGAATTCAGAGATTTCCTCAAGATTAAAACTGTCTGAGTGTCTTTGTTTTAAGAATCCACACATTTCTGAGCTTGTACAAATATCCTTTCGGTTCATTACGTTACACTTGACATCTTCAAAGTATGATTGCAGTGGTATATAACACATGTCATGATGCTGTACACTGATGAGCCTATCCATGAATACATTAAATAGTTCCTGTAGCGCTAGAATAGACTCAATTTATTTTACATTTCATAGCTGTCAGTATAGTGTTTAAAAAATTTGCAAATGATAGTATCCATCTATATATATAAATTACAAAATCATTTCTTTTCATTGCATTTAAAAAATGTTAACTTCATATATCGAGGTCCTGCAGGTTCCCCCAACTGGTTCCCACTTTGACTTTGGCCTTTAGCTTCACGTATAGTTTCACTGCAGACTCCATCTCCCTCTTGACTATCTGTGCAACCTGCCAGAGAGTGAATAAAAGTATGAATCCATCAAGTGACCACAGATATTTTCCAAATACCTCTCACAATTAGACAGGTCAACCACTGATTTTCACACCTGTATGAGATCCTGCTCTGCGGCTTCATAGATGAGCTCATCGTGCAGCTGCAGGACAAAGTAGGCTCCCCGGAGCGGAGCCGTCCCAGCTCTGCGCCGACTTTGAGCTGGCATGAGAATAGACATGATTCATTTAGTCTCAAATGTGATTCTGTCTGCATGGGTTGTTTGTTTAAGGAAAAAAAGAAGACGACCGTGTTGAGATCACCTGTGTGTGTGTGCTGGTGAGATAGAGGTGCTGCAGGGTATGTTTTTCGTAGCCGTTTCTGGATGTTTACAGTAGCGAGTTTAACAATGTCAGCTGCTGAGCCCTGTACAGTCGTGTTCACCGCCTGACGCTCCGCCTGAATCAGCAAAGGAGACACACAGAAAGGGCATTAAATGAGGATTTGTGTATTTTTGTAAAACACGGTGTCTGCACTCTGATGGACAAGCATGCTTACATGAGCTTTGATGTGTGTATTGGTGCTGGTGATTCCAGCTAAATATCTCCTACGGCCCATCAGCGTCTGAACGTAGCCGTCCTTCGTGCACTTCTTCACCGTCTGTTTAAGAAAAGCACTGATCCCTGAAATGGACGACAGGACATGGACATATGTGTTTCAGACCAGCGGTTTCTGGATCGGGTTCTTTCTTCAGCTCTGCACTTCCATCGGATGACAGGTGAAACGCTTTAAAGAACCAAGAAACAAAGTCCATTTGCCTTTATTCAAGCTCCTAGTGTAATAATGACCTGACGACTGAGAATCGACACCAATATTTGAATCTACAGCAGTCCTGCTTTTATAGAAGCGCTCACAGTTGCTGCTGATCAATTAAGAAAGTGCATTTGATGAGCTGAAATTAGCTGCCACTTACCCTCTTAACTCCTATTCAAACAGTCAGAGTGAACTTAGTTTGCCTCGGCATTTTGGCTTAATTTTTGCTGACTGAATAATTACACAATGTAGTATGTTGCGTTAATGTTCATTTGAGGCTTAATGTGCCTAACTTTAAGATCTGGCTGGGACCAGAGGATTGTTTTATTCCGTCCTGAATCATGAAACCTTGGACGTAAAAGAGTGTGTTCTATCTTTTTCTACCATCTGTATTTGCTCCAGAGCGTACTTTGAGTGGTTTTGTGCCATGAACAGTATTTATCAGATCCTTTAAAAGCAACTGTATACCATTGATAACGAGCAAACCTTCACTATATCGCAATCTTAAAGAGTACTTCTTGTGATTAGAAATAAATCGGGGGTTAGTGTTGGTGTATACCTTTGTATCTGGCTTTGAAACTCTCGATGTAGCAGGCAGCATCATTCTCCTCCACACCCATTTGCTCCCCCAGAGACTTCGCTCCCATTCCATAGATGATGCCGTAGCAAATCTGTCCACCAACACATGTACACAGAGGTGAGCTTACAAGTGAGAATCCATGCATCTCCATTTATGTAAACCTTTTTCTCCCGCCTAGTTGGACCTGTTTTGCCTGTTGTCTGAGGCTGTCCTGCACAGACTCTGGGTCAACACTTTTCCACTCTGCAGCGATG
Source organism: Leuresthes tenuis (assembly GCF_036924035.1). Classification (NCBI taxonomy): domain Eukaryota; kingdom Metazoa; phylum Chordata; class Actinopteri; order Atheriniformes; family Atherinopsidae; genus Leuresthes; species Leuresthes tenuis. The sequence continues at coordinate 23,262,893 of NW_027325358.1, read as the reverse complement.
CAGCGAAACACGTCTGCTCCTCCATTCAGCACCTTGTGAACACAAAGAGGCTCTGTGACTTCACTCCGCTGACAGATTTAATTGAAACGTTGTCTTGCTTTGCCACTGACCTGCAGAAGGCGCTGATCCTTTGAGAGGTGAGCCAGCACTCGCAGCTCCAGCTGGGAGTAATCAGCTGCTAATATCATTCCGCCTACAGTCCAGTACAAACAAACATGGCTGATGACCGAAACTAAGCCACATGCAAAAAGACTGATTTATGTTACCATGCAAACCTGAAAAAGGAATGAAAGCATGACGCATGCTAACGGAGAAGGATGGGCCCTGTTCTGCAGTTTCAGCAGTAACCGTCGGCAACACAGAGGATCTCCTCTTTCTGAAACAACATTTTAATAACAGCCAGTCATTTCCAACACCTTTTATTCCTCTTTACTCAAACCATAGTCAGCTTCGAAGTAACCTCACAAAATTAAGTGCATCTCCACTCTTAACAGAATGCAGCGTTGTGCATTCTGATACTTTAGTGAACAATATGAGTAACGTGGCTTTATATTAGAAATCCATTTTCAAACTGAACTCCATTCAACACAGCAAGATTTGCACAGTTGAAAAGCTATAGGGGTTATCATGAAAATTACTGTGAAAGACTGGATTCAACATCCCAAATAAAGAAAAAGAAGTAAATATGGATCAGTACACGCTGCATTACTTTTGTTTTTGAAAAATTTAAAATCTTCCTCCAGGCACTGGTCGAACCATGAACTGTAAATGAATGATGGAAGAAGCAGCTGTGACTTGCCCCATTGGTTTTTGAACCCTCAGGCTTTCACCATCCTGCTGCTTTTGGAGCCAGAAGTGACCATATTTGGGCCTGGACAGTGATGAAAGCCGACTGAACAATAGCATGTTATCTTTGACAAATTATTTAAGAAGGAACCAAGTTTTGCACCTTCAGGCTTTGCATTTTATGAGAGAAGTTTAAGTCATTTTTTAATGGACGTCTACTTGAGCCAACAATACTTGAGCATGCAGAGGCATTGAACTTAAAGGCGTCTTTGCACTGGCTTTATATTTGAGATTGGACGGCTACATCCTTCTTTTTCTGACAGTCTATGGACTAAACTCTTAAAAAACTATTCCCTTTATCGTGACTGCAGGTTTAGAAGATTTGGGGAATTTATGAATCCTATTTCCTGTACATTCTTTATTGAAATTGCAACACTGATAACCCATTAGCAGACAGAAGAAGATCATGAGCAGGGACCTTTGATGCAGAACACACCTACCCTGGTTTGTTGGTCCTGCGGAAGCCGTTTTGTGAAGGTGGGCTCTCACCGACCACTGTGGGCATGCAAATCTCAAAGTCTTTTGGGACATTCTGTATGTTGGGCTCAGTGAAGCTCACTCTGCCTAAAAACAGAATGACACTGCAAGTTATGTGTTTACATAAAATAACAGTGTGTCTTACAATAGCAAGATTTAACAGGACACTGACACTGGATTAATCACAAGTTGAAGTAAAAACTTGTGAATGTCAAATCTTTACTGGTGTCCTGGTGTGTGCATGCGTTCTACCTGTGGCCGTGTGCGTCTGGGCGATGGGGTATATCCTGTCCATCTCCAGTATAGAGTGATATTGCTTCTCCCTCTGCAGGGGGAACACCACTTTCGTCAAGGCATTGGTGATCCGCCTCCACTCCAGAATTATGCCTGGCAGCGGATGCAGGGGGCGAAGCTTCTCCAGAACATCCTGATGTGGAAAATGACACTCTTAGATCTCGGAAGTCAATGTAATTGACTGCTGCAGGGTACCTCGAACCATGTTGTGAGAAGAACATGTGATTAACGCATCATTATTACTAAATCAATCTTGTGCTGAGGTCAACATCTATTGTTCACTTGTGGTTTAAGCCACTTGGAAGGTGCTTCAGAGGACAACTGATGATATATGCTGCATGAAATATTATACTGGATCTGATTCAATACAATTATTGTATTGTTTTTTTTTTACATTCTGCAATAAACAATAAACTTGCCATGCCTGATAAATAAAATTTAAAAAAAAAAAACAGTAATCACATATCGCTACAGAAACCTTGGTGGTGCTGAACTGCTTTCCGAGTCGTATTCTGCCACCGCCTCTCCTGGCATAGCCCAGAGTCTTCTTACTTCTTGGTTCACCTACGTCACCGTTTGGAGGAAGGTGGAGCTCCAAGAACAAAACCTACAGTGTGAATTTAAGAATTTTGCTTTTCTTCAACATTTTTTTCCACATTTACTTCTCTGAGAGATTTGCTGTTAAATCAAAAAGCACAATTGGGGTCGTGAAGGGAGAGTTGGACCTGCGCTATGTCGTCGACGCTGGTGAGGGAGAAGCTGTGTCCAGCCAGTCTGTAAGCTTCAGATTCCAGCGCTGACAGTTTGGCTTGCATCACGTGTTTTTGTCTTTCACACTCTTCAACACTAAAGCCGAGTCCGTTCAGTTCCAACAGGGCCAGACAAACCTGGGAAGGCATCTCTATTCTCCTGAATAAATCTGACACAAACGGACAACAATGCTGAAAGTCCATCCAAACACATCATTTTCACCACATTTCCTGTACAGGGACAGTGTTTATACCTAGCGTGTCATCTTTCTCTAGCAAGCCAGTGAGGTGGTTCATGACGGCATGTATCAGCACGCTCTCGGTTGCTGCCCTGACACGAGGACAGTGTGAATGCGCATTCCCGAGTCCATCCAGCAGAGGTAATTCTTCAGGACAGTAGACAGTCACCATGCTGGGAAGAGTCCTCTCCTCGCTGCCAGGATCCAGCAGCCAGCACGCAACCTATGGTAGACACGTGTCACCTGACTATATTGATGTTTTTTTCATATTACTGTTTGAAGAAGCATTTTTCTCACCTTTGGATCTTCACATCGTCCCTCCAAGCTGATGCCGCAGCTTAGTACTAGCGTCTTGTACACCTTGATGATGTCATATGCGACCACCACACGCACCTCGTGACCAGCTGATTGTCTGCTCAGGCAGACCTTCACCTGTTCCAGCCTTTCATTAACTGGCAAATCCTCGTCCAGCGCAGGAGGAGCCAGACTGGCGCTCAGACCTGAGGGGTACCAGACACAGTAAACTCAGGGAGGCACTTTTAAAGCTGTGACGGCGTGTATCAACGTGCTGGTTTGTACCTTTGCTCTGCTCGTGCTGCAGAGATATGTAGTATGCATCACTCGCTCCCCAGCAGACAGACAGTCCTATCAAAACAAGTCCTTTGTTGTCTCTTACTGGAAAACCGTCAGCCATGTTAAGCTTCTGAGGAGCTGCAGACAGAAAGCATGCATGGATGAGGAGCCTGCATTCAACATAGATTCATTTCAGTTGTGTTGTAGCTGAAAAAATAAAATAAAAAAGACTTCCCTACAGAAATAGTTGCCGGACAAAGAGGTGAGAGCTGGCCGTACGTTAAATACTATATGAAGATGTGAGATTTGTTCACGTGTTTCAGTTACCTCTCTTGTGTTTCCCTCCTATTTCCGCCTCGGGCAGCTGTCTCTGCTTCTCCTTCTCGCAGGCCAAAGCCACAGAGTATCGCTTCTTTGTTTTCCATTCTTTAATGAAAGTGTCAAAGAGGCGCCTGTTGCTTGCCACATCTATGATGGAGAATGTCTCAGAGTTGCTAGAACAGAGCGATGCATCCTGGGACAACTGAAGAGTGAAGCCTTCGAGAGTCTCTGGAGGCTCTGTGTCAGAGGGAGGCTTGGGCTGTGGTGAGGGGGGGGAAACACGCTCTGTGGGAAGACTGGGGTCCTTGCTCCTGTGTAGCAATGGTTTGGTATTTGAACTCGAGCGTGGAACAGACTTCAGTTCCTTTTTTGCCTCATTTTTACTGTCAGAAGCTGAAACATTGTTTCCTGTGTGAGATGTAGGACATTTTATGTTTGCTGATTCCTCTTGAAGGGGGTTTGAAGGAGTTGACTGTCCGAGTGGCCGAGTGGTGACAGTTGACTGGACAAACGAGGTGGTCAGTTTGACTCTTGGTGTGACAGGTGGTGTTTCCTGGGTCGGGGGGATGAGGTCACAAGCAGAGCCTGGTCTCTCTGTTGCATTCTCTTTGCCTTTTTGGGAGGGTTGTCCTTTTTGGGAGTCATTGTTTGCAGCATCATGCTGTTGGGACTTCTTCCCTTCTCTGACCTGTTGTATCACTGGCTGTGGCAACAGTGGAGCATCTGCTGTGTTTGTAGCAGCAGCAGCAGCTTGCGTTTGACAGGCTGTGTGGCCGGGTTGCTCAGTCATACTAGGCCAACGGTCAAAGATTTCCTGTAAACCTGGACTGCAATAAAACGTACTTTCCGGTGCATTCTGCACAGGTGAATGTTTTAGAACTGCATTATCTGAACATAAAGCATCGATTTCTTCTTCTTTTTCCTCATTTGTTTTCCTCTCTTTTGCAGTTTCCCCCTCTGCATGAATCATTTCATGTCTCTCACCAGCATTGACGTCTTTCTCCTCGTCACGCTCATTTTGACAGTCTATGTTTGGTTGCTGCACCTCTTGCTCCCTTTCAGTGTTCTCTGCGTGTCTCAACAGACTCCGTCTCTCCAAAAAGTGTTCACCGACCAACAGCGAGTCACCCCACTCCGACAGGTTAAAGAAGGACTCGCCCCACTGGATTGCCTCCTGCTCTTCAGCTTCCTGGTTGGCAAGAAGCTCGCTGTGACGTCTCTGATGGGTCATTGGAAGAAGACACTCAACTCTGACCTCCTGGCTGGCAGATTCTTCTTCATCTGGTAGGTCTGGCACATGGTGTGGCTTCACAGCTGCCACTACGGGACTTTCATACATGCTGTCAAACAGGAAGCTGCTGCTTCTGTTAGGACTTTCCGATGCAGCCTGATTAGCTTCAGGGTGCTGATCATCAAGCGCGTCTTCATTTTGATCTTCATCCCCTTCATCACTAGCAACTGGAGCAGGGGATATCTGTGAAAACAGGATCATAGTTTTAGATTTTTATGGAAGCTTAATACTTAACTGTATTCATGACCTTCAGGTGATTGCAGTCACTTACCTGATGGCTGGTGTTAAGGATGAGCGCCATCTGGCTATCTGTGAGAGAAATATTAAATCTTGGAGATGTTATGTTCGAGCCTTCAACGTCCCTCTTTCTCTCCTCTAGGTTTCCCATTTGGTCTACAGCTGCTCCTACCCTTTCCTCCTCTCTTACCTCTTGCAGTTCTACCAACTGAGCTGCACCTCCATCACTCTGAACCCTGCATCTGTATGTCTGTTGAACGATTATTCTCTCTGTCTGAGTGTCCAGTTCAAAGCTGTCCCCAAAACTTTCTTCTCCCACGTTAACCTGTCCCCCATCTTCATCTGTTTTATCGCCTGCGTACAGCTCAGGTGATGAAAACTTATCTACCTCTGCAGCATCAACCCGCCTTCGTTTGGCCTTGGGAGAGAAAAAGGGAACCGAGGCAGGAGAGACAGACAGCGGGGAGTCCGGCATATCTGCTTGTGTAGTCGCAGAAAGAGCATGAGGGGTTTTTTGCACAGGGCCAAGAACAGAAGTCGTATGCACCTGCCCTAAAGGCGCTGCAGTTTGGACAGAGGAAATCACTGTGGATTTTGAGTAGGATGTCTCAGCAGCCCTCATATCATCTTGTGGGCTTCTGTCTGTTTGTATGGACTGGAGGACTTTGCTTAAAGCTCTAGAGTGCTTTAGTTTTCCTGGCTGCAAAGGTGAGGTAGTGAGTTTAGTGAGGCACTCTGTTGTGGATGCAGACAACCTCTGTTGTTGCTCATGCCGGGATATCAGGGCTCTAAAGCGGGGGGGTGGTGCCGGAGACGGTGAGGGCAGAGGCAGAGGCAGAGGCAGAGGTAGGGGGCTGGACACAATCTCAGCCAACTCCTGTGTTAAGCTCTTTTCAGCAGCAGGCTGATTCACCTGATTCTTTGGTCTGATTGAAGTGCTTCCTTTACTCATCTCTCCATCTTGTTCTGACTCTTTGTTTGCATTTTTTTCTTCTAGATTGTCTGTGCTGTTATGCTCAGTTTTTTTTGCCTTAGATTTCCTTTTTTCTTTGGCTCTTTCTACTGGAACTGGCTCTTTCTCTCTGTCTTTTTGCCTGACTTCTGGTTCAGCAGCGTTTTCATTTCTGGCCCCTCCGTCTTGACCTCTTTTCCCTTCAACCACTTTCTTCTCATTGTTAACATCTTTCTCTTCTTTCTTGCTAAACCTGTCCGTGCCTCCACTCTTTCTCTGCATTCTCTTTTGATGCCCTTCAGAGCTGTCTTTCTGCGCATCGTGTGTGCTGAGTTGAGAGTCAGACTGAGTGTCTGAGTCCCTACTGGGATGATCATCAGGGCTGCAGACAGAGGAAGGGGGAAGTGCTGCCGGATCCCACTGAACTCCTAACTGAGCCAGGTCTTCTTGAAGGAGGAGCCTCGCCTCAGACACTATCTCAACAGCAGCTTCTTCTTCTGTTAGAGCTCGTCCACCCGTGACCCACACGCAGCGGAGCTTTCGCCTCTCTGCTGCCTCCATTTCACTTTCATCCACGGCACGCTTAGAACTGAAGATTTTCAGAGGTACATAAAATAGAGAGAGCAGTGAAAACTATGGACATTTTTTAACAGCAGTTATAAATGTTTTGAGATGAATCGGCTGGCTACGCACATGTGTTATCAGAGACTATCGTGTTGTGGCTTGTACACAGAAGTTGCTGGAGACATTTTGGTTTGCAAAGTTCATACTTCGATAAAGTTTCACATTTAAAAGAATTTGTAGTTTTGATTCTACGTATAATTATGATCCAGCTTGGGTAGCAGCCTGAACTAAAAGGACTTATGAGTGAAATGGTTTTAAAAAATGAGCAAGTTTTCCATGATAACACTTTGGTATCTTCCCGGCCTCCATCACTTATCTACCAGGTTCCACTGAGAGGCAGTCATATAGGTTTAGGTTTTGCCAGGAAATAAAATTGATATTTTATCATAGTGTATTCATATCCTGAAATGACACAATTGGTAAGTTGGGCTGATTTAGAAAGCTTCTAATAGAACATTTTGAAATACAGTGTTCCATATTGCATGAGAAGCCTTTATTTTTTATTTTTAGGAGCACTACGTTATGAACAAATGCCTTCTTTAGAGACTAGTATGGTTCCTACACATACTACACATACACTGACACACACTTGCCTCTTAAATGGGACTGCATTCCGCAAGGCTTTCTCCACATCAGCAACAGTTGCCCTGGCTAGTTCTGCCACAGTGCAGAGACCCTGGGCGTAGAGCGCTCTGGCTCGTGTCCCATTCAGAAGGGACACTCTGACCAGGTCGACAAGCTCCCGCTGGACTCCGAAGCTCAGCCTGGTCTGGTACTGCGACAACAGCAGCTCCATGTTGTGCCAGCCCAGGCGCTTGCAGAATACTGTTACCATACCTGAGGGAGCCACGTACAGTATGTCATTTTCCATCAGTGAGCTCGTCTTGTCCTTCTTTCACTTTCTTGCTGCGTTTACATAGATTAACAAAGGTCATTCAGACGATGTGCACCCAGAGAAACTCACTGTGAGCCACATTTAGATAGCTAACCTCCAAGTCTTAAAATAGGACCATTTAGACCATCTTAAAGTCACTTGACAGATACCTTACTATGAAAAAAATCATGTCAAAAGTGATGCTGCCTCTTGTTATAAGCTGCTCAAGTTGTTATTGGAAGGAAGGGTCCTGTTTAACATATCTTTAACATATCTTTGTGGAGAGTTAAAAGGCAGCAGATTTTAGAGCCTAACATGCCATCTTGCTAGTTTCAACACTTTCACGCTCGCACCTGCATATGTGGAAGCAGACTGTTGGAGGGACTGTAGCTGCCCGCGATTGCAGTTGTATTTAGATGCAACATTTCCCAAAGGCACCTCATTCACCAGATCCTGCAGAACAAGAGTGGTGAAGAACCTGAGGAGAGATTAAAAAGAAGGGGCACATGCATCAGTGGGGTTTTTCAGCTTTTATGAAATCGCCTTAATGATTGGGATCACTGAGCTCACAAAGAACAAATTAACAGAATTAAGTAATTCGGTACCATAAAGGCAGCAAGATTAAACCTTCTCTCACCCAAACTAGACCGTTAAACGCTTTGCACACAACTTTTACTCGAAAGCTGATGTGTTAAATCAAAGTATAGCGTTCAGGTATCTTTAAAACTGATAACTGCAACTGGAAAATTCAATTTGTTAAACGTTTCAACTGTTTTCATACACACATTTGGATGTAATATCACAAACAGCAAGTTCCTGATAAAAAGGAACAGAAGAAAAGTAAAGAACCAGTAAAGGGACTGTTAACAAAGACAGCCTGTACATGTACCTTCTGTGCAGTAATCAACAAATGTGTGCTTTACCGTTTATGAATGGCCATCTGTCTACGCTGCTTTTCTGTCTTGGCAACCAGTTTGCCACTGACAGATCGTGCAAGAAAGCCCTCTTGGACACCAACCATCTCTGCCACTCTCTTCATCGACGACGGTAGCTGCTCCCACAAACAGAAGAACTGATACCAGTCTATGGTAGTCCACTCCGCATACAGTGGTGTAATCTGAGTAGGATTCAGACATAGGACTTCATGCTTTTGACTGTTTTTTAACACTTTTGTTAGTTTACCACAAAAATAAGAACTGATACGCTTTATAACATGTATTGGGAAGATCAAGAGAAAGCATATAGTCACAAGAAGTCATTTTTACGAAGTTAAAGTATGTGTACCAGATACAGAATGTGCAAATCATTTTCTAGTACAAAGCCCTTCATGGCCCGCTGGAGATCTGCAAATATTCCCAGAGCCTCTGGAGGAGAGAGGGACGAGGAAAGGGTCGCAGCTCCGAGTTGGGTTGGACAGTAGCGCTCATCTGGAAGTGCAAAGAAATCAGAGAAAAATCAACAATATATAAGCTCAAATGATAAATTAGCTTTGATCCATTGGAGAAGCATGCAAAATTTGTTTAAGTATGACTAAAGTGTCAAATATCTGTTGTTGCCAGTTGATCACCACATTAATAGAGGTAATGCCAAGTAAAGGTTGGGTATGACAGCACTAGCAGAACTGTCACATTACCTTGCCCTTCCTTCTGAATACTAATGAATTCATTCTCCATCAGCCATTCAACAGAGGCCTCAATAGCTCCTCTGTTGGTCTCTTCATTAGATTCTTTCTTGCCGTCGCATTTCAGGCTGGCAGCTAAAAGTGAGCACGAAGCATACAACCCCACATCCTGTGGAGTGCTGGCCACGCCGCCAACGATTATCTGTGAGTTAAAATGATGTGAAAACGGGACATAAAACAATTGCAGACATCTTGATGCAGGTATTTGTCATTACCTTTGACTGTATATCAGTTCAATATAGAGAAAACTACTGCATAAGAGGGGATTTAACTGAATCTTGACAGCATTAGGTAGTTCCACTGTTGCCGGTTTAAGTTAGATATTAATCATACCTCCAGGATGGCTCGTAGCATGCTAGTTGTGACACCTTCACCCTCCCTTCTCAGCAGGCAGCTGCTGATCGGCTGAAGAGCACCTTTAAGGAGACTAATACCTTTCTGGCGCTCTGCCTGCTTACACACCAACACACTTTCACCTACAGGGGTTGAACAGAATGATACGATAGCAAAGAAAAGGTACCGCAGACATCCAAACTAGCAAAAAAACAAGTGTTTTTCTTTTTCCGTACCTATAGTGTCCACTCCTTTCCTCCCTGCCCGTCCAGCCATCTGTTTGTATGTGAGCGGGTCCAGCAGGTGTCCATTGAAAGTTGGGGTTCGGATGATGACCCTGCGGGCTGGAAGATTAACCCCTGAAGAGAGGGTAGAGGTAGCGGCCAGGACTTTGACCAAGCCCTGACGAAAAGCTCCCTCCAACACGTCCCGCTCATCAAATGTCAAACCTGCAGAGTGAAATTTCATCTCATTTACATATACTGACAAAAAAGAGAAATACATGCTGTTATTAAAGGGTTACATGAACGCGTTCACCAGCATGGTGGAAGGCCACCCCCCACGGCACAGAGCGCTGCAGGATGGGGTCCAAACCAGCCGGAGTTCGTCTCAACTGGGCTGTTACATCCGCCAGTCCCTCCTGATTAAGACACACCGGCTGAGGCTCCGCTTCACCCTGACGGTCTGGAGCAAAGACAAGACAACTGAAAGTTTTAGACACAGTTTACTAAAACACGACAAGCTCAAACTTCCCTTAAAATCTGACATTTGATACGTGGTGCACAGTCTTGCTCTTATTCTTATTCGGCTTTCACATACCAGTATGTCTGAGGTTATAGAACTCTCGAGCGATGGAATCCGACAGTTTCTCACACCAGTTCTTTGAAGGGCAGAACAGGAGCACCGAGTGGCCCTCTCTCACCGTCTCGTAACTCAAGCTCACAATGTGGTCATCATCACCCTGTAAACAGAGGAGCGGTCAGTCAAATTACATGAGAAAATCATAGAAAACTAAACAAATTGCTGTTCGCCTGTTGATGACACTGTGAAAAATGGAAACGCAACAGAAAGCGATGGTTTACAGGTGTCTGAAACATTCTAGTTCAGTGAGAGAATGCTTGAGCACAATCTGTCTTTAAACATATGCTCATTTGAATTTGATGCCAAAACCTCTTGAGAAAAGCTTGAAGGAATAAAAGCAAACATTTTGTGGAACATCTCACCACTAATTAGACTAACCAGCAACAGTTTTATTGGATATAGAAAGACCATAAAACACCATCTCAGAAACGATGAGTTTGTCAGAAGTAAAGAGAGCCGGGGATCGTCTTTCCATCGCAGATTATATATGAAATGGTTCAATTAATTTAAAAGCAACATTTCTCAATGTAAAATTGCAAAGAATTTGTGGGTTTATATGTAGGGATCATCAGTCAAAGATTCAGAGCATCAGGAGAGAGCTTCTTATGTGTGGGAGGAGGTCATTATCTTCAGGCCATCAGGCTGTCAGCGCGGTGTTAAAAACAGGCGCGGTTCTGTGGTGAAACTCACTGAATTCAGTTAGGAACAACCAATGTAACTGAGCAGAATTCATCACCCTCAAAGTCAACTTTAAGCTCTACCGTGCAAAGAAAAACGCATTTCACTCAGAGATGCAGCTGTATTTTCACATCACCTTTATAAGAAAACAAGAAGCAGTCCTGTCATGACGGCACTTTCAGTCAGTCCGTCCTCTGAATCTTATGGTGGGAAATCATGCGGAAATGTTGGACTTCTGTAGGTTTCACTGAGCTTATCTCAAATACGCACAATTATACATTCAATTTGTAATTGTAAAAAGCCCAAAAGAAAGAAGGACCAGCTCAGTAAAGCAGCATCACCAGGTTTTGGAGCAACACGTGCTGCCATCCAGACGGCATCTTTTTCAGGGAAGGCGTCGCTCATTTCAGCAACATGAGGCCTGAACTCTTTCTGCACATACATCTTTCACTTTCAAACCCGTAGCAACTGGTGTTTTCAGTTGCCACACTTACAGAGTGCTGCTAAAACAACAGGTGATGGAACACAGTCGCCCCTTTTCAAAGGGAGCTGCCATCAAATTAAAAATAAATTAATATTTTAAAACAAAACAAGAAAAATCTGGGTTTAAATATATGGCATACTGGCTTTGTTCTATCTATATGAAAACATGTAGTTTAAAATATTTGTAAAGCCATTGAACTGTCATCTTATTCACTTGCTGGGAGTGTAAACTGCATCATCTCTGAACCATAATCCATTTCAGTTACCTTAATATGGAGAGAAGGGGTGAATTGCTGGACCACAGAGAGGCTCTTGTCGTAGATGTTAGTGCCAACTTTAAGATGTTCGTGCAGGGGCACAGGTCTGTAGTCTGTCTGGTAAAGCTCTGCACCCAACCAGCTCGCCAGGAGTGAGAGGTTTGGCAAAGTGGCACTCATGCCGATTACCTGAACACCCTCAGACAGAGATCTGTAGAAACACTAATTAGCATGTGTGCCAGAAGAGTGTAATTTGCAAAAGCTTTTTGTAAAGAAAATGTCAGGAGATCGAGCTCATAGACACGGACCCCGTGGTGCTGCGTTTCTGTGCGATGTAGCGGATTTTGGTCAGAAGCAGTTCCAGCAGGTATCCTCTTCCAGAATCTCCAACCATGTGCAACTCATCGACAACCACCATACCTAGCAGCACAGAGACAACACTTCGTAATCCTGTCATAAAGTCGCAATCTGTGTTCTGCTATGTACAATCAGAGCCACAAGCAGCAAGTATTTCTACTAGAGTATCTTCTGTAAAAAATACAGTCCAAGAGGTCCATGCAAAGGCATGTGCTGTGGCATAAAATGGAGGAATTTAGGAGATTGTTAGAATGAACAATTATCCAATATCTGGCATCACTTTTCTTTCCAGTGACTAATTCATAATCTGACTATGCACAATTACGACAGTTGCCATACCTAAGAGACCCATGCTATCTTCTTCGATGAGCCTATTAATGAGAGAATTTGCTTTTTCTATGGTGCAAACGGCCACATCCAGTGTTTTGAACCCTCCAGCGGCCGAGGTGCTGCCCATGTACCCCTCTACACGAACTCCCGCCTCTTCAAATACACTCTACGAGGAAAGAGATCCAATCAGAGAGACATCTAAACGCAAACAGAGCGCTTGTCAATCCAACAAAACACGTGCGTTTGAGTTGTCTGCCCACCTCTCCCTCACCTGAAGGTAGTGCATCTTCTCTTTGGCCACAGAAACAAAGGGCAGAATGAAGAGAGCTTTCCTTTTGGTCTCCAGCACGCGCTTCAGCATCAGCAGCTCTGACACAAGAGTTTTGCCGGCACTGGTGGGTGCTGAATTCAGCAATGAAAAAATATATATAAAAATAGCACAAATAAATAAATAAATGAGCCAAGACGTTTTGCTCTACGAATCCCTTTGCAAACAAATGTTGCGCTCCTTACCCGAGTACACCAGGTTCCCCCCCTGCAGCACCTTTCCCACAGTGAGGCACTGAGCCTGCCACTCAAACATTCGAGTCACTCCGTGCTTTTGGTAGCGCTCCAGAACGGGCTTCGGTAAACCCCAGCTGGATAACAGCAGCTTTTCAGCTTGCTCCACAGGAGCACAGAAGGCAGTGCCTGCAGTAGAGCAGAAGGTCCCGCCGTTACACACCACTAAAGTCAGACTATTGACAGAAGTCTTGAGTATCAAGCCTGCAATGTTGGCTTTCTGCTTCAATAGCTCAGTGTGTTCACCAGTTATTTTTTTAACCACCACTTTCTGATTTTTATGTAGTATTTTTGAGCTTCCTGGCAGCTATGTGTGTGCGTTTTATACACATACTTTATGTATATATTTACATAAACCTGCCTTTTCTCTGGCTCATTTAACTGAAGCCTTGTTTGCAAACAGCCCAAACGGACTGATACAAATTGAAATAAGAGTGCAAATGTGTGTCTTTAAGCTCTGCCTTGAAGAGGATCTGTGCATCCAATCTACTTTCGAAGCTTTATACTCCTACTTTATACTACTTTTTTTGGTTTTGTGCTTACAAATTGTTAATCCCTATAACATGTGGGAAAAAAATGTCCATATAGTACCTCTGCATTTTTTTCCCACCATGGCAATTTAATCTAGCCTGACAAGATGTGAAAGGGATAAAAAAAAATTTAAAAAAATAAAAATAAAAAAAAAACATAATTAACGACAGAGACACGAATAGAGGAAGAAGGTTTTCCGGTTGTGCTCAAAGCACCTCACCTGGCTGAGGTAGAGTGTCACTGAGAGTGCTGAGCTCCATGCCAGTGGGCACTGTGAGCACAGAGGCGGATTGATTCTGTAACGATCGCTGGAGTTTGGCCCTCTTCGTAGCTGCTGCAAGACGTGTGGGGCTGAATAAGATGTAGTCCCTGGATACATCCAGCGGTGGATCAGCATCCGTTCTTGATTGACATTTGTCATTGCTAGGAGGTGAGCTCTTTCTTCTGTGTGTCTGCCTATTTAAGTATAAAGAGTGAGTAGGAAAATGCAAACTGAAAAATATAGAAGCAGGTCATCAAAATGAAGGAAAAACACATCTTAAACTTACTTAACATCTAAGTAAAGACTTACATGCTGGAGCTGACAGCTTTCCGACAAGGCAGAGGCTTGGCAGAGACGGGAGCAGGTTTTGAATGGAAATTGTCTTGATCCCTCTGAGGATGATTCACTTCCCCAGAGTCCTCACTGAAGAGAAGCTTCTGAGCAAGGTCTCTGCAGTCAGTTCTCCATCCAGGTCTCTTACAATCCCCGTTACGCCCACAGTCTCCCTCCTGAGAACGAGGGCCCCTGCTGGGTCTCCCATCTGTGGGCTGTGGAGATGCCCCATTCCCCATCTGCACTAAGCCGTTCTCCTTCTTTTCGTGTGCAGTCGGAACAAAGGGTCGAGGAGGAGCAAAGGCACCTGCCGAACCTGGTTCTTTCTGAGCAGGTCTGTTCAGTGTTGTTGAGCAAGCGGCCTTTACAGCATCAGCAGCATCCAAAAACTGCAGCATCTCTTCATCGAGAGCTAAGGAAGATTCCCCCGGCTGCAACCAAGCTCCTTTAGCCTAACATGGGGAGAAGAAAAAAAAAATGGTTGTCATATTTTCAGTCGAAAGAGTTGTCAGAAAAAGTTTTACAAAAACTCTGACTCACCATGCTGCCATCTCTGCTAATGCTGTGCAATTTGCTTGTTTTGTCTGACAGATAGCGTGCATTCTGCAACAGTCTGTCTCCGTCGGGTGGCTCATCATTACCTTGGATGCTGCGCTCAGAGATATGATGTTTTAACACAGGCACAACTGACGTACGTTGTCAGACACGTCAGTTAACCACGCTGGAAGAGGTTTCCAGGCAACAGGAAGAATCGCAACTATTCTCTATCAAACAGCGACAAAGGTAAAGTGTTGTCCAAACTTACCTTGTTTTCCTTTTGATCTGGTGCTGTCCCATGTAACTTTTTTTTTTTGGAGGACCCGAGGTCATGCCGAAGATGTTGACACTGGTGTTGACAAACGCCTGAGGAATTGAATGTTAACTAACATGACATCCAAGGAACTCTTTTCACGGGGTTATAAACTGTATTTTATGTTTTTGAACTGCTGGGTATAAACGCTGTGGTGCGCTATGCTAAACAACACATTAGAAATCAAAAAGACCGCCGGAGTGCCACCTCGGTGTATCACTAAATGTGTCCTGCGGAAAACAGGCTGCACCTACTACAGTTCCCACGTGCGAGCAGTTCTCCCAGTACCATCACTTCTACTACTACTAAATCAGCGGCGTGCACAATTAGAGGTAAAACTGATTAGTGGGAATACTAAATGTTGACTCAGTGTTTATTGATCAAAGCCTAGATAAGTCGTTCAGTTACTGAAATGATCGTGACATTATTAGATTCCCAAAAGTGAAAATTTAAAGCAAAAGAGTGTATGAAAGTAGGGGTCAGGCTGTGGCTAGATACTGTTTGTGGGCTGTGAGCGGGAAATAAAAGAGTAAATAATGTGGCATTTGTCAATATTTGCAATTTCTGAATCGCTTGCTCCAAACGGTAAAATAGCTAATGCATGGAACTGAACTAATTCAGTCTGTGTTCAATTTTTTTTTTACTAACACCTAAATATCTCTGATGGGCTTATTGATAAACAAGCTGAGCTTTGAAGCTTAATTTGGGTTTAGATTAGATTAGATTAGATTTTCCTTTATTGTCCCACAATGAGGAAATTCACATTGTAACAGCAGTAAGCAAGAGACAAAAAAAAGAAAGACAACAGAGAAATACAGTAGCAGGTAATACCTCCAGTATCAGTAGTTGTACATGGACTCGTAAAAAGAAATTGCGCATTGTTGTTATATTATTATTATTGTTGTTATTATTATTATTAATATTATTATTATTATTATATAGTGGTTATTATACAGAGGATTTTGCACATTAAGTACTGATTATTATTATTTTTGTTGTTATTATTATGCACAGTTTTTTAACCAGTGATTGGTGTCCTTCCAAGGTAGTTATCCCTGATGAGAAGTGTCTCCCTCGACAGAGCAAATAGAGCCAAATGGCATAATATAACACTATATAGTGGGGTGCGATCAGATACAGATTTAGTCCACCTCACCAGAATCTTTATCCCCCTCTAACTTTAATAAAGAAATATTAAACTTCCCTATATTTAGTGGAGTTATTCAGCGTGATCTACGATAGCATGATCTGAAATATATATAAAATAAACCATCTGATGGTAGAATGGGCAATAAAGACTGGGGACACAGATTCTGGCAGACTGACTAATTCAGGTTGCTAGAAAGTGTTGCCCCTCCAACTTTAAGAAAAAAATATTTATAAAGTAATGAATGCTGATCTGGCACGTGTAAAATAAAGCGCATTATATTTGCACACACTCTGCTCATCATAGAGAGGGGGTGTGAATGATTTCAGACTGTAGCTTTCTTTGGAAAAAAAGGAAAGAAAAACAAACTTGACTATATTTATTAGTGTAACGAAGCTTGATATGATGTGTTTGCAAAACAAAACGCATCAATGCAAAACAAAACACATCATGTGCTAACTTAGATTTCGGCTCATAGAGAAATGTTCCGTAGATACAATGCGTTAGCTCATCTTAACAATAATGATCATTTTTGCATGAACACGGCTCAATAAGACGTCCAGAAAAATTAAAGCATGTCTTTTACAAAGAGCTACACGTGACTTTCAAAACTCTATTGACAGCATAGCAACACTTAAACAATTAATTAAAAAATGTATATGAGTTGTTTTCTTTCGTTTACGTGGGTGAATTCGAGTGTGGTAATGTGGACATAACTCTACTGTAAGAGCGCGTTCCCGCGTATAGGGGGATAGACTTATCAGGGATGGTTACCTTGGCACCACACCTGTCATTAACGTTATGTGGAATGCCAGTAAATGCACATGGGCGTATCCGTAGACATATTATGGCATGCCGTTCAGGAAATTAATCTTTGAATATATGGAATGAAACTTTGAATATATTGAATGAAACTCTGAATATATTGAATGAACCTTGAATATATGGAATGAAACTCTGAATATATTGAATGAACCTTGAATATATGGAATGAAACTCTGAATATATTGAATGAACCTTGAATATATTGAATGAAACTCTGAATATATGGAATGAAACTCTGAATATATTGAATGAACCTTGAATATATTGAATGAAACTCTGAATATATTGAATGAACCTTGAATATATTGAATGAAACTCTGAATGTATTGAATGAACCTTGAATATATGGAATGAAACTTTGAATATATTGAATGAAACTCTGAATATATTGAATGAACCTTGAATATATGGAATGAACCTTTGAATATATTGAATGAAACTCTGGATATATTGAATGAAACTTGACTGACGTCAGACTTCACGGAAGTGCCTGCAGCCATCTTGTCTAAGGTGTGGATACTGTGGCGAAAAGCGAATGACAATTAGTCAGTCCGCTCGGAATTTTGCAGGATGAATATTAAAGTATGAGGACATCATTAACACACTGGCGAATGCATGTACGGGCCAAAATTCTCCCGATAACCCTGCCCGTTCTTCTAACGAAGAAGTCAGTCTGCCACGACTTCTTCGTTAGAAGAACGGGCAGGCAGCTGTTTATCAGGCCAACCTCAGCATGCCTTCAACCTCTCAGGAGTGCCCCAAAACGGCAATGCAGGCTGAATATTTAGTTAAGTAATGAACGTATATGATGATCCGTGACACAATGTCCACTTTGGGCACGATGCATTTGTCTGTCCGCAATCTGCTGTGAGTAACGTGAACAAAGCTGTGTCGCGGATCATCAAATACGTTCAATACTAAACTAAATATTCAGCCTGCATTGGTCTATGAATGTGGGTGATTCTTATTGTATCTAAACAATATATAGCATGCATTGCCGTTTTGGGGCACTCCTGAGAGGTTGAAGGCATGCTGAGGTTGGCCTGATGTCGTAAGTCTGCCACGACTTCTTCGTTAGAAGAACGCGCAGGGTTATCGGGAGGATTTTGGCCCGTACATGCATTCGCCAGTGTGTTAATGATGTTCTCATACTTTAATATTCATCCTGCAAAATTCCGAGCGGACTGACTAATTGTCATTCGCTTTTCGCCACAGTATCCACACCTTAGACAAGATGGCTGCAGGCACTTCCGTGAAGTCTGACGTCAGTCAAGTTTCATTCAATATATTCAAAGTTTAATTCCATATATTCAAGGTTCATTCCATATATTCAAGGTTCATTCAATATATTCAGAGTTTCATTCAATATATTCAAAGTTTCATTCCATATATTCAAGGTTCATTCAATATATTCAGAGTTTCATTCCATATATTCAAGGTTCATTCAATATATTCAGAGTTTCATTCCATATATTCAGAGTTTCATTCAATATATTCAAGGTTCATTCAATATATTCAGAGTTTCATTCAATATATTCAAAGTTTCATTCCATATATTCAAGGTTCATTCAATATATTCAAAGATTAATTTCCTGAACGGCATGCCATAACATATATACCTATGTTTATATATATATGTATATATGTCTATGGGCGTATCCGTTTCTGTGCATGAGCGAGCGCCTGGTGGGCGCGCCCGTTTGCGACGTTGCGGAGGCTTCAAGATGGCGGAAGCCTTGACAACTCAGGAGCAGCTGGTAAGGCTCTCTTGACGTTTTTTTCCCCTCGTCTTCCCATCATCTTCTGTGTGAACTTATGTCATTATCATTTTCTTCTTTAACCGGTGGTATTTAAAATACATCTCTTCATATAATTTTTCCTAGGAACGATGCAGTGTAGTAAACAGCCGTGGCCCGTTCGCTCTCTCCTGGGTCGACTGACTCCGGTGTGACTGACAGTAGTTAGCATGTATGTTAGCATGATGGCGTTTGCTAGTAGTGAAGGGAATAATTTAGCCGGCAGTGTGTCTCGTGTACGCGCTTTCTTAATAACCCACCGTTGCATGGGCCACGTAGATATGTCCACATTGCTTATGTTAACTTAATAGCGAAATTCCATTGCTTATTGTTAATCTTATAAAAGTGCCTTTTGTGTGTTTTCTATCTTTAACGACAGCTATTAAGCTACCACATGTAACCTAGCCGTTAGCTAATGCTAATAGCTATTGTTGACTTGCAGGGAATTTCCTCAACAGCTGCGTTGCGAGAAGTCAAGCATTGTATTGGACAAATTGTTAAGTGGAAAATGACAAGCAAATGGTTGTTTTAATTGCATATTGCAATTTTATACCATGACACAGTGAAAACGGACAAAGATCGTGACTCTCTCAACAACACGGGTGTTCGCTATGAGCCGACTAACAAGCAGCGTTCTGTCTATCGGATGCACACAGGAATTCACAGAAATGATCCTCCGATTCCTAGCATTGTTGTTGTCATCGCTTTGTAATAAAAGGGGTGGGCCTGACATTGATACCAAATATTAAAAGTCACGCTGTGACTCTGATGACTGTTATCTCCTGGCTGCTCGTCTTACTGTCATCTGCTATTGACAGCTAAACTATACGACTGCTTCATTAATCGGCAAATAGCTTTCTTGGTAGTTAAAGTCTATGCATATCAAATAACGCCAAATTTACTGTCTGTTTAAAGAAATTTGAAACATTTGTAGATATCGACGTTTTCCTATTTGGATCACCCCCGTTAACGTTATCGAACATCTCGGTGCTGATGTTCAGTTGCTGGTGGTAATCCTACGGTCTCCATCATTTACTCTGTTTCTCATGAACGATTTTCATTTGCATTCGCCATCTCTCACCTCAGCTTATGTTGATATGGGCAAATATGAATAAATTCTGATTGAAAGCATCCTGATGAGAGATTCAACTTGGAAGTGTTTACAAGGCCATTAAAGAAAGATATTTGACATGATGTGCATTTACATGCTGCAAAGCATTCAACCAGAATTCAACTCTTTTGACATGTGAAAAGTGGGCATTCTTGCATAAAATGTGTCAAAAGGAGAGGAGTAAAAGTTGTCATACAAACTCAATTCCCAGTTCATCAGCAAGTCTCTTTGTCTTGTGGTCTATGAACAAGCTGAGAGTAAAAGTAGACGCGTACAGTTTAGTTCGCTCTGTGCACCATCCAGGAGCAGAGGGGGGGACTAGACATTAAATGCTGTCAAAACACGTTGACACAATGTTTCGTTCAATCTTTAGCTCTTCTTAGGTATCAAACAAAACTCTTTGTCACACACCTGTATAATTTTGCTTCGGTCATTTTTTATTTTTTTTCCCCTCGGAAACTCATTGCATCACCTTACCTTTGTGTGGTTCAAGGATGTGCATTTATTTCTATGGGATAGAAACGATCCGACTCGTTGTATACATGTGAAGAATTTCCATTTAGCCAAATACGATTAAGAATTCCTCTTGACTGAGCCAGATCGGATCAGCCTCAGGTCTGATCTCACTGGTCGTTTGCAACCGTTGTTGTTTAATACATCTACTGCTTTAAGTGTCTTGTTGCAGTGTTGGACCCACTTCTTTCTTGGCTTATTGTTCAGAGTACATCACATTTTCACAAATATCTTTACAGGCATGGCTGCAGTATGTATAAAGAACAGTGTATGGAAATTATCAAAATTTCATCACTTTTGGGAAGAAACGTGCTTTGAAATTATCTTTTTCACACAGCTGAGGGCTTTTTTTCTTCCTGTTTTGTGGTGGTAGATCAGTTTTCTGCATTGTCGTCTGTTATCAATCAAATCACAAGTTTCATTTAAGGATTTCTGTCGATCATGTAGC
This sequence comes from Leuresthes tenuis, assembly GCF_036924035.1. NCBI lineage: Eukaryota > Metazoa > Chordata > Actinopteri > Atheriniformes > Atherinopsidae > Leuresthes > Leuresthes tenuis. Next base: position 23,242,059 of record NW_027325358.1, on the reverse strand, counting down.
ATTGTCACTCTTCTTAGTAAGTTATGTGTCAAATGTTACACTGCAGAGCTGTAAAAGATCTTCTACTGAACTGGTAGTGGCTCTTTTTTCTTTTCTTTTCTTTTTTTAAATGTATTTGGAGAAATGACTCAAGCCATCAGAAGATGGACCATAGCAAGAGACACACATTTGTAATACATTTGAGAATCATTACACCCCGAACAAAGATAAGACGGAGCCCTACATTCTCCCCTCTTCTACAGTTAAGAGCTGCTGGTAATGATCAGTGGCATGTTGACACCTTCATTTATGAACTTGATGAGACAAGAGTGGCTTACCCCATATGCCAAAAATTATATCTGATATGATACTTGTGCTGGTTTCAGATTATAAACACCAGTGCATCCCATCAAGATGATTTTTTTAATGTATTTTTTCCTTTGTAATGAACCAAGCTGTAGTTGCACCTTCTGTCAGGTCTGAACTCAACTTAGGTTTGGGTCAAACAAATGAGAAGGAGCTACAGATTGTTACCTATGATTATAAACTCAAATGGACTTGTGCTCTTAGCATATACTGCTACTTTTGTTCTTGACACACATCTGCCATCTCACCTTTTTCCTCCCGTCTTTTCTGCCACGTCTCTCCAGGCTGTGGAGGAGTTCCTGAGTGAGGTGCGTAGCAGGGAGCTGCCTCACAGTGCTGGACTCGTCTCCCAACCTACAGCTGTTAAGTTTCTTATGGCCCGCAAGTTTGACGTCTCCAGAGCCATTGAGCTATTTCAAGCATATAAGGTACGGTATTATTTTTGATTGATGACACCATTGACAATCTGTCATCTAAAAGACTCAAAGGTGCTTAAAAAGTGCAGATTTATTTATTTATTTTTTTTCAAATATTCTGACCAATTTTGTAGAAGCATTTGATGTGCGAATGATTTGTTCATGTATTTACATACGTGAAGACGCAACTTTTGTGTACATTATGAAAGTTAGAGGAGTTAATTAATGATTTGTTTAAGGTTTCCTCTTTTTCAGCAGGAAATAGATTTACAGCATGTAATCATATGTATTGAGAGGTACAGTTTTCCAGCTACACAATATTGCTTTGACAGCTGTTCAGTGTCATGAAGGTTATGAACTGATGACAGGACATGTGAAATATAAGTGTGATCGCTCAAATTTACCTTTATTTACAAACTGAGGAAGCTGTCCTTCAGGCTAATAGTTTGTGCTGCTGTTAAGTGATTGATTGTTTGATGCTGGTTTAGTCAGGAGATACTATTTTCTGACATTTTCCATCCTGTCCCTTTCCTCATGTTTCAAAATTAGAACACAAGAATCAAAGAGGGCATCTTTAATATAAACCCAGACGAGGAGCCCCTGCGCTCTGAGCTGCTGAGTGGCAAATTTACAGTTCTGGTGAGTAATGTTATTTTGAGTCTTGTGATACAATGGAGCCCCAGTTTATCATTCAGTGAAGTTCACTGACTGCGACCGCTTCGTAGCTTTTTGTGGCAGGAGCTTGGGTGGGATTTAACAAAACACCAATTTTCTGTAATTGTAATCATAAATTGTACGAGGGAGCGTGTATTATGCTGGACTTGTATGTGATTTTAATAGTATAGAATTTGTTTTCAATGACTGGATACAATATGATGCATAAACAAACCCACTTACCCCAAATGTATTGTACAAGTCAACACTTGAGTATTTATTCAGTCATATCTATATTATTGAGAAATATCTGAATACAGTTTAGCCTTCAGAAATACTAAACTGCTATTTTATTAACTTTAGGATTTCTTTCTTTTAAAGCTGCACCTCACTCTGACATGTTTCCTTTAGAAGAAAACAGAATTTTGGATTTTTCAGTGAATTGTCTGTTTATAACCAGATTTTTAATTGCAGTGCTGCTATTAGGAATGGAAAATCTGACCTATGATGAAAATGTTGTGTTGGTGGTTTTTTTTTTTTGTGTAGGAAGTTCTCCCTAAAATGTTGTGTTGCCAGCACTAGTGCCACTTGTGCAAAATGTTAGCCAGGAGCCTGACGGTTACGCACCAAACTAAAAGCAAAAATGCTGCACACGCTCATCATGAAAGAAGAGTTTTGTGTCTGTGAATGTTTTTGTTCAAATGCATGTTTGCTTTTATTCTTGTTGTCAGTTGAAGTGGAGCAAAGATTTCTCATTGAATTAGCAGTGCTTTTTATGGTGACCTGTTGATGTTCCCACCAGCCTGGCCGAGATGCTAAAGGTGCTGCTCTCGCTCTCTTCACTGCCCGCCTCCATCGGCCAGACGTCACCACCCACAAAGCTGTGCTGCAGGCCATCATTTATCAGCTGGACAAAGCCATAGAGAAGTAAAGTGCTGACCATTTATCCCTCGTTTTCTGCCTTTTAATAGTAACTTTTCTTACTCTTTGATGTTAGAGTGAAGACTTGTTGATTATTTAAAGAAAAGCCTCACATTTGAGTTTATATATTCTTCCCTACCTCAGGCATGGAAAGTTCCTGTTCTTATTTCTGCTTTTCTTTTCATGAGAAATTCACATAAGCAAGAACCAAAGTTACACTTTCAAGACCAAACGAATTTGAGCATCAACTGAAATAATTTTCAAGGCAAACATCTGTTTAATTAAAAAAAAAAAAAAAAAATCTTGTTCATTTCTTTCCAGTATACAAACTCAACGAGACGGTCTCATATTTATTTATGACATGACAAATTCCAGTTATGGAAATTTTGACTACGAGCTCTGTGTCAAGATTCTCAATTTGCTGAAGGTAAATGCCTTTTCCTGTTCTCTCATGTGGCTGCCTCGTAAATTTGAGTTTCTTCTCTGAAATGGAAAACCCCTTTCATCACGTTGTGCGTCTGCTTGTATTTCCCAGGGGGCGTTTCCAGCCCGCCTAAAATGTGTCTTCATTGTGTCGTCGCCGCTTTGGTTTCGAGCACCTTTCGCGGTTCTCCGCCTCTTTGTTCGCGAGAAGCTGAGGGAAAGGGTGCGTGTGTTTTTCTGTCATTCACTGACATTACCACCTAAGGTGTTTATGTGTTTAGAATGTGTCTCCTTCTTTCTGTAGGTCTGCACCGTGAAAGCTCATGAGCTGGCCAGTCACATCCCAGTCTCCTCCCTCCCTGAACACTTGGGCGGGACATCACAGTATAGCCACGTGGCTTGGATCCAGTCCTGTGTTAACATGCAAACGAACACCGTTAAGGGCGACACACAAGAACACGACACACATGACTGTGTAGGAAGCCTGCTGCGCTCTTACAGCTTAGACAACAGCAACACAAGCATAGGTGAAACGCTGTCCCACTCCCACATGAATACACAGCTGGGTACCGAGCGAGCCATCGCCAACTCAAATTGCTATGACGACAACAATGCTAACCCACACAACCACTGTGGTGCAGTGGAGGGCAGGACTCGAGGCTTAGGCCAGCACCAGCAGAGCCCAAATTCTTCAGCAGACAGGTCACAGGTGAACCATCAACACTGGAATGGCTCAGCGATGAGCGGAGCCAACACAAGTGTTGGCGGTCCCAATGCAAATATGAACGGCCGCGGCTGCCAAGCTCCGCCCCAGTCGGACACGCCACCGGACACGCCGCTTTCGCAGAAAGTCGATGAGGACGCAGCGGCTGGCAAGGCAGCGGACTCTGCCAGCAGGTGTCGGAATGAGAGTCTAAAGGAGGATGATGAGGATTGTGAAGAGGAGGAAGGGGTGCCTCCGTTGCCTCAGAAATCTCTGCCTCGTCCGCCCAACCAGCCTTCCTCACAATCCCCACCTCTGTCCTCATCGTGGGATCCCGATGATGAAAACCGCTGCTTGGAGGTCTCTGTTCACATGCCAGATCAGGGAGGCATGACCGTTCATGAGCTGGTGGAGTATGTGAAGATGAAGAAGAAGAAGGGGATCTATCAGGAGTATGAGGAGATCCGCAAGGAGCCTCCAGCAGGCACCTTTGACTACTCCAAGTAAGACTCCTCATACATTTGTCTTTCTGTCTCTGCTAGTGAAAAATCAGTTTTGTGATAGCTGTGCATCAATAAAGTTGATTCCACCTTTGTAGAAAATTGTCCAATCAGATCAAGAACCGGTACAGCGACGTCCTCTGCCTGGACCAGTCACGAGTACGACTCTGCCAGCTGTGTGATGATGAGGACGAGGTGATGCTTAGCTTCTCCCTTTTCTGTTATCTCTGATTAAATGTCATTCACTGATGTTATCGCTTCCTTGATGAAGTACAAAAGCTTTGAAGATGGTTCCCGCTGCTGCGGGCACATTAACTATCTATGTCTTCTCATAGGAAGCGCACACTTGTTATTTTAGGAAACGAGTGATCTTCAGTTGAGTAATGAGAGATCGAGAAGATCAGGAAATGTATCACTGTATCACAGTTCAGTTAAAATCTCATGAATTAAGATTGACTGAATCTGCTTTGGCTTCAGTTGCAAAATGCTTTATTGGGATTTATGTGACTGCAGTCTAAATGTAGAAGTTTTATGTGGCATTTGTTTTATTCACGCAAGCAAAATACATGCTGTGTGTATATTACCAGTGGCATGATTACTGTATATCTGCAGTGTTTGGGTGGCTTTGAGTTATCGGTGTTTGTGTTATGGTAACTAGACACGGGGGTCATTATCTTACATTTAAAGTTGGTATGGCCGGCAAACGTAAAGCAACAGACCCTGGGAGTTCAGGTGTTCTCACTGACTTGGATACCAATCTGTGAAAAGAAAAACAGGAGATTAGACTTTAAAGCGGTGAATCCTGCTCATCTTGGTGCCGTGTGTTTTACAGACATCGGATTACATTAATGCCAGTTTCATGGATGGGTATAAGAGGCGCAACACCTACATCGCTACTCAGGGTGAGTAGCTGACTGCATTCTAGAATTTTGATATAATTTATTTGCCATGTTGTGCAAATGTTTTGCACATTTTAAGAGGATTTCATGCAGCAACTAACGCTCCAGTACCTATACACACACTCACACATTCTTTTTTTGTTAAATTGATGTGTCTCAGTTGGTTTTGTCACTTTGCATAATCCCAGGCTGACAGTAAGCAGCTTTGGATGTTAATATCAACGCTTCGGATAGTTATTGTTTTCAAGTTGTGGTGATTTCCCTCTTGATAGAACTCTGAGACTGATGATAATCTGAGTTTACGCTTTGCCATCAGACACGTGCAGCGTACTGCCACCATCTCACAGTCTTGTGTCCCTCAGGTCCTTTGCCAAAAACCTTTGGTGACTTCTGGCGGATGGTTTGGGAACAGATGGTACTTATCATTGTCATGACAACCAGGTGAGAAGTTGGTTCCCTGAAATCAGTTTTATTAACGATTTTTACCACACCCACTCCTCTATTTAATTGTAGATGGTGTGAGACTAAGATGTTTCATGTTTTGTCTCTACGATCTCGTTTCACTCAATAGTTTACATCCATTTTTACATTTCAGCCCTGCAACACATTACGAAAAGCAGTTTGAGACAGTTCTTTCTTTACCACTCTGTAATGTTGCCTTTCTTTTCCACAACAATGAAGAATCATCGAGCATACACGATGTAAAGAAATTAAGCCTTTTGGAGGTTTTTTTTTTTTAAGTTACCCATTTAATTAATATTTCTACCTTTTTGAAAAGGAATTTGATGGGGAAAATATCAAATATCATGGGGGTTCATACGGTCTGAATATAAATTGAAATAAATCTAAGAATTATTGCGTGTTGCACTTCTTCCATATGTCACAGTTTCAGTTTTTGCTGATAATGAAACTCTTTCTCAGGGTTGTGGAGCGTGGACGTGTCAAATGCGGTCAGTACTGGCCTCTGGAGGATGGCAGGACAGAGCAGCACGGATACTTCTTGGTTAGAAATACACGCATCCAAGGGTTTCAGGATTTCAAACTATCCCATCTTGAACTATACAACACACAGGTAAATCTGACCAATGTTGCATTCAAGTTATTCAAAATTTACAAGGGATTACACGATTTGACAGCTCCAGATTATGGGATTGCTTTTGTTGATTTGTTCATCAAATTTCAACGATGCTCCACTCTGACTAGATAACTCAGTGGTACAAAGAAAAGAGGCAAATGTATTTCTCTGTCCTCCTATGAACCTGCCGGATGGTTTTAGTCTGGGGAGAAACGGGACATATACCACTACCTCTATGTGAGCTGGCCAGACTTTGGGGTCCCTAAAAGTGCTTCTGCTATGTTGGACTTCCGTGAGCATGTACTTCAAACGAGGGAGGCTGCAGTCCAGAGCCTGGGATCCAGCTGGAGAGGGCCTCCAGGGGGGCCCCCATTGGTTGTTCACTGCAGTGCTGGCATCGGACGTACAGGTAAACAAACTATTAATCAGGAACATTGGGAAAGGAAAAAAAAAAAAGGCAGAATGGAGTCTCATGAACATAGGTGTATCCGTTCAGTTACCTGTTTCCTCTGTTCATGCATTTATATTGATCTGCCTTGTTTTTTTTTCTTTATCGTGTAACCTCTCCTCTTGCTCTTCTTTCCTGCTTTCTGTTAAGGCACATTCTGCACACTGGACATCTGCCTGTCCCAGCTGGAGGACGTTGGCACAGTGGATGTCCACCAAACGGTGCGGAGGATGCGTGCGCAGAGGGCTTTCAGCATCCAGACTTGGGACCAGTACTATTTTTGCTACACGGCAGTTATCGAGTACGCCCAACGACATGGGAAACTGAGCCCAGTGCAGTGGTCCGACTCAGACTTGGAGACTGACAGCGAGTGAGAAACATCTGGAAAGACGATCAGATGAACGGATCAGTCGACCCAAACAGAAGTCATAGGAAGGAAAGAAATGGAAGGTGGTGACCCTTCAGCCGTAAGAGAGAGAGAGATAGGACAGGATGATAGACTCCAACAGTTGCTCTTCCTTCTACATGAGTGGAGGAGATGAAGAGCTTGAAAAGATAACACAGTGCAGTGGAGACTATGCATTGCATCCGTGAAGAACAAGCTAGCCTGCCAATATCCAAGCCCCTTGTTATTTAGCAAACTATGGGGCGCTTGGCCTGCCCCTTGTTGACAAAAGCGTTGTACGAGTTGTAGCATTTTTATACTGACTTGCACATGAGGAATGACAAACTTGAACTTAAGCCCTTGAAGCCCTCCAAACTCAAGATTTTGTTCCTTTTTGTATTTCTCGTTCCTCCGCAGCCCTGAACACATCTCATTACAGATAACATGTGAGGGGTGTGAAAAGGTGAAACTTGAAAACATTTGTTCTTAGTTTTTGTTTTTATTTGTGGAAGAAATAAATGTTTCTTTATGAGAGAGTGGTTGTGTCAGATTACCGCGTGAGCCATGTAGTCCATTTAGATTTTTATTTTGTCTTTTTTTTTTTTTTCTATGACGAGTTTTCTATGTGCGTTTCATATTTGTGCATATGTAGACTAACTTTTCAAAGCCAAAGTCCTCACCCGGAATGCTTGGATGTACTCCATACTGAGATATTATAGACTGAAGCCCGTATATTCTTGTAATATGCATTTATACTTTATTGTGCATAATAGCATCCTATTAAAAAAAAATCCTTGTTTAATATAATTGACTTAACCTTGAGAAAGATGTAGCGAGCCAAGTTATGACAAAAATAAGAGTTCTGATTTTAAACTTATAGCTCTAACATCGTCTTTGCTGTCCGAGCGTTCCGATTGGACGTTCCCAAGTAATCTGGCCTTAACTCGATTCACTGCCTTGTCGTTCTCAGATGTGAACCACACTTTCAACAGTACTTGTATGTCCTCTTTTGTTCCTTCACGTTTTTAAATCCTCCTCCCCCTTGATACCACAACAGTTGTTCGATCCTTGAGGTACATTCTGCCTCTGATAATTGTGCCTTCGCGTTTTCCCTTCGCTTAATGTCTCGCAAGTGACTATTGACACCCAAACTAGTGCACTTGTATAGCACAGGTAGACTGTGTCATACAGGGACACCCAGAATAATGCCTACAGCCCTTTACATAGCACGCTACTTGATAATAACAAGAAAAGTAGTGAAATGAGACGAGGCTGTTTTCATCATTTGACCTCAGGGGGTAACTTTTTTTGTTTTCTTTTTTTTCGTAAATTGTAAATTATCATTTAAGAAAAACATCAAGTTTTTATATTTTTTACTGTATTGTATCCTACTGTATTTGTCTTTGTACAACTTCTACAATATCAGAATCGGTGAATGTTGGTACGATGCGAAACAGACCAGTTCTTGCATTTGATAAGCTGAACAAAACTGATGGGTGTATATATGTGTACATACATATATACACACATACATATTTTGTGTGTTCTCAGTGAAATTTAGGTGGAAACCGTCTCTTGCCATAGTATTTTCAGGACTGACTGGTAAAAATGGCGATTGTTGTCCCATTTTTGGATAGTTTAGAGGAGTTAGCTAACTGTTTTTTTTTTTTGTTTTTTTTTTTTTAACATTTTATTGTAGAACTCTTCGGTATTAATGACATTAAAACCCAATTGTCTCTCACCCTATGCCAAGGACGAAGCAAAAAGAAAAAAAAAAGAAAATTGGTTGTCATTTCTGTTAATATAATTATACAATATATAAATATACTTCTATATATTAAATGAGTTAAAGTTTATCAGCATGGAAAGAGAGCCTTGAATGTGTTTGGGGTAACGGTGTCAGAGAATATAGTCGAGCATACATGAATATTTTTCTTGTGAATGTGGACCCTGCATCCCTCAATGCCAAAGGCCTAGGCTCACCCTAAAGATTTTTTTTTTGTCTTTTAAATTTCCTTTTTGGACATCAGCCAACTCGCATGGACCCTAACCCGTGCAGCCTTGCATCCGTGGACGACAAACTCAGAAGCAACTCGGGAACACGACTAACGTTTATCTATAGCTGCATAATGGGAGAGAGAGTGTATGTTAGACTTCTGGTCCCAATGCTTTTAATTTGTTTCTTAAGAAGAAATGGAATGCAACGTGAATTTGCCATTGGATTCTTTTGTATTTTATTTTATTTTTTTGTTTCTGTGCTTTGAGTTCATGTGATTGAATTATGGCCTTTTACATGCTGTCAACCCAGCTGTCCCATTAAAGCGATGGTCTTACTACCCTGAATGAGTGTGTAGCTCATTGTGACGTCCTTCTTGACTGAAAAGAAATGTGTAAACATGCAGTGGGATTTTTTTCAGTTTAACGTACATTTTTAAATTGGAGTAGATGCCTCTAAAAACCTCTTTCATTCTCAGGCATTCATACACTTCAAGCGTTTTTGTTTTCTCAACTGTGGATTGAAGACAGTCGACAAAAGCAGCCAGTTCTGGCTTGTAGGTTTTATCTTAGAAATCAAACATAAACCCTAAGTATTGGTAACGTCAAATGAGGATACAAAGTAAAAGCTATCATCATCCAACTCTACCTATTTAAACGTGCAACACACACACAAAGCCTCAGCAACCAAAATGGCTGCCAACCAATCACGTTCCAGTTGATTTCTGCCTGTTAAGACTGGTACACTTAAAATATGTAAAAATATATGCAATGTAGACTGCTTCCGATAAGGAAAATGGTGCAAAGTAGCTGCCATAACAAAAACGTGCACCGTGAGACGCATTTTAACCCAGAATAGTTTATTGTTTGTGCCAAATGCGAGCAGAGACGATAAGCAACGATAATGAATCCTCAGACACATTCTCTGACCCTGTAATGATACAACAAATGCTAGCTGAGGACCATTAGTTTTACATTACTGTTGATATATGTACAAGTACATTAAATGAGGCCTCAAAGAAAAGTTTCAGGACATTTTTCATTTGGTTTGGTGTCGGATGACACAGGGTCAGAACTTAAAGAGCAGCTTTCAGGGTGAACAGAATCAAAACTCAAGTCTGTATGTTTGGTTCATGAAATCTAAACCGCACACTTTGTCACACCTCAAACAAATCTTTCTGTCATCTTGGCAGTGACAGTGCTGTGACCTTTTCCTTGTTTGTGTTTTTCCATCGTGACCTTAACTTAAGCATCTGGGGGCAGCATCACCTGCGGATGTGGTTTCTTTGAAATGAACTGGGGTATGTTTTCTGGGCACGAGTGCAGGAGGCGCAGCAAACGCCTTTGTAGTATGGGTAAATGCAGAGGCGGGCTTGAACCACCACCATACAGTTATGGTACTGGTCACTGCACGATGGATCTGTGGGGGGGGGGAAGAAAACACAAGAGATTAGAAAAAGTAATGCGAATTCATTCATTGCTACATGAGGAAGTGTTGACATAAATTCACACGTTCTAGAAGTCAGTCCTTGGTCAAATGTTGTCAAGCGATTTGAGAGATCTATGATTATATGATATCTTTAATATATGTTTTGAATATGTACAAATAGAGTGAATGAGCACATTTGAACAGGGGCTTCTGATGGATTTTTAAAAACATGCAAAAATTTCCCCCACAGATCAACTGCCCGCTCCCACGCATAGCATTTTCAAGTCTCATGTTAAGCTCTGAAAATGTGTCATTATTGAAAATATGTCATAGTATTTCTTTTTGATAGTTATATTAAATAACATTTAAAAAAACTCTGATGTAGGAGGAGCATGGAGGATGGATTTGCCAGAGCATGCTCTCCCATGGTCACAGCTTTGAACATTACTTGAAAATAATATTTGCTATTTATTCTTCTGAGAAACACTTTTGCAAATTTATATGAATTATTTTCTTCAACCTCCTCCTACAGAACATAAAATATAAAACCCTGAATTTTCCTTGCTGTGTCTTTAAGACCTCTTTATTTCCCTCTGGTCAAAACAGCAGAACACAAGTTCTCCATCTTTACCGTCGTAACATTATCCTCCTTGACAGCATCGCTGAGAAATCTCAATCCTATCAGGTCATGTCTGACTTTGCTGTGACCACAGAGTGAGCTGTAGCACTGCAGTGGCACAACACTGCTTGGCAGACTTACTTATTTCATCTAGACAGGGTTGTTTGTTGCATTCTTCTTGACTGTCTGGGACTGAGCTGGGGTCACAGCGGTCGCTCGGGGTAATGTTGTCGGCAAGGCAACGCACCTCACGTACCCGGAAGCCACCATCACAGGAACGAGAGCACTGAGGTGATGGTCAGAGAGAGCAGAATCATGCAGAAAACAATCACAGGACTGATTGTACCAATGTGGACACCACTTTGTCAAAACTGATGCTGTATGTACATAGTAGTGGTCATTTAAGGGTATTCATATCCAAATAGTAGAAAGGGGTGAAATATTACAGCTCTTTAATGTGTAGAATTCTCTTTTATTCAGCAACCAAAAGTAGTCAGACAATCGACTCAAGTCATTTCATGGACAGGTGTAAGCTATTTCTTCATTATTTCTTTATAAATTAAGCAAGAAAAAGGTGTGGAGGCTATTCAGACAGAGTGGTGCACTTGAAGCTGAAACTGCTGATGATTATGTGAACACAGCATGCAGCCAAGGGAGCTCTCAATGAAAGTGAGACAGGCTATGCTCAAGCCCCCAAAATAAAACCCATCCATCAGAGAGATAGCAGGGACATAAAAGGAGGGCACACCTGTGAGCTCGGAAACATAAAAGGCCCGAGCGACCGTGAAAGACAGCAGTGGTGGGTGACAGCAGGATCCTTTCCACAATGAATAAAAAAACTCCTCACAACCCTAGCCAACAGTATCCAGGAGGCAGACATATCTCTGACTGCATTTATACATGCAGATCACTATTCTGAGTGGATTTTTGGAGTATTCTGGTTCATTCTGGTTCCAGGTTTCTGCTCTGTTAGTGACGATCGTAGTGGCTGAGATGATAAGGAAATAAGACTGTACACATATGATCAGAAGCTTAGATCATTGGCTGATCTTACAAACAGGGACATGATGGGTGGAAAAAGATATGGAGAAGTCCTGAACAACATCACCTATATAACATGTTCGAGGCAATGTGATAGTATGGACCTATTGGAGCAGTCCAGCGGCACTGGATCACTAGTGTTTATTATTGTCTGACTGAAGAAAGAAGCAGCTGTATTGATGTGTAGAGGCGCATAATGTCAGCTCAAATTGAAACAAATGCTGCCAAGTTGATTGGACAGCACATCACAGTACAGAATGACAATGGCCCAAAATATGCTAGACAAGCCATCCGGACGCTTTTGACTAAAACAGTAGAATTTTCTGTGATGGTTAAACAGCAAATCTCTTTCTGAAAAAGAAAACAAAGAACTGCAGTAAAGGCCTGGCAAAGCATCCTGCAGGAAGAAACACATTCTAAAGTGCCATCCATGAGCTCCAGACTTCAACTGGCATTTGGCTACAAAGGACTCCCTACAAAGGATTCAAGATGGACATTTTATTCATGGCTTTGTTATTTTACCGAATTGCATTTGAGCCTTCAACACACCAATGAGAAAATCAGCTTGTTCTTCATAGGTGCATTGTCTTTTGGATATCTGGCAAATGTTGCTGTGAACTGCTTTCAGAAAAAAATGTGCTGCTGCTCATCTCTGTCAGAGAGGATTCTACAAAATGGTGCTCAGCTTTCCTCAAACAGCTGCTAGTTAGTGTATTGTAAACCTCAACTATGTGCAGTTTCATCCTACAGGGAATAAGGTAAACATAATTGTAATGTGGTTGAAAGGACCAACCCTTAGGGACACTTACCGCGCTCCACTCTGTGACATACCATTGGACACCACAAGGTTTCAGTCTGCAGAGCTGAGCTGTGACTGGCTTGGACAGACTGGAACATTTTACCTGGTCCACAACTTCCTTTTGACCACTGTTGGTGAAAATGCAAGCCAAGCTCCGGGTCTGTGTGCCATTCCCGCACTCTGCAGAACACTTACATTACCAGTGGACAAAAGTGAGGCTTTGAGTGAGCGTTGTGTGAATGACTTCTGTGAGTTTTTACATGTGTTTGTGTGACTTACCTCTCCCCAAGGTCCTGTATACCACTCAAGCTCATTTTGACAAGGGCCTGAGTCACATGACGTCACTTCTGATGGGCGATCCCCCTCACAGCCATCCAGTGGCAGATCAGTCACGTGATCGATCAGGCACACCACTGTCCTGGTTTTGTTGCCTCTACCACACTCTGCAGAGCACTGAGGAATATCAAACAAAGACTGCACAATGTGGTGCTGCTTTTTCTTTCCCTCGTAGTTTTATTGTGGCCCCCACTCTAGGCACCCTGACAAACACACACAAACAGTTGCAGTGTTACCCGCTGGCTCCAGAGAGAGGTGAACCAGCTGCGAGCACAGACTCCCATGTCGCAGTTTTGCAGAGTTTCTGGCTTTAGGTTCATGTTACACTCCTCATCATCATCCACATCCCCCTGGTTGCTCAAACACACCACCTCTCTGCTGCGCTGGCCTACACCACATGGTACTGAACACTAGGGGAGAATGAAAGACACAGGTTTGATTATTGTGTTGAAACTCGTTTAGTCTCTTTGGAGTTGAGTGGCAGACTCATAATAATGGGGTGTGTTTTCTTCTTACAGGGCTCCATTCAGATTGTATCTCCCACTGACTGCATATCTTCAGCTGGCACGTAGACTTGGTCACTGGCCTATCGGACGAACCGCATAGCTCTGGTGCCACGGGAACTGAAGTCTCCGTTCCATTGAGATGAACATGGGTTACTTGTTGGCAGATGACCTGGCGTTGCTGGGTGCCAGGTCCACACCTCCTGCTGCACTCTGACCACTCTCCAACATCCCAGCTGACAGCCAGGCACAGAGGACAGAGAGAGGATTGGATGAAATGGAAAGTGCGATACATCACATCAGAGGTGGTAACACAGTCAGTAATGACCATCCCCATTTACAATATTTACCACCTCTCTGTCTTCCTTTAGAGCAACAGTAATAAGTGTAATAACAGGACACTGGCTTGAAGAAATATTTCAAAACCTGCTGTTTGTTTAGAATTAGATTACATGAAAAGCTTGCAAAGTAGGTTAATTTGTTCTCCATAAATCTTTCCTTCTATTACTTCTACAGTCTCTGTTTAGCAGTCATCTGATGCTGCTGTGTTCTAAGTAGAACCATATATTTCAGGATGACAGCTATCCTGTGTAACTGAAACATATATTCATCATATTCCTGGTAACTGACGTTGTGGGCAAAGCATCTGACAGATCCCCATCCAAACACAAAGTTAATGTACTGAAGCTCCACTAAATCCTGGCGATGGTAATCTCATGTCTTTCAATATTTACCACAAAAACAAGAAAGCCAAAGCCACACCAAAGCAAGTCAGAGTGACTGACTGTGACAGATGATCGACTTACGGGTCGAATGAGTGTGAATGATCAGGCTTCATCCCAAAAGTCACAGCCCCATGTGGAACTAATGCAGTGTCTGTATGTGTGTCTGAAAGGATGTTTGTGTCACATCTATGAATATAGGGCATTAGCAAATTGTAAAAAAGAAAGAAAGGGATGTAGCCAAGATGACATCAGCCTTTTGTGTGTGTGTGTGTGTGTGTGTGTGTGTGTGTGTGTGTGTGTGATTTTTAGCCTCAAGTTGAATGTTCAAGCTATAAGGTTGCAGAGAAAGGAGGACTTGGACACAGACACGGCCCATACCGCTGATGGACCACCACTGGATCTCATGAGAACCAATAAAACTACACATGCAACTTGCTGATTACAGTGTGGCACTGCTCTAAAGCATACTCTGTTTTATCATTTAGGTTATTCTGTTCTAAAAGGGACCATCATTTACAAAATTACTATCAAGCTCTATTAAATAAGACTTGAAATTCCCAATTGAGGTAGCCAATCACAAGGAAAATGTCACTTGTAAATAGGTTTGGAAATTGAAACTCAAGTCCAAATAGTAATCCATAAGAAAATTACATGGAGGTCTTCTTATTAATTCTTCAGCACACCATTATCAAGTCCTGTAGGTTCCAGAATTCCCCACTCGATTGGCTGCTATTCTGCAACCTCTGTTAGTACCTTTGCATGTGATTACACTGGACCTTCCTGTTTTACTGCAATGATTTATTTGATTTATGTGCCTATCTCAGCCACCATGGAGTAAGAGGCAGGGTATATCCTGGACATCTCACCAATCCATCACATGACCCCTATAAATACATAAACTAACATTTTAAGCTTCAGTGTTTAGAATAAAAACATCTCTGTTTTCTAATTATTAGACTTTTTCACCATTTTGAGCATGAGGAACTGATGAGAATCAGAATCAATAGAAAGAATCAGAATATCAGAATTGGAACTGAGAAGAAGTTGTTTTCCCACTGATAATAGTGACAAATGTTGCCCCCTTCTGGCTGGTGCATATAATTGCAGATTTAAGGTACTTCTGCATGAGCTATGCCCATCATTTTCCTTGCAGTTTACAGGCATAAGGCTTGTGTGTTCGGATGTGTGTTGCTCACTATACAGGACATGGTTGTTTGTTGCAGTCCTCTTCCTGGTTTGTTGGTTCAGTGGCAGGGTCACAAAGGTCCATGGGAACGGTCATATGTGAATCCCTGTCAACACACTTCCAGAAGACATGATGCTTTCCTGGTGAGAGCATAGACAAACACACACACACGTGTACACAAAGATTGAATAAGTGAGAGTGTGCTTACTAATTTCATACCCACCTACATTACCCGCAGAAAACAAAGTATTTAGTACCTCTAGTAATGCTTGGAGTCCCTTCTATTTTTCTGCAATCTGAAAGAATCTTTCATCTTCTTGTTATTAACACACTTTACTACAATATGTCCCCGAAGCAAGCTGACAAACTATTGTTGGCTTCAGATCTGAATTAAAGTTGGAAAGAATGAATGCACTGAGTGGCTATTCTTCCCTTGAATTACATGCCACCTGGTTTCTTACCAGTGCCACAGGTCATGCTGCACTCTGTGTGCCCACTCTTTGTCCAAGTGTAGATGGTCCGAGGTTCAGAGTCAACACTGGGGTCAGAGGAAGCCTGTTTGGGATGGAATGTCTCCTTGATGATGTGATTGTTGCTCACATCATCTTCATCCACCCTCTCATCTGCATAGGAAGGACCTACAGTCTCAGCTACAGGAAAGTGGAAGTATGTGGGGTGGAGCAAAATTGTAGGAAAAAGGGAATAAATGAGGTAGTATTGTACAGAACAAAACTCAAAAGTGCATGACGTATAAAAGGTTGTTCAAACAGTGTCTCCAACACTTACTAAGACTGATTAGATGTGTTTTCAGGACTGTGTTGGCCTGTACATGCTCTCTTTAATTTTCACAAACCCTTTTTTAGTTATTCACACTGAACAGAAAAAGGAACTGCTACTCCATTAGGATGCAAAAAAATCACAAAGCTAATATATACTAAAACCATCCGCTTGATAGTGCAGGTGAATGCTGAACACCTGCAATACACAAAAACTTTTTGCTATCTTTTTTACAAAAGGAAATGTAAAAGTAGCAGTTTTACAACTCCTACTGGTATTGTCTTGTTTTTTAATAAAATGATTATGGATGTCAGTTTCCTCTGTTTTATACTCAACAGGAAAGTAGTTACTGTCATGATAACCAGCATAAGGTGCATTTTTGAAGGGACAAAATTAAAGATACCTCTGACTAAACAGTTAATTACAATTGCTGCACATACAGTTTTATTAAATGAAGGTCAAATCTTGGTAGATTAAATAAAAACATGGCACATGATTGTTGTCTTAGTTTCTGATAAAATGCTCCTTTCTGGAACAAAGTTTGACTGTATGAAATTGATCAAAATTCCAAATGAATTTACAAAAATAATAGATATTTAGAAAATCAAATCAAGACATTACAATTACCCAGCAGTCAGATTTGATCCAAACACACAAGAACAGGCACAGGACTTAGTTGTTGTTTTTTTACCCCAAAGAGTGACTTTATTTTACACTGCTACTATTTAGTGTTACTCAAATACAGTCTCTGTTATGCTTGCCCTCACCCAGCGGCGCCAGAAGAAAATCAGAAGGTGTTCCTGGCTCAGCTGCGGGTTGTGTGTTTAAAGGTACGTTGTACTCATAGTGTACACTTGGACTTGGTTGTTGGTAGATCAACTGCAAAAGAAAAAAAAAGTGCATCTAAACACCCTAAAAGACAAGGGGAAGGGATCTCAAAGGTACCCGTATAAGATGTGTCATTTTGTATCTCACATAAAGATTGATGTTCTCAGTCAACGGCCCTCGAGCAGTGATGGACTCGCCATTTCTTGAGCGGATCTCATTAGGCCGTCGATATATCAGCTGTGTTCCCAGAGCAGAGTAGGTGCCAGGTCTGTCAATCACCCAGTTTCCATTTATGATGGAGATGCCGCTTTTAGTCTGCAGAGCTGGAAAATTCCCCAAATATGTCTATCACTCTATCACTCTATTTTGTGAATAGTTCTGCCTTTAAATATGGTCGTGTCTGCCTACCCAGATAGTTTCGACTCTTTCTTGTCTCCTGGATGCTGAGGTTACACGCGCCTGCAGGAATCTCTGCAATCTTGTGGTAACCAACGCGAAGGAAGGTCCGAGAGTAGTTCCCCTTCACCATTGTAAATCCCTGCCAATGCCCACATTCACACATTTTTGTGCTATAAATATGTGTCCAATACATGGGAAGACAATTTCAGACTCTTACATTGTTTCAGCTTTGCAAGCATAACCTTCAACAGCATAATCACTGAGTCCTATTTTCTATTTTCCATCTTACCCTCGAGCTTTCTCTCTAGCTTTATTTTCCAAAAGTTGGTTTGAGTTGGGTCTTTCTCTTCACAGATCTCCATTCTCCAAGCTACCCCTTCTGTTCTCTTCCTGTCTCTTTCAATGGGCCTCAGTAGTTCTCCTCTTTTTATGCTTTATCTACAATCTAATCTGAGCTTGATCTGTTTGTGATTTTAATCCAAGTGACAAAAACACACAAAGTCTCAAACAAACCAACAATTCATCCTACTCAAATTACAAAATTAAAGTAGAATCTCTTTTCCATATAGCAGAACATAGGTAACATTTGCATTTATCCTATGACTATATAGATGTCTTACCTCCAGAGGGCATGAGCTGGTTTTGGTGTCTGAGGGAAGAGCACCTGAACTTGAGGGGAGAATGCAAAGAAAGTGTATAAGAAACAGGGCTCGAACCTGCCACAGGGAGCAGAGCTGCTGCCACAATCCAGCCATGATGAGACTGAGGGAGGAGGACAATCACACACACACACGCACATGCACACATGTTTAATGGGGAGTGTGTGTTTGTGGGGATGGCCTGAGGGGTGGGAGGGATGAGAGGAAAAATGGTGAGACAAAGTGAAAATCTTAAACGTGTTTTTAATTTTCTTTACCACTGTTTTACACCTTACCTCAGCATGAATGTTAAAACAGCACAGAAACTGTGTGGTTGTGAGTATATACTGCCTTTTGCTACCTCTTTGGACAAACATTGGGCGACATTTCAAAGCCTGGTCCTTTTGAAGCAAAATGGCATTCTGGAGCCCTGCTCAAGGTTAGAGTTAGAGTTTGAATGGAATGTCCATGCTGAGTAGAAGTCAGTGCATTGTCCTTATATAGCTGTGCAACTGTGTGTTTGTGGCATTTTTTCATTCGAGAAGTCTCTTTTCTCCTGAGCTTCTCCTTTTGCCATTTCAGAGATTAAGTAAACTGAAAAATATACCATTGTGGGCCTCATAGAATATGATACCTTAAAATATAATACATCTGTTCACACACAGCTTGTTACTGTCTCTGCAAGTGTGCAGTGAATAAAAAATTAAATACAGTGCTATTTTTCTCCTGTGATTCAGATTCTTCTCATCAGTGAATCACAGTCCAACGATGGCCATTTTACTGTGACTCACTTCACCTCCATGTCATATCAGCAAAAATATTGTAAATCATTGTAAATCTCTGAAAAGGTTTGGGTCATATTTTGCATGACATATCGAGAGGAGTTTAAACATGGTTGCCATATGTTTGCCTTGTTATTTCACTCCCTGCTGTTTTATGTGTGGCGCAGTGAGGAGAGATGAAAGTAGTACACAAACTACTACAGACTGTAACTTAATGTTACATTATATCAAACATTTTGTGAGATGGAGGATAGATAATCTAGTTTTAATGCATGTTTTGTGCTTGCATAGAGTGGCAGAAGAGCAGAGCTCTCCAGGGCCAAAAATGTCTTTTTTTTTCTTTACACTGCCAGCCGATCGACACCGCAGCTGGCCACAACGTGGGTGTGAAATTGCAGAGACTGAGATTTTAAAACCTTCAAAGACATACAAGTCACATATGTGTGGACAAAAAGCTACAATAAAGTGTTCATGATAAATGGCAAATCAGTCAGGTCACCGTTAAATGGACCGTGACTGAAAAAAAATTCTAAATGTGATTCTGGAAAGTGTTTCTTTTCTTCTGTCTTTACATCTCCCTGTTAATTCATTCACACTTTGACCTGAGACATATGTGGACACTGATGTCCTGCAACACAAACCAATATGATGGCACAAGATGGGCATCTAAACATACTAGAAATACAGTACATGTTTCTTCTTTTCTTTTTTTCTGTCTTCTTTTTTCTCCTTGTTTCAAGAACCCAGACAAATCCAAGTTGCCAGCCCCCTGCAGTAAAGATCCAGTAGCCAAGGAGTTATTATGCATGTTTTCTGGGAGCCTTCAAAAGTCTGCCAGGAAATACTGGGAATTCGGTCCAACAGAGGTGTCTGCCTTCCACTGTGACAGCTTAATGGCACACACACACACTCCCTGCAGATGAAAGTGGCACATTAGCTCTACTAAATAGATCTACTCAAACTATTTTACAGGGCAGCTGACAGTATAGACAGCACACAGATAAAATGAGGCATTCATCATGTTGAGAATCTGGATATCATTGTGACTGTGTTCTGTTCAGACAACCCAGTCTCACAGCAAAATGTGAAACAGTCATGTAAATGCAATCTATTGATTTCTAAAATATATTTTTGCACTAAAGCAAACTTAAATTACTCAAAAGAGTAACACAGTGTCACAGCACACACAAAATACTCACATTTTGACTTTTGCATCAGATTTCATAGATGAAAAAGTCTCCATTCAGAGGTAGGGTGCTACACATCTGACCGACAAGTTGGAGAGTCCCATCCTGACCTCTTGTGCCCTAAAGTAACTTTGATCCTAAAAAGTTGCATTTGCATTCAGTCTGCTTCTTTGCACTTTCACTTGCTGTTTCGTTGCTGTTTTACACCTCACTACGTGGCTAAGCTTAGGAATCTTTAAGCTTGGGTTTATGGTTAGGATCATATGGTGACTTTCATCAAAACTGACCCTGTTGAATAACGTATCAAAATATCCTTTTCCTGGACAATTGGATGTTGAGTCCTGCCCCTCGGCTAAACATGTAAAACTTTCTGAACACATGAACCAGATGTCCTGTTGAAATGCATCACTTTGAAAGTTGTGCTGGATGGCACAGAAAAGAAAAACAGATTTAGTTTTCTGTCTTATCATTATTATTACCCGTTTTTCTGTGAGAGTAGGCTTGTTCCAATGATGGAAGTTTAATTAAATGATTTTAACTGTAATTTTATGTAATTTACTCTGGAATTTAGAGTACAGTCACAGGAGTTATTAATCCCATTAAGAACTCATCTGTCTTCCTTAAATTGGTGTATTTTGCCATGAAAAAAAAACGAAAAATAGCCTCTCTTAAAATGGCCTCTCCGCCTGCCATAAAACAAGAAGGTAGAGCACACTATAAGGAGAAGTTAGCCAGAGGCTGGCGGCTGTTCCATTCTCATTTAATCAGCTCCTAACAGAGCAAGCAGAAATAGCTGAACTGCTCCAACCCAAAAAATTGTCAGGTGAGGTTCATCCAATCTTCTGCACAGAACATACAAACTATCTGACATGACTTTGAGTGTTACTCTGCAGATTCAAAGCAGAAATCCCCAGCCACGCTGATTTTTCTCATGATATGTCTTAAAACATAAAAAACTATATATGTTATGTTACACATAAAAACATCTTTTGGACAACTTTAGTGCAAGGGGACTTTAATAAGCCAGACTGCTATATATGAAGATTAAGGCAGGCTGGTCAAGACAGAGGATAGCCTTAGCTGTCTGTTGAAACAATTTACTGAAACAGGATCTTGCTCTTCAAAGCTTTTTAACATCGACATTTCTCATCCATATCATACTAAGACTCAGAGAAGGGAACACCCATTATGTTATAGTACATTAAATGTATGCAGTAATGTATGCAGTAAAACCATGAGCTGATGGAAATAAAGAGCCCTTACCATCAGATCTGTAAAAGTAAGGCCAGTAACAGTTTTGATTTTTATACAATCTTTCTACTTCCATAAAATTGGTCATATGTAAGTATTTAGAAACCCTTTAAGTCAGTGTTTCTCTCTGGTTTTAATGATTAAGGATAAGACACTCTGACCACAAAAAGCAAAGCAAGAAAACTGTAAAAAATGGCTAAAGCAGATATGGAAACTTTGGTTAACGCTGACATTAAATGTTTCTCTCTTTTACATTCTTTTTCATGTCTCTATTTCTCTCTTTCCAAGTTCTCTCCCTTTCTCCTCTTCCTCTGCTCCTCCTTCTTCTTTCCATCCTCCTCTTTCCTCACGTTTGCTTTCCACTCTCTTTTTTTTTCCAGCTGTAGGCTGTTTGATGTCCCTCTGTCCTGTCCCGGCCATCTGCCTCAGAAACCAAATGAAAGGTTCTGTTATCCTGCTGACACCTGGATATCCACTAACCACCGGTTACTTTCTGAACAACCAATTACTTCCCAAACAACCATGAAAAACACAGGACAACCAGTCACACAAATTCATTTGCATGTAAGTGTCAGGATATTATATTTTCACCTGGTTAAAGAGTCTAATTATCCCTTTCAATGCAATCAATAGTGGAAGGCAAAGAAGAGGATCACAGTCTCTGTCTCATTTATAGCACAAGAAGATGACCCTGACAGCGAGAGTGGTTGTATTAAAGAGAAGGGATCTGTAAAAAATGCATGCGCTGGTCTCAGCTCACCTCTCACCTTTTCCTAATTATAGGCTTGAAATGAGTCCAGATGCACACACCTTTTGACACCATAAATACACCTTTTTGGTCAGTTACTTCAACCACATACCAACTGGGTCAAACCGTACAGTTTACACATGTAACACACATAATGCTTCTCATCCCACAGCTTTTATATGTGCATTTTGCCCTATGTGGGCTTGGATAAACTCCTGTCACCTGTGACCCTGCAGAGGACTGGTACGTATAAAAAAGTACTGGCTAGTTAAAGGAAGCGCACTGTATGGTACTGTATGCTGTACAGTGCTGGCCAACTGAATTCTGAAGCCCATTTCCATAATTTTTTTAACATTATTAACATGTCCACAAGTCTTCTTTGTGTGTCATGTGAAATCTCTACGTTCTGTGTACCAACCCTGACAACTTTCAGGTCGTAAGTGGGGCTTTTTGCAAGCGATGACAGTGACCGTTAAAATGACGTACATACTTTTCAGATTTTGTGAATGTGCCCACTTTCAGCATGAAAGCAATGCAATATTTTATATATGATCATCAAAATACTCAAAGTACACTCCTTAGCAACCCCCAAGTTGAGTCTTACGTTTGTTTTTTTAATCAACTGTGTGGTTTAATATATTTTCTGCAGTACCGCGACACACCACAAGGGTAAAGGGGAAGCACAAAACCGGAAGCAGGAAACGTCGTCAACGTCGACGTACGAAATTCAAACTTCTGGAACAAAAACATCCCTGCGTGAGGGCTTTTCCATATGAGTGTTGACTGACTTTCTGGTCTTCGTCTGTTTTCGGAAAAAAAAATCAGGTAAATTTGTAATGTGAAATAGAGTTTGTTATTTGTCTTAAACACTATTTTATTGTTGTTTTTGTTTTTGAGGTGATATATAACGACGTTTTGTCGGGTACTGCGATGCAGTAGTTAACGTACGGCTAGCTAGCCAGGAGACGTTAGCTCGAAAATGTTTAACACAAAAACTTTTTTTGTTATCAGTTTATCAGCTGAGCTTGTTTTCGATATGAGAACTATTTATGTTCCCGCAGGGAGGCTTATCATCGGGTAGCTGGTGCAGGGAGGATGCCTGTGGAAAGGACGGAGCACCGCGGAGCCACAGAGCTTCACAAATATTATGAGGTTTATGAGACTATTGGCTCAGGTAACGTCAACGAGTGTCACGCATGAAACAAACTTTAACTGTATCATATACTCTTTGATGTGTGTCGTGAAACCTGTCTGTTTTAAAGGTGGCTTTGCTAAAGTCAAGCTGGGTCGGCACATCTTGACAGGAGAGAAGGTTGCCATTAAAATCATGAATAAGAAAGACCTTGGGGTGAGTCACACAAAGGCACTTTCGTGTAAAATAGAGCAATCGAACACAAAGGAAAATTATTAAAGCTTGCCATAAAGCTACAATAAACATTTGTTGCTTAAGCCTATAAAATGTTTTGTGTATTACTGTCTCTCCAGTGTATAAAATGTCAAAAATGCCTATCATACTTAGCTGCATTCAGAAAAATGACTATTTAGTTCTGCTATATAATTTTCCGCCTGAGTTATTATTGTTTGCTGCCTGCAATAAGTGTTTTGTTACTTAAAAGTTTGAAGTAATTAAATTTGGCCTCTTAAGACCTCATTAAAGCAATCTGGTTACAGCATAGTAGCTGGGAGGAAAAACATGCATTAATAAGAAGAACAAATCGTGACAACAGCACTTGCCAGAGGACATAAATAATTAAATATTTCAAACCTTGAATTGGATAAAGCTGGTTCAAGATATGGTAATTGTTCCCTGAGGTCACAGTTTAAGTTTCAAACAGATTAAAACAGTCTGTCTTCAACCCAGTCAGCTGAACCTTGTGTATATATAACA